>NW_028327172.1:169527174-170152174 GCF_987537825.1 Furipterus horrens
GAGGGATACTTTAAAGTTTCAAGACAAACACAGCCACAGTTGATATCTGTCATATACCGTGTGAACTACTAGCTCGAGGTAGAATTCGATCTCAAAGTTATATTATGTTCTGTTTGATGATATCATACATTTACAAAGCTGAGTTTTCAGCAATTGTGATAAAAAGCAAATACACATGAAAATCAACGTGGATCGGGAAATAAGGTGGTGTCTAATCTAGTTCCAAGGTTTAAGAAGCTGTGCACTGTCCAAAAGGCACACACATAGTACTTTTTTAAAAGTTTCTGTGTATTATTTTTTCAAACAGCTCCTAAGGTGTTAGGAAATAAATGCTTACTGAAGTGTTTGACTTTACTAATAATGGGAATGTGGGGATATTTCTTTAAGCCTAGGGACAGTGAAAATAATTATACTAAGGAAATAATAACACTAAGTACAGGATCATGAACTGAGAAAGTCTGAAAACCTCTGCTTTAGACATTACAAAAGCCCTACCTACTATTTTACCCAAACTACTGCCTCAATGGGGCCCTTCTCTACAAGACTTCACACCTGAAAAGGTAGACAGTTCTTTAACAGAACAGCCTGCCCCAAGGTTGGGCAAATCCAACAGAAGGCTGCATCCATTCACTGTAATGATGATAACTTGTTCATTGCCTTGGATGCTATGTGTGAAGAACTGAACTTCAAATGATGATCTTGGCAAGGAGCGCATCTATGTTTACATACACTCGTGTGCCAACACTACCGCACTAACAGTATGATCAGGTCATTGATACACCCAGAACTAGATTACTAAAGATAAATTCCGTGCAGTCCCTCTCTATGCAAATAAATGCAGCAAATACAACTCATGAAATCAATTTTTGTGTTACACGCGTATATGCTCATATGAAGCGACTGTGCCTAAAGAAAAGACTCTGGGAACCAACAAACCAAATCAAGTATGTGCAGCCATTGGCTCCACAACAGCTTCCGACTCTATAATCTGCCACAGCAAGGAAATCATTATACAGCTCCAGAACTTCAAATGTAAATTCTACCAGCCTCCCCAGTGGAGATTTCTACAGGACTGATGGTCTGGCTGTCTTCCACTATCTACAAGTTGCCCACAATCATGCTAACCTCTGCCTTGACTGAGTCCCCAAAGCACCAAGGGTTAGGAGTTAGAAAATGAGGGGAAATGGCGGAAGAATATATTCCTCCCCTTTCTGTGTGGGCATGCTCATTCTAGCTTCTGTGGGTAGATGGGCAATCATATAATACCTGCTTTTACTCCAGCAAATGAATATAAATTTCATATGACCTCAGAAAACAGATAAAAAATATCAGTATATGAAACTGGTTGCTGATTTTGCTTCCAGTGGTTCTGTGGCTGCTCTCCTCTGCCTGCAGACCTCACTGTGGAACTCATTGTTATAGAAAAAGGACAGCCCGTTTGGATCATACCCAAAGGGAGGTGACAGACTGTAATGGGTTGGGATTATGGTAATCAGCTTCTAACCCGGTTTCCGAAGATTCTGCCTCCTGGTATTCACATCCTTATGTAATCCTCTCCTCAAGTGTGGACTGAACCTAGCGACTTGCTTCTAGCAAATGGAATACAGCAAAAGGGATGGGATGTCACTGCCATGATTAGGCAGCAGAAGGCTGACTTGCTGGCACTGCTTCTAGCTCTGTCTTGCTCACTCTGGGGAAGCAAGCTTCGTCTTGTAGAACAACAAGGAATGTAGCCTAATTCTACAGCTGACACTGCACCTTTTATCAATTTCTTTAGGAAAACAATACAGCAGATTAACCTGTGGTGATTATCTCATGAGAAGGAATAAAGGATTTTGTTACCATTTATGCAGTTTACTCCCATAATCTTGAATTAATACTAAGTTAGTACCTTGACCACAGGAATTGCATTATCTAATGGGACGTGGGTAGTCTCCCCACGTCCTAACAAGTGGAACCACTTTTTTTCTTCTTTTTTTAGCTAACAAGTTCTTTTAAGTCCCACAACATATTTTTATCTTGGAAATCATAAGTTCAAAAGAGTAACACAGGACTGACTGTTTTAGCACTAAATTTAGTACAGAGTAACTTCGAAAAGAAATTTTTATTATATTTGTTTCATTACCATTTAACCCCCTTATTGCTCCCTCCCACAATCACCACACTGCTGTTCATATCCATGAGTCCTTTTTCCTTTTTGCTCAGTCTCTCCACCCCCTAACCGCCTCCCTCTTAGCTTTCATCCTGCTCTCTATGAGTTAATCTCTATTTTGCTTCTTAGTTCAGTTTGTTCATTAAATTCTACCTATGAGTGAAATCATATGGTACTTGTCTTTCTCTGCCTGGCTTATTTCACTTAGCATAATGTTCTCCAGGTCCATCCATGCTGTCACAAAGGGTAAAATTTTCTTCTTTTTCACAGCTGAATCTTTTTTCATCCAAAATTATAGTTAGTCACAATAGAACAAGATTCTAATTACATCCTCCTGGCTTTTATTTATTTATTTAATCCTTACCCGAGAACATTTTTTCATTCCCTTTAGAGAGAGAGGAAGGCATGAGGGCGCAGGAACAGGGGAGAGGGGGAATGAGAGAGAGAAATCAATCCATTGCATCTCGTATGCATTCTCACTGGCGATGAAGCCCGCAGCCTCTCGGTATACAGGATGACATTCCAAGCGAGCCACACCAGCCAGGGCCTGGTTTGCTTTTAAAAGCTCTGGTTATTGTCCTTCATAGTGTTCAAACAACCTAGCTTTAATGATTTGAGTATTTGACCTTGGATTTCCCTTAGTTATCTCTAGATGGCAGCAGAGGACATTGGTTAGACCTCAGTTTGGCGTTAACACAATCAAGTGCAGTGGCCTGACGATGACTTTGTCAGAGCTCTCCAAATAGTACATGTGAGCCTCCACAAAGGTCTCCTCTTGTGGCTGGTTTGAATATTAACCTGTTGTGTAGCTTCTGGCTGACCTTGTGAGCAGGCCCACAGGGGTGGGCCCATTCCGCCTTCCCTTTCCTCACATGGGGCTCATAATGCACTTGCCTATGCAGGTCTGAGCCCTGGCTCATTCTGAATCAGCCCAATGGCTCCACCCCTTTTGTTCACCATAATCCCACTCACAAACATGGACTCTGTGGGTTTCATTGCCCGCCTCTGTCAATCCACCTGATACCAGTGATTGATTTGGCTGGTAGCTATTGCAGCCAAGCTTTGTGTATTACCAATGCCTCCACAAATGGCATTTGGCTAAATGCATCAGGAGCATCATTTTTTGAACCAGATGCAGCTGGGTTTCTGGCTGTGATGTGCTGGTAAACTTGAACAAGTTCTACGGTGGGAGTTGGGGGTTCTGATTTGTAGTGTTTGCTGATTTCTATGGTATAACTCAACCATGGCCAATTTCAAGCTACTGTGATATATGAGAAACTGGGAAGAGATACATGCCCACAATCAGCTCCCATAAGCTGGTATGAGCTGGCTGAAACTGGCCTGGTTTTTGGTTAGGTCTAATGTATGGCTGGTGAGGGCAATGGGCACCTTCCTCTCTACACAGATTTACTCACTGTAGTCATCTGCCCTTCATGATGAACGATTATTCTCACTTACTTGCAATTTAGGGCCAGGATGAGGGTGAGGTAAACGAGGTGCCGAATGCAAACTTTAAGGAGGCACCAACTCTTAGGATCACTCAAGAGCAGAGGCTGCAGGTGTATGACCCTGAGACTGAGGATCTCCTTAAATTTTTTGTCCCAAGCACCTTAATAGCTACACAGTTTCTGCCATTAATTCATAAGTGGACCAGCCCCCCACCCAGGATCTAAATGTCCACCCCACTTCTGAGGCCCCACTACAATACCCACTATGCTTCATCAGCAGCCATGGTTTTGGGTTCAGCTAGATAATCACACTCAGAAGACCCCAAAAGGCCATCACCTCACCAGCTTTGCAGAAGGGTGCAAGGCAGAAAACAGCACACTATTTAGCAACAGGACATCATGAGATTCATCCCTCAAGGCAAGTCCTTACATCAGTCCAGGGCTATTATTAGGCCCAGAATGATGCTCGGTTACAAGGAAACAGGATTACACAGATGGGTGCAGGAATCACCCTAATTTGGTAGCCTCATGCCACATTATCTATTTGTCACAGAAGACAATATCTCTCATGCAGACCATGAATGTACTCCCAGGACTCAGCAAAAAGAACACCTGTGTAGGTCACAGGACACTCAGGAATGTCCAATACAATGGCTTGCCCCCAACTATTTACTGTTCATATGTAATCCTCCCATATCAGATGCACATTACCAATCAAGGATTATGTTTATTTACCATTAGGCATTCCACCGTTAGTAGATTTCAGGTAAAAAAGATCAACAGGAGGCTATTTGCATACGAGGAAGTAGAGTTTTGTTTATCCTTTATTCACATACACCAAGGCACAACATCATAAAATATCAGACTGTTGAAGATAAAGAAAAATCTTAAAACCTTCCTGAAGGGGGAAAAAAGAAAGTCTTATTCCAAGTTTTAGTAATTAGAATGGCTTCACACTTTTCAACAGCACCACCAGAAGATCGTGGAGGAATCTCCAAAATTCCTAGAAAAAGAACTTCTGAAACAGAAAGACAAATCTACACAAACTATTATTCAAGCCTAAAGGTAGGTTTTTTTTTCAGACAAACAGTCTTAGAAAATTTGCCTCAATGTCCCTTCTCTCAGAAAACTTCCAGAGAACGCTTACTCCACCAAACAAAGGAGTAATTCAAGAAAGAGGGAGAAATCCAAGAGACAGGGGATTCCTCACAGGGAGAAGCAAGAGAAAGTTTCAGAATAGTAGTGAGGAGAGATTTCAGGATATTCAACTGGCCTAGAGAGCATATCATACAGAAGGATGATGGGGAATACAGAAGGAGTATATCCAGAAAAAGAAAACAGAGTATCTGAATGTATTAAGAGGATAGTTATATTTCTAAAGATTTGGGAACAAATTTTTGATAGGAGATAAAAAACTAAAGAAACAAAAAAATCAAAACTCTAGGGTAAAAGAGGTACTTAAAAAGGTACCGGTCTTACTACACTGGGAGAATGGGAAGAGGGAAATGCATGCATATTGAGGAAGAGGGTGATGGTTATCAGAAACTTTTAGTTTACTGATCTAACAGCTATTTCTAATTCCCTTCTCCCTTGCTTCCCTGCACTATAGAGGCTGGAAATGCTAACTACCCCCTTTCCAAACCTTTCTAGTAGTTATGAATGACCATGTGGCTGTTCTAATCAATAATACGTAATCAGAAACCTACTAAGAGTTTCTGGGAAAAGGTTTACTTTACTGATTAAATAGGCAGGTTTGGCTGCCATCCCTCTTCCCCTTCTTTTTATCTTAAACATGGATGGATGTCTACAATTAAAACAATCACACTGTAAACATGAATCAAGAAACCAACACGCTAGGACTGGGGGAGGAGAAAGAGTCTGAGCTACTGAGACATAGCGGAGCCACTGTACCAACTCTGGACAGCCTCCCTCTAGACTTATTATCAAAGGAGAGTTGTCAGGTGGGTTTTCTATTACAGCTAATGTGATAAAGAATTCCTAATTAATGCATAGTATGTGAGAGCTAAAAATTCATTCTCTATATTGTGAAGTCAGCAGATAAAAATCAAGAAATAATATACTTAGAAACATGACAATAAGTACCTGAAAAAAATAGCTGAACAACAACAAAACAAAACAAAACAAAACAAAAAAACCCAGAGGCCACAGAGGAGGGGCAAATGGGAACAGGAATGAGTGGGAAGGGGGCTGCTATTTTTCACTGTAATCCTTGTATTATAGTAGCATTCTGGGCCAGGTACTTCTTTGTTGTGGGGGGCTGTTCTGTGCACTGTTTAATAGTGTCTTTGGTCTCTACCCAGTAGATGCTAGTAGCAATTAGGGATAGTTGTGACAACTAAAAATGTTTCAAGCCATTGCCCAATGACCCTGCGGGGCAAACTGTCCCTGGTTGGGAATGATTGTCTTATATCACTATTTTAGTTTTTTAACTTTCTATAATACTGTAAATGTATTATTTTGATGGAAGTACATTTTAGAAAAAGAAACTAATAGTAGGAAAGGAGCTAGACTAGAGACCACCAGCATCATTTCTTCTTTCAAACACCTCTCCCTGGTCCTGAGAATCCCACTCCTTCCCTCTCAGACAAGCACAGACAGAACAGACACTCACCTCCTAGAAATGCACACTTGTAATGGCTGCAGGTCTTGTTTGTGCTTTGAAGGATAAGGTTGTTGCCAGCCCCGTCCTGCGATACATGAAAAACCTCATTCAGGGGTATTAAAATAATTCTTTCACTTTCATTTTCTTTATCAAAAATTTTTTCAATGGCAACTCCAAAGCATGTGCGAATGGTTAACAGAATGTGTTGGTCATCTGCAGCTTGAGGTTTGGAGGAATATGCCAAGGTGAAATGGCCAAATCTGGCTTGGTTTAGTCCTCTAGAGGTAAATGCAGTCCCCTGGCTTGTGCTATACACCACATTTTTGTAACTATCCTCACAAGGTCTTCTCAGCAACTGCAGGGCTTTTGTCAGGTAAAAATGAAAAGCTTTGAACTGGAAGCCATAGATATAATCTTTTCTTGATTGACCGGCCATCTTCACAGCTTCATTGAACAGATGGTAAAAGGGAGTTTGCTCCCGAGCTTCATTAATATATGCCGTCAAGGCTATTCCGTGGTTATCTGTAAAACTCCTAGGGAGAAAGAGCTGAGGCTTCCGAGCTTCCCATTTGGCTTTTGCATTTTCCCACACCTCTTCCAAAAGCTGATGGCTTGCTTGTTCTTCCTTGAGCAGTTTGGGAACATATTTGATTTCCATCCTGTCGGTACATTTCTGGTATTCATCATCAAATGCATTATCTGCCATGTCTAACGTATTAGCCTTCACCTTCAAAGGAAAAAAAATACTCTTGAAATAAGCTATGTAGTGTGCCATTTTCTCTCATATTACTCCTTCCACACTCTCATGTCCTGACAAGGATCTCTCCCTTGCTTACAACCAATTTTGGATATGTTTTGTTTTGTTTTGTTTTGTTTAAATGTAGGAAGTATATTCCATTGGTATTAATAATTTTTTTTCAGCTAGGACCTATTTCTGTCAAAGAGTAAATGTCAGTGGGTGAGATATGGGTGTTTGTGCCTATAACTCATTCATTAACCTTGAGGTGCAGAGGAAAAACCAATGAGTATAAAATTGGAGAAGTATGTGGCAGTCCTGGCTTTGAAAGTATTCTTAGCCAGATATTCTCAACCCTTCAAAATAGTTGAGTGAAAATGAAATATCATGCATGAAATACTATACATGATAAATACATAATGGCAAATATCACCCCTTTTCTTTTAAGGACACTCCCTTCCTTGTCTATGTGATCTGGGTAGGATTGATTCTGCACCTTCAGCCCCAGTGATAAGTGATGAATCAGGCTTAAAAACCAGAACATCCTTTCTTTCCATACAACCGTAAGCTCTAGGGATCATAATGGCTTGGGGAAGCCAGTAGTTATCCTTTTAGCTCCATGGAGAATCCTGTCTGCACATAAAGCCAACAAAGAAAGACTTGCAGAGCTGAGAGGTGGAGAGAGACATGAGGCCTTGATAACATTACTTAAGGCCCTGGGTCTAGCTGTACCTGAAAACTGTATTTTACCTTAGTCATAAGAAGCAACAAATGCACTATTTGCTTGAGCATGTTTGCATTGTTTCTACTATATACAGCTGAAAAAGGCCTGATCCACCTTTAAATGATACATGGTATTATGTAAGAAGCAGGGTGGTATAATGTAATTAACAGTTGCTTGGAGTCAGACAGGTATGGGTTCGAATTCCATTTCTGTTACTAACTAGGTACTAATTAGTTATGGGAAAGTTACTTGACACTTTTGAGCTTCAAATTTTTCATCTAAAAAGAGGGATAAAGTAAGAAAACAATATATTTTTAAAATATCTTGTTTACTTATTTTTAGAGAAAGGGAAAAGAAGGGAGAAAGAGACAGAGAGAAACGTGGATGTGTGAGAGAAACATCAATCATCAATCAGTCACCTCTCATGCACCCCCAACTGGGGACCTGGCTGGCAACCCAGGCACGTGCTCTGACCAGGAATCAAAGCAGCAACCTTTCAGTCCGCAGGCCAGCACTCAATCCACTGAGCCACACCAGCCAGGGTAGGAAATAATGCTTTAACTGTAGGGTTGTAGTGAGGATTAAATTATATAATGAATATATAGAAAGTCTTAGCTCCATGCCTGGCACATAGCAAGCCTTCAATAAACTGTGGTTATTTTTAATTGTTTCATGATAGAAATATATGTATTATACTGTAAGTTCCTCAAGGGCAGGATCTGCATTATATTTTTATATTTATCTTTCAAAGGCCAACCATCTAAATATTCAAGTGAACTAAATAAGATCCTTGTTCTCTGGCCTACTGATCAAAAAGTAGAATGAGCAAATCTGCCCAGGGACACCATTTAAGGGTTTCTACAAATAAGACGATAATGCTCTCCACATCATTCTCTCTTTCCACTATTCTATACTACTTTTATGGCACATTGGCTACATCAGCTATGCTCTCAGAGACCTTAGTTAAGACTTTATAGACACAGATTGAGTAACTTGTCTGGAACTGAGATTTGAACCTGGGCAATCTAGCTCCTGAGTCTGTCCCCTTAATCAAAACGTTGTTTCCAATGATGAAGACCATTGAAATTTATGTAGCATTTTTAAAAGTGTTTAATTCTGTTCTGATATCAACCCTTATGAAAAGTTGGGCAGACAATTTATACCACCATTTTACAAATGAAGCAATTATGTTGGCATTAGACACTATCTTTTTGATTACCAGCCACAGAATATTCTGCTGGGAAAGACCTGTGTACTCCTAGGTCTGTGGGTCAGTTTCTTGAAATGGAAATTTGAGCTCCAGGAGACTGAATCATTGCTGTCTCCTAGCCAAGAAATTCGTTTTCCTCTGTAGCACAGAATGTACCAGAGGGTATCTTCGGCACCAATGCCTCATTTATCTTTAAGATTTCAACATATTACAAGACATCAAACCCTGAGATCACCACCTCCCACATTCCTCATTATCATATCAGAGTTAACCCAATATGTTCCTGTCTGTTCTATGCCCCTAACCAGTCTCCACATGTCTAATTTTAGACATCAAGTCTTTCTGGCCCAAGGCCACAACTGATTATGTGTTCTGCACAGTATGTGCCTTGAACAGTGAAAAAGTTCATAAATGCCACTACCATTCAGGGACCACTGCATAGACATTAAGGGACAGGTACAAAAGGTTGGGTGAATACACTGATGGTATATTTTCTTCTCCAATTTGTCCATTGAAACAAAGGCAAATACTGATGAAATTCAATTACCAAAAAGTTATTACAATAATGTGGAAATGATCTAAATGTTCAAGAAAAGAAATTATGGAAATTCATAGAAAAAATACTTTAAAATTATGTTGCAAAGGAATATTAATAATGCAAATCAAAACCACAGTGAAATACTACTTCATATCCATGTGAGTGGCTATGTTAATCAGGAAATTAAATGTTGATGAGAATGTAGAGAAAGCGAACACTTAGACACTGCTGCTTGGAATGTAAGATGGTGCAGCCACTGTGGAGTACAGTTTGGCAGTTCCCCAAAATGTTACACATAGAGTTGCCACATGACTCAGCAATTCTACTCTTACGTGTATACCTAAGAGAATTGAAAAGATATGTTCACACAAAAATATGTACATGAAAGTTCATAGCAGCTCTACTCATTCATAAGAGCCAAAAGTGGGAACAACCCAAATGTCCATAAATTAATGCATGGATAAACAAAATGTGGCATAGCCATACAATAAAATATTATTCAGCTATAAAAAAAAATGAAGCATTGAATACTAATACATGCTACAACATAAATGTCGTCGTCGTCGGCAGCCGTCCGTCTCGAGAGACGATGGTGTAGCTTCTTAAGAGTCTATCTGCACCGCCGAGAATGGCTGTGCAGTCTGACTCGGGAGTGACACGGTATCTGTCTCCTCCCGTGTTGAATCGACATCTTGCGATGACGCTGGAGTGTCCTCTCCAGTGAAGCTGAAGCTACAGAGGCTGGGCAGGGTGATATGGAGGGTCTGCTGTTGCCCATGCAGCAGACCCCCCCTCTCTTCGCAGCTGAAGGGTCCAAGGGAAAGACGGAGTCAATACAGCTTGGCTTCAGGTGCGCCGCAGGAGTTGCCGGTGTTGACTACAACGTCAAACCGCCTTAGGGACTCCGGCTCCGGATTTTCTGTCGGGGTTTACTCCCTTAGCCTTTCCCCTGAAGAGGTATGCCACAAGGCAGCGGAGGTTTTTTGGAGTCAGAGTTTTCCTTCTCTGATGTGCCCTGACTGGAAGATTGAACCAGCGACACTTAGCTCGCAGGCCGACGCTCAATCCACTGAGCCAAACCAGCCAGGGGTGACAACATAAATGAACCTTAAGAATATTATGCTAAATGAAAGAAGCCACAGATGAAATATCCAGAATGTCCAGAATAGGCAAATCACAGATAGGTGGGATGGCCAAGGGATACAGGGGGTCTGATGGCTAATAGCTACAGGATTTCTTCTGAGGTTAACGAGAATGTATTGTAGTGAGAGAGCGGTGAAACTATGCACAACTGGAAAATCTACAAAAACCACTGAATTGTGCACTTTAAAATGGCGAATTTTTATATGTGAATCATATCTCAATTTAAAAATCACACTACAGTCCTGGCTGGTGTGGCTCAGTGGATTGAGTGCCAGCCTGCAAACCAAAGGGTCACCAGTTCAATCCCCAGTCAGAGCACATGCATGGGTTGTGGGTCAGGTCCCCAATTGGGGGCACGAGAGATAACCACACATTGCTCTTTCTCTCCCTCTCCTTCTCCCTCCCTTCCCCTCTCTCTAAAAATAAATAAATGAAATCTTTAAAATAAGTCACACTACAATACAGGCAACATAATACATAATGATTCTATAGACAATAGAATATTAAGTTCGAAAGTGAATAAAATTTCAAGAATTCAAGAAACTTTAAAGGAGGTACCTCAAATGAATGGACAAATACTCAGTAGTGATGTAACAGCTAACAATGTAGGAAGAAAAATTAAGTGAGATATCTGGCTCATATTTTATATAAAAATGTTATAGAATGTTAACAAAAATAAAATAATAAAAGTTATATCAGAAGAAAATAGTGAATGTGAGAAAATGGTCAGTATGTAGTAGTTTAATAGAAAACATGCAACCAAACACTGTAGTGTCATCTTTTTTGGAAACAAATACATGTTTTCATAATATTTAATGATATAGAGAGACATTTGTAGTACAGAATTAACTTCAAAAAGGTAAAAAATATATGTGTTGTATGAACCCATTTTGTAAGTTAAATACACACACATGCACACACAGACACAGAAAAAAGCCAAGAAGACTACATACCAATGGATTAAGAGTCTTTCCTTTTGAGTAGAGTTATGGATGATTTTTACTCTCCTCTTTTTACTTAATTTTAATTTTTCAACTTCCTATAATTAACATGTATCAAATATGTAAATGAAAAGAAAAAAGCTACTTGAAAAATCTATTTTATCTGCTCTCGTTTGCATTATGAACACACAGAGATGGCTAAGGTAACCTCACATCAAGAGTTCCTAGTTTAATGACCATGTATTTCCCATTCCCAACATTACCTGGAAAATATCCATTAGAATCATAGCTGACAGCAGCATGGTGACCACTTCAAAATGTCTTGTCTTCATTTTTATCTTCTAAATTAAAAGAAAGAAATTTCAATTTAGTAGACTTTTAAAAAAAAAGAGGCTTAGGGAAGTAGAGCAGGATGATACACTCTATTTTTATTCTGGGTGAAAGTGGGTTCCATGATAGGAAGTGATTGGCAATACATTCTAATGGCTGAAAGGGCCTGAATTATGCCTGTTGGTCTAACACCTTCATTCTACGGATGAGGAAACAAAAACTCAGAGAACTTCAGCAATTTACTCAAGCTTAAATCTACCCTTTTCCATTCTCCAGATATGTTGTCTCTCCCACCACAGTCACTAGTGCACATACTTTCTTGCTATCACTACATCTTCCCTCAGCGTACACAGGAAATTAACACCAACTAAAACAAAACAAAAACAAAAACATTTCAAAACTGGTCCCCTAGCTCCCAGCTTCCAAGAACTCTCCAAGAGTTGGAGCTCATGTACATCATCCACTCTTCCAACCTCATTGCACACCAAGTTATGCCCATTTGGGTAGGATGAAGGAGATGATGAAGCTAGTGGTTGGTACAAAGCAGAAGGTTAGCCAAGGGAACCTCCATCCCCCAAATATGCACATTAAAGAAAAGCCCAAGGATAAAGCAAGTGCCTTGCATAACTTTCTGAAGGCAGGAATGAGAGGAACTAGGTAGACAGTGATTCCAGTAAGATTATACAACTCTGCTCTGGCTGAATGCCCAATATTTATTCCAATGTTTATGAGACTGACAGGGGTAAGTAGGAGGGCAGGAGGCCCTAAGGGCTGAAGCTGTCCCAGGGTCATTAAATGATTCAATTAGCGGTGGTCTACAATTCCTTCCACACTCTTACCATATAGCTGACATTACTGGAATGGAACTAAAATTTCTATTTTATCGTACCAATCACCATATTCTGGCACCTGAATGCAGGACTGAAAGCACAGAAGAAGGGAGCTAGTCTTCCCTTCAGCCCTAGATTCCCACCTTTATTTAGGAGCCGTTTGGTTCACTAAAGATACTAAATATAGTACTAAAAATGTCAGTTCTGTGTTCAACTTCCCTTTCCAGAAATGATTTGACCTATACAACTTGAGAGATAGCTGTCACAAGGCAATAGGTGCCGAGAAAGCTCAGAAAGCAGGATTTTTAAAATTCTTCCCTTCTGTGGTCTGAGTGTAAATAAGTAAAAATGTTTACCTGGCTTTTCTGACTGTGTAGGAGAGTTAAATGATGCTAGGTCTCACACTGTCTCCCACGCTCTCAGTTGTGGTGCGCGTGTCTTCAGAATGGGAGCTTGTTGACAGTGAGAGCTGAGAAGGGAATGCTTTTCTTTTTATAAACACCCCAGCAGCAGCTTGGCAGTGGCACATTACCCCATTTGTGTTCTGCTATTTATATCTGGCCCCCACACCATCCCTTGGAATCACTACTGTTAACACATGAAATCTCTAAGAGGCTTGTAAAGCCACAGCAATTCCCTCTAACCACACAGCATATTCAGTTCTGAGCCCTCAGTTCTGGGCTTCTCAGAGAGGGATCACTTCCCATTCCTAACCCTTTGACTCTGAGATGACAAACTAAAGCAAAACTTGACCCTAGCTAGATGGCTCACGTCACTAAGGGGACTTGGCTGTGTTGATCACTGGCAGTGATGATGGCTATCATCATTTACTCAACCAACTTACTGTGTTCAGGTGCTGTGCCAGATGCTGGGATATGCAAGCAACTAAAACAAAGTACTGAAAAACATTCACAATCTAATAAAAGATATGAATATGTGTACTTAACCAGATACATGTTAAGATTCGTAAGTATAGACAAAATCTAGTGACAACATTAAGAAGGGAAGGATTTGGTATTCCCTGCAACTATAACTCTCATCTGAGTGAGGTACACGTAGTAAATATATTGACTCTAATGCTGAAGAGCACTTAGAGTTCACTGACTACATAAGAAACTGTTAAGTGTCCTAGGAAATTCATGCATATGTACATCAAAATACATTAATCAAATGTATTAGTAGCACTATTCATAATAGCCCAAAACTATAAACCACCCAAATGCTTACCAGTTGTAGACTGGGTGAATTGTGTTATATTCATACAATAGATTTTGTATAACATTAAAAATGAATAACCTCTAACCACACATACAAATGTAGACAAACCTCACAAATAAAATCATGACTAAAAGAGATACACTCTGTAACTTTTCCAAGCAAGGAAAAGACTGACTTTAATGATTGGTGTTGGCAAAAGATTTGAACTGACATTTCACCAAAGAAAATGTATGAATGGACAAATAAGCAGGAAAAGATGTTCAACATCAATAGGCATCAGTAAATGTAAATTAAAACCAAGACATTGCCCTGGCCAGTATGGCCCAGTTGCTTGGAGCATCATGCCATAAACAAAAAGGTCATAGGTTCAATTCCCAGTCAAGGCCCATGCCTGGGTTGTGGGTTCAGTCCCTGGTTGGGGTTCATGCAAGAGACAACTGATTGATATTTCTCTCCCCTCCCTCCTCCTCCTTTCCCCTCGCTCTAAAATCAATAAGCATGTCCTCAGGTTAGGATTTAAAAAAATAAAATAAATAAATAGAACCATGATAAAGACTAGAATGGCTACAATTTAAAAAAGTGACAACATCAAATGCTGATGAGGATGTGGATGGAACACCTGAAACTCACACATTGCTAGCAGAAATGCAAAACAGTACAGCTACTTTTGAAAACAATTTGACAGTTTTTATCAAGTTAAATGTATTTTACAATAAAACCCAGTAATTCTAATCCTAGACATTTACCCAAGTGAAATTAAAGCATATGTTCACACAGACTTGTACTCAAACGTTCATAACAGTTTGATTCACAATAGTCAAAAGATAGAAACAACCCAAATTGCCAACAACTGGTCAATGGAAAAACAAATAGAATCCTACTTTAGCAATAAAAAGAAACAAACTTCCTTCATTAGATCAGTAGCTCTAAAACTTACTGTAGTAGTTGTTGCATAATTCTATGAATATACTAAAAACCTTATACGCTTTAATTGGGTGAATTGTATAGTATCTGAATTACATCTCAAAAAGCTGTTTGTTTTTTTAAACTTATTTTTAAAATCCTCATCCAAAGACGTGTTTCCATTGATTTTAGAGGGAGAGAAAAGGATAGAGATAGAAAGAGAAAGAGAGGGAGTAGGGGAGAGAGAGAAAGAAACACCAAAACATCGATTGGTTGCCTCCCATACGTGCCTCAACTGGGGATCAAACCCACAACCTAGGCATGTGTCCTGACTGAGAATCAAACCTGCAACCTTTTGGTGCATGGAACGACACTCCAACCAACTGAGTCAAGTGGCCAGAGCTCAATAATGATGTTTTTAAAAAAGGAACGAACTATTGATACATGCAACATCAAGGATAAATCTCAAAAGCATTATGTTAAAGAGATAGTCACAACAGGCTACATACTGTATGATAATATATAAATGATATTCTAGAAAAGGCAAAACTGCAGTGACAGAAAGCAGATCAATGATTGCCAGGGCCCTGGGTTGAGGGAGGAGATGGACTACAAAGAGCATGAAGGAACTTTTTGGAGGTGATGAAATATTTTATAGCATGATTGTATGGTGGTTACATGATGATATATATTTGTCAAAAGTTACAGAATTATACACTTAAAATTGATAATTTTATTTATATAAATCATAGCTAAATACTTCCGATTTTTTTAAAATGATAAAAAACAACCTTGTCCATATGCTCCTTATAATGTCTTCATGTACCCCTGGAGTTATTTGTATCTCGATTTAAAAGTCCACCACTGTAAAGCATCTGAAATGTCGCAATGGCGCTTGGAAGAGGCTGAACGAGACCTGAAAGATTCAAAGGTCCTTATAGTTGTGATAAGGTAATGCAAAGTACAGGTATTGTGTATCCAGAGACTGGAAGCTAAGGTAAAGACATCCATCATGCAGTGAATATAAACTACCATCATCCAAAGACCGGGTAGGATGAGACATCTCACTGAAGGCTAGTGACCACTAGAGGTCAGCACAGAACACTATACCTCTCCTCCAGTGGCCGAACAGATTGCCCTTTGAAAGGACCCAAGGGGAAAAACTACCAAGTAAAAAAGAGACAGACTCAGAGAGAGCAGGCTGGCAGCTGTGGGGAGGGGAGTTGTGGGTGGAAGGATCAAGCAAAAAGGAAAAAAAACTCATGGATATGGAAAACAGTGTGGTGGTTGCAGGTATGGGGGGACAGGGGTATAAAGTGGATAAACAGTAATGGAAAAAATACAATAAATGCTGATATCAAGAATAAAATAAAAATAACTTTAAAAGACAAATGAAAAATTAAAACAGAAAACAATTCTACACTTAAATATCTACTTAAAGAAAGCTGTTTCCACTCTTAAGTGACTGAATTTTAATTGGCAAAATTAATGTTTCTACCATCAATAGACACAGGGTTTTTGAATTAAGTTGATTTTCAATGTAGAGAAACTCAGTTTTCTTTTTGCATGTGTTACATCATCTACATTGTGGTCTTCTGCTAGCCTGGCACTGGGTATTCTAAAGAACAATTTCTATGTCCTTCTCGCCTTATTAGAATGTGGTCCTCCTACAACCCTAGATGAGCTTCCTGGGCCAGCCTTGCTCACAACTGGTGTGTGCCTCAGTGACCTTCATTAGGCCCAAAGCAAAACCTAGAAATCCCATCACAAAAAACTTGATTTTATAGAATAGTGGAGAGGAATCTATGTCTACTCCCAGCTTGTACTGTTATTTTGCTATTTCCTCTTAATTGCTTGGGTGATCCCACATTAGACATGTTACTTTTCTAAGAGACCTTAAAAGTGATCCAAGGAGAGGCAAGAAAATAATTTCCACTGCTCAAAGACTTCTTGAAACTTATCAGCTTGTTTCTAAACTGTTACATCAACCTTTACCAGGGTTTCAGTCCAGAGGAGCCAGTAAGTAGGAGTCTAATCTTTTCAACTTCTCCTTTTCTTTCTATTCTGTAATCAATTCTTCTCTACCCATTTTCTGTTTGGGGTCCATCTTTTATGCCATTTCCTTCTCTTATGTCCTATAAGTCAACTTATCCTGTTATTATATATCTTTTCCTGCCCCTGGATTTAATCTTAAAGGTGATCAGCATACAGACAGAATAGACTTTATAGAGGGAATGAAAAGCATATCTATTTAAGTGCTTTCAAAATAACTCAGAATGTATTTCTATAACATTCAATATATAATATAATGATTATAATGTAATATATTACCATATTTGTGAACATGTTTCTGTTGGTAGACTTTTAAGCCTCAAGGCTTTAATGCTCAACTTCTTTTTCTACTGCAGTGGACACATTCTTATCAAGGACAATGAATCTCTATGGCAATGATTTCAAAGTGTATATGTATATTTGTGGAGTGGGTTATATTAAAGTGTGGGAGGCATGGTATTTCAAAAGATACTCCTTCAGAAATTTCTCATATGTTACTCATGACATATGTTAAAATATCTTCAAATCTCCTAGACTGTTTAATATGTCTTTCACACTATAGGGACTTCATAAATGTTCATGAAATAAGGAAAAAAAGGCATAGAGAGAGGGAGGAAAGAAAGTCAGTAGCAGCAGACTTAAGAACACAGCAGAAACAGTCTCAGCATACTTAAGAATTAAGAGTAATAATTTAGCTTTGGCAACTAGTGTGTCCAGTTGAGAAGAAGCTTACTCATAGGGACTTTCCAGTGTAAGTGACAAGGTATCTGTTTCCTGACACTGGAACTTATAATTTTGGCCTCAATGAACACTTAGATGAACTACTACTTGAAATTATATATCTCTATGATTTAGCAATCTTGTACTACTAGACTCTGTTACAAACAGAGACACCCTCAGTCACAAGTTTACATACAATACTATGTGACAGACCATAGGATTAAATGTCAATGCTTTAATATTTGTTAATTAACTTTATTTTCAGCACCATTGTATTAGGAACACCTGCAAGTGGGAAGCACTAAATTATCCGGTTACTACTTTCCTCTGTGCTGGATGGAAATTAAAACCAAGTGAACTGTAACCTGTTATGGTCTTACAAATCTCTTTCACAACTCCAGATTTCACCCCAGAAATTTTTTACTACAGTGAAATCTATAGTGAGTCTTTATGTTAGTATTCAAATCAGATAACTTGATTGGTTCTCATGAAATCTAGGCCAAAGCTCCAGAGTCCAACCCACAAACATTCACCAAAGAAATAAAGTAATGGAGGCTATTGTGGTACAATTTCTTTTCTTTTTTTCCCAAAACTAGAGAATCACTTTTTTGAGCACCCAAAATGTTCTAAGCCAGTGATTTTCAACCTTTTTCATCTCATAGGGACTTTCCAGTGAAAGTGACAAGGTATCCAAGTGACTAATTACTAAAATTCTGTGGCATAGCAAAAAATAATTTTTTGCTGAGATGACAAAAAAAGGCATAATTTTACTTCATTCACACCAGACAGCTATTGTTGTGTTGGCTGTTGTCATTTTCAAAAAAAGATTTTATTTCTTTATTTTTAGAGACAGGGGAAGGGAGGGAGAAAAAGAAGGAGAGAAACATCGATCAATTGCCTCCTGCACGCCCCCAACCAGGGACCTGCAAGACAGGCATGAGCCCCAACCAGGAATCGAACCAGCAACCCTTAGGTTCACAGGCCAGCAGTCAATCCACTGACTGAGTCATATCAACCAGGGCTGTTGCCTCTTTTTTTTTTTTTTTTTTTTTTTTTTAATTTAACAGTCTAAGAGAAAAGAGGTCAATGCCCCTGACTAAATAGTCAGGTATTGCATTGTTTTAAAAATGCTTGTGGCACACCAGTTGAAAAATGCTGCTCTGGGCAGACATCATTGAACTAAGCATGAATGACCCATGGTAATTGTTAAAGGTTTGGTTACTTATGTACTAGTTATTGATTTTGGATTTTAAACCACCTCTGAAGAAAAGTAGTAAGGGCATATGACAATCCCCCCTTACATTCTATCCTTTCAGAGGGCTTCCAAAACAAGCAAAGCAAGATTCTGGGGCAATGGACTGTAAATGGAACTTCTGACTGAGAACAATGTTGACACCAATTAAGGTAGAAAACCAAAGACTGAAATATGGCATTTGTAAAATTAGAGGTTCCCTTGTGCTCATGAAGTTCTTTAGAAGAAAAAAGTTAATCATCTAGGAAAAGATACTTAAAGGATATTCTCTAGAAAAAGAAGATGCAAGAACCCAGCATACAGGAGTCAACAGCATCAGAATTCTCCAGGCAAGGGCCCATTCTCCAGTGACTCATTATACAGACCACTCCAGAGATTAGATTTCTGTGGGATTCTCTGTACCCATATAATTCTACAAAGATAGTCATTCATTCATTCATT
Organism: Furipterus horrens; assembly: GCF_987537825.1. Classification (NCBI taxonomy): domain Eukaryota; kingdom Metazoa; phylum Chordata; class Mammalia; order Chiroptera; family Furipteridae; genus Furipterus; species Furipterus horrens. The sequence goes on from NW_028327172.1 coordinate 169,546,436, forward strand.
CACTAAAATACTTACTCAAAAAAATAGTTGAGTAGTCCATTATGTGCCATGATATTTATAAATTAACTTCTTCACAATTGTGAGGAGCATAACTCAGTGTTACCCTGTGTGCTGTATAGAAACTAAAGCCAAGTGAATGTGATGCCTCTATATTTCACTCTGCCTCTGAACAGGGTAACCTGAACCATAAGTGCACACAAGGCTTACGCAAACAAGTAACTCACAAATATTTATTGAGTGCTATGTGTTTGGTCAGGTGAGAGACATTAAAATTTTAAGACAAAGTCCTTGGCCTCAAGATACTGTCAGGTGATGGTGACAAATTTAAGATGAGGAAGTTTCAGGATCATGTTATTGCTAGGAAAGAAAAGAGAAGTCTTTATGAGAAGCAAATTCTTTCTTAAAAATATATAATTGGCTTTTCCTCCAAAGAATATTGGCTTATAACTATTCTTGCTTCCAAATACATCAAAGTATCTAACGCCTCATGAAGTTAATTTTTTAAATAAAAAAATTTTATACAATCCTTACAAATAGTTTAAGCATCAAATATCTCAGAGAGTTTATAATGATAAACAACATAAATACTTTTAACTATTGTAAGTTATTTTGTTTATACCACTAGTCTTTACTTACACTACTACTGTACTACTAATATATCAACTTGATAACAAATCTACTGACTTTTTACTTTTATAAACATTTTACTCACATTATGCTAAATCCCTTCTTCCTCTCTATATTGATCTTTGTAATGGTATTTTTAGGTTCATTTAAAAGCATCAGCTTTCAACATTCTCTTTCTGGTACTCATTCTGTAATAGGAGGACATTAGCTCCTCTTACCCCTTCTTTCATCTCTTCTGCCTTCTACAAGAAGCACTTGTAGAAGAACTTCTGTCGGTTCTTTTATTTACATTGCTATAATTAAATAACATTTTCTGTTCCACAGTTATAATATCTTCCATGCTTTGATTATAAGTCTACTCTAAAATTAAAAACAAAAAATATTATTTATAATATTGCAACCATGTAAATACTCGTTAGTAAAAGCCAAGAAACAAAACAGAATTCTGTTTCCGTCTCTGCTATTTCAATGTCATGATCACTACCACATTCCAATTAAAGTATTCTTATGTTACAAATTCATAACCCTTCCTACTGGAATAAACTCCATTAGTCACTTGGAACCATTGTCCTACTTTGTTCTGCTTCCTATCTATGTCATTACAATTTTTTATTTTTCCTTGAGTTTCTGATGCCTTTGTTATTGTTGTGAGGGGAAAAAATGCTTGTCTCTGTAATATCCCTAAATGTATTTCTATTTCTATTGCTTAGAATTCATTTTGTTCTTGTTCTTAAAGCCCAGTTTTAATCTGGACCAATTGCTTTCCAGGCTAACAACTGTCACACCAGAAAATCATTTGAAGGTATTCCTGGGTAAATTTTCCATTTCTTGTATTATACAGCTTCTTTCTTAAAATTTATCTTTGTTTTGTGGAAATACATTCTGAAATAATTCTCTCAGAAATGATGCATGGAAGATAAACATTTTTATTGCTTTTATGAAATATGAATATGATTAACAATTTGGTTGGTATGTAATTCTAAGTTCTAAGTAATTTCCCCTCCTAATTTTGTACAACAGATGAATCTCTAAAAGATTTGTGTAAATCCCAGTCTTTAAAAAGACTATTTTTTGGAGCAGTTTTAGGTTCAAAGCAAAATTGGGAAGAAGGTACAGAGATTTCCCATCTATCTCTTGCCCCTAACACATGCATAGCCTTCCCATTATCAACATTCCCCACCAGAGTGGTATGTCTGTTACCACTGATGAACCTGTATTGACTCATCAAAATTATTCAAAGTCCACAGTTTACATTAGGGTTCATTCTTGGTGTTTTCGCATGAGCATTTGGTGTCATCAGTGTTTTGAGTTTGGCCATTCTAAGAGGTGTATAGTGGCATTTCATTTTTGTTTTAATTTGCATTTCCCTGATGACATAGATATGGGGCATTTTTTCATATACTTTATTTGTCATCTATATGTCTTTTTCAATAAGGTGTATGTTAAGGTCTTTGGCCCATTTTTAAAAAAAATTTTTAAATTAATTTTTTAACGAGGTTACTTTATTTTATTTTAATTTTTTAATTCTAATTTTATTTAATTATCTGTTTTTAGAGAGAGGGAAAAGGAGAAGGAGAGGGAGAGAAACATCAATGTGCAGTTGCCTCTCACACATCCCCATCTGAGGACCTGGCGAGCAACCTAATCATGTGCCCTGACTGGGAATCAAACCAGCGACACTTGGTTCACAGGCTGATGCTCAATCCACTGAGCCACAGCAGCCAGGGCTGGCCTATTTTTCATCAGGTTTTCTTATTGTTGAATTTTAAGTTCTTTGCATGTTTTTTAAATATGCTTTATTGTTTATGCTATTTCAGTTGTCCCAATTTCTTTTCCCTTTGTTCCCCTCCACCCAGTGACCCCCTTCCTTCCAATTGTCCCCCCTCTTAGTCCATGCCCATTGGTTGTGCATATAGTTCTTCTCAACATCTTCCTATCTACTCCACTCCCTCCTACTATGCTTCTTAATTCCCCCCTTCCCCTTCCCCACTGGCCTCCCCCAAAAATGTTCCCCATACCTATAATTCTTTTCCCACTCTCGTTGCCTACTTAGTCTGCCTTTGTTTCAATTCCCTAGCTTCTGTTGTTGGTTGTTGTGATACAGTTTTCTTTTTAATGTTCATAGTTTTGATTCTCCTTCTCCTAAACAAGTCCCTTTAACATTTCATATGACAGTGGTTTGGATCTGATGAACTCCTTCAGTTTTACTTTGTCCTGGAAGCACTTTCTCTGCTCTTCTATTCTGAATGACAGCTTCACTGGATAGAGTAATCGTGGTTGTGGGTTTTTGCTTTTCATTACTTTGAATATTTCTTGCCAGTCCCTTCTTGCCTGCAGAGTTTCTTTTGAGAAATCAGCTGATAGTCTAATTGAGACCCCTTTGTATGTAATTCTCTTCTTCTCTCTCGCTGCTTTTAGGATTCTCTCTTTATCCTTAATTTTTGACATTTTGATTATAATGTGTTTTGGTGTAGTTCTCCCTGGGTCCAGTTGTTTTGGAACTCTCTGTGCTTCCTGGCCCTGTAAGTCTATTTCCTCCCCAAGTTAGGAAAGTTCTGCTTCCATTATTTTTTCACATAATTTTTTAATTTCTAGTTCTTCTTCTTCACCTTCTGGCAGCTGTATGATTCGGATGTTGGCCCGCTTATAGCTGTCCAATAAGTTTCTGAGCCTCTCCTCATTTTCCTCACTTTTCATTTCCTCTTTCTGCACTGGTTGATTGTTTGTTCCTTCCCTATGTTCCGATTTGTTGATTTGATCCCTGGTTTTCTTGCCCTCACCACTTGTTTCATATGTGTTTTTGTTCGTGTCAGCAGAACTAGCCTTCATTCCTTCCCCGTCTTGTTTAAGATCTGCTGTTAGGTCTGTAAGCATTTTTATAACCAAAGTTCTGAACTGAGCCTCAGAGAGATTTCCTATCTGCTGCTTCGTTAGATTAGGTATTTGCTGTCTGGTCAGCTGCGTCACCGAGATCTCTATCATGATCTGTGCCATCCTGACCGTTTAGTGTTTACCTTTGCTTCCTGGACAGGGCTGTCACCTCCTACACTATAGGGGGTGGAGCCCCATACACTCGTCACAACCGGGCGACCTGTCTCACCACGCTGTGGAATTTTCTGCAGGGGGTGGGGGTCCAAGATGAATTCCTGCCGTTGACTCTCTGCTGAGAGACCGGGAGCCTCCTCCTTTGTCCCCACCCCCTCTGGGCCTCACAGTCCAAGGCAATGGAGGTCCCCCTTTTCCAGCCCTGGAATCTCAAGCTGACGGGTCTGTTCTGCAGCCAAGGGTGCTTTCCAGGGGCTTCTCACCTCCCCCCAAATACGGTGTCTGTGCTTACCACTGTCCTGCCACCATCGCTGCTGCTGCTGCGGACAGCACAGCCTGAACTCTCCTCCCCGGCTTCACCCCTCCTACCCATCCAGATGAGCACCACTTCTTTATAACTTCATACGTTGGATTTCCATTTATTTTCTGGAAGTTCAAGTTATTTCTGGCTTTGCGGTAGTTGTATTCCCTCTTAGTTGTGGAGGGAAATGAAGCGTGTCAGTCTAGGCCTCCATCTTGGCCAGAAGTCTCCTGTGTTTGTTTGCTTCCATGTCCCAGAAAGAACAGTCGCTCCTGTTACCTTGTAAGGGGCGGAGCCTTAGGGATTCGTCAGTACAGGGCGACCTGTTTCACCATGTTGTGGTGCTGTATGCGGGGGAGGGGTCTAAGAGGGAACAATGCCTCTTGCCCAGCACTCGTCCCTTTTCCAGGCACTTCTCCCACTTCCACATCGGACTGGCGCCCCTCTAGCTGCTGCCCTGGCCGTCGGTCCCAGAGGGGGTGGGTCTGCGGATGTTCTAGGTCCATGGGGGCCCTTTAAACAAGCAGACTCAGTTTCTGCTTCCGTCCAAACCCTTACTGGTTTGTACAGTCAAAAGCAATGAGGCTTGATTTTCCCCAGTGCTGGGACAGTGAGCTGCACACTCTGGTGAGGAGCTGGGAAAGCTCCCCAGGTGTCCTTCCTGACTTTTTAAAAAGTGTAACTGCACTTTCTGCCAGCCTGCTGCTGTTCCTGCTGCTGCCACCACCACACCATGTCCTCTGCCCCGGCTCCGCCTGTCCTACCTGTCTGGATGAGTATTTCTTTTTTATATCTTTGTTTGTTGGACTTCCATGCACTTTTATTTCCTGGAACTTCTGGTTGTTTCTAGTTTTGAGGTAGTTATATTCCTTCTTAGTTATGGAGGGAGACGCAGCATGTCTGTCTACACCTCCATCCTGGCCGGAAGTCCTACTTTGCATATTTTGATTAACAGTCAGATGTGTATTTATCAGATGTGTATTTGCAAGTATTTTCTCTCGGTGGCTTGTCTTCTCATTCTCTCTCTCTGTCTCTCTCTTTTTTATTTTTATTTATTTATTTTTTTTGCTGTCTCATTTATTAACTTATTTTGCTTTCATTTTTTTCCCCCATAAAACTTTTTGTTTGTTTGTTTTTCTATTACAGTTGTCCCACCTTTTTCCCCATTGCTTCCCCACACCCTGCCCACCCCTTCTCCCACAGTCAATCCCCACCCTGCTGTCTATGTCCATGGGTCACTTATACATGTTCTTCTCATTATCTTAGTATTGTTTTTCACAGAGTAGAAATTTTTAATGTTAGTGAAGTGCAGCTTATCAATTCATTCATGGATAGTGCCTTTAGTATTATATCTAAAACAATCATTACCATAGCCAAGGTCATCTAGATTTTGTCTTATGTTATTTTTTAAAAGTTTTATAGTTTCACATTTTACATTTAGGTCTATGATTTATTTTTAAAATGTAAGTATGTTTGGACCAACTCAGGCATGTGAATCTATGTTACAATCATAAATTTTATAAAATCTAAATACAGGTTAAGTTATCTCTGATAAAAATTTAGCGTTCAAAAGTGATGTACTGTCAGTGTGATACAAATTTCAAACGCATAGTAAGGAGAAAAAAAAGTAAAACTTTTTATTTAAATATATTGGGTTAAATACAGTATATTAACAAAATTAATTTCACTTGCTTCTCTTACTGTTTTAAATGTGGACACTAAAAATTTTTAAATTACATGTGTGGCTTACTTTTGGAAACACTGAGCTAGATAGAACAGAGCGCCTTCTTCTATGTCTGAGGAAAACCAGGATGACTCACAGGTAAATGTGGCTGAGGGTGAGTGAGTGAAGTGTATAGTAGATGATGAGGCCAGAGAGGTAAGGAGTCCATATCATGTAGGTCCTCAAATAACCTTTTAAACCTGTCTTTGATAACCCTGGCTGGGCAGCTCAGTTGTTTGGATCATTGCCCCAAAAGGTTGCAGGTTTGATTCCCTGTCAGGTGTGTATAGGAGGCAACCAATTGATGTGAGATTGATATTTCTTTCTTAAATCAATGTTTCTCTGTCCCTTCCTCTCTCTCTAAAATCAATAAAAACATATCCTCAGGTAAGGATTAAAACAATTTTTAAAAATCCTTTCTGCAATAACAATGACAATGACTGAAATTGCAAGATTGGAGGTGGAATTAACAAAACCTCTATCTCTTTTGTCAGAAATTTCTAGAAAAGCATTTGGCTATATATTCATGCCCTTACCATGCTTATGATGTACTATATCATGCCACAAAGTATGGTGGAGGTAAGAAAGGGATTACAGTCAAGCTTCATCAAAGTCTTGTCAGTAAGAAGGTTTGGACAACATTTAGGGCAGGCCAATCCAATTGCCCTGATGCCAGACTTATATAGAGAGACTCTAATAATGTCAAGCCACATCCAGTCCAACATTCCTTTGTTCATTTATTCTCCACACACCTCTAGCTCATTACTTCCTTCCATCCAAACTTGCTTTTCCTCAAGCAATAAAAAAATAGCTCTATGTATTTCCTTTTCTATATTCTATGGATAATTTAATTATCATCATTATTATCTATGTAATAGCCATGTATTTTTTTTTACAAAGATTTTATTTTTTAAGAGCAGTTGAAGCAATGGCTATATTTTGACCCGCAAGTTTTTCTCCATACAACATAAAACTGATTAGTTAACTTAGATTTAGAAGAAAAAAAGGCTTTTAAATGGGATGGAAAATAAGCTCTTTTCATTATTTTTCAGCTGTAAAATGCTCCAAATTCCACAGGACCTTGTGGATTAAGGACACTAAACAAAGACAAACGGGATCTGATTTATGGATGGCATGGGCCCTGTGGAAGTTATGCCTTCCTAAGTAAGAGGAGAATAAAAGGAAGAATAAGTTTTACTTGTATCCCTGTACATTTCCTTTTTAACTGCATAAAAGAACACTATGAATGAGGTGAGAATATTGTATAACCTGAAGAATAGAACAAAACTCTGTCCCTGGGCATGGCTAATGTTGTAATGAAGAGTTTAGTTATTAACTCTTTTCCCTAAACTGGAAACTCCCATGAAGTAACTATTTCTGGAACACCATTCAAACTGAAAAGGAAACTGAAGATAATGTAATGCTTTTGGATTTAAAATTCTACTCCCTTCTGGCACAGGAAATCTTAGCTTTTTTAAAAAAAGGAAGCAAAACTAAAAGGGGTAGTCCCTCTTGAGGATGAGAAGAGTTGATGATTACATCAGTGGGTCTGGCACCTTTCCTTTTTCTTTTTTAATGCTTTGGTTTGCTATCTTATTTTCTTTTAATTGAGGTAAAATTGTCATGTGACATATTAATTTCAGGTGCACAACATAATAATTTTATATTTGTGTACAAAGTGATCACCACAAGTCTAGTTACCTTCTGTCACTGCACAATGAACCTCCTTCACCCATTTTGCTCACCACTAACCTTCTTCCCCTTTGGTAACCACCAATGTGTTTTCTGTATCTATGAGTCTGGTTTTGTTTTTAGATTCCACCTATAAGTGAAATCATACAGTTTTCAGTTTTCTTTTTCTGACTTATTTCACTTAGCTTAATACTATCAAGGTCCATCTATGTTGTCGCAAATGGCTTATTTCCTTCTTTTTATGGTTGAATAGTATACATACCATGTTTTCTTTATCCATTTCATACATTGATGGACACTTCTTTCCCCCTATATCTTGCCTATTGTAAATAATGCTGCAATGAACATAGGGTACATATATCTTTTCAAATTAGTGTTCTTATTTTCTTCAGTTAAATACCCCAACATGAAATAGCTGGATCATATGGTAGTTCTATTTTTAATTTTTTGAAAAACCTCAGCACTATTTTCCACAGTGGCTGAGCCAATTTACGTTCCCACCAACAGTGTATAGTGGCTCCCCTTTCTCTGCATCCTCTCCAACAACTGTTATTTCTTATCTTTTTTATTATAGCCATTCTAACAGGTGTGAGGTGATATCTCATTGTGGTTCTGATTTTCATTCCACTAATAATTAGTGATGTTGAACATCTTTTCATGTGCCTGTTGGCTATCCATATGTCTTCTGCCCACTTTTTAATCACATTGTTTGGTGTTCTTTTTTTCTTTTGCTACTGAGTTGTCTGTGTTACTTATATATCTCTTATATTAACTGCTTATTGGATATAAATATTGCAACTTTTACTCTGTTCAGAGGGCTGCCTTTTCATTTTGTTGACAGTTTCCTTTGCTGTGCAGCTTTTTAGTCTGATGTAGTCCTAACTTGTTTATTTTTGCTTTTGTTACCTTTGCTTTTAGAGTTAGATCCAAAAATTCATCACCAAGACCAATGTCAAGGAGATGACCACCTATGCTTCCCTCTAGGAGTTTTATGGTTTTTGGTCTTACATTTAAATCTTTAATCATTTTGAGTTAATTTCTGTGGATGGTGTAAAATGATGGTCTAGTTTCATTCCTTTTTCTAAAGATTTATTTTAGAGGGAGGGGGAGAAGGAGAGGGAGAAAAACAATGTCTAAGAGAAACAGATTGGTTGCCTCTCACACACCCCCAACCAGGGACCTGGCCCACAACCCAGGCATGTGCCCTGATGTGGAATTGAACCAGTAACCTTTTGGTTTGCAAGACGACATCCAACACACTGAGTCACATCAGTCAGGGCTAGTTTCATTCTTTTACATGTGGCTGTCCAGTTTACCCAGTACTGTATATTGAAGAGACTATCCTTTCCCCGTTGTATATTCTTGCCTTCTCTGTCATAAGTTAATTGACCATACATGTGTGAGTTGTTTCTGAGCTCTCTGTTCTGTTCCATAGATTTATGTGTCTCTTTTTATGCCAATATCACAGCATTTCAATTACTATAGTCTTGTAATGTAGACTGAAATCAGGGAGCATAGTGCCTCCAGCTTTCTTTCTCAAGATTGCTTTGGCTCCAGAGGTCTTCAGTGGTTCCACACAAATTCTTGAATTGTTCTAGTTCTGTAAAAATGACATTAGTATATTGATAGGGATTGCATTGAATCCGTAGATTGCTGTGGGTAGCATAAACATTTTAACAATATTAGTTCTCCCAATCCATGAGCACAGTTTTTTTTCTTGCTTTCAACTTCTTTCATCAACCTCGTCTAGTTTTTTTTTTTTTTTTTTTTTTTTTTTTTTTTAAGAACAAAACAGGTATATTTCTATTGAACTACCTGATGCAGAGGATAGTGTGGTATGGATGGATAGTATGAATGACAAATAATACAAATATATTTTATTTGAAATAAACAAAAATGCTTACACAGCTCAACAGGTCACTTGGAAACAAACTCTTGTTTGACTATATTACTGAGCAAAACAAAGCTGAAGCATAAACACCCTTCGTTTTTGACATGTATATGGAGATAGGAAGACACTACTTGGTTTTTAAAAAACTGACCTTCCCTTAAGGCCTGGTCATAGAAGTGTAAACAATGTAAATGAATCCACCAGTTCAGCTGTCATATCATATCTACGTCACCTGTGTATTCTGAGATCACACATACACCTGCCAATATACCTGGGAAGGAAGGGTGGCTGTATCACAGTTAAGTTCTTGGCAGGCAGGACTGAGGAAAAGTAATGTGGAACAAGTTTTACATCCTATTTAGAACAAATCACTAGTATTCCTTTAAATAACAGGTTACAATAGAAAGATACTGCCTGGAAGTTATCCTTTTCACTTTGGTTCATTTTTAGGTTTTGTTTGTGATTTACAGTTGTTAATTCATTTGCTTATAGTACAATCCTGCCACAATGTATTAAAGCATAAGATAGCTATTATTTCTTCATCTGCATTTTTCAAGTCCCTCGTATGTCAGCAGTTCTTGAATATTAAAAAAAATAACAATAAATGGGTAAAACTCTGCTAAAAATGCATATATCTACAACGATAATGGTACTAGATGGGAAGGAGACAATGAGGGAAGGGAGAAAAGCGAACATGTTCACGTGCCGGGAATGTGGTTCAAGTCTTTGGATTTAAAAACAACTTCCCCAGAGAAGCTGGCTATAATGGAATTTCCAGAAAACTTCCTTTGCCCAACAAAAAGACCTGAAAAGCCCCAATCCAAACTTCTGACAACTAGTTCTGCAATGCTATAAATGATGATCAAAGCAGTCGGAGGGAGAGGATGATATGTCTTCCATTCGGCTACAGCTGGGAGCACAGCCTCTTTAGCTGTTGGTGGGTCAGTAGAAACCACGAAGTATCAGGAGTGTTTTGAAGGACAGGGGTAGAAAAGCACTGAACTTACTACCTGTCTGTATCAGTAACAGGGCTTCATGGCTAGGAAAATTTTCTAAACAGTAAAATGATTCCAGGATAGATCTCTCCGTCCATCATTAAATGTGCTTCTCTTCATCCGACACCCGATCCTCGAAGTCGGCCATCTTGGCTCTCGTCTAGTTTTTAGTGTACTTGTCTTTCACTGACTTGATAAAATTTATTTCTAGATAATTTTTTTTCTTTTAATTGTTGTTCTATTACAACTGTCCTAATTCTTCTCCCATTGGTCTCCACTGCCCTGCCCACCCCCAACTCCCACAGACAATCCCCATCCTGTTGTCCATGTCCATGGGTCATTTATACATGTTCCTTGACGAGATTCTTCCTTTTATTTCCCTCCTCCTCCCTTTATCCTCTGGTCACTGTCAGTCTGTCCCTTGTTCCCATGCCTCTGGTTCTATTTTGCTGTTTATTTCATTCATTTGGTTCCTATTACAGATGAGATCATATGGTATTTGTCTTTCGCCCCCTGACTTATTTCACTTAGCATAATACTCTCCAGTTCCATCCATGCTGTCACAAAAGGTAGGAGTTCCTTCTGTCTTTCTGCTGCATAGTATTCCATTGTGTAAATGTACCACAGCTTTTTGATTCACTCATTTACTGATGGACACTTAGGTTGTTTCCTGCACTTGGCTATTGTAAATAATTTTGCTATGAACATAGTGGTGCATAGGTTCTTTTGAATTGGTGTTTCAAGACTCTTTGGGTATAATCCTAGCAGTGGTATTGCTGGATCAAAAGGCAGTTTCATTTTTAGTTTTTTGAGGAAATTCCATACTGTTTTCCATAGTGGCTGCACCAGTCTGTATTCCCACTAATGGTCCACTAGGGTTCCCTTTTCTCCACATCCTTGCCAGCACTTGTTGATTTGTTAACAATGGCCATTCTGATTGGTGTGAGGTGACATCTCATTGGTATTTTGTTAATTGTTTTCTAGCTGTTTTTTTAGTATCTCTCTGTCTTTTTTTCTTCTCTTGCTCCCTTCCCTCATAGTTTGATGATTTTCTTTAGTGTTATGTTTAGATTTCTTTCTTACTATCATTTGTGTATCTACTATATGTTTTTGCTTTGTGGTTACCATGAGGTGTATGTGTATGTGTGTGTGTGTGTGTGTGTGTGTGTGTATACATATATATATATATATATATATATAATAGCCAATATTAATATAATAGTCTATTTTAAGTTGATAGCAACTTAAGTTTGAACACACTCTAAAACTTTAGATTTTTATCTCCCTCCATGTTTTTAATGTCACATTTTACATCTTTTTGTATCCCTTAATTAATTAATGTAGTTATAGTTAATTTTTATTACATTTTTCTTTTAACCTCCCTATGTGCTTTGTAAGTGATGAATCCACAACCTTTAGTATAGGATAAGGATACTCCTGTACTTAACAAGTTGTTTTTCTCTTGCTGCTTTTAAGATTCTGTCTTTATCTTTAACTTTTAACATTTTGATTATAATATATCTTGGTGTGGATCTCTTTGAATGTGTCTTATTTGGGGCTCAGTGCTTCCTGGACTTGGTGTCTGTTTCCTTCTCAAGGTTCGGAAAGTTTTCAGCCATTATTTTTTTAAATAACTTTTCTGCCTTTTCTCTTTCTCTTCTCCTTCTAGGGCCCCTATAATGTCAATGCTATTCCACTTGATGCTGTCCTGCTATATAGGTCCCTTAAGCTATCTTTACTTTTTATAATTCTTTTTCATTTGTGTGGCTGTTTGAGTAAGTTCCATTTCCCTGTCTTTCAAGTTGCTGAACTGTCCTACATCTTGTCTGCAGTTGAACCCCTCTGATGAATTTTTCAGTTCAGTTATTGTATTCTTCAGCTTTATGGCTTCTGTTTGGTGCTTTCTTATATTTTCTACCTCTCCGTTGAAGCTCTCACAGTGTTCATCCATTCTTGTCTTGAGTTCAGTGAGCAACTTCATGACCATTACTTTGAATGCCTTATCAAGGTTACTTACCTCCATTTCATAAAGGTATTTTACTGAGGTTTTGTTTTATTATTTTGTTTAAAACAATTCTTGTGTTTCTTCATTTTTCTTGACTCTCTGTGTTTATTTATAAGTATTAAGTGAAACAGCTACTTCTCTCACTCTTGAAGGAGTGACCTCATGTAGAGAGCAAACCTTATTGTTCAACCTTTTCTGAGCTCTTGCTTGTCTCCCTAATCTTTGTGATTGTCTAATTAGCCATATTAGGTCCCAGTTGTTGAAGGTGTACCAAGACCTGTCAGTGTTCCAAAGGGAGGAATCTCAGGCAGCACCTACTTTCAGACTGGTTGGAAGCCATATCCTCAGGCAGTAGCTTTTTTTCTCAATATTCTCCCATTTATTTATTGATTTTTAGAGAGAAAAGGAGAGACGCATCAACCAATTGTTTCACCCATCTGTGCATTCAATGGTTGATTCCTGCATACACCCCAACCTGGGACTGAACCTACAACACCCTGGTGCATGGGGATAATATCCATCCAACTGAACTGCCCAGCCAGGGTGGCAGCAGTTTTTAAAGCAATAAAAGATATACAGTTCTGTGGGATTGCAATAATAAACTCTGCTTTCATCCCCAGATCAGAAGATCTGGAGATGTTCCTACTTCAGAAATTGGGGCTTCATATGAGTATATAAGCTCCTTTTGGGGATCTACCAGTGAATGGTTGTGAGGCCAAGGGAGGGCACCAAATTGGTGCCTCCCTGACCATGTTCCCTGAGAGTGCCTCCATAGCTTCTAGATGTGTGGCAAACCTGAAGTTTGCTCCTCAAGTTGAAGCTCCAGGACGAATAAATAGGCCTTTTCACTGGAGAGTTTAGGGTATGTTTCAGTCTTCTGTCTGTGCAGTGCTCTGGGCATGGTAGCCTGCCCAGGACTGTCTTCCCAATTATTGTAATTCCATGGGGCCCAGGAATGCAAGGTCCCCTTGGCTACAAGGGTCAGGCAATCAAGGTGTGTCCCTTGTGTGGAGTGCTCTCGTCTACCAACTTTAATGAGGCAGGGAGAGTCCTGATACCTGGGTACACCTATGGCCTTAGCAAGGCTGAAGAGGAGCAATTAGGGTAGGAATGCCCACTAACAAGGCAGTGGGAGAACGCTGTCTATGCCTGTCTGCCCACACTAGGGAGGTAGAGGGAGAGTGCGAAAATGGCACCCACCAGCACTTCCATCTCTGGAGAAATTCCAAACTGGTCCTGCCCCTCTGGCAGACAGTTTAGGATTGGCAAATGCTCTCCTTCACATAGAGTCTAGGCACTTTTCAAACTGCTGCTTTTGTGCTGGGTCCTAGGACAAGTGAATCCAACCACAAATACTTTTTAAAAAGTATCTCAATTCCCGACAGCCCTTTAGGTCCACTGAATGTAAGCCCTGTTGGTTTTCAGGATACTTATAGGGCCTGTCTCTCCAGTGCAGGTTCCAAAAATCAGAGTGCCTGATGTGGGGCACAAACATCTCCTCAGGGAGAAGCTCCAGACTTGTGAGATCCCTCCCTATTGTGGTTCACTGTACCTAGAGTAGGGTTTTTAGGAAGACTCCTTCTCTGCCTCTCCTACCTGTCTCAATGTGACCCTTGTATCCTTTGCTGTAGAGGAGCTGTTCAGTTGGCTCTCAGGTCTTTTTCAGTGGGAATTGCTCCATATATAGCTGTGGATTTATTGTGACTGTGGGAGGAGTTAAGTTCAGGATCTCCCTATGCTACCATCTCGGACCACCCACCAGCCTGGTAACATTCTTACAATCACATCATCTATAATGGCTTTCTCTTCTAAAGTAATTTTTCGGTGAACTCCTGCCTACTCCTACCCCAAATACCAAATTCAAGTGCTCTCTTGTAAGCTTTTAAATAAAACTGACCAAAGGCTACTGTTAAACTGTCTCAACAACATTGCTGTCTAATATTGTCCTTGGAATATCCAGGGAAAGATACTCTAAAAATCCACATGGAAACCCACTTCTGTGGCTCACAATACTTATGGCATTCTTCTCATTCACTCTTTAAACCAACATTTGCTAAACCCCTAAGTATCAGACACTGCAACAGGTGCTTAAGACACATACACACACAAATGAACAGTTCCCTATTCTCGAAGAACTTACTTCTTATAGGGGGAGAATATCACAGAAATAAAAATATAATATGTGAGGTAAGTGCTACGTCAGAAATATACATGGGGTGCTATGGGTCCACAAAGGAGGGCGAGTACCTCAGCTTGGGATGGTGGAGAGGTGCAGATAGAGAGTGACAATTCATGTGAAGACTGAAGAGGAAATAGGAGTTAGGAAAATAAAGAAGTCAGCATTCTGGACAAATTCAAAAGTATGTACAAGGCATTGATGGCATAAAAAGGTAGTGTATACTCAAGAAAATGCAGTATAGCTGGGCAGCAAAATAGGTGTAAAGGAGCAGAGAGGTTCAAAGCTGAGAAGGAAAGCAATGGTCAAGATCATATCAAAGCCTTATATGTAATGCTTAGCAACTAGAACTTTTCTGAAATTACAATATAAAACCATGAAGTAGGGCAGAAACATGATCCAATTTCAGAAAGATCCTGTTTCTTCATGGAATAAGAATGTGGGTTAGCAATAAGTTCTAACTAGGGGCAAGGAAATGTGTTGACAAATCTGAGAAATCCAAGAGAGAAGTGACAGGAGACTAACCTAAATCGAACCATAATAATGGACCTAGAATCAAAAAATTACGTAGGGTAGCATTATAGAGGGGTAGTGTAGGAGAAAGGAAGGTGTTTAAGCCAGAGTCCTAGATTTCTGACTAAGGCATCCAAATGGATAGGCACAATACCAATCAAGATAAGAAAAGGAACAGGTTTTAGGGAGAAGTTTCACTTCAGTGTACTGAATCTGAGGTCCCTACAGGATCGTCGGCGGCGGCGGCAGCCGTCCGTCTCGAGAGACGATGGTGTAGTTTCTTAAGAGTCTATCTGCACTGCCGAGAATGGTTGTGCAGTCCGACTCGGGAGTGACACGGTATCTGTCTCCTCCCGTGTTGAATCGACATCTTGCGATGACGCTGGAGTGTCCTCTCCAGTGAAGCTGAAGCTACAGAGCCTGGGCAGGGTGATATGGAGGGTCTGCTGTTGCCCATGCAGCAGACCCCCCCTCTCTTCGCAGCTGAAGGGTCCAAGGGAAAGACGGAGTCAATACAGCTTGGTTTCAGGTGCGCCGCAGGAGTTGCCGGTGTTGACTACAACGTCAAACCGCCTTAGGGACTCCGGCTCTGGATTTTCTGTCGGGGTTTACTCCCTTAGCCTTTCCCCTGAAGAGGTATGCCGCAAGGCAGCGGAGGTTTTTTGGAGTCAGTTTTCCTTCTCTGCCCTACAGGATCATAGAGAAGGTATCCAGTAAGCAGCAGTTGAATCTATGGTTCAGTGAGAAATCGGAGTCAGTGATTTAAGTCTGAGAGTCATTAACTACATTAACTTTCTCTTGTTGCTGCAACAAATCATCACAGACTTAGTGGCTTAGAACAGCACAAATGTATTATCTTAGAGTTCCTAGTTAATAAGTCCAGCATAGGTCTCCACAGGCTAAAATCAAGGTGTTGGTAGAATTAATTTCTTTCTAGAGGCTCTAGGAGAGAATCCATTTATTTTCTCATTCAGATTTTTGGCAGAATTTGGTTTCTTAAAAATGTGGGACTAAGACCCCCCTGTTTCTATGTTGGCTATTAGCTGAGAGCTAGCCCCATATCCTAGAGGCCAGGGCACTCCTTATTCTGTGGCCCCATTTCTGTTTGTAGCCCTGTCTCCCTTTCTTCAAAGCCAACAACAGCAGGAGTCCCTCTAACACTTGACTTCCCCCTTCCTTTTCTTTTGTAGCATCTAACTGTTCTGTCTTCCTCTTTCACTCTTAAGTGCCCCTGTAATTCTATTGGTTCCACTTAATGCATCTATGTATGTGTTTTAAGGTCCACAACGTTAACCTCATTTGCAAGGTTCCTTTTGCCATGTAATATAACATATTCATAGGTTCAAGGGATTAGGGCATGGACTTACCTGGGGGGCCACTACTCTGCCCACTGTATTAGTCAATAGGCATGGTGAGCCTGAATGCAGGGGATAGTGGCCTGGAGAACACTGGCATTTAGGTGCAGATAGAAACAAATTCAAGAAAGAAATTAATAAGGAGACTGAGCAGAAATTTCAAGAAGAGAGATTATCATGAGGGAGAAATGGCTGACTGTCAAGAACCACAAAAAAAAAGTCAAGGTAGATAAGAAACAAAAAGAGTCCTTTGAATTTGGTTATATAAAAATAACCAGTAACTTATGGTAGTTCCATAACAGAAAAAAACTGACAGCAGTATGTTAAAGAGAAAACAGAAGTAAAGAACGAGGACCTGAACAAACACTTCTCCACGGAGGACATACAGAGGGTCCATAGGCATATGAAAAGATGCTCAACATCACTAGCCATCAGAGAGAAGCAAATAAAAACCACAATGAGATACCACTTTACACTAGTCAGAATAATGGCCATCATCAACAACTTAACAAACAACAATTGCTGGTGAAGATGTGGAGAAAAGAGAACCTTAGTGCACTGTTGGTGGGAATGCAGACTGGTGCAGTCACTATGGAAAAAATTGTGGAATTTCCTCAAAAAACTAAAAATGGAACTGCCTTTTGAACCAACGATTCTACTGCTAGGATTATACCTGAAGAATCCTGAAACCTCAATTCAAAAGAACTTATGCACCCTTATGTTCATAGCAGTGCTATTTACAATAGCCAAGTGCTGGAAACAACCTAAGTGCCCATCTGTAGATGAGTGGATCAAAAAACAGTGATACATTTACACAGTGGAATACTATGCAGCAGAAAGAAAGAAGGAACTCCTGCCATTTGTGATAACATGGATGGCACTGGAGAGAATTTGCTTAGCAAAATAAGCCAGGTGACAAAAGACAAATACCATATGGTACCACCTGATACAGGAAACTAATGAACAACACAAACAAATGAGCAAAATTAAACCAGAGGCATATAAACAAGGAACAGAGTAACAGTTACCGGGGGGAGGGGGGTGGGAGAGGAGGGGGTAAATAGGGAAAGGGTTTAGTAAAGGAACTAGTATAAATAACCCACAGACATGGACAACGGGGTGGGGACTGACTGTGGGAGAAGGAGTGGGCTGGGTGGGGCGGGGAGCAATGGGGGAAAAACTGGGACTACTGTAATAGAAAAACAATAAATAAATCAAAAACCAAAAGGAAATAGAAGTAAAGAACGACTATGCAGAGAGATTACTAACCTGATGGGATAATGATAATGATTATGATGATGATGATTGTGGTAGTCTGCTAATGCTGCCATAACAAATACTACAGAATGGGTGACTTAAACTAGCGATCCCCAACCTTTTCGGCACAAGGGACCAGTTTCGTGGAAGACAATTTTTCCACGGACGGGGAGAGAAGGTGGGACTGTGGGGACAGGAAGCAGAGCTCAGGTTCACTCGCCGCTTACTTCCTGCTGTGTGGCTGGGTTCCTAACAGGCCGTGGACTGGACCAGTAGTGGTCCATGTCCTGGGGGTTGGGGACTCCTTGCCTTGCAGACGACCACCTTTTCTTTTGGTCCTCACAGGGACTTCTTCCCTCTGTACATGGGTCGCTGGCGTCTCTTCTTCTTTTAAGGATACCAGTCCTATTGGATTAGGGGCCCTCTCGTATGACCTCATTTAACCTAAATTATCTCCTTTAAAGGCTGTATCTCCAATATAGTCAATTGGGGGTTAGAACTTGAATCTATGACTTACAGGGAGACATAGTTCAGTTTATAACAATGATGATGACACTGATGACAACAAGTATTATTGCCAACATTTACTGACACTTAACTGTGCCAGGCACAGTGCTAAGCACTTCGCATATGTTATCATTTGATTCTCAAAGCAACCTTACAAAGAACTATTATTTCTTTCATTTTATCATTTAAAGAGTTGAAGCAAGGTCATCCATCTAGAAGTGACAGAGCTGAAACTTGAATCCTGATCTTTTAGCTTGAGCGCATCTTCTCACACTAGAAGCTATCTCTACTTTTTTTTCTTTTTTAATTAAAAAAAAAAAAAAAATCCTCACCTGAGGATATGCTTATTGATTTCAGAGAGAGAGGAGGTGAGGGAGAGAAACATCAATGTGGGAGAGAAACATTGGCTGGTTGCCTCCATATGCTCCCTGACCAGGAATGAAACCTGCAACCTGGGTATGCGCCTGACCACGAATCGGACCCAAACCTTTTCAGTGTACAGGATGATGCTCCAACCAACTGAGCCACCCGGCCAGGGCATCTACTTTTTCAATAGCTACAATGGAAAGGAAACAAATAAGACAGTACCCACTCGTGTGAGAATGTAGAGAAAAGATTTTTGGTTTTGCTCTGCTTTTGTCTTGTTTTTATAAGTCCAAAGGTAGGAATGGTTTGGACAATTTATTAGCCTAAATGGAAGAAGTTCACAGAAAAAGAGAGATTGAAAATTGATTCTAATGTTCCACTTTTAGCTTCTGCACTGATTTTGATAAAAACTGAAAAAAGTTGCACTGCTCTGCTATTTGAGCCATTCTCTCTACAAATAATTCTTTTTTTTTTCAGATTTAATGTGTTTTATTGATTAAAATATTACATTTGTGCCAATTTCCCTTCCCTCTGCTCCCCTCCACCCGGTGGCCCCCCTCCCTCCAGTTGTCCCCCCCTTTTAGATTATGTCCATTAGTTGTGCATACAGTTCCTCCCAACCTCTCTCCGTCTATTCCATTCCCTCCTACCATGATCCCCAATTCCTATATCATCTCCCTCCCTCTCCCCACTCCCCCTCCCTGTTGACCTCCCCCCAATATGCTTCCCGTACCCACAGTTCCTTTTCCACTCCCGTTGCCTGTTTAGTTTGCCTTTGTTTCATCTCCCTAGCTTCTGTTTTTTAAACCAGTCCCTTTAACATCTCATATAACAGTGGTTTGGATCTAATGAACTCTTTCAGTTTTATTTTGTCCTGGAAACACTTTCTCTGTCCTTCTATTCTGAATGACAGTTTCGCTGGATAGAGTATTCGTGGTTGTAGGTTTTGGATTTTCATTACTTTGAATATTTCTTGCCAGTCCCTTCTTGCCTGTAGGGTCTCCCTTGAGAAGTCAGCTGATAGTCTAATTGGGACCCCTTTGTATATAATTCTTTTCTTCTCTCTTGCTGCTTTTAAGATTCTCTCTTTATCTTTAATTTTTGACATTTTGATTATAATGTGTCTTGGAGTGGTTCTCCCTGGGTCCAGTCTCTTGGGAACTCTCCTTGCTTCCTGGACCTGCAAATCTGTTCCCTTCCCCAAGTCTGGGAAGTTCTCCTTTATTATATTTTCACTCAATTTTTCAAGTTCTAGTTCATCTTCCTCACTCTCTGGCAAACCAATGATTCTTATGTTGGGCCTTTTATAGCTGTCCCAGAGGTTTCTGATCCTCTCATTGTTGCTTCCCATTTCCTCTCTCTGCATTGGTTGACTGCTTGTTCCTTCTCCATATTCCAGTTTGTTGAAATGAACTCTGGATTTTTTTTCCTCACCATCTGTCTCATATGTGGTTTTGTTCCTTTCGTTATGAATGTTTTTCGCTTCTTTCTTATCTTTTTCCTGCTCTTTTGTGAATTCTGTAAGCCACCTGATAACAATGGCCCAGAACTGAGCTTCTGACAGGTTTCTTATCTGTTCATCTGTCAGGTTCTCTATCTGTTGCCTGGTGAGCTGTGCCACCGGGATTTCTATAGTTGTCTGCCTCATTTTGACAGATGCGTTTTGTTTTCTTGGGCCGGCTGTAGGGGGCAGTGCCTATGTACGCGTCACAATTCAGCGACCGGCGCCTGTCCGCGACCTATTTCGCAGCCCTGTGGCACTTTCTTTGGGGGCGGGGGTCCAAGATGGATTCACACAGTTATTCAGCTAGGAGACCAGGATCCGTCCTCCCGCCCCTCTGGGTCTCACTGTTCAAGGCGATGCGGTGGCTGCTTTCCCCAGCGCTGGGGTCGCGCACTGCCAGGGACTTGACTGCCGCCGGGATTTTTCGCCGCCCCAGGTGCGACCGCAAACAGCGCTGCCCTCTTTAACTCTTACCTGCCCAAATGGCACCGCTGGTTTATAACTTCATATGTTGGGCTTCCGTGTAGTTTTATTTTCTGGAATTTCTAGTTATCCTTTGTTTTGAAGTAGTTGTATTCCTCTCTAGTTGTAGAGGGAGACCTAGCGTGTCCGTCTAAGCCTCCATCTTGGCCGGAAGTCTACAAATAATTCTTAACTATACTATGCAAAAAGCTTATAATATGATAGAGAGAGCAAGACCCGGAGAATGTCCTTACCCTTATAATACTTACTGTCCACTGGGGGTGACAGATACTAAATAAATAATAACAAAGGAATATATAAAAATAAACTGAGATGAGTTCTATGAAAGAAAAGAACACACTTCTATGAAACATTTTAAAAAGAAACCTGATCTAGATTGAAGGAAGTCAGGGAAGACTGCTCTAGAACAGATACCACAGAGGTCAGAGCGGAAGTCTGTACAATGGGAAAAGGGATGGGAAATGTTCTGGGCATGGGGAAGAGCAAAGCAAAAGCCCATGCAATGTATTGGAGGAAGTGAAAGAAAGTTACTGTGGCTGGTTCTCAGATAACAAGAGACAGCATGGTGGAAGATGACGCTGAGGAGACAGGCAGAGCCACGATAATGAATCTGCGTCTTAATCCAAAAGGCTGTCAGCATAAGAGTACCAGAGACACAAGATTGGATCTGCCTTTTAAAAAAGATCCCTCTGCCTCCACTGTGGAGACTAGATTAAAGAGAAAACAGAATGGATGCAGAGGGATCAGTTAAGAGACTAATGCAGACTCCCATGCCTCTAGCTTAGTGCATAACCGGTTGAAACTGGTGGGCAATGGTACTATATAGTCAGGTTAGGTACACTGTAGGGTCAAAGATTTTGTGAGTTTTGTTTTGAATATGTTGAGTTTGAGGTGCCTCTTAAATATACAAATGGGAATGTTGAGTAGGAAGTTGTATATATGGGTCTAGACCTTAGAAACAAGATCTGGATTAGATCTTGACTACAGTGCCTAAAATATAGCTAGTGACATAGTATAGAAGGTGATAAAAGACTGCCTAGGTCTGAATCCTGAAGATATATATACACAGCAGTTAATTAACAGGGAGGGGACAGTGGGTTTGCAAAGAAGGAACTCCCAGGGGCAGGAGGAAAATCATGAGTACAATATGACAGAAACCAAAGGAGGAGAAGTTCGTGAAAAAGGCGTTTAACAGTCTGAAACACTACCGATAGACTCCAATGCACAGGCTATTAAAATTTAAAGGGACATTATAAATTATCTGATCCAGTGCCCTCTTATTTCCAAAAGTATGAAATTAGGATTCAGGGAATACCTTAGTTAGCTAGTGGAGACTAGATTAAACCCATAATTCCTAATTCATAGACCAATAAATATTCTTTTCATACACTCATTCCTGATGACTAGTACTTAGCTTGGCTTTTCCTTCTTAAATTAAATCACCTCTACTTCTTTAGTCTTTCACAGCATTTCACCAAACCTCTGGATAGTTTAATGTCATACCTCTGACTTCTCCAAGCCTGTAAACCATAATCCAATCTAAGCAAAGCCTTCAACACACTCTAAATTAGGGCGCTGATTGATCTGGAGCTGCAGGAAATAGGTTGCCACCCACTCCATAATGCCCACTCCCCACTGTCTCTCTCACCACGCCTAACCAAAGCTGTTACACACCAGGGTCTCAGAATAGCATCCTACATTCTATATTCAAAGGAAAGCCTGCTTCACTGGAAATAACTGGAAAAGAGACCTAGGTATTTACTGTCAAGTTGCCATATTCAATCAACCTCGCTCACCAGGGTAAAATTAAAAGTTCAGCCCCAGGGAGAGATAAAGAGAGGGAAAAATAAAGGAGAGGAAAGATGGGAGGAAGGTGAGGACATGTGACAATTTCTTTTCTTCAGTTATTTTTACATGGCAGAGTTAATTAAGATAATTATTATGAGTACCCTTCAGTCAACTCTAAATTAATCTTTTGAATGGAGGCAAACATTCCATAGATAATCAATCCAATTGTGGATAATTCAAAACACATTTGTTTTTAGAATATATTTTAATTGTTAGGGTGGTAGTGGGGCTTTGAAAATAATCTTAATATCTGAATTTGGTTTATGACTGATAATCTAGGAACCCATAATAGTTTAAAAATAAGAACTATTTTGTCAAGACAAAGGCTGGAAAGGTCGCTGTAGTCTCAGTCCCAAACCCTGCTCCTCTCAATGAAAACCATCACCTTTCAAAGGATGCTTGTCTCAACACAGCTGCTGGGTATTTTGGGGGACTTTTTGTTGTTTTGTTTTTACATTTATAGGCATTCCAGTTGTTTCACTCTGTCTATACCAGTCTCTAGGGTAGAGAGTTGATCAAGACTTTTTATTTAAGAGGCTTCCTTCTGAAACTTCTGAAGGAACAGAATTAATGAAGACTTCTCATTTGCCAATGAAACATTTAAGTAGACTACATGACAATGCTAATAAAATTTGGAAATAGATATTTGACCCTATAACTTAAGATTCCTTCATAACTTAATCCTAATCCACCATTTAGCATACTGATTATTATTTATCTTTTACATACCATCTCAGCATCAACAGACTGGTTCACTAACCAAGAAGACTCCCTTTTCCAATCCAATAGCACTGTATGGGATACTGAGGTTTCCCATTTCTTTATGCCTCCCCTTCATTGTTCATTGCAAATAACAGGTTTTCCTAATTTATTCTTGCTTGCCCTAGAATAGATTCAAGCTCATTAGGACTCCCTAGAACACCATTGAAAATGATGCATGGGGTGCACATCCGAGGCAACAGTATTTATTTTCCTCAGACCTCAAGGCACATGCAGAGTGCACACTGAGTCAGGTTTTAGTTGGTGGTGTTATGACGCTGCACTGACCCCCACCATGCTCAAGTTAGTGAGCGCCACTGGTGTGACAAGGAGAGGGGCCGCGGGCTGGGAATCAAAGAATCTGAGTTCAAGTTCTAATGACATCAGTTTCTATTTGTGCCACCCTAGGCAAGTGACTCCTGTCTGTGCATCAGTGTCCTCATTTACAAAAAGATATCTTCATTTTGTGCCTACTTCACATAAACTGTATTTTGTACATCAGATTGTATGACACATTGTAATTCATAAAGTCAAAGTGCTAAGCAAATGTCAGGGATTGTTAATAAGGCGCTTTATTTCTTTTTGTATGTGTTTTCTTCTTTTTCAAATTAGGATAATTAACTACTCAAATAATCACTTTCTGGTCTGTAGCAAGAATTGCAAAATAACCTAATTTGCTTCCAGTTTATGAGTAGGATGATTTAGGAAGTCTTGCCCTCTAAAGCTTTATAAGCACCTGAGAAGTTGTTACAGAGAACAGAGAGCTTGGATTGGGGGGAATAATGTGATGTGAATGACAATATTGCCGGAAAGGAAGAAGCATTTACTAGAGTAGTTTTAGGAGTGACTAACAGCTCAGAAGGAATCTTCAGGGTAACCTCAGATAATTATGCACCTGAATGCCATATCCCGTCAGGGTTCAGGGGAACCAGGCTCAGTATGGCGCATAATGAAGTACCCTTCCTCCTCCAGTGTGAAGGTAAGTGATAAGGATGATGACAGTAAGTGAAGTAAAAAAGAACATACTGCACTTAGAAATGCTGAAAACTTCCTAATAAATCAAACTATTTGGTGTTAATTTTTTTTTTGATAAATGACTGTATTATGGGAGAATATGATTTATGAAATTTTCATAAATTTCAGTCATTTGTAGCTTTAGATTTGTTTCAAAATACATACTTAATTGAGAACAGGTCCATAAGCATTTGGTTAAAATATTTTTAATTATTTGAAAATAGTTTTTTTTAATTTACATTTGCATTTATTAGTAAAAATTATGATATGTAGTGTAGGGTTTACATCTCTATGCAACATTAATAAAACATCAACAAAAGAAACAAAAAAAAGTAGGAATGGAGGAAGAGAGAGAAAAGGACTAGGGATGTGAATCAATATTGAAGGGAAAAAAGCAAGGGAAAGGGAATGGAAAACAGTAAGAAAACTAAAAGAAGTTGGGCCTTTGGACTTTCCAAAGCAAATATCTGCCTTTTGATTCTTTTCCTGCACCGTGAATCCAAAAGCAACAGAAAAAAAAAAGCCACTATTCCTGTTTACAAATTTTAATTCAAAACATGGGGGGAAATGCCCTAACTATGGAAAAAGACAAACATAAGTTACTTCTGCAGCAAAGACTACATGCTTGCTCTGTTTGTAGTATGTGTATGTATATATAACTAGGCAGGAAATTCCTGCTCTTTTTCTCACCTTTTAAGTAACTAGTTTCTTTTCTTTTTTTGCCCAACATGACTGACAGATAGAAATGAATTTCTCTATACGGATGCATCAGCGATGACTGATTCCTAGAATTATAAAGCTTACTGAGTCAGTAACTGTTAATATATGCATTTTATTAACTTTCTATATCACTCAAAGATGGAATCTTTCTTTAGAGCAATATATACCCTGTGGAACCCTCTATTTCTGGCAGTTACAGAAAGCTTAGGTTCAGTCTCTATGTTACCTGGTACCTCATTCAGACTCCCAAAGACCCTATCTACAGTATCCCACATATCACAGTCCTTTGATTTTTAAGAATAGAAAACCAAACACAATTTAAAAATACAAAGCCATTGTTACAATAGCTACCTATGTGGGTTTTTTAAAAATAAGTAAGTAGGTAATCTTCATGCTAAGATGAAAAAGGCATTCACCCAAATCAAAACATTCACGAGAGTGCCAACAGAACTTCTTGGCTAAATTCTAAATGAAGTCTGATTCTACTTAATCTTATTGAACAGACTGCACCTAGTAGCTACGGGCCATTAGCACTTCATTAATAAAGGTTTCCTCTCTGACCGACTCAGAGAGGATCCCCTAGTTTCCAACATAGCTGTCTACATAGTCAGCATGCCATGAGAAACTTCTTTGTTTGAGAACAAAACATTGCCACGACAGAGCTTTGAATATTATGGATAAAAACCAAATGGGGCTGCTATTAATGCTCAAGAGTAAAGTCTCCTCTGAAGGATTAAAAGAAAAAAACAGTAACAGAGATTGCCTCAGTGGAACATAGATCTGTCTTTGGCGTGTCTGAATTATTTTTAAACCAAGTGTATATACAGGAAACAAAGTCAGTATGATGCAATGGATTTCTGGATTCACAATGCCTCATTCAAGTTCCAACTTAGCCACTTTCTAGCTATGTGACCATATAATAATCATGTTTCTTACTTTTTGTATCCAGTTTCCTCATCTATCAACTGGGGATAATAACAGTCCCCCTCACAGGATTGTTGAAAGGAATCAAAGAGTAAAAGAGATCCAGTCTGGTGCATAGTAAACACTCTGTAAGTGTTACAGAAACAGGAGAGTCCAAAAATCCCCAGAGTTTGCTGCTGGGGGATGGGGAGAAGTAAGCAGCTTTTCAAATGCTTCCACATGCCTGAGGCTGGTGGCTACTGTCTTTCTTATGCAAATGGCTTTAATGCATCCAAAGCCTCAGGCGGATGGGAGGAGTCTTGAACCAGGGGATGGTATGGAAAGCACACAGAGCCTACGTAAGGGTCTGTGAATGGTCAGAACTGTTTGCAACGCCCACTGCGTCAGATGACGCAGTCAGGGATATATAAGCAGCTGCAGACATTTTAGCGGGGTCTCTCAAGCTCTCGTTCCGGCTCTGGCTCTCACTGGCACTCTGGCTCTGGCTCTGGCGCCCTGACTCTCGCTTGTGCTCTCACTCTGGGACTCTCTCAAGCTCTCGTTCGGGCTCTGGCTCTCACTGGCACTCTGGCTCTCACTCTGGCGCTCTGACTCGGGCTCTCACTCGCGCTCGCGCTCTCGGGCTCTCGCTCTCTCGCTCTCCCGTGTGCTCCCTCCACGTGGCTTGGTGAAGGGGCCTTCTCCATGTGGCTTGGAGAAGAGGTCTCCGGGCTGCTTTAAGAGGCTCTCGCCATGCGGTTTTGAGGAGGAGAGAAGATCCACACGGTTTGCAAAAAGAAGGCAGTTTGCCAGGAGGCTGAGAATCCAGGTGGTTCTGCATTGAGAGCTGGAGGGCACCACAGCACAGAAAGGACCTCCCCAATCAGATTGAATGATTGGCAGCTGCTGGTAAAGCTGAACTGTGTTGGGAAAGTAGGGAAACGGTTTCTCTGACTTCCCTAAAACTAGCCTGGTTTGGAAGGGGGGGAGGCAAGGATATGTGTTTGTGGGTGTTTTAAAGAGCATAAGACTTAACAACGGAAATCCGCAAATAACTAAATCTATATAACTGTTAAATAAACAATTCGTTTTCTTTTCACCAAACTCTGGTATTGAGAGTTATAATTTTGGCGGCGGGCAATCGGGCCCCTAACTAAAGAGCCCGTGGGTTTGTTTTCAACTGGAGCAGCCCAGGGGTTCTGTAACAATTTGGCGACCCCAGGTGGGACGTTAATAATTGCCCGTGGCAGGTCGACCCACTTGGGAGACACCTTCTGAGGGTGCCGACCGCCTAAGTACGCCTGTGTGGTGAAAAGAAAACAGAACTGGGAAGAGATTAGAGAAGTAAGGTTGTTTGCTAAAAATTATTTCTGTGTATTTCTAAAATAATGGCATCGTGGATACTAGATTTGTTTGTCCGATTAGGAGAATTCCTGGACGTAAAAGAATTATGGATGCCAGAGTGGTATATATGTTTTCTAGTCCTTGGGATTGTTTTGGTTATAGCCATTAGCATGTATGTCTGGGTTAATAAGAGCAGTTCTGGGCAAGTCCCTGATGGCAGCCCACTGGAGAGAATTTTGGAAAATTGGGATATGTACTGTCGTTATCCTATGACTAAGAAAATATTAATTTATTATTGTAATACTGTTTGGCCTGAGTATGTTCTGGGTGGTAAGAAAAGGTGGCCTGTGAATGGTACCCTGAATTATCATGTCATTAAGCAATTGAAAAGGTACTGCCTGCAATCAGGAAATTGGGAAGATGTTTATTATCTAAATGCATTTGCAGAGTTGCATAATAAGACCTTAGCAGAAATGGAGGCCCAAATAATGGTGCAGAGGAAAAAAGAGGTCTCAAAGCCTTTTCCTGAGAGTCAAACGCCGGAAGAAAGGGAGAATGAGGAAGTAGCCCTCTTTAATTCTCTAAATCCGGGAGACAAAGGCCCTAATTTGGTACCAAGCCAGGCACAGGTGGCGGCGGTTCAGGAGGCCGGAGCTTCCGCAGCAGTGGCTCCACCCCCTCTGCAGGGGGCCCAGGCTTCCGCGACTGTGGCGCCAGCGGCAGCTCCCGGGGTTTCAGAGACGGTGGCTACTGAGGCTCAGCGCCTTTTGCAGGTGGCCGCAGCTCTTGCTGTACCACCTTCACAGATGGAAATGCCTTCCGGGGCGCCCGCCCCTTTGCAAGCTCAAGGGACTTCTCTCGCGCCACCCTTTTTGGAGCCGGCCTCTGAAGTGACTGCAAGGTCAATAACTCCATCCTTACAGGAGAAGGAGTGGGTCTCCCCTGCCAGAACCCGCCAAGGAACTCAGTATAGTCAGGGGACCTCCCAATTCGGAGCAGGCCAATTCCCTCTACGGCAGTACCCAATAGGTGGAATAAATCAGCAAGGCCAGCCCTCTGGCTACTATTGGGCCCATACTCCGTTTTCCACTTCAGATTTGCTAAATTGGAAGAATTCTAACCCCTCATATAGGGAAGATCCTCAGAAAATGGCAGAGCTTGTTGCCTCCATTTTTGCCACTCATAACCCGAACTGGGCAGATGTACAGGCTCTCCTAAATATTCTGCTAACTGGGGATGAGAGGCGACTGGTTACAAGTAAGGCTAATGAAGAGGCTCAGCGTCTCCATGGAGAGGATCCCCATGGGACCCCCGACCCAACTGTGGCAATTCCTTGGACAGAGCCTAACTGGGACCCAAATGGTGGAGGCCTAGTTCCTTTGAAACACTACAGGAAGTGTATATTGGAAGGACTTAGAAAAGGGGTACCCAAGCCAAAAAGCCTGAATATGGTACAGACTATTCAGCAAAAACCAGATGAGGATCCTTCTGAGTTCTTAGAGAGGATCTATCAAGCCTATAGAAAGTACACTGATGTTGATCCACAGGCACAAGAGAACTTAAGAATGGTGAACATGACATTTATTGGGCAGAGTGCCCCAGATATTAGACGGAAACTCCAGCGTATAGATGGGGTATTAGAAATGAGCCCCTCTCAGTTAGTGGACATCGCATTTAAAGTTTACCATGCAAGGGGAGTAGAAAAGAGAAGACAGGACCTGATGTTCTTTAAAACAGGCTGGAGAGGCCAAAGGAAGAAACAGGACCCTAAAGAGAGGAGGAAAGAGCCATTGGGCAAGGACCAGTGTGCCTATTGCAGAAAGAAGGGCCATTGGAAAAATGAGTGTCCAAAGCATAAGAAGGGAAGTAGAAATGAGAACCCTTGCACCCATTCGGACCTGGGGACAGAGTCTTACTGAAGACCTGGAAGACGCAAGGTCCTGAACAGCAGCTGGCTGAACAATGGACTGGTCCCTATGATGTTTTGCTAACAACACATGCTTCGCTGAAGCTGGTAGGAATCAAGTCCTGGATACACCACACATGGGTAAAACGAGCACCGCCTGAGGAGGACACAGACCCTGCTGCTGTGACTGACACCGAAAGGGAAAGTTGGACCTGCACTCCGGAAGAAGATTTGAAATTACTCTTTCGAAAAAAAGGACAGTGAACTGAAACACAGATTTAAAATGTTTCTTTTGCTTTAGGCATGTGCTTGCAAATCTAGGGAATTTTAGCTGCCAAATATTGAGTTTGGGTAGAGTCCTTTACAGTGTGGAAAAGAATTGGAAATGGGTTATGGTTAAATCTGAATGGGTAAACATATAGAAAGGTTGTGAAAGTTTTTAAACCTGGGAAAAGGGAAACCTCAACTACTTGTGGTCTAATTGTATGGTTACTGTACCTCTGTATTGGCATTTAGCCATTGGGGACCTAGGAAAGGTCATTTGGAATTCCCTGTATTGGTTTGGCATTAGCCACTGGAGACCTATGTAAGGTCTAGAATTCTCTGAGGCCTTGGAAGGGTCTGGAATTCTTTGGTTTGGCATTAGCCATTGGTGACCTAGGAAAGGTCATCTGGAATTCCCTGGATTGGCATTTAGCCTTGGGACCTAGGAAAGGTCATCTGGAATTCCCTGTATTGGTTTGGCATTAGCCATTGGAGACCTATGTAAGGTCTAGAATTCTTGGGGACCTATGGAAGGTCTGGAATTCTCTGTATTGGTACTGGCCATATAATCTGAAAGGAAAATTGAGGTTTCCCAGAGAAAGTTAAGAAAACTTCACATGTAGGAAAGTGAACAAAAGAAAGTATAAGGCATGGAAATGCAATCTTGGGAATATTAGAAGGACAAGGATTTTCCTTCACACTGTGTATTTTTCTCCTTACCTGATCCCTCCAGAATTTGGCAATTTAAAGGAGTAAGTAATTACATTAGGTTTCTTTGCATAAAACTAAAAAGACCAGTTGTTAATAAAGGTATTGTTAACCAAGACTTTGACTGGAATGACATGCCTGAAGGAGGCATGCTTAGGCTCTGGTTGTTACCAGAAAGCCCTGAGGAACTGGACTTGACTTTTGAAGCTAAGGAAAGCCCAGAAGGAAAAAGGCCTGACACCTTGGTTGGTTGTGCGGTTCATGGCAGTCTTTCCAGGGAAGGAACGAAGGTTGCTTTCCTGAAGGATGGATAGAAAGAACCTTAAGGCACAATGGAAAACCCAAAGGACTTGGGAAAGCAGGTGTTTGCAGGCAAGGCTGAATGGCAGGTGTGTGGCTCAGCTTCTGTTGCCCTGATGGGCAGACTAAAGTCAACATGAAGGTTCCTTGTGTAAGTTCCAGCATAGTAGACTTAAAGATCATATGTGATCAATCACTGCTCTTGTTGTGTTTATGCAAATGAACAGGCTAAATTAAAACTGGACTTAATGCAGCCCTTTACTGACAAGGAGGGTGATCTTAAGGAGAAAAATCATGACTTAAGGAAAATTGCAATGCTCAGTGCAGCTAACTGTCTATAAAGTTTGTTTTCCATTTGAAAGTTAAACCAAGTCTGTGACATTATCAAGAATGCTTTATTTACAGGCAAGAAGAATGTCAAGTGCCTTGCAACTGGATGTCTTAACAATAAGACAGTCTCTCAGATTTGAAGACTGGTTTGTCAATTGTGTTGTGCGATTTAACATGCATGTTCTTTCTGTTTTCATAGGGCATAAGCCTATGATCTCTACCTGAGTAATTATCTGTACATATAGGCCTCACTTAAGAAGCCCATCTGCATTGTCACCTCCTGAGACTCAACGGTTTGGCTGAACTAAGTGGCTGAGTTGGTGAAGTATGGGGTGGTCTGCAGGCTTCACTTTAAAACTGGTTTTTTTTCTGTCCTAATGGCTTGGACAGAAAGGGCCCAGAGGTCTGAGAGGGGGGAAATCCAAAATTTATACCCCTCAGCCCAAACTAAGTATAGTGGGCAAAAGGGCTTTGAACAGGTGTGACGTGCCCTGCACACCTTCCTCCAAAGAAGCCATTTCTTTTCCTAACGTGGGACATTGAAAAATTAATCCCTGCCTTTTGTATATAGAGGTTATAGGTTGAATTGTGTTTTTTTAACCTTGTTGCCAAGTCTGTTGCCCTCAGAATACGACAAGAATGCCAGCTTGTCCAGCAGTACCAGCCCTTGGAAACCAAGCATGCTGCTACCCAGGAATAGCCAACTGACCTGGACTCTGCAAGATTCTTCCCCATGTGGGAAGGGCACCCTCCCCTACATCCCCACTCTTATTAGGGATTTCTAGACCCAAGGGTAGGTAGGACGACGACCACGTTCAGCAGGAAGCAGTTAGAGGAGCATGAGACCTTCGCCCATTGTCCTTTATAAGATTATAAAGGGTCTTAGTCTGAAAGGGGGGAAACTGTTACAGAAACAGGAGAGTCCAAAAATCCCCAGAGTTTGCTGCTGGGGGATGGGGAGAAGTAAGCAGCTTTTCAAATGCTTCCACATGCCTGAGGCTGGTGGCTACTGTCTTTCTTATGCAAATGGCTTTAATGCATCCAAAGCCTCAGGCGGATGGGAGGAGTCTTGAACCAGGGGATGGTATGGAAAGCACACAGAGCCTACGTAAGGGTCTGTGAATGGTCAGAACTGTTTGCAACGCCCACTGCGTCAGATGACGCAGTCAGGGATATATAAGCAGCTGCAGACATTTTAGCGGGGTCTCTCAAGCTCTCGTTCCGGCTCTGGCTCTCACTGGCACTCTGGCTCTGGCGCCCTGACTCTCGCTTGTGCTCTCACTCTGGGACTCTCTCAAGCTCTCGTTCGGGCTCTGGCTCTCACTGGCACTCTGGCTCTCACTCTGGCGCTCTGACTCGGGCTCTCACTCGCGCTCGCGCTCTCGGGCTCTCGCTCTCTCGCTCTCCCGTGTGCTCCCTCCACGTGGCTTGGTGAAGGGGCCTTCTCCATGTGGCTTGGAGAAGAGGTCTCCGGGCTGCTTTAAGAGGCTCTCGCCATGCGGTTTTGAGGAGGAGAGAAGATCCACACGGTTTGCAAAAAGAAGGCAGTTTGCCAGGAGGCTGAGAATCCAGGTGGTTCTGCATTGAGAGCTGGAGGGCACCACAGCACAGAAAGGACCTCCCCAATCAGATTGAATGATTGGCAGCTGCTGGTAAAGCTGAACTGTGTTGGGAAAGTAGGGAAACGGTTTCTCTGACTTCCCTAAAACTAGCCTGGTTTGGAAGGGGGGGAGGCAAGGATATGTGTTTGTGGGTGTTTTAAAGAGCATAAGACTTAACAACGGAAATCCGCAAATAACTAAATCTATATAACTGTTAAATAAACAATTCGTTTTCTTTTCACCAAACTCTGGTATTGAGAGTTATAATTTTGGCGGCGGGCAATCGGGCCCCTAACTAAAGAGCCCGTGGGTTTGTTTTCAACTGGAGCAGCCCAGGGGTTCTGTAACATAAGTACTAGATATTATTTTTAATTTTTTATTGAGTTAATTTTAGACTTACAGAAAGCTGCAAAAATAGTAGAGTGTCCTTATCTTCCTCCTCTTCTAATATTAACATCTTAGTACAATTATCAAGAACAGAAAATGAACATTGATGCAATATTGTTAACTAAAGTACAGCCTTTATTTAAATATCACCGATTTTTCCACTAATGTCCTTTTTC
This sequence comes from Furipterus horrens, assembly GCF_987537825.1. Lineage (NCBI taxonomy): Eukaryota > Metazoa > Chordata > Mammalia > Chiroptera > Furipteridae > Furipterus > Furipterus horrens. The sequence goes on from NW_028327172.1 coordinate 169,579,136, forward strand.
TAAAGTCCTATCCAGAACACACATTGCATTTTGTTATTTCTCCTTATTCTTCCCAATGTGTGATAGTTTTTCCTAGCAGACAAAATTAAATGATTAAATATCACTAATAATAAGATATATCAACACTATAAATTCTTTGATTAAGATATACTGAAAAGAACATTAGAGTACTTTATAGTTTTCTTGCCAAAAGTGCATAAACTCATTCCAATTATAAGAAAACATAAGCTAAACTTGAAGGACATTCTATTATAAAATAACTTATCAGTTCTCTTAAAAAGTGTCACTATTATATTTTAACTTTTTAAAAATTAAGACTAAATTACATTTCTAATGAATATCTGTAAGCCATAATAAGATCCCAAAGTTTGGCTAACTTTCTTTAATTTTAATTTATAGGTAGTTCCCCACCTATCAATGGAACCTAACTCAAAAGTTCATTAAAAGACTCATTATTTTCTACCAAAGTGATTTTTTTCATGACAGAGCCCATATTTCAAGTTTCCTGTGAGGTAACTCTATTTTAGCAGGCTAGCTTAGAAGTCTAACTAACCTAATATATACTATTTTTCTATGGACAAATGTATTATGGATCTCAACTTGAGATGTCAGAAATACATCTCTTTCTCTTATGTACTCTGTCCCCAACCTGATGGACAATAGGAACTCTGCCTCTTGCCTGGCCTGTCTAAACACTGCAGCACCCCATTGCTCTGTGCTGTTAAACCATAATGCTGGTTCTTGGCCTACTTCCCTCTTATTCTAAAATTGCTTCTCTTTTCTCTTTCCCTAACTCTTGAATCCCTGACAATTTGAGACCTATTTCTGGAGCCCTCAGTTTTGGCAATATGTTTACATAACTTTCTGGCTTTCCTGACTCAGCTCTGGGCTCCACACAGTCTTCAGAATTTGAAAAGACTCCTCGGGTGTAAGTAAAAGTCTCCACTAATTTAGCTCTTAACAGAACACCATCTATTAGCTGGGCGGGTCCCTGACATCCTTCCAACTATGTCAATTCAAGCCTCAAGGATTTTGGAAGGGAAGGGTCCTGGGATGAGGAGAGAAGTAGCCCCTGGGGCTACTGTTCACAGCGTGGAATGTGCTGATTTCGAATACATGCTAGAAAAAGGTAGTGGGTGGAGGGATGGGAATAGGGAGCAGCACTGGTACTGATGTCCTGCAGCAGTTTCCTTTCCTCCTCCTCTAGCCTTTTCTGTTTCCCCTGTGAGGATCCAAGGCCCCTATCTGGTATAAATTCCCAGGGACAGAGATGGACTTGTTGGCTGCCTGCCGTTGCCTCAGACTAGAGTTTCTGTCCACTTCATCAAATTGCAGAAAGAACACAGGCTTCTTCCCTTTTTCTCTATGACCAGAATAAGCATCAATTGTTCTTAAGTTTTCTAAGGGTTACCACTACGAGTCATGATGGGAAACAGAGGAAAAATGTTACTAAATAAGAACAAGTTTTAAGAAGTCTCACTGTCGTTAATCATTCTCCTGGCATTCAATGAAATATAAAGTAAATGGGGCTTCAGGCTTTCTCAAGCTTTCCTAATTGCTTCCTCACCAGAACCCTCAGATTCTATTTATCCCAAGTTATTCCATACTTAGTCTTCTACTCCAATCTTCTTTTGAGTTTTCTGTTTTCCAGGGAGCCTTGGGTCTGGGAGTTACACAATCAGACCTCTGAGGTGGCCTTTTCCTCCCCTGTTTTCATCACAAAGAAGGGAACTCAAGTCTGCCTTTTCTGCCACTAACCCCTGATGCTGCTACTTACTAAATGTGTTAAGTGGTTTGGAGGAAGAACTATGTCATTTATTGAAGCCTCATTTTCTTCTTTAAAAAGAGAACAGTGGTTCCCTTGCTTACAGAATTACTGTGAGCGCTAGTGAGACACTGTGTACAACACCTGGCCCATGGCAGGCACCCAAACAAACAATGGCATTCACTACGGTCTCCATCACCCATCCTGCTACCACCACAGACCCAGCCCCCAGCTGATAAAGATGCCAGGTGAGAGAAAGGAAACCAGAACTGAGGAGTGAGCCACGTTGTTTTCCAGACCACACCTCTTACTGCTCACTTACCCACACATTAAAAGAAATATAGAAAGTAAGCTAGGTTGTGTATGCTTCTAAGGTGAAACCAGAAAGTCAGGAAAATCTTAGAAATAGGAAAATGAAAGGAATGTTTTGGTGGTTTTTTTATTAAAAAGGAAAATAGCATTTAGCATAATGTACAAAATAAAAATTATCTATAGCCTATCTAAATATTTAAAAGTTGTTTTGAATCCAAAAGAAAATCATTCTAAGTATCAAGATATTATATTTATAATAAAAAATGTCCTCCAACCCTTTTCTTTCATATTCCTAACTATATCTCCTGTTTAAAACATTACATTTACTTTAACCCTTAGTTCATACTAGCAAGCCATGTGTACTGAAATGTTTTATATAAATGGATATTTTACTTACCCTATTAAAAAGCATACAAATAAATTCAATGCATCTTCATACCTTACATATATAGCATAGCTCCTCTAACATTCACATGCAGGACACATCTTTCCAGGCAGGATCCTTTTGTGCATTACTCTCTTTCTAACGAGCCCTGAAATAATGTCAGCCAGATCTATTTTCCCCTCTCTTCCAGCTTCTGAGTAGCAGAGGTAACACTAATGATAAGTGAAGCTACTGCACAATTTCCCCTCTCCTTATTGAACCAAGCTTCTTTCAATTAGTTGTTTATCAAGTTGCTTGCTGCTAATCTCTCACATGTTTTTGTCCACTAAGAATGGGCATATTGTTTCCCAACTTGGAAAATTAACATGAACATCCACATTGACTTGGCAGTTGTCGATGGCAGACATTTTCCAGGCAGACAACTTAAGGCTATGCACAGAGCTGCCTTTGTTGTCAGAAACAAGATTTCTCTGAAGTTTATGGCGATGTTGAAGCTGTTTTGTACAACCCACTGCTCCTGGCTCAAATACATGCAAATTGCAGCAAATGTTCTGTGGGGAGCAGTATAGAGGGGCATTGAAAACGGGTTCATCTCTTCAACGAGGTAACAGACTTATAGTTTCCTCTGTGTTTTAAACTTTCACCAAAAATTCTAAAGGAAAGCAATTCATTTTCAAACCCATGTCCTTTTCTTCCTTCTGAATTATTGTGAGAAAAAAAAATCAAGTAGCTTCTCTTTGACACTGGTTAATTAGACTCTAACAAAATCAACTTGGCAGTGTTCACTCCGCAAGAAGTAACATTCCAAGGCAAGTAAATTTAGTTCTAGATAAAAGAAACAATATTTACATACTTGTTTTTCCAGGTTTAAAAAAAGCATATAATTATTATTTGGTAACACTCCTTCTAAGAAGGTAACATTAAGTTTTCTTTTGAGAAAAGGAATGGTAGAGTGAAATCATAACTAATTTCCAAGAAAAAGGAAGTTGTAGTTCAAGAAATAACTGGTAGATTAGCTTAGCTGTTTCAGAAAACCCTCTCCCTTGCAATAAATTTAAGGCCATGGAAAACTATACAACTCCAGGGCAAGGCACAGATAGCCTATATGTGATCAGCATGAACAGGCATAGTTAAAAAGCAAAGTAAGATGAATTCTCAATAACTATTTTTCAAATCTTTAATTATTGAAAGCTAAAAGCTTACTTCTCTTTGTGCTCATCTTTCAGAATACTGATATCTGTCTCTCCTTTAACATCAGGAATTTGGTACAGAGTTAGGTCATCTTTCATACAAGGTGTGCCAATGTTCTGATTTTCTTCCTTCTGGCATTCTGACAAGGAGAGGAAAGGTAGCTAGCTGGCAGTGGCTCTCTGAAGCATGGGAGGATCAGTATGGTGATGGTGGCCACTGAAAAGTGGCCCTTCTTTTGTGCATGCACTTGAGACTACAATATTTGGGTAGCACATATCAAGGATGAAGTCGTCCTTATGAAATGTGCGCTCTGGTACATCTCATTCTCAAATACTAAATCGCATTAGTAGGGCACAGCTTTTGCAAATGCCTTCTTCCGTCTTTTTTCCCTTACAAAGAGAAATGGTTTGTTAGAATTCAGAACATTACCCTTGCAAACAGATTTGTTTCTTACTGTTCTAAAGTGTTTTGTATGACTCAAAGATACAGGCACAGACTTGAAACAGAAAGCAAGGCTCAGACAAGAAAGGCTAGAGCCATTTCCTATTCCCCTGCAGTACACACCAGGTGAAACTGTTCTTTTCCTCCTGCTTCCTCAGCAATAAGAAGCAACTTTCAAGTCCTCAAGCCAGTGTGCTATCATGGGCTGCAAGGGGAGGTGTGGTGGGAAAACCCACAGCGAGGATGCCCAGGCATGGGACCACCTGAAGCACCATAGGTGGGAACCGCTGGTTCCTCTCCCCAAGACAAGGATAAATGTCTTCTGATGTTTAAGTCACAGAATCAGATGAAGTATAGGCCCAGAAACATCTTTATTCAAAATTCACTTTCTCTAGGGAATGCTTTTGAATATTATGAAATATGTGTATTAATTAATGCCTTAATGATTTTTAAATTGTTTTTACAACTTTTTCCAAGTCTTTTGAAAAAGCACAGATTTGCCCAGTGCCTAATGGCTGCCTTGGATATATCCTGCAGGATTTGTCTGATTTGGGGGAAGAGTATTTAAATAATGTTGTAAGAAAATCACAGAGGTAATATTCCATATGGGTTCATGAACGCTTCCACTGGCAGATAACTAAATGTCTTAATCCCTTTAGGAAAGAGCATCAGGTACTATTAAGGATTCTGTCTCAATCTGTTCAGTCTATTCACAATATTTTAGGTGCTTATCACACGTATGACAACCTCTTTCCTAGAAGTGAGTCATCTGCCTTCTATAAATACAAAAAACAACAGGATTCTGTTACATAATCTGATTTATAATAAATAGGTATGTTATTGAGTTGGCCAAAAAGTCTGTTTAGTTTTTTCCGTAAAATAAAAGACACATTATTCATTTTCACCAATAACTATTGATTTGGATATTTTGAGTATGTTGGCTATCTCCCTCATTATATAGTATCTATTGTTCTCAATTAATATCTCAATTTGATCACTACCAACTTCAACTGGTCTACCCAACAATGGAGCATCATCCAGTAAGAAATCTCTAACACGAAACTTCGCAAACTACTTTTTACATGTTCAATCAGTCCTAGCACCTTAACCATACATGGCACAAATCTTTTTTTGCGCATCAGTTGCGTTTTTACCCTTCTTGAAATAATAATGCATAATATGCCAAAAATGTTGTGTCTTTTCTTTCATCTTCAATATTAAAATAGCTACACAAAAATTCATCAATTTTGATATTTTTCTTAAAATGCACACTAATATGACAACTGTCACAATACAATTTAATAAAATTGTTTTAAATGAAGTTAAAGACAACTAATTACTACTAAAACCATCTTATAGAAAAACAGAAAAAAGAAATTTTTAGCCAACCCACTAATTTCCATTTCTAACCCACTTTTCACTAATTTACCTAGACAAAACATCCTTGATATTACTTTTTGTTTTTGCAGTCAATATATTTTTCACAGACTTAGTTAATGGTAGGTTGGGAATTAAATCTTTAAATGTTTTGCATTAATCTCTTCCTCCTTGAAAACATTTTAAAACACTTGAAAACATTTGAAAAGTCTGCATTAATTGGATAATTTGAGGTCATAACTAAAACTTCAGAAGAATCACAGATTATAATAGGGTTTTTAAGCTGGAAGGGTCTTTAGTGATTAATTATAAAAACTAGATTAATTTCCTGGATTATTTAACTTCAAGGGGAAACTTGAGTGGGTGAACCTGAAACAATCTAATTCCAGAAACAATATGAAACAATTCCAGAAAACAGGCATATGCTACCAAGAAGAGAGAATGCAGTTTAATTTTTTTCCTGCTTAATCAAAGAGAAAGAACAATGAAATATAATGACTTAGTGAAAAGAGAAAGAACAAAAGGACTAGGAAGATTTAGAAAAGTTTTTAAAACAAAATAAAACAAAAAAGTACAGTACCTCTCCTCTCTATCCCCTTTATTTGAAATTAAGTATCAAGGCAGTATAATATGCTAAATGTCAAATGGATAACTAGACCTACACTATCCAATGTGGTAGCCATATCCACATGGCTACTGAGCATTTGAAATTTTGATAGTCCAATTTGAAGACTTAGTACTGTACTAAAAAAAAAAATCCCATTTAATATTTTTATATTGATTATACATTGAAATAATTTTTCATGTTTTAGATTAAATAAATATATTAAAATTAATTGACTTTCATTTTACATTTTAAGTATATTTTATTGATTATGCTGTTACAGTTATCCCAATTCTCTTTCCTTTGCTCCCCTCTGCTCAGTAGCCCCCTTCCCTCTAGCAATAGCCTCCCTTAGTTCATGTCCATGGGTCATGCATATAAGTTACTTAACTTCACCCTTTCCTATATTATCCTTAACTTCCCCTGTCTATTTCGTTCCTACCAATTATGCTTCTTAATCCCTGCACCATTTCCCCATTTCTCCCCATTCCCCTCCCAGTTGATAACCTTCCAAATGATCCCCATACCTATGATTCTGTTCCTATTCTGATTTTTGCTTAGTTTGTTTTTGTTTTTATTTTTTTAGGTTCCAGTATTGATAATTGTGAGTTTGTTGTCATTTTAATGTTAATAGCTTTGATCATCTTTTTCTTAAATAAGTCCCTTTAACATTTCATAAAATAATGGCTTGGTGGTGATGAATTCCTTTAGCTTTATCTTGTCTGGGGAGCACTTTATCTGCCCTTCCATTATAAATGATAGCTTTGTTGGATAGAATAATCTTGGTTGTAGGTCCTTACTTTTCATCACATTGAATACTTCTTGCCAGCCCCTTCTTGCCTGCAAAGTTTTTTTGGTTTTTTTTTGAGAAAGCAGCTGATAGTCTTACAGGCAACCCTTTGTAGGTAACTTTCTGCTTTTCTCTTGCTCCTTTTAAGACGCCCTCTTTATCTTTAACCTTTGGCATTTTAATTATGATGTGTCTTGGTGTGGTCCTCTTTGGGTCTAGCTTGTTTGGGATTCTCCATGCTTCCTGAACTTGTATGTTTATTTCCTTTGCCAAATATGGGAAGTTTTCCTTTATTATTTTTTCACCTAAGTTTTCAATTTCTTGCTCTTCCTCTTCTTCTTCTGGCACCCCTATGATTTGGATGGTGGCATGTTTAAAGTTGTCCCAGAGTTTCCTAAACCTCTTCTCATTTTTTTCAATTCTTGTTTCTTCATTCTGTACTGGTTGACTGTTAATTTCTTCCTTATGTTCCAAATCATTGATCTGAACCCCCAGTTTCCTTCCCTTCACCATTGGTTTTGTGTAAATTTTCCTTCATTTCACTTAGGCTAGCCTTCACTTCTTTCCTTCTGCATTTGTTGTACTCAAGCATGTCTATCAACTCTGTGAGCATCTTTAACACCAGTGTTTTGAACTCTGCATCTGTTAGGTTGGTTAGCTCCTCATCACTTAGTTCTCCCACTGGAACCTTGATCTGTTCCCTCTTTTGGGCCATATTTCTCTGTCTCCTCAATTTGACAGGCTCCTGTATCTTAGATAGAGCTGTTGTACCTGTCATGTTTTAAGGTGTGGAGCCTTAGGTATTCGTCAGTATAGGTATAGGGTGACCTGTTTCACCACGTCATGGCGCTGTATCTGGGGGAGGGGTCAGAGAGGGAACAATGCCACTTGCTCAATACTCGCCCCTTTCCAGACACTTCTCCCACTTCCAGTATGGGACCAGCGCCTCTCTAGCTGTTGCCCTCACCATCATTCCCGGAATGGGTTGGTGTGCGGATGTTCTAGGACTTTGGGGGGCCATCTAAACAAACAGAGTCTGCTGAGAGACCAGCAGTTTCTTCCTCTGCCCCAACCCATACTGGTTTTCACAGTCAGAAGCAATGAGGCTTTATTTTCCCTGGCACTGGAACTATGAGCCATGCAGTCTGGTCTGGTGCTGGGAGTGCTCCCTACGTGTCCCTCCCTACTTTTTAAAATCTGTTATTATGCTTTCTGCTGGCTGGCCATAGCCACTGCCACAGCCACCACCTCCACGCCGAGTCCTCTCCACCCCAACTCTGCCCCTCCTACCTGTCTGGAGGAGCATTCCTTCTTTATATCTTTGTTTGTTGGGCTTCCATGCAGCTCGATTTTCTGAAACTTCTGGTTGTCTCTAGTTTTGAGGTAGATGTATTCCTTCTTAGTTGTGGAAGGAGATGCAGCATGTCTACCTACACCTCCATCTTGGCTGGAAGTCTGGACTATGTCTTTTTACTTTTTAAATATGGCTACTAGAATGTTTAAAATTAATATGTGGGTCACATTATATTTTCTACAGGACAAAGCTAGATAAGAAGTAAGTGCTATAAAGCCAGGAGAGGAAGAAATCACTATGTATTGAGGAAGGCTTCGTGAAGCTATCACAACTTCAAGAAAGAAAAGGATTTAGGAAAGGAGAGAAAACTAGAGGAACCATATTATATGAATAGAAAGAAGAAGGATCTCTCAAATTCTCTAAATAAGGGAATATTCTGAAAGAAACTAATCCTCCTCATGTGATATTAGAAAGTATTTAGTCCCAAACAAGTCATAGTCCTGAAAACACAAAACTATAGAAACAAGAGAAATCAGGCAGACTATTTTCTACAATGAGTTAGTTAGAAATCTGTAAAATTTGTTAGACACAAAAGGAACTTGGCTGGTTTTGTTCACTGGTCTATCGTCAATACTCAAAAATGCCAGGCATGTAAGAGACACCTAAAATAAATATTTGTTAATGAATGAATGAGTGAGCAAATTACCTACTGTAGAAAAGGATGCTGCTTTCCAATAAATTTTAAGGCAAGGACACTGGGAGAGGCAGTACAAAGGAAGAGTGTTAAGGAAGGAGAGAACATCCATCCATACTAGCACCTGCCAGAGCCTAATGAGCATCACTTTTGTATCATTTAAGAAAATTAAGTTAAAAAATTAAAACACAAAACCAATCCCTCTCCCAAATCTGCATAATTTGGGATTATCTGAAGATCTGAAGTGAAGAACTAAACAAACCTTCCGCAGCATCCCAGCTGCAGTTCAGCTCTGAGGAAAAGCAGACAGGGCTGCATCCACATAGGCAGGAAGAGCCCCATCTTCTGGGGTCATACACAAGCAGCAGCAGTCCTGTCCCTGCAACCACTGGGTGGTCTTCCTCATAGGAAAAGGAAGCTTTTTTATTTTTTTTCTCCCCTATCTCCTTCTAGAATATTTAGAAATACACCCTGACATAAAGAAAAGTTACAATCCTGGCATAGTCTGATATGGAAATGATTAGGTGAAAAATGTGTGTGTGTATATCCAAAGCAGCAGGGGTGGAGAGGACGAGTTTCTGATGTTTTTACAATATTATCTACTAAGTTACAAAGCAATAAAACAATATACACAGAGTTCTGAAGGATTAAGTTGTGAACCACAAATTTTCTAACCAGCTAAATAGTAATTTACATATGAAGGCCAAAGGAAGAGTTCATGCTTTATGAAAATTTAAATTATGCCTATTTAAAACAGTATGACATAGAATATCAACCGAGTCCTAGTTTATGCATAAATTTTTTAAAAATTACTAGCAAAATGTAAAACTATGCATTCCTTTTAAATCACACAAAAAATGTTAAAGAAAATCTATTTAACATTAGGATGAAACCAAAGAAAACATAGAGACAGAAAAGAAATAGCACAAAATAATTTAAAAATCTTTTCAGATTACCAATCATACAGTAAATACAATTTATCAATTAAAAAATCCTTTGGATATGGTTTTTCAAGTGTCTACAAATGACACATTTAAAACTGATTTAGAAAGCTTAAGAGAAAAAGGTAAAGATAAAAAGAAAACAGGAGCTACATCAAAGTACAACCCAAGACATGAAACATTTAATGAGAAAAGAGGATCATTTTTTAAAAATCCACAACTCATACAACTTTATACGCTAAATAATAGTGCCAAAAGAAATGGGTATAAGTTCAGAATTATTAGGAAGACTTCTTTAGACATCCAATTAGAGTTGGCAAAAATATAAATAAGATTAAATAAAAGTCATTTGATGTCAAATAATGTAGGACTTATATAAATGTTAAGAGTTTGGACATAAAAGCAAAAGTAAAATGCTAAAAATTGCATTTCTTAAGAATGCTCTTTTGTATAGCTATGTGAAGGATGGAGGGTCAAAGGGCTGAAAATAGGGAGACAATCTTCCTGAATGAAAGAATGAAGAGCAATCAGAATTCTATTGCCCAGGGTAGTCCAATAAGTAAATGCATTTCTAGGAAATGCTATCTTAAGAAGGCTGGTTCTTATCTGGGTGTACAACTGTTTATAGTGAAAAGTGCTTTCACATTAGTATTCCTTTTGACACTGTAATAAATGGAAGGGACAAAAGAGAAACTCCTGGAAGCAAGAAAGAAGCATGACTCAACTAGGGAAATTCCTGTTGTCATTAGAGGATTATTGGTGTATAAAATGGCCTATATATGCCAACTAAGAACTCACTACCATTTTCATTATTTCTACTCCCTCCCAGAAGAGTATCAAAGCTGAAGCAGCAGCAACAAACATGAATGTGAGCGGCATGGCTATACTCTTGGCTGTTATATTTTGTGCTACAGCTACTCAAGGTATACGGTGCTTTTTACTTCTCAGCCCATAAATTGCCTTCCTAATTCTTTAAATGTCTCTTCTTCCACTTTTACCCTAAAAGATATACTACATTTTATTTAATTTCACACATTAGAAGTGACTACCGCTTTGACAGAGAATGCAATAAATGTCTGAGGCTCTAGAGATAATTATTGAAATTAGAGATGATAAACTGCTTGGAATTTTTTTTTTATTTGGCTACGAAATCTGGCAAGAGCCTTTAGCAACGGTTTTAAATGTCTGTTTAAAAGATTTCTGTGAGATAATGTTACTAGCTTCCTAGAAAAGTTCTTGAGCGTAAGAGTAAGAGGCAAATAAGCTTGATTTCCAATAAACTTCTTTCATGCTATCCTCTATTCTTTAATGGTTTGCTTACAAATTTAAAGAGAAAATTAATAGCTTAAAAAGGCTCCTTTCCCAGAAGCAGTTTCAAGAGCTATTTGACAAATAACCATCTTTATCCTTAAAACTTGGCTACTTTCTTCACCACGATTATAGGCCACAGCCATCTGTTGCAATGAGACCCGTTAGTAACTGATGTTACGATCTGTTTTAGGTTTCCCAATGTTCAGAAGGGGACGTTGTCTTTGCATAGGCCCTGGAGTGAAGGCAGTGAAAGTGGCAAATATTGAGAAAATCTCTGTGATTTACCCAAGTAACCACTGTGACAAAACAGAAGTGATGTAAGTAATGAGCTTGCTAACGATGACAATGGTGGAAGCTCTTTTAAATTTATTTATTTATTTTTATGTTTTCCCAATCAAAATTTAAGACTGTTTTGGATCTTCCTTTAACAGCATCACCCTGAAAGCACATAAAGAACAGAGATGCCTAAATCCTCGATCAAAGCAAGCAAACATTATAATAAAGGTAGGTTGTTAATGGATTACTTCCATTTTATAATGTTTAATCCAAGACAGATCTTTTGAAAAAACAGACAACTGCAGAAAGGTTCTATGATTCTGTGTGAAGTGTTTTTATAAGGGGTTTTTGTTTATAATTAGTTTTCCTTTCTTGCTCAATGTTTTTACATGCCAGCTCTTAATCACTGAGAACCAAGAATAGACCAGGTTTATAAAATTCTCGTTTTCTCATTACAGAAAGTTGAAGAAATGAATTCTTTAAAACACCAAAACATCTGAAGTCCTGGAAAAAACTATATGAACATTCAGAACAAGTTTAACTATTACGATGAAATGATAAGAATTCTGTATTAGGGAAATGACTTTCTGCTCAGTCTGTTGCAATGTACAGTCATGCATTTGTGGGTTAGAGAAACTTCTAGAATATTTGATGCTTATAACTATTCTGCTGTGATGATGAAAATATTTCTGTCTCTCTAAGTTATCTGTTTGTACTTGATCTACATTACATATTACAATTTGCGGTTACAACAGAGATGTTAACATTATTCTGAAGTCAGGATCTTGAGTCAAAAACATCCATGTATATAATGAACATTACCCCCAAATTTTTAATGTAAATCATATAGCACATATATATCCAGGAAAAAAGTTCTTACATGTCATCTTGTTTTATAAAAAGGCTATAACTCATGAAATGTACTATGAAAAAATTATGACCTAAGGGAAACTGGTAAGAATGTAAATACAGATTTTTACAACTTTGTTTCTCATTGAAATGGTCTGAAGCAATTGGGATATGTGTGTTTACTGTGCATTTTGGATTCATTTATTCTTATAAATTATGGCAATATTTTGGACACATTTTGGACACATTTCAAATATGTTTCTGTTTATTAAAGAAAATGTTGAAAAAATATATGTGCATATCTGGCAATCATTTTTACTTTCTGTGATTATTTTTCTTAGAAAAAATACATAATCTTATCTTTTTAAGACACGCCTATACTATACAATTAGGAATACCTAAGACTGTTTTACTTTAAAAAGAATCAAGAAGATTTTTCTTTAATAAAGTACCACCACCCTTTTGTCACTGTAAGAAATATCCAAACCTACAGAGAATTTTTATGAGTTTATTTGAGCAAAACTGATGACAACTGCCAGGAAGCAAAATCTCAATGGATTGAGAAAATGCTCCAGAGGATGGCAGTTTTACAGCTTATTTTATACATTACAATCAAAAGAGGAGATGTAAGGAGGGTTATAGGAAATCCACTGGTGGTAGATTAGGGAAGTGGGAGAAAACAAAGAGGGGAAATCTCTGAGGTTGGATAAAGAGTAAAATGAAGAGACAAATGCTTATTTTATATTGGTGAGTAAAGGATAGTTAAAAATTAATATTTACATCACACAGAGATGATATTTGGACAACGAGATAACAAGATGAGTTCAGTGGTCTCCTGCTCTGGTGGGAGATTGTGCCCTGGAGGGGAGGGGGGGCTGGAAAAGGAGAGTACTCTGATATTCCAAAGGTATTTTGTTTTAGATGCAAAAAGACAATAGACAGGCTCAGTTAAGGTAAAGATTGGCCTTTGTCAAGAAAGATACTGGTCTACTACGTGATTACCCACCATGACTCACCTTTAGTTAGGAAGTTTTAATTTCAGACTATCCTATGTGGTTACTTCAGGTTTCTGAGTTTGGAAGGCCCCCTACACAGGCCTCCCCTGAGCTTGTTGGGTTTAGTATGTGGTCCCTTTTTTGTCCACACTTTGAAAAACAAACAATCATGTCTTCCAAAATTTTGATATGCCCTTAGCAATTTCACCTTGTATTTCAGGAAGCATACAGCTACCTGTCATCACACAGAATTGTTTAAAAATATATTTTAATGGATAATTATGAAGGAAAAATAGTCTTTCTTTTTAAGGGGTCTTCCTAAGTCCAAACCCCTTTCTTACTTGAGGTAAATCCCTTATTAGGTGAGTCTTGGTCAGAGACCAAAAAGGGAAAGCCAAAGGAAGATCCCGTCTGGCAGCCAGAACAAGACCTCAGCCAAGCCACTCCTGTCCTAGACTTTGAACTCCAGCTAGCACCTAAAATATACTATCAGTGAGAAAATTATTTAAACTGCCAGTAGTATCAGTGTAAGTCCTAACACATGTTAGAGTAGCATGACTGGCTAGTCTTTCTTGCCACCTAGCTCCCTTGAGTTTCTGTCCATGTCCCAACCCTGTTTCTTCAGTCTTCCTTTGGATTCTTCAACTAGCAATTAAATTCCTTTTCTGCTGAAGCTAGCCATAGTTGATTTCTCTGCTGTAACCAAAAACCTTAGCTGATACAAAACTCTTTATATAGACTCCTATATATTTGAAAAATAAAAATATTTATTACAGAATTACTAAAAAGAAGATTTATTTTTTTTTGCTTATTTGAAAAAAGAATTTTTTTTTTTTTATCCTCACATGAGGCCATTTTTTCTCATTGCTTTTAGATAGGAAGGGAGAAAGGGAGAGAGAGAAACATCGATGTGAGAGAGAAGCATCAATTATATGCACCCAGACAGGGGATCAAACCCGCAACCTATGAATGTGCTCTGACCAGGAATCAAACCCACAATCTTTTAGTTACAGGACAACACTTCAACCAACTAATCCATACTAGCCAGGCAGAAAAAAGAAAGAACAATTTTAATGTATCTAGTGTGTATCTTTCCCACTGATATCAAAGAACCAACATAATGTACAGCAGAGAATTGGCAGAAAAGTAAACAGCAGGGGAGAATGCCTGGAACCTAACAGGGCCTCTTACTGATGGGTGCCTACAAGCAATAATGAGAAGCTAAAATTTTATCCAGGGGATTTGCATACAAATCTATATAACCTCTATCATATATTTATACTATGACATATAATATAGGTATATAGTATAAACACATGATATAAACAATATAATCTGTAATATTATAAATATATAAATATATTAAACACAGGTATATGGTATTAACACACAATATATAATATGTGTTATATATCATAAATATACATAAATTTCTATATAGAAAGGAACTTCGATATAAATTTCCAAGACAGTTTGAAGATTTGGGTCTAATAGTTGACTATTTACAGTGATTTTTTTTTTTAGAATAGCTTTGAAAATAAAAATTCATTGAGTTAGGGCTACATGATAAATTTTTTAAAGTAATGTAGTATAGACTGCTACATTATTATTGAAAAGACACCATATATGTATATTTCTCCATGACAAACTAGACATGAAAGAATTAACATATTACTTGAGCCATGAGTCTTCTTATCTCAGTGCCTTTGCACACACTACTCCCTCTGTTCACTTCTTCACTAAGCTAATGCCTACTAGTGACTTAGTATATGTACCTTTGAAGCAAGCACTGCCTACTAGTCACTTAGATCTTAGTTTAAATGACATTTTCAACAAGAGGTTGTCTTTGAAAGAACCCCTCAAATCCTAACTGTATTAGCTGACCTATTTGTTTTCATAACACTCCCTACTTTTCCATCACATTATTTATTGCAATTGTCACTAAAGAATTATTCCTGTGCTTAATATCTGCTCTTCCATAAATGTAAGCTCAATAAGAAGGCTACAGTAGTCCTGGCCCAGAGTACAGTGCCTGTCACATATCAAAACCTCAATAAATATTTGATAATGGAATGACTAAATGGCAATATAAACTAAGAAGAAAGGAACTTACAGCAATGGCAGGAGAATGTACCATGGTGGGAAATATAAAGTGAGTTGAAAAATATAATTAGAAGAAAGGATGAAAGACATCAAATGTCTAGCTCAGCACCTTGAATTTTACTCTATAAACTGGGAATTAAATGTTTATGAATAAGAGAATGACCCTATGCAAGTTATTGTCAATTATTCTGGGAATGGCATAGAAAGGTGATTGAAAATGGGAAAGACTGAGAAGGTATATGTTGTCATGGCTCAGGTTCCTATTTCCCAAACCTCAAGTCATTTGCATATCATCTTTACAAATTTTTACCATATTTCTAATCAATCTTCATTATATTTTGCAAATTCTATGTACCACTTTTACTTTCACTGTTGTACATGTGAAATAAGTATCACTTGCTATAGAAATAAAATGGAATAATAAAAGGAAATACAATGAAAAAACACTAAATATCAGCGAGATATTATAGTATACCAAAGGTTAAAAGCATCAGGCCTGCTCATTTGTTAAAAGAGAAATTAACATAGTGAGATGTTTGAAAGCCATACAAATACCAAACTGAGATTCTCTGTAATTTAATCGGAGGGACTAGAAGGAAAACAGAAAATAATTAATTGACATTAAGTGTTGTTATCAGTAAGCCCCCTAGCATTGTCTCACGCCTTGGGAAATACTGGTCTGAAAAGCAGTAAGGAGAGTATGTGAAAATAATTACTACATGACCCAGCAATTCCACTCCTAGATATATATGCTCCAAGGAATTGAAAGCAGTTGTCCAAACAAAAATTTGTACACAAATGTTCATACAGCACATAGCCAAAAGGTAGAAGCCCCCAAAATGCCCACCAACAGATGAATGGATAAAGAAAATGTGGCATATACACACAATGGAATATTATTCAGCCTTAAAGAGGAATGAAATACCAAAACATGCTGCAACATGGATGGATCCTGAAAACATTATGCTAACTAAAAGAAACCAGACATGAAAGGTGACATATTGTATGATTCTAATTATATGAAATACCTAAAATAGGGAAACCCACAGAAATAGAAAGTAGATCAGTAATTATCAGGAACTCAGGGGAGGAGGTAATGAGGAGTGACTGCTTAAAGGTTACAAAGTTTCTGTTCAGGATGATGAACAAGTTCTGGAACTAGAGAATGGTGATGATTATACTATACTCCATGCCACTGAATTGTGGACTTTTATGTGGTTAAAATAGTAACTTTTATGTTATGTGTATTTTAGCATGAAATAAAAGTAATAAGGGCTAAATGATGAAAAGAGAAGTATAACAAGATCACATTGCAAAAAGAGAATCAATAATAATTAGTGACAGATTGTACGTTAAGGCTGAAGCTGAAGAAAAGAATCAAGGAAAATGCTAAGGATTTAAATCTGAAGCAGAGGCCGAGGAGGGAATCAAGAAAAGCTGAAGTTTCGGGGCTTAAAAGAATAGTACCGCCACTAACAGGAATAGGGAGATGGGGGAGATGTGGTTTAGCCAAAAAAAAAAAGGGGGGGTGGGCAGATCGGGTTTTAAACATATGAAAACTCAGATGCTAAATATTCACAGTGATTTAGAAATCCAGACTGTTTCCTCTAATTAACTAAGAGAAGCTTCCAAACAGATGAGTAGTTTTGGCTAATCCTGCTAGAAAAGAAAAGATTAAAATAATTAATTACTTTTGGCTAATGAGTACTTAATATGCCCATATAGAATTAACATACCTCTTGAGTATGTTTCTTAAAGAGTTCCAAAACCAACAAATATAAATCTTTATCATGCTGTCAGCTCATTCTGTGGATTAGAAATAGTATATTTCCAAACACAATTGTTTGGAGTATTGGGAGAGAGAGTCGGGGCAGGGGTGCCAAGGCAACGTTGGCAGCTGAGGTCATTATGTACACTGAACTATAGTTTCACTTCAGTACCAGGAAAGGATAACTACTCTTCCTGGAACTCCTGGCACCATAAACGCAGATGCAGTGATTTGGTGCAGCTCAATAAACTGGCAGTGCATGGGAAATACCCTGAGGTGAATTACTTGTAGGCTACATACTTTCTCATAAATCCTAACTTAGACTCTTCCTTAAATAGTTCACAAATGAAAGACAAGTCATCATCAATAAGAGCTTGAGGAAAACTAAATAATGATCTAAAATATGGAATAACATGCACTATTGAACTAATACATACTGAAGATTTCTCTTCCCCCTCAAAAGACAAAAATGAATCAAGTAAAACTAGGCCTTACCTAAAGCTTCTGATTAACAGTGAAACAAAACAGTCATAATGTTCAGTGTGTAACAAGTATGAAAGCACTGAACGTGCACAGATTATACTATACTATATTATATCATAGAACAGCAGTTCTCAAAGTGTGACACTCATCCCTGTTCACCTCAAAGGTCCCTGAGACACTTTCAGAAAGTCCATAAAGTCAAAGTGTTTTCATAATAATATTAAGATGTTAATGGTCTTTTTTATTCACATTCTCTCACAAGTTTCTTAGAGCCTATGTGATATGTAACAGCAAGAAAGTAAATGCAGTAGTAGATATAAGAGTCTAGCTCTCTTCTCCTGCTACTTTTTTTTTCACTAAAAATTTTTTTTATTGTTTTTCTATTACAGCTGTCCCCCTTTCTTCCCCATTGCTTCCCCCCTACCGCGCTCACCCCTTCTAAGCCTGCTACTCTTTTCACTAAATTTTTTTTGGTAAAATACAGTTATTTTTCATAAAAATGTTATTTAATATGTAATGGGCTTATCACTTGGTTCCAATAATATCTTCTCCCTACCTTGCCTCTTTCTAAGAACTCATAATATCTTTCCACTGGATAGTCTCAACATCCCTTGTTGGTTCCTTTAATCTTGTTCACATTTCTGTAAGTAGAACTGCTATTAAATTCTTTCCAGCCCTGGCCAGTGTGGCTCAGTTGGTTGGAATATTGACCCATAAACTGAAAGGTTGCATATTTGATTCTTGGTCAGAGCACATGCCTGGGTTGTGGGCTCAGGTCCCCAGTACAGGGTGTGTACAAGAAGCAACCAGTTGATGTTTCTCTCTTGCTTCAATGTTTCTCTCCTTTTCTCCCTCTCTCTCCTTTCCCCCTCTCTAAAATCAATAAACATGTCCTTCGATTAGGATTAAAAAAAAAAAAACTCTTCTCAAAATTTCAGCTGAATATACCTTCTGTTTCCTTCCAGGCCCCTGTCTGATCCACACTACTCTTGATCTTACCAGGCAGATTCAGCAAGAGAATCTGCTTCTTTCTGAGGGTTAACTGATGCTACAAAATTAAGATGACCAGGTGCCTTGATTTGTTGATTGATGCCATAGATTTTGTCAGTTGAGGCTGATAACAAAAGAAAGGCATGGAGGTAGTATAGTAGAGTGGTTAAGAGGCTCTGAATTTAGACTACCTGAATTTGAATCTTCCTATAGAATCCCATTTTAGCTTATTAAAAAATAGGTACACCTTATAGAGTGGTTGTTAAAATTAAACGTGATAAAAAAAAATAGCACAGCCTAGCCAGAAAAAAAATATAGCATTGATTTTGATATATTATTTTTAATAAAATAAATTCTAATACTGAGCAGCTTATGCAGACAGTTAATATGGGAAGTACCTGTCCTCCAAACTTTTGGTATCAAGAACCATTCATAACTTGAGACTCCCTTTATTGGGACTTGTCAATATATCTTAATTCATAGTCATCCTGTCCTACTGGTGACATCAAGAAAAGAGACAAAGAGGAATAAAAAAAGAAAGAGAGAGGAAGAAAGAAGAGAGTTAAAAAAAAGAAATAAAGAGTGGGAAAAAGAGAGGAACATGGTGGGAGAGGGGAGGAAATGGAAAGGAAACCAATTCCCACCTCCTTCTCTCATCTCTGCCTATCCTCTGGTTTTAATCTTCTACCACCCACCTAATCTATTCAATTTAATTCACTAATCATATTCTTGTCACCTCTCACCTTTCAGTTCTTTAATCTCTGGATTAACAACTCAGTGACCCTCCCTGAACAGCAGACTGATTAAAATTTATCCGTTACTCTGTTAAGCCAAAATATTGCTACAATTTAATAAAGATTCTTGGAAACTTACAATATTTCTTATTAAAATAAGAAATGACTCAGAAAAGTAGTAGCATAATTATGCCACATTACTTTGGCACCTCTCCAAAGAAAGGACCAAGAAGCTAAAACTCATACTATTTCTCTGTAATGAGGATTTTATAGTAAATTAATTTTAATGAATCTTAGGTACAGACTTGGACTAATCATCATTTTAGTTGATGATACACACATACCGTCATCTCTGACCCATGCATATATTTATGTATTTGTAATACAATATAACAAAGACCTATGAACTCACCACCCCAAAATCAAGAACTTAAACATTAACAATAACTTAAAATATAGCTATGCTCCCTCCCTATACCGTTTCCTTGCTCCTCCAACCCCAAGATAATCATTATCCTAAATACTGTGTTTATTATTTCCTTGCTTTTGTAAAATACACATAACCTAACATTTTACTATCTTGACCATTTTTTAGTTGATTGATTTTAGAAAAAGGGAGGAAGGGGGAAAGGGGGAGAGAGGGAGTAAAAGAAACATTGATCTGTTGTTCCACTTATTTGTGCATTCATTGGCTTATTCTTGTATGTGCTCTGACCAGGGATTGAACCTGCAAACTTGGCATATTGGGACAACACTCTGGGTCCTGCCACCCACTGCCACCTTCTAGGCAAAATTCCAGAGGCAAAGTTTTGGAATAAAGGTAAGAAGTCTTTTTTTTTTTTTCAAAAACTGCACAATTTTGGAATAACAGCTTTCTGCATGCATTAGTCACTTAAGCCTATCAATCAAAGCTGAACTCTTTAACTCTTTAGTTACAGTTTTAATCACTTAATCTTATCAATGAAAACTAAACTCTTTAACTCCTGAGTTCCCCTATCATTCTCCCTTTTAGTTTTTAATTATCTTATTCCTACAGGATGTTTACAAAATAAAACAACATGAGATACAAAAAGTTCACACAGAGGCAAGCACAGGAGTCTGTCAAGTTGAGGAGACAGAGAACTATGGCCCAAAAGAGGGAACAGATCAACGTTCCAGTGGGAGAACTAAGCGAGGAGATAGTCAACCTAAGAGAGGCAGAGTTCAAAACACTGGTGATAAAGATGCTCACAGACTTGACAGACATGCTTGAGTACAGCAAACACAGAAGGGAAGAAGTGAAGGCTATGCTAAGTGAAATGAAGGAAAAATCCACACAAAACCAATGATAAAGGGAAGGAAACTGGGGTTCAAATCAATGATTTGGAACATAAGGAAGAAATTAACAGTCAACCAGTACCAAATGAAGAAACAAGAATTGAAAAAAATGAGGAGAGGTTTAGGAACCCCTGGGACAACTTTAAACATGCCACCATCCAAATCATAGGGATGCCAGAAGGAGAAGAGGAAGAGCAAAAAATTTAAAACTTAGGTGAAAAATAATAAAAAAAACTTCCCATTATTTGGCAAAGGAAATAAACATAGAAGTCCAGGAAGCGCAGAGAACCCCAAACAAGCTAGACACATCAAAAGGACCACACCAAGACACATCATAATTAAAATGCCAAAAGTTAAAGATAAAGAGCAAATCTTAAAAGCAGCAAGAGAAAAGCAGAGTTACCTATAAAGGAGTTCCTATAAGACTGTCAGCTGATTTCTCAAAAGAAACATTGCAGGCAAGAAGGGACTGGCAAGAAGTATTCCAAGTGATAAAAAGAAAGGACATACAACCAGGATTATTCTATCCAGAAAAGCTATCATTTAGAATGGAAGGGCAGATAAAGTGCTTCCCAGACAAGATAAAACTAAAGGAGTTCATCATCACAAAGTCATTATTACATAAAATGCTAAACGGAATTATACAAGAAAAAGATCAAAATGATGAACATTAAAAGGTAATAAATCCACAGCTATTAATAATTGAATCCAAATAACAAACTAATCAAATGAGCAGAACAGGAACAGAATCACTGATATGGAGATCATTTGGAGGGTTATCAGTTGGGAGGAGAAAGGGGGAGAATGGGGGAAAAGGTGCAGGGATTAAGAAACACAAATTGGTAGGCACGAAATAGACTGGGGGATGTTAAGAACAGTATAGGAAATGGAGTAGCCAAAGACTTACATGCATGACCCAAGGACATGAACTAAGACAGGGTATTGCTGAAAGGAATGGGGGTTTTGGGTGGAGGGGGCCAAAGGAGGAAAATTGGGACAACAGTAATAGTATAATCAATAAAATATATTTTTTAAAAAGTAAATACTGCTTTCAATATTATTTTGTATTAGTTTCAGGTATATAGCATAGTGGTTAGACAATTATGTACTTTACAAAATGGTCCCCCTTGTATTTTAACTACCCATTTGACACCATACACAGCTATTACAATATTATTGACTGTATCCCCTATGCTACACTTTACATTCCTGTGACTGCTTTGTAAATGCCTTTTTGTACTTCTTAATCCCTTCACCTTTTTCATCCAGTCTCCCAACCCCCTTCTCTCTGGCAAACATCAGTCTGTTTTCTGTATCTATGAGTGTTCCTATTTTGTTTGTTTATGTTGTTCTTTAGATTCCACTGTAATTGAAAATTCACTTTTTTAATTAAAAAAATTTTGAGTAAATGCTGCATGATTCAAACCTTAGTTCTACCAGGAAAGTCATACCTTAGTTAGTGACTGCTGTAAACTAACAGAGATATCCTACCACAAGAATAACTACATCATCTAGAGAGAAAATATTATTTGTTGTACCTAGAAGATAAGCTGAAACTTGGCCAGAGAGCTGACTGTATGTGTGAAATGTTAGCTGATGGGAAAAATCCACTTAGACTTGTTAAAATACATTTTTAATCTCCTGTCATCTTTAGAGCAACCTGTAATGTGGATGGTTTAGATATTATGCGCATTTGAAGATAAGACAACTGAAGCATAAACAGGCCGAAGAATTTGTCCAAGATCACAGAGCAAGTGAGAAACAGAACAATATACTGTTATCTCTAGATTCCCAGCCCATCTCATCATCCCATCAGGTGTTAGGAAAACAAATTATTGCATGATATAAAATGCATCCAGACAGAAGCTCTTCTCAGCTCTCCCAAGAAGGAAGACTGTTAAGTGTTCACCACCCACTTTGGCCTTTGCTCAGGCTGGATATGAAGGGTTAATTCAAAGTATGTAACCAGTATTATCACTAGGCACTGTGAGCTAAGGGAATCTTGTGGGAGCTCAGTCTAAACTAAGAAAGGGAAAACACTGTTCTTCTCTCCCATATTTTCCAAGGAGTATTATCATACATCAGCTTAGGGGATTCCCAGTCTACAGAAATCACTGAACTACTCCTGTTGCTTTTTAGGAACTTTCTTCTAAGCACATTAGTTTCTCGGAAAGCATTTTTTTTTCCTTGGGTCTATAACAAGTCTGTCGGGGCAGATTATTTCTTTTGGCTTGATACCGTATTTAGAGATCAAAGATTAACCAACAGCATTGGAAACTGAAACTAAAAGTAGGATACTTCCTTATCTCCTGTTTTCTTTCAAAAGTAGACTCAGATCAGTGAATACTAAGAAAGTGAATATGTCAAAAAACCTTGCAAAAATTAAGAGAAATATAAATTTGAAAAGTTATAATTTAGATTTTTATTTTAATGATTCATGTAGTGTTGGCTGTGGGTGTAACCTGTAATAGTTGGCTTCTATTGTCTCTAAATTTTGAGTTTTTTCTGAATTCTTCTCCACATTGATCGCACTTACAAAGTTTCTCCCTGAGCAGATTCCCATTCAAAACAAGAAGAGAAGTGTCCTTTGTTTTAATTCTATGCTCACCAGGCAACATTCTAATTACTAATCCAACTTTCCAGGTACTCTGGACCCAATCATCCCAGTCACTGAGAGGTGCTCATTATAAATGAATAATTATCTTTTAAATTTGCATATTTGTCCCTTGTGAATTTGGTTAGTGATAGGTAACAGAATTAATAACCCAGAACAAAAAAAACAAGAAGGGACAAAAAAGAACAGAATGACCACAAGAACAAAAAAGAAAAGCAGTTACAGAACAGTGAAAATGGACAAAACACATTCCAGGAGCAGAAAGAATACAGGGCAGGGGGTGACTCTCGTGGTGAAACCCGCTAGCCAATAAGGGAACCACAACTCACTGAAATATAGAAAGTAACCAACAGAAACTTATACAACATACACTTCTCCCTAGTGAGGTTTGTTACTTTAAAAACCAGACCCGAGCCCCTTTCGGGTGGGAATTGGTCCTGATCTGGCTAATTCTCCCTCTTGCTGGGGAGCCTCCCCAATAAATCAATTGCTTTGCTATAAGCTCACTGCCTTCTCCTGATTTCCTGGTGACTCTGGACTCACAGAAACATGTATAAAACATGAGAGAGAGGAATAGAGAGAATGGGGCAGAAGGACTATTTGAAGATATAATTTTATTAAAACAATTAATACGCACATCCAGGAAACTCAACAAATTCCATTGACTAGACACATCATAGTCACTGTCAAAAGACAAAGACAAAGAGAAAATCCTGAAAGCAGCAAGAGAAAAGTGCCATCACTTACAAAGGATCCTCAAAAATATTAATACGTAAGTTCTCGCCAGAAGGCAGTGGAAGAGGTACTAAAATACTGTCACCAAGAATTCTGTATCATACAAAATGACCCTTCAAAATGAAGATCACTGTTGCACAACTCTGTAAATATATGAAAAACTATTAAGCTGTGTATTTAAAAGGGTGAATTACATAGTATGTAAATTATATCTCAATAAAGCTGTCATTTTTTTAATTTCAGATAAAAAAAATTTCACTGAGAGAATGTCACTAAACCTGCACTACAAGAAATATGAAAAGGAAGTCCTGCAGGTTTAAATGAAAGGACAATAGACAGTAACTCAAACCCACAAGAAGCCAAGAGCATCAGGAAGGACAACTACATGAGTAAATATAAAAGATGGTATAATTGTGTCTTTTCTATCTGATTTAAAAGACAACTATATAAAGTAATAATTATAAAACTGTACTGATGGGTTTATAATGAATAAAGATTTAACTTGTATGATAATAGTACAAATGAGGGGAGGAAGAGAGCTATATTAGAACAACGTTTTTGTATGCTATTGAAATTAAATTGATATTTAATTAAAGTGTATTGTTTTAAATAAAGATGTTAATTATAATCCCCAGGTAATCACCAAGAAAATAACCCCAAAAATATATAGTAAAAGAAATGACAAAAATAGTCCCGACTGGGTGGCTCAGTTGGTTGGAGCGTTGCCCCATATACCGAAAGGCTGCAGGTTCAACTCCTGGTCAAGGCACTTACCTAGTTTGTGGGTTCCATTCCCAGTCAGGGCATGTATGGGAAGCAACCATCAATGTTTCTCTCTCACAGTGATTTCTCTCTCTCTCTCTCTCTCTCTCTCTCTCTCTCTCTCTCTCTCTCTCTATTATCTCTCTTCTCTCTCTCTCCACCTCTTCCCTGCCTCCCTCCCTCCCTTCCTCCTTCTCTCTAATCAATAAACATATCCTCAGGTGAGGATTAAAAAAAAGAAGAAGAAAAAAATATATATCATACTAACAGTAACTAAAAGATAGTTGGAGTAGGTACACTAATAAACAAATACTGTTAGTAGAGACAAAGAAGTACATTTTATAATGATTCAGCAAGCTACAGCAATTAACAAAAAGAATATCAAAAAAATTTAGAAGGCGTATATATTTCTGATAAAAGAATAGTTTAGGCTACATATAAATAACAATCATTTATTTATAAATAAAACCTAGGAGTCGTCTAGTAGCAGAAATAAGATGTAATACCTTAAAAATTACAATAAAACCATCTCTTAAAATAAAAGACCACTAATTTAGATATTTTAACAGAATTATAATACAAATTTAGGAAGAAATATGTAAATGTATTTCCCCAATCACAAAAATTCCAGGATACACAATGCTTGATAAATTTTAAAATGAATCCAACTGACCATGGTCTTAGACTAGAAAACTACCTTTTAAAAAATACTGTAAGTGAATAAATGTATATCTATGTGAGTTTACTGGCTAACGTGTATATCTATATACATATGTGTATGACATATATATCACAGCATTTTTGTTTTAGTATGAAATTTAGTGTAAGATCCATTTTAAAGTTTTGCTAGGGGTTTATAACCAATACACCACACTAACCTCAATGATGGCTTCAGCCAATTAAGACAGAATGGAAATCAGAAGTTCAAATCAAGAACAATGTTCTCTCTGGAGAGACAGCATAACAAAGTTGTTAAGGACAGGGACTCTAGAGTTTCTGGGATAAATGAACCATTATTTAAGGTTTAAATAAATCAATATTCATAAAGCACTTCAGATAATGCCTGGCACATAGTTAACGCTATGTAATGTTTAATAAAAATCAACTAAATGAATTAAAAAATTTATCATTAATAATAGGTATTTAGTCCACTTAGCAGGTATCTGCCTCAACTCCCGTCTTTGCTTACATAGACAACATCCTAGCTGAGAATTTAGATACTAACAAAAGCAAAATTATCACCATGTATCTTTTTTATTGTTTAATGTTGAACTATTGAGAGCCTCTTACATCCATAATGTCAGACATTTCTCTGAAAATTTTTGACATTTTTACTCACTCCAATTTTTTTAAATGAGGTGTTTTTAAAGATTTTATTTATTTTTAGAGAGAGGAGAAAGGAGGGAGAAAGAGGGGGAGAAAAACATCAATGTGAGAGAGAAACATTGATTGGTTGCCTTTTGTACCTACCCCAACTGGGGATCAGACCTGCAACCCAGACATGTGCCCTGACCAGGAATTGAACAGGAGATGTTTTACTTTGTGGGATGATGCCCAACTAACTGAGCCACACTGGTCAGGGCTCACAGTTCAATTTTTATTCTACTCTAACAGCTACTGGGAGGACTCCTCCATGTCACTTTTTCATAAGCCTTTCCCTCGTAAGAAGAAAGCCTCTTTTCTGGTGAAGGTCTCCTGGGTTTTCTCCATCCCTGACTCATTTCCCTGCCTTTTGTCTTTCCAGTTTCCCACAGCTTAAGTCTGCTGACTTGATAGCTTAGTTCTGTTCCAGTCCCTGGAACAACTGACCTGGAATTCAGCACTCCAGCAATTTCTTCCTGCCCCAGGCAGTGATTCATTCACTATTCAGAGCTCCTGCATTTGAGGTTCCAAGTCTTATGTGTGCCCAGTTTGCAGATATGGGCTTTTATCTTGGCCTCTGTGCCAAATTTTGGGCCAGAACCTGACAGATACACTAGCCTAACCCTACAGTAGCCTAAACCTTGCCTTTCCCTGGCTTATCTCTACATTATTGTGGCCTGGCTAAGTATGAAAAGATCTCGCAGATATTTGCCTTCATACTTGGAACGTATTTGCAAAATATTTCCCATTGCAGGGTGATGTTTACATTTAGATCAGTATTTCATCTCAGATCCCCTGTTACCAATCCCTTATAAAGAACACAATCAAACTTAGATACTAATAAATTTTTTTAAAAAAGAAACTTAAATACTGCGGACAGTCATTAAGGCCCAACACGTTGTATTATATAGGTATCACCTACTTCCTACTGATATCATCTGCTGGGTTTCATCAGCCAAGTATTAGTGCTAAGATAAGACACCAAGTTTTGTTGCTATCTGTCTTCCAGTTGCAATTGTGCTAACTTCAGTTGTCACTGTTATCAGTTCAATGGCTAACACTTTTTTCCTCTTGCTTTGCACTTGACAGTTTTCTTGGAGCTGTACCCACCTTAAACCAACCTCTGTTTCCATCCTGTTCTCCCAGAACTCTCCACTCATGCTCCTCTTTTAAATGTATTTCTTCAAAAAATATCCTTTGTTTTTTCAATAGCCCCATTAGAGCTATGAATCCTTTTCTTACTCTATTCTTTTTTTTTTAAACAAATTTATTTATTTGTCTGTTTATTTTATTTTTAGAGAGAGGGGAAAGGAGAAAGAGAGGGAGAGAAACATCACTGTGTGGTTGCCTCTCACTGGCGCCCCCAACTGGGGACCTGATGTGCAACCTAGTAATGTGCCCTGACTTGGAATCAAACCAGCGACACTTGGCTCGCAGGCCGACACTCAATCCACTGAGCCAAAGCAGCCGGGGCTCTTACTCTATTCTTGATGTTATGATGTTTTTATTCAAGGACTCACTGTAAAACATAAACTTTTTACTAACACACCAGAAATCAGATATCCAAATTAGTATTGTTTTCCCTCAAAATGGTTATATTGGAGGTTATTCGTGTATTCTAATGATGTTGTAAGTGGCTAAAACATTCTGGAATTCTTTGAAACTTACCAGTTCCATATCTTTAACCTTCCCCAAGAAGACCAAACCTATTAATTTATAGTATTTGATTAAAGGGCAATGCCTGGCTAAATTACTGTTTCCAAAAATTAGATTTAACTACAAAAGGTGAAAAATTGCTATTACTGAGGAATTTTAAAAAACTGCTTAGAGACATTTTTAAAAATTACTTAGCCTCTGAAAATAATTACAGAAATTTAAAATAAATGTTGAAAAAAATCATAGTTAGAATAAATGGAAGGCAACTTCTGTATGACCTAACACAATTATCTGACCTCTAAGATTGTTCTTCTATATATGAGATGAAGATAACTTCTTACACGGTTATGATAGGAATAAAATGAGAAAATAAATGACATCTCTGAAACCCATAAAGTGAATAAATGTAAGACATTCCTAATAATGCCTTACTGCTGCAAATTAAGATTAATTCAAAACACAATATTAAGATATACTCATTGAAAAACTATATTTAGGGCTTTTGACTTGAGAATTAAGTTGATATTTTATTTTTTAGGAGGTTAAAGATGAGAATCAAAAACCTATTAAAATTATTTCTATATGTAATGAAGTCCTGTTTTTCAAGAAATAGTTCATGGTTTGGAAAGTGAAACTTAACTCCCTCTTATCAGAAAAAAAAAAAAAAAAAAAAGGAGTGGGAAATGCCATAACTCAAAATCCACAATAAAAGCAAATAATACGTTCAATTCTGCAACATGGGACTTCCCCAAGCAACAGACAAGCAGGCTTTGCTGAGTCGACTGTAATGTTATCCAATCAGAGATAGAGAGGAAAAGTGCCTTCACAAATAAATACCGCATCCTAGCCCCACGTTTTCTCAGACATTCCTCAACTGCTTAGACATTCTGAGCCTACTGCAGGGGAACCTCCAGTCCCAGCACCATGAACCAAAGTGCTCTTCTTGTCTTCTGCCTTATCCTTCTGACTCTGAGTGGAGCTCAAGGTAAGTTCAGAAATAGAACTGGGTATAAATTCTACAAATACAGAAACAGGGTATTTGCAAAAGTTGTACAGCCTGCTTATGAATGAATGGTAAGTGAGCAGAGTTTCCCTCTTGTTACAGAGTTTATAGTAAGAGAAGCAAGTGGAATAAATGAGAGAAGGAGGAGGTGGGAGCAGAAGAGGGAAGGGAAAAGGGGGGATAGACAGAAAATGTAAAAGAATGAGAAGAGAGAAGACACAAGTACCCCCTTAGTTTACTTAGCTTAATTAACCATATGAACTGTGCTCAAAGGTATGACCTCGAGATCAACAAGTTGTAATTGCATTCTTTCAGATAATCAACTAAATAATCATTCAGAACTGTTTTATAATGGAATCATCAGATTAAGTGACTATGTGATGACAGAGGAATGTAGGTTCTGCTAAGCACCACCTAATCCACATTAAATGCCTAAAGTGAAAACTGAGCTAACCTTCCCTGTTGTACCTGTCTTTTTCTGCAGGAATACCTCTTTCTAGACCTATACGCTGTGCCTGCATCAAGATTAGTGACCAATCTGTTCATCCAAGTTCCTTAGAAAAACTTGAAATGATTCCTGCAAGTCATTCTTGTCCACAAGTTCAGATCATGTGAGTAGAATACCATCTGATGATTATCTTCCTGGCTGTAATCATATAAAGATATTTATTCATCATAAAAGATCAGTAAAGTGTTTGTGATGATTCTAAAATTTCTGTATAGCAAAGGGAAGCATGTAGAGTGAAACTTAAGTGCCTAACTTAAAAACTGTATATTCCATCAGTTTACTGACCCAACATTGTTTTAAATGTTTTCATTCCTATTTACTTCTATAGTGCGACAATGAAAAAGAATGGGGAGAAAATGTGTCTGAGTCCAGAGTCTAAGATCGTCAGGAATATACTGAGAGCAATTAAAAATAAAAGGTAGGTTTGCTGTTGCTTGCAGAAAAACTTCTGTTTAAGAAATGTCAATCTTGGGAATTTAGAAATATTTGCATTGAGTTTCCTTTGTGGGACCTTTGGCTTAAAAGTGTGTTACCACCATGCCCTCTCCTCTACCTCCAGTTATTTAGATACCACCATCTCTGTGGTGTCAAAAGTTACCCTGACTATATGTCTCAAAGTCACTTCATCCTTGAGACAGAGCTATAACTATCCAAGCAAAGCTGCCAAACTTGCCCCAAGCCTTTCCTGGCCTTAAGAAAGCAGCACCTGTAACCTACAATGATTGTGTAGCAGCAGGAAAGCTCACCACACATTTCATCTGGGAACATGAGGTTGTTTATGAACTCAGTTAAGTTTCAAGTAGCACCCAGACTGAAGCTAAAGTTGATTGTTTCACTTTTACACCTTCTTTCTCTTCTTACAGGTCTTCTCAAACACAGAGAGAAGCATAATCACTGCACTGCTGATAAGGATGGACCATCATTTCCTCACGAAGAGTGTATGTCAAGCCCAAGTTCTCTCTGGATTGCAGTTCTCCTAATAGGTGACCAACCACAGTCACCACATTTGCTGCTATTACTCCTGCAGGGAAGTGGATAGTTCATCACCCTGAGCTGTTCCAGTAGTAACTCTGCCCTGGTTCTATATATAAGCTATTCTCAGGTGCTACATTCTTAGTGAATGTGCCAAGCCCTAGCCCTCCTTCCCTCACCTTTCCAACCTTCTAAAGGATATTAAGAGATCCTTTCACCTCTGGGCTTACCAGAGTTCTTAGAATCTCAAATAACTAAAAGAAATGCAATCAAAATAATACAATCTGCTTTTTAAAGACAGATCTTCATTCTATGGGCTTCTACTGCCATTCTCCCAAGGGGCTCAGATTCTTCTAGTGGTTACACACACACACACACACACACACACACACACACACACACACGGAAGCTAGAAATGTCTGGAAATGTATGTGAAAACAGTATTATTTAATGAAAGACTATGCAAAGTATTATTCTTAGATGTATGTGTTTCTTACATTGTTTTCAGTAAATATGAAACAACTTGTGTAAATAAGTACTACACATGAATAAGTGATGGAAGAAATTTTAAAATCTAGGTATTTTCTCTGCATGTCATGTAAAACAAATATGCTCAATGTTTTTCAAAATAAAAAATGGTGAGCCCTCCTGGAAATATTAAGAAAGATTATTTAACTGTTGATAAAGCAAGAAGGCAATAAAGTGATTGCAACTATGATGACATGTCTGGTGGGTCATTTGACTGGGATATTTATTTCATTAGAAGCTTAAACTGGAGAATTCATAACTTTGATAAGCTGGAATGGGTAGAGGACAAATGAGTTTGAAAATCACCATGTTCCTTCTAACCATACTCTCCTGAGAGGCCCATCATACAAGATTCCTTCAGGACTGCTGTGGTGTAACTGATGTGTCCTGAGCTTCAGACCCTTATAGCCAACATTCTATGAGACATCTCCACCTGGATATCCCATCAAACTCCAAAATATCTTAAGTTAATTCCCCTCTCCCCCAGATCTATTTCTCCTACTCTATTGTATGTCCTAATTTAACAGACCCACTATCCTCTCTTGCCCAAACCAGACACCAGGGAATAATTTTCTATACTCCTTCTTCTCCCTCACTTCCCATATCCAATTAATTACCAAAAAGATATTTAAAATACATTTAGTTGGCAAATTATTAGTATTTTTTAAAGATTTTATTCATTTATTTTCAGAGAGAGTAGAAGGGAGGGAGAAATAGAGGGAGAGAAACATCAATGTGTGAGAGGAACATCAATCGGTTGCCTCTCACATGCCCCCAACTGGGGACTTGGCCCACAACCCAGGCAGGTGCCTGACAGGGAATCGAAGCAGCGACATTTTGGTTCACAGCCCAGTGCTCAATCCATTGAGCCACACCAGCCAGGGCACAATTAGTATCAAGAATATGTTTTAAAAACCCCTATGAATAAAAAAGGAAAA
This sequence comes from Furipterus horrens, assembly GCF_987537825.1. Taxonomy (NCBI): domain Eukaryota; kingdom Metazoa; phylum Chordata; class Mammalia; order Chiroptera; family Furipteridae; genus Furipterus; species Furipterus horrens. Next base: position 169,610,834 of record NW_028327172.1, read on the forward strand.
GATAGACAACTACTTAAAAGATGAAAAACAGAAGTGAATAGGAATTTCACAGAAGGAAAAAAAGCACACACCCTTAACATATGAAAAGGTCCGATTTCATTAGAAATTAGGGACATGTCATGGATGAATCTCAAAAATCATCCTGCACACACACAAAAAAGTATGTCACAGAAAAGTACATGCAGTATAATTCCATTTACTATAAAGTTTTAAAACAGGCAAACTTAACATTGTATTGTGGAGGTTAAGACATATATGAGAAAAACAAAAAGAAAAAAAAAAAGATTTCCATAAAATTCAGGATAGTGATTTCCTTCACATGAGAAGGAAATTCAATCAGGGAGGGGCACATAAAGGGCTTCTGGACTATCATAAAGTTCTATTTCTGACTTAGGTAGTGGATACATGAGAATTTGTTCTTTAATCTGTACCTACACATTTTAATTTTTAACATGTGCTCTATTTTATACTGAAAAGGCAAAACAAACTAACAAAGAAACAAAAACTCTTGAATATTACCAACTATGAGGTGTCTTCATAATATCAAGCAACTTCATATAGCAAAATGGAGGAATAAGTGAGCTATCACTGGAGGTATAATGTATAGCATGGTAACTACAGTTAATAATGTTGATTTGCATATTTAAAAGTTTCTGAGAAAGTAGGTCTTAAAAGTTCTCATCACAAGGAAAAAAAACCTGTAACTCTGCATGGTGACGGAAGTTAACTAGACTTACTGTGGTAATAATTTCACAATATATACAAATATCGAATCATTACATTGTATAACTAAAACTAATATAATGCAATATATCAATTATATCTCAGTGGGGGAAGCTGGGAAAAATATAATGCAATATAAGAAAAAGAAAGAGAGAGAGAAAAAGAGAGAATACAATCCCATTCTGGTATATGACAAATGAATGCAGAATATGACCATTGCTATGGGAGCCTTAACTGGATCACAGCAAAACTGTCCTCTTATTTCCTTTTTCTTCCTAACCCCCTCTAGCTATACAAAAGGTCGCCTATCTTATTCTCAACTCACTATCAACTAATTTTCAGGACAGTATTGACCAATAGTACCCTGGCTGGTTTGGCTCAGTGGATTGAGCGTCGGCCTGCGAGCTAAGTGTCGCTGGTTCGATCTTCCAGTCAGGGCACATCAGAGAAGGAAAACTCTGATTCCAAAAAACCTCCACTGCCTTGTGGCATACCTCTTCAGGGGAAAGGCTAAGGGAGTAAACCCCGACAGAAAATCCGGAGCCGGAGTCCCTAAGGCGGTTTGACGTTGTAGTCAACACTGGCAACTCCTGCGGCGCACCTGAAGCCAAGCTGTATTGACTCCGTCTTTCCCTTGGATCCTTCAGCTGCGAAGAGAGGGGGGGTCTGCTGCATGGGCAACAGCAGACCCTCCATATCACCCTGCCCAGGCTCTGTAGCTTCAGCTTCACTGGAGAGGACACTCCAGCGTCATCACAAGATGTCGATTCAACACGGGAGGAGACAGATACCGTGTCACTCCCGAGTCGGACTGCACAACCATTCTCGGCGGTGCAGATAGACTCTTAAGAAGCTACACCATCGTCTCTCGAGACGGACGGCTGCCGACGACGACGACGACGAGATTGACCAATAAAAATCTAAACTGCTGATTAAAAGTAGGGCATTCATTTAACAAATATTTATATACGAAGTTATAAAAAATGAATATATTGCAAGTTTATAATTTACTATTAATGACAGAGATAAAGGTAAATAAATTTGAACTGAAACACTCGCAATGTACAAAGAAAATGGATAAAATTAGGGAAGCCTTTCCTGGGAAAGTGATGGTGATCTGGAATTGGAAAGATGCATACATATCTGTTAAGTAGAAGGAGAAAAGTAAATTCTAGTAGAGGAAACAACATGTACAAAGACATAGGTGTGAGGCAGCATGTTGCGTTCAATCTGGAAAAATGTAAGTATAAAGTTAGAGGTATGAATATTGTGGGAAATAATGTTAGAGAGACAGACAGGAATTAGATCATGAAAGACTTTCTGGGCTATGCTACATATGCCATCACCACCATTATGTAGTTATATGCTTTATATATGTTATCAAACATATAAAATATAATGTAGAAGATCTCTTGACACTGCTGTAGTAACAAAGCTCCCAAAATATTAAAGACCTAACACAATAAAAGTTTACTTCTTACTCACACAAAGTTCCATGTACATTGGCAGGGCCTCTATGCTAACTCAGGAGTATAGTCTCCCTCTATATCAATCGACAGCTGCCATGACAGGGAAGAGAAGGAAGGAAATGGAATACTGGCTCTTAAATGCTTCTGTCCACGTTACTTTGTCCAAAACAAAGTATTGTCTTATTTAATTGTTATGAGGGATACATACTGTAAGGGAAAGTGTACTTGTCTCTGCCACAAATATAAATATTATAAAATGAGATTTTTAAAAATTAAAATAAAGCCAGAAAACAAAACTCACACAGAAACCTAGCTCACAAAGAGAAGTCTAGACAGATATTTAAAACAATAAAAGATTATCTTATTAGGGAAGTTAGATCAGAGGTGAAGAATTATTCCTTTTCTGGTAGAAAGTTCACTGTGTTCTACGTAAATAAAATTTTAAGCACACAGTGAACAAATGAACACATCTACTGTAGTATGTTTTGTTATAAAAGTCAGGGGGAGACTCTTTTCCTAGGGAAATATATGGCCCACAATGATCAAATGTTGCAATTTGATCTAAGAACACTGGCCTACAAAGAATGGAAAAGGGAAAATGATTGTATTTTTGTCTATTAACTTTCCTCATCAGGCCATACTTAGTTAATTCACTGTTCCATATCTAGAGTTTGATAACTGGCTAACACTGTTCTCCCTCCGTTCAGGGGCTGGCTGAGAGCAGTGAGAATATGACAATAGCTACTCTGGTGATTCTGAACAAGTCATTAAAGCCTCCTTGGGCCTCTGTGTTCTCATTTATAAAAGAGAAGTAGAAATAGCAATCTACGGAAATGTTACAAAGATAAATAACAATCAAGACTTAATTTTAAAAGTATTTCTAGGTCATAAAATTATAAATGATATTTTTGCTTATCATTATTTTCCAGAATTCCTACACAGAACATTTTTACCACATTTAATCAGAAGGAAAACTTTTAAGCAAATGGAAGTCAATTTTCAAAGACATTAAATTATGTTAATCTTAAAGGGCTAGGACTTACGTTCTCAGTGACCTTCATTAAATTACTCATCTCTGAGAAAGATTGGAACTAAAAACAGAGTCAGATACATACCAGAAATTCTCTATTCTAGGCTTAAAATTAGTGACTTGTGTTAAAAATTATTAAATTATTACTGGATATATTTCAGGTAACCAGATAATAGTGTTTGTCATTATTTAGTCTTCCTCCTTATCCTCTTCCTGCCACCTTTTATTCTATAAAAAACAGCCAAGATAATACTTCTAAAACATATATGAGATTATGACTCCCCCTGGTCTCATCCTTCCAATAGTATATCACTACACTTTAAATTAAATCTAAAATCCTTCTTTATAGTCTGCATAACTGTTTCACCTTATTCCTACTACTCTCCCCCTCCACCTTTCTACTCCAGCCAGACTAGCTCCCTATTGCTTCTCAATCACAGCAAAAAATATTCCCCATCATTTCCATAGCTCACTCCACTATATTCAGGTCTCTGCTCATTATTACCTTCTCAGAGAAGGCTTTTCTCACCCATCTATTGAAAACAGCACCATTTCTGTTACCCTTAATCTCTTTACCCTCATTTAATTTTGTTTAGAGGCTTTATCGCTATTTGTAAATATATATTATATAGTTACTTCTTTATCTATGTATTTTCTATACCCACAAAGTTCTTCAAGAGCAGGGACCACTTGTCTTATTCACCACTGTATCCTTGGTACCTACAAGAATACTGGGTGCACAATAATGCTCAATAAATACTTGGTGACTGAGTGAAAAAATGAGTTACTGACATTTGCCATAATTAGAATCTTTCAGAAATTGATGTTCCCTCCAAGGATAGACCTTAGATAACTTCTTAAACCTTAAAAGAATATAAACTTGGAAATAAAAAGAAGCTTGCTAGTTTTGTTTAATCACCAAATAGGCAACAGAAGGAACGGTGACCCTTTCCCATTACTGTATTCAATATGTGTATTGGCAAACAGTTCACTAGATAATGAGAGCCCCTGTGTGGGAAGAGAATTAAAGTTTTAAGCAGGAGCTTATATAATTTTCAAAAAGGAAACCATTTAAAACAAAGTTTAATGCTTTAATAGCATCAGCAGCTGTTAAGAGGAGGGGAAAACCATGTCCCCCAGGGTTTCAACCTAAGAGACACTTCCTGTCTTGCTTTCACTTGTGATAGAGACAAGAATATTGTTTATATATTATGCAACATTTCCCAAGGCATACAAATCTAATTAATGACAGAAGAGCTTGGCCACTGCACTTCCCAGGCTCAGCTGTAAGAAAGAAACTCCCTAGATAACTTCAGAATGAGAAAGGGGGGGGGGGGGGGAATTGAAAAAAGTTAAATCTAAATTTGAGAGTTAAAGAGTCTCTGCAATGCCATCACCACCAGAGCAGAAGATTTTTATCTTGGGATATGTGGTTTTTAGGGCTCAATAACTTCCCTAAAATTACTAGAAGCAAAATGTATAAATGTACATATATCAACTTTTACCAGATTTTCACAGAATTCTATAACCTCTGATAGTTAAAAATTATGACTGAGTCTGTCCTAGTTCATAGACCTTGAAAAGGCTGTATCAGTTTGCAGAACATGCACTTCAGGCCATCAGGACACCAACACACATGCCTCATGTCTGGGTAATCTTTCATGCAAATGAGACTGGAAATAAATACCTGGCTAGTTTTGGGATTTAAAAAAACCTAGGCTGACCTCAATAATCAGGACCTTAAAGGAGACATTACTGGTTCTTATTTCCAAGGTATTTCTATAATTTCAAAGACTATCTGGACTATTTTATTAACCATGATAACACACTTTTTTTTTTCTTGCCTCTAGAACCACTGAACTACAAACTTGCTCTGTTGTTAGAAATTAAAGACCTTCTTCAAATTATTATATTAGATGAAAGAGAAAGATTCCTGAAATATTCTCAATTCAATCAAATTCAACTTAATAAATATTTAGTGTACATCTAATATCTTTAAGATCCAATAGGACAAACAAAGACAATCAAGACATGATACCTGCCCTCAAAATTATAATAACTTAGCTGAGGAAACAAAGCACATATATAAAGCAAATGTCACCACCAACAAAAGGTAGGGAATACTAATATTCAGATAAGTAGTATTTGTATGAAATCTGATCAAAAAAGAAATCTATTATGTTGAAAGTGATAGGTGTCTTAGATACATTTAGTAGAACTATAATGTGTTAAATCAAGGAAACATGTAAATATCACTAAAATGCTGTAGAGATACAAACAAGGTAACAATTTTAAATATAAAAATAAAGAGTGCTTATTTTCTTGCAAACATAAGAGTGAAAAGAACAGAGATCAAAGTTATAATTTGTCTAAATGGGATAAAGGGTAAATTGAGACTAAATCATGGATGTGATACTCTAAATTGTGTGGTAATAGGACTTCTTACTTTAATGATGCTTTATTAAGAAAAGCCCATGTAGCCCAGGCCAGTGTGGCTCAGTTGGTTGGAGCATCATCCCATAACAAATGGTGGTGGGTTGGATTCCTAATCAGAGCACATACCTAGGTTGCATGTTCAGTCACCCGTCGGGTATGTACAATCCCTGGTCCAGGCACGTATGTGAGGCAACCAATCGATGCTTCTCTTTTGCATCAATGTCTCTCTCTTTATCCTTTCTTCTCTCTCTCTAAAAAGCAATGAAAAAAATGTTCTCAGATGAGGATGAAAGAAAAAAAAAGTCCAATAGTAATAAAGTCAACCATAAATAGGGGCAGAACAATATGTGGTCTAGCCAGCTGCCCCTTAGAAGAAGCCTGGGGAGGAGTTGGGAAGGCTTCTATGTAATGAACAAGGGTAATCCTGTTAAAAGGTGGAAAGCTTCTGTGAAATAAACAAGATAAAGGTAAACTAAGGCACACTGAAACTTTTTTTTCAAGAGTTTATTTGAGCATACATCAATTCAAAACAGGCAGTGCCAAACCAAAGGTGGTTAGGAATGCTCCACTGACAGGAGCTAGGGCAGAAGTTTTTATAGAGAGCATGTGAAAGTAAACCAAGGAAATTATCTGATGGTTATAGCTTAAGCAGTTTCCCTATTTGGGAAAGTCCAGTTGGCTGCTAATGACTGGTTGTTGTTAAATTTCATTTTCTAAGATTTTAGTGCACTGACTCTGGCTTAGATTTTGGTTTGCTTATGTAGGCTGCCAAGGCACAGAGCCACCTCTATCTAATGTCTCCTTGATTAATTACACTCCATAAGAAACTTTGATTATAGTATAAGGAATTATACTAAACATATATACCAATGAATGTAAGTATTGCAAAGCAGTTATATTTCCTGATGAATGGTACTGATTGGTATAAATAATATAGATCCAGGTTGTGTAATCTTTTTCTTGTTGATGCTCATCATTACTCAGAAGAGATACTAATGGGGTTAGGTAAAAGACTCAACGTTATAAATGCTAAAATAAGTGTAAGAATTATTCAGGAGAGAGAGTGATGACTTAAGGCTATCGTGTGTTCAGGAAAAATTTGACAAAGGAAGCAGAATTGGAAGCAGTCGTCTGTTCAAAGTAATAAAACTAAATGAAGTTCTCATTAAGCACGTAGACGTTCAGCTTGGCCAGGGAACAAGAATCACAGAACCAGCACTGTATATATACACATACAGATCTCTGTAAATAGCTCAACATAACTCTGGGACTAAGTAAAAAAACAATTTACTTATTTCAGGGATGAATTAAGTATATATCGCAAGGGATGAGCTCTAACTTCCTCATATTGAGAGGATATCCAAAAATAATTTTTGGAATTCAACTTTGATTCAGGTCTCAAAGATAACTTCCAGAAATTTACTTTTAATAAATTTTACTCTAACACATATGAACAGGCTTTGTGTGTCACTCTACTTTTAATGACCTATATTAATATAAGTAGTCTGGTTACTGGCTGACCACAGAGATAATGGAACAGAAACTTCAGTGATCATACACAACAAGGACTACCCACTTAGCAATGTATTTGGAAAAATAACAAATAGATGCCTCCAGACATCAACAAGCAAAATCAACAATGCCTGAGGGGTGGGAAAATCAGATTTCCAGAATTACATTGAAATATTCAGAATGTCTAGTTTTCAACAACAACCAATCACAAAGCATACAAAATAAAAAACAGGAATATATGGTTGATTCAAAGGGAAAGAATAAATTGACAGAGAATCATTCATGAAGAAGCCTAGATATTCACTGAACTTACTAGACAAAGAGATTAAATCAGTTGCCATAAAAATGTTCAATGATCTAAAAGAAACCATGTACAAAGAATAAAAGGAAGAAGGAAAAATAAAGAAAGAGAGAGAGGAACATAGGTATAAAGAATAAAATAGCAGTAAATAAGTACCTATCAATAAAAACTTCACATGTAAATGAATTAAATGCTTCAATCAAAAGACACAAAGTAGCTGAATGGTTAAAACAAGACCCATATATACATGCTATCTCCAAGAGACCCATCTTAGAAGGAAATATGCACACAGGACAAAAGTAAAGGGATGAAAAAAGGTATTTCATGCAAATGAAAATTTTAAAAAGCTAGGGTAGCAATACTTCTATTAGGCAAAACAGACTTCAAAACAAAGGCCATATTAAGAGACAAAGAAGGACATTTCATAATGCTAACGGGATCAATCCAACAAGAGGATATAGTCAGAACATGGCGGCAGCTGGACTGCCCACCTGGACTTTTGACGTATGCAAATGAACTGTATGCAAATTAACCTGGACATAGCCCTTCCCATAGGAAATACAAATGGACTTTGCTCATTTCCAGAAAAAATGTTGATGGACCTAGCACGATATATTTGACTGTCCGGGGGGTTGGGGGGCTGGGGGAGGGGGGAAGCAGGGAGATGTAAATAACCTGCTGAATGTGTTAATGCGTAAACTCACCCTAACTGAATGTGTGGTAGGCAAAGTGTGGAGAGGGTGCCCGCAGACACACAGGTAGGTGACTCCTACGGGCCCTCGAGGTAAACCAGGAGTTTCCTTTCCCCCTCCTCCTTTGCTCCTACAGGCCTTTGAGTTGGTCCGAGAGTCTCCTCTTCCCTCCAACCCACTTCCCCCACTTCCTTCAATAAACCTGGTGTTTAATTCTAGAATGGTCTCCAGGTGATTTCTCAGAGCAAGGCTACCTGACAGATATAATGCTTGTAAATATATATGTACCCAACATAAGAGCAACTAAATATATAAATAAAATATTGATGAACAAAAAGGGAGAGATTTACATTAATACAGTCCTAATACGGGACTTTAGCACCCAATTGACATCAATGGATAGAACTTCTAGACAAAAAATCAACAAGGAAACAGCCTTAAATGGTACATTGGACCAGATGGATTTATTTGATATTGACAACATTTCACCCAAAAACAACAGGATACATATTCTTTTCAAGTGCACACGAATCATTCTCTAGTCCAGACCACATGCTAGGACACCAAAACAAGTCTTAGTAAATTCAAGAAGATTGGAATCACATCAAGCATCTTCTCAACCACAATGGTCGGCGGCGGCGGCAGCCGTCCGCCTCGAGAGACGATGGTGTAGCTTCTTAAGAGTCTATCTGCACCGCCGAGAATGGCTGTGCAGTCCGACTCGGGAGTGACACGGTATCTGTCTCCTCCCGTGTTGAATCGACATCTTGCGATGTCGCTGGAGTGTCCTCTCCAGTGAAGCTGAAGCTACAGAGCCTGGGCAGGGTGATATGGAGGGTCTGCTGTTGCCCATGCAGCAGACCCCCCCTCTCTTCGCAGCTGAAGGATCCAAGGGAAAGACGGAGTCAATACAGCTTGGCTTCAGGTGCGCCGCAGGAGTTGCCGGTGTTGACTACAACGTCAAACCGCCTTAGGGACTCCGGCTCCGGATTTTCTGTCGGGGTTTACTCCCCTAGCCTTCCCCTGAAGAGGTATGCCGCAAGGCAGCGGAGGTTTTTTGGAATCAGAGTTTTCCTTCTCTGATGTGCCCTGACTGGAAGATCGAACCAGCGACACTTAGCTCGCAGGCCGACGCTCAATCCACTGAGCCAAACCAGCCAGGGTAACCACAATGGTATGAAACTAGAAATTGATGACAATAAAAACAAACTGAAAAACAAACATATGGAGGCTAAATAACACATTACTAAACAATGAAAGGGTAAATAAACAATGAGACCAAGTAAGAAATCAAAAGTTACCTTGAGCCAAATAAAAACAAGCACACAATAACTCAAAACCTATGCACCACAGAGAAAACAGTCCTAAGAGGGAAATCCATAGCATTACATGCTTACCTCAAGAAACAAGAAAAATCTCATATAAGCAATCTAAACTTTCATCTATAAAGCACTAGAAAAGAAACAACAAAATCCAGAGAAAATAGAAGGAAACAATAAAGATCAAAACAGAAATAAACAAAATAGAGTCTACAAAAACAATACAAAAGATCAATGAATCCAAGAGCTGGATCTTTGAGATGATAAACAACATTCACTAGCCTTTAACCAGACAAATGAAGAAAAGAAGAGAGAGGACCCAAATAAATAAAATCAGAAATGAAGGAGGAAAAGTAACAACTGACACTAAAGAAATACAAAGGATTGTAAGAAAAATATAAAGAGCAACTATATCCCAACAAATTAGGTAGCTGAATGAAATGGATAAATCCCTAGAAACATAGAATTTTCCAAAAATTAATCACAAAGAATCAGAGAATCTGAATAGACAGATTAAGATAGTAAAATTGAAGCAGTAATCAAAACACTCCCAACAAACAAAAGCCCTGGACTGGATGGCTTCACAGGTAAATTTTTACCAAACATTCAAATAAGTACTAACACCTCTCCTTCTCAAACTATTCCAAAAAAATTCAAGAGGAGAGAAGATTCCCAAGTTCACTGTACAGGGCCAGTATTATCCTAACTCCAAAAATAGATACAGACACTATATAGAAAGAAAATTATAGGCCAATATCCCCCATGAAAATATATGCTAAAACCTTCAACAAAATATTAGCAAACCAAATACAGCAATGAATCAAAACGATCATACACCATGATCAAGTGGGATTTATTCCAGGGATGTACTTTGGTACAATGTTCACAAATCAATAAACATGATACACCACATAAACAAAATGAAGGCTAAAAACCACAAAATAATACAAACAGATGCAGAAAGAGAATTTCATAAAGTACAGCACCCATTTATGATAAAAACTCTCAGCAAAGTGGGAAGAGAGGGAACATACCTAAACATAATAAAGACCAAAATGACAAACCCACTGCCAACATCATACTCAATGGGCAAAAACTACAAGACAGCGATTTCCCCTTTCACCTCTCTTATTCAACATATTACTAGAAGTCCTAGCCACAGCAATCAGACACAAGAAGAAGAAATAAAAGGCATCCAAATTGGAAATGAATCAGTAAAACTGTTATTTATCTGCAGATGCTGTGACATTGTACATAGAGAACCCCAAAGATTCCACCAAGAAGTTATTAGAACTGATAATGAATTCATCAAAGTATCAGGATACAAAATTAATATTCAGAAATTGATTGCATTTTAATATGCCAATAACGAACTAACAGAAAAGGAAAATAAGAAAACAGTCCCATTCACAATTGCTTCAGAAGGATAAAATACCTAGGAATAAACCTAACCACAGATGTAAAAGACCTATACATGGAAAATTATAAGACACTGAAGAAAGAAACTGAAGGTGATACAAATAAATGGAAGCACATACCATGTTCATGTTGCCTACTAACAGTATCATTCATATTCATTGTAGTATAATCTTAGGTCCCAAAGGACTACTTTCTAACAAAGCATCAGTCTGGTACTTTTAAAGTTCTGGATTTTTCCACTGTTGATTTAAAATGTATTTTACTTTTTTTTAACAGTGAGTGAGAAGTCTGAAGAAGACTCTTTGAACAGGTAGGATTTTATGGATTTTTAAAAACCATATGTTAACTAAGGGAATGCACAGAAAGGAAACTTAACATTTCTTGAGCGTTCTGCCCTGGGCTGGACACTATACTATGGAATTAACATGTGTTATATAGTCACCGCAATACCTTTGCAAAGTAGCTATGCCCTAATAGCCTACTTTTCATTAATTAGGCAGCTGTGGTTCAGGGAGGTTGATGAGTTGATGTGCAAGAATTAAACATCTTTAAAATGTCCATACTACCCAAAGCAATCTATAGATTCAACACAATTCTTATCAAGATTCTAATGATATATTTCACAGAACTAGAACAAATATTTCAAAAATTTATATGGAACCACAAAAGGTCCCACAAGCAACAGCAATATTGAGAAAGAAGAACAAAATTGAAGGATTCATACTACCTAATATCAAACTATACCCTAAGGCCATAGTAATCAGAACAGCATGGTATTGGCATAAAATCAGACACACAGATCAATGGAACAGAATAGAGAGCCCAGAAATAAACCCACACTTTTAAAGCCAATTAACATTTGACAGAGGAAGCAAAAACATACAATGGGCTAAAGACAGTTTATGCAATAAATGGTGTGGGGAAAATTGGACCGATACATGCAGAAAAATGAAACTAGACCACCTTCTTACACCACACACAAGAATAAATTCAAAATGGATTAAAGACTTAAATGTTAGACTAAAAAACAAGATAATCCTAGAAGAAAATATAGGCAGTAAAATCTTGGACATTGTTCATAGCAATAATTTTTTCTGATATATCTCCTCAGGCAAAGGAAACAAAAGAAAAAATAAGCAAATGGGACTACATCAAACTAAAAACGTTTTGCACAGCAAAGGAAACCATCAACAAAATGAAAAGACAACCCACTGAATGGGAGAACATATTTCCCAATGGTACACCTAATAGGAGATTAATATTCAAAATTTATAAAGAACTCACACTGCTCAACACTTTCAAAAGGCAACCTAATTTAAAAATAGGCAAAGGACCTGAATAGATACTTTTCCAAAGAGAACATACAGATGGCCAAAAGACATGAAAAGATGCTCAATGTCACTAACCATCAGAGAAATGCAAATTAAAGCCACAATGAGATATCACCTCACACTGGTCAGAATGGCTATCGTCAATAAATCAACAAACAGCAAGTTTTGGTGAGGATGTGGAGAAAAGGAACCCCTCGTTCTCTTTTGGTGGGATTGTGATTCATGCAGCCACTGTGGAGAACAGTTTGGAGTTTCACCAAAAAGTTAAAAAGGGAACAGCCTTATGACCCAGCAATTCCACTTCTGGGAATTTATCCAAAGACACCCAAACACTGACTCAAAAAAATATATGAATCCCTTTGTTCATTACAGTGTTATTTACAATAGCCAAGATTTAAAAGCAGCCGAAGTGCCCTTCAGTGGATGAGTGGATAAAAAAGCTATGGTACATTTACACAATGGAGTACTACTTGGTAATCAAAAAGAAGGAAATCTTATCATTTGTGATAGCATGGATGAACCTGGAAAGTGTTATGCTAAGTGTTACACTACGTGAAATAAGCCAGTCAGAGAAAGGCAAATATCATATAATTTCACTTATATGTGGAATCTAACAAACAAAATAAATAAAATAGGGTCAGACTCGTAGATACAGAAAACAGACTGGGTGAAATAGGTGAACATATTAAGCAAAACAAAAAACTCATAGACCCAGATATCAGTATGATGCTTACCAGAGGGAAAGTGAATGGAGGCAGGTAGAAGAAGTTAAAAGGGAGGACAAATGGTGAAGGAGACTAGACTTTGGGCAGTGAACACACAATACAGTATATAGATGATATATTATAGAATTATACACTTGAAATGTATATAATTTTATTAATCAATGTAACCGTAACAAATTCAATTTTTTAAAAAGGTAACAGGAAAATAATGTGTAAACAAAATAAAAATATCAATAAAGAAAAATTATTAAAAGGAGCCAAACAGAAATTTTGGAGCTGAAAAGTAAAAAACTGAAATGAAAAATTCACTAGAGGAGTTTACTAGCAGTTTGGGCCAATAGAAGAAAGAATCACCAAAATTGAAGATAAGACAACTGAAATTATTGAGTCTGAGAAGCTGAAATAAATACAGAATAAAGAAAAGTAAGCAGAGCCTAAGGGACTTATGAGATAGCCCCAATTAATAATAATCATAATATGAGCCCCAGAAAGAGAAGGAGCAAAAGGGGTAGAAAAAATATTCACAAAAATAAAGGCCCCAGCCTTGGCTGGGTGGCTTAGCTGGTTGGAGCATGTCCTGTACACCAAAAAGGTTGTAGGTTTCATTCCCAGTCAGGGCACATACCTAGGCTGCAGTTTCAATCCCCAGTCGGGGCACATATGGGAGGCAAACAATTGATGTTTTTCTCTCACATTGATGTTTCTCTCTTTCTCTCTCTCTCCTCCTGCTCACCAACTCTAAAAAAAATCAATAAACATATCCTCATATGGGGATTAAAATAATAATAATAATAATAATAATAATAATAACAATGGCCCCAAACTTCAAAAATCTGATGGTATACATGAATCTACACATCCAAGAAGTTCAATAAACTCCAAGCAGGATAAACTCAAAAAGAGCTACATTGAGATACGTAATAGTCAAAATGTCAACTTAGAGACAAAATGAGAATCTTGGAAGCATCAAGATAAGTGTCTCATCACATACAAAGGACAGTCAATAAGATTAACAGCCTTTCTCATCAGAAGCCATGGAGACAAGAAGGCAGTAGAATGACATATTTATGATGCTAAAAGGAAAAAAAATATCTCAAACAAAATTTTACTACCTGGCAAAACTATCCTTCAAGAATAAAGGAGAAATTAAGATATTTCCAGATAAACAGAAGCTAAGGGAGTGCATTACCATTAGAACTGCCCTACAAGAAATGTTAAAGGGAATCCTTCAGACTAAAATGAAAGAACTCTAGACAGTAAAAACTAGACAAGCTAAAATGAAAGACACTAGAAGCTGTAGGAAGAAATAGAGGACACTGGTAAAGATAACTACGCAGTAAAGAAGGAGAGGGGGGTGAAAAAGAAAAGGAGAAGGAATGATGAATGGGGAAGGAAGTGAAGAGAAGGAAGAGGAGGAGGAGGGGCAGAAGCAGCAGTGGAGGCAGCGGTTAGGCTAAAGAGAAAGGCCACATGGAGCACTGCTCAGGGGCCATTTAATAACCTGGGCTGTAATGCTGGAGAAAGAAGCTAGATGAGGAGGCCTATGATGCCATTTTAGGCATCCAGATGACTACAGCTCCAGCCACTATCTTATGGTAACTGGAGAAAAATTACTATTTAACAAACTTTGGTTGGGACAGTTAGATACTAATTGGGAGTTCAAATGACTTAAATACACATGTTATACCATATCAGGCAATCGGTCATAGTTTAAAACAATCAACTATGGAATTATCTACATCATATAGAAATAAACAGAAGTAAGTATTATATATAGAAATAAATTGAAGTCATTATTATATAAATGTGAAAAATTTCTAAGCAATTAAAATCTAAATATTAAGATAAAAAGAAGGCAATACATTGCCTGATGATATTAAATATAAATAACGATGTAGGGCTAATAAAACTCTTTTTCACTCCTGGTGGAAGCATAAAAAGCATACCTTCTTAAGCTGAGTATACACATTATGAACCAGTAACTCCACTCCTAGTAATACGCAGATGTATGTATGTGTGTATGTGTGTGTAAAATATGACATGCACAAGAATATTCATAATAGCAATATTCATTTTAGCCCAAACTGAGAAACAATCAAAGTGTCCATCAATTGGATATATACCATCTGGTACAGTGATATGGTGGAATACTATAGAGCAATTAAAATAAATCACTTTTCTATGCATGACATGGATGAATCTTACAAATATTATATTTAGTGAAAGGAATGAGACACTAAACTGGACATACTGTATAATGACATTTATATAGTTCAAAAGTAGGTAAAACTTATCTATGACATGAGTTACCTTTAGGGAAAAGGGAAAAATACTATAATATTATGCCACAGATATGGTGAAAATTCACTGAGCCATACTGGTGTACTGTTCTATATACAAATATTTTTTTTGTATATAGATTGTATTAATTAGTAAGGGCTGTCATAACAAAATACCACAGATTGGGTGGCTTAAGCAACAGAAATCATTATCTCATAATTTGGGAGATTAGATGTTCAAGATAAAGAAGTTGGCAGTTTCAATTTCTTCTGAGACATCTCTTCTTGCCTACTGGTGGCCATCTTTTCCCTGTGTCTTCACATGGCCTTCTCTGTACATGGCTGTGTCCTCATCCTTTCTCATAAGGGCACCCATCATAATAGATTAGGGCCCATCCCAATGACTTCATTTTAACTTAAACACTTCTTTAAAGACCCTGTTTCTAAATACAGTCACATTCTGAAAATATAAGCAGTTACAACTTCAACATACAAATGGGGAGAGGGGCACAATTCAGTCTATAACATGTGTTACACTTCCATTTAAAATTATGTGAGAAATTAAGGCAACAAAATAGAAATAGCAGACACTTAAATTGAAAGTAGATTAAAGATTTCTAGTCAAAATATGTAAAGAATTGACATACATTTATAAGGTCAATACTCTGACTCCACTTGACAAGTGATCTTGACAAGGTAGAAGAGGCAGACATCAAGCCAACAGAAATAAAAATGACAATAAGAAATTGAAATAAACACTGATCTCAGATGCCATGTTTCACACACTAAATAAACAAAAGTAAAATACAAATGACAAGAGAATTAGGAAACTGGTATATCTACATAATGGGGGCATTACAAAATTAGTCTAATCTTTCTAGTGAGTAATCTGTTAAACTATTACAAAAGTTATAAAAATGTTTTTAATGTTTGTCTTTATACTCCCAAAAGAGGAAAATATCCCAAGAAAGTAAAATCTTTGAAAAAGATAATAAGGGTATTTGCTATATTACTGAAATTATTAAAAAAACTCAACACATAGCACACAGAGAATAAACAAACTAAAAATATAAAGAATCATATTTAAAATATATAAACGATGTAGTTACAAAGAAATCCTTACATAAAATACAATTCATTAAAAGATAATATTTAGTGCCAGGGGTCAGATATAGATATATGTGTTTGTGGATCTTTTCACATCAACCTCTTGATTAAAACCCTTCAATGTCTCCTCATGACATAGAGATTTACAACCATCCTCTCTCTGGTTCCTGCTCCATTTCCAGGCTCATTTCTCACCACTCTCCCATCACCACTCTACCCTTCACCTTTGCCAAAGATCTTGCAGTTTCCAAAACTTGGCGTAATTTCTCACACCTCCTCATTAGAATGTCTCCACTGACCAGCAGAGTCCACGTCGTTGTGGATGAGGGTATAAATGCACAGCGACTGCAAGAATCCTGTGGAGAAGAGGGGACAGAACTGGCCACTTTCTAGAGAAGAAAGCGCAGTTTGCCCCTGCCTTAACAGGCTTTTATTGATTCTTTAGGTGGATTACATCCAAGAAAATTGTGAATCATTGTGTCAATCATTGCCTTATATGATTATTACTTTTACATATTAGAGAAAAGAATGTTACACATGCATGGATGATAAGGATAACTTGTCTAGCCACATCCTGTTCTTAGAAATTGGCCCAGAATAGGCTCTAAGAGACTGGTTCTAGGTTACACGCTGAACATCTATTGTTCTCAGCCCAGGATGAGGGGGTCCTTTAGCAGAAAGCAAGCTTTTTAACTAATATATAAACACAGGCCTGGTTCCCTGCGGGAAAACCGGTGTGTGGAGTGGGTCCTGTGTGCCACCGCGCTCCCAGTGGTTTTCCACTCTGGGGCTGAGCTAAATTTGCAACCACCAAGCATCCCAGCTTCCCATACCTCCCCCCTTGTTTTTAGTTAAATTGGTCTTACTAGTGAGACCTGCAAAGCTTGCTACTTGCCGGTCCCTCTTATGACTCTGGGAAAATAATTTGGAAATGCAGTGAAGCATGCAGAGTGTTGTCAAAACCAATAAACAACCAGCAGCTCTGAGGAACCAAATTCTTAGGTTAAACCCATTAAACCAATTTTTGGGATTTAGCCAGCTGAGATTATCACGGAGGGTTTGAAAAACCTCTTGCTTAGTTAAGCGTTGAATGTCCTGTAAGTGCTGGTGCAGTTCTACTTGCAGTTTATCAATTTGTCCTTTTAAATTGCTGGAAAAAGCCCCTATCAGGTGATGTTGGATATCACTCCAGGAGTGCTGGCTGGAATTCCACTGGAGTGGGGTAACACACAGCTTGGAGAATTCAGGATTACAGGTTAGCTGCTGCGGTGGTTGACTAGCGCGTCCTGGTGGTTGCCAATCAAGTGGAGTGCTGATTCTACCGCAGAAAGGCGGGTCAGGATCTTCTGATCAATCTGGGCCTGCTGGAGCATTTCTAAAGTGGTATTGGTCAAGAGAAGATCAAAAGCATGAGCAGTTTGAATGGATTCAATGAATGAAGCAGTTGTCGTGGCAGCAGTAGCTGCTACAATTATGTCAGAGACAATAAAATAGCTAGAGTACCAAGAAATCGCCAGACTCATAGGGAGGCCAATGCATTGTTAAGTGCTACTAAGCCATTGGGATCCTCCCATTCCCTGGTTACATTAACTGGCACCCATACTTGGGTTTGTCTTTTAACCACATAGACTGTGGTAAGATTTAACTGAGTAATATTAAGATGAGTAAGACAACTAGCATATATAGAACCTTTGGGGACATCTAGAGAATAAATTTTGGCTGAATTATTATAATAAACCTGGGCTGCCCCTGTTGCTAGAAACAGATAGGGATGGGAAGTATAAACCGTGACCCAATCTTGTTGCAGAGGTTCGCCTTGATAGAAACATCCTTGGTAGCCTGCAGGGTTGCAAGCAATCTTTATATATAGATGCTTTCTGGTAATAAATGGCAAGCCCATATTCCAGGTATTATAATGCCAGGGGCTAACATGATTAGGAGAAACAATTCTGATAATAGGTGCCCCTGTGCCAGGTCCTTCCCACCTCGTATTAGTATACAGTCGTTGAGACTGTGCTGTAATTACCCTGAAATCAACTTCAGCTAATATTTTCCAATTAGCTCCCCAGTTTTCTGCTATATAAAGACCTTCTGAGAGAAAAACAATAGTGGCGTTTGGTCCTCGGCAGAGAGACCAAAAAACTGAATTATTATGGGCAGTATTTAGAGTACAAGGAGGAACCGGGGAGGGGCGAGAGTACGAAAAACTCCCCCGTAGGTCCGTAAACCAACTGTGGCTACCGTAGAAAGCTGATAGAAATGCTTATACTGCTACTTGTTTGCAGCGTGGAGTTGTTCTTTTAAAAGAAGGCACAACGCGTCTGTAAGAACAGAAATGCAACCTGGTAAATATTCAGTAACAAACAGTATTACTCTGCACTGAAATCCAGTGCTTGTTTTCATCTAAACAGCCACTAGGGGGTATCCATATTCCTCCGGTCCACTGAGTATCATTAGTGGAAAAAGGAGGCTTAATATCCCACCAGGTATGTAACTTAAATATTGGTGGATCAATGATGTGACCTAAATGGATATAAGGGGAATTAACCTCAGTGGCTAGGCCTTGCCCTCCTAAGCAGAGTATGATGGCAATCAAGAGTATGGCTCTAGCCGAATTGGCTGACAGGATCGCTAGATAAGCGAGAAATCTGTTCTCAGGGGAATCTACTACTTTAGTTTGAATAATAATTCTTTCAGCTTGATTGTTAAGAGCCCTGATATCCCCCCAAGTGGTGGGGGCATTTTTAATGAAAATATTACCTGATGCTGGGATAGGGCGGCTCTTAGCCAGAGGCCTTGGGGCTGCAGCCTCTGCGAGATTATTTCTATTAGGAAGTATTGGGGCTGCAGCCTCAGTCACTGGGGCAGGCTCCCTTTCCCTCCGCTGGCGGGCCCAGAACCGTGTGCGGCACCGGCACGGTAAGTTTCTGTTCCTCTGATTGTTTAGCGTCATTTGGGTCATCTGGTCGGTCAGCTGGTTGGTTTCCTCCTCTAGGTAGCGATACTTGGCTCTTACTGCACTCATGGTAAGGTTTTACTCTCTTCGTTGGAAGCCAAACAGGACCTGTAGGGATGGAAACACAGGCATACCCTCTTCCCTATGTTAAGAGGTCTACGGGGCCCTGCCAAGAGCTATCTCCTAGTGGATCCCGATACAAAACCTGAGGGTAAGACTGTTTTGATTCTTTTATTTGAAAATGTTTTTTAATTGGGGTATAAAGTGAGTTATAATTTAGAAAATTGTAGGTAAACATGGCTAGTATAGTTAAAATTTGGGGGGAGAACTGGATCTCCTGTTTTTGTTTTTTAAGAAGGTTTTTAAAAGTATGATGAGCTTGTTCTATAATTGCTTGATCAGTGGGATTATAAGGTATTCCTGTTTTATGTTGGATATTCCAACGCTGAAGAAAGGCTTGAGTGGAATGGGTGAGGTATCCTGGGCCATTATTAGTTTTAATTTGCTGAGGCTGTCCTAAATGACTGAAGGCCTCAAGTCAATGGGCTTGAATATTTTTAGCAGATTCTCCTGGTAGAGCAGATGTATGTAAAGTACTAGAATAAGTATCAATAGAGACGTGGATATATTTAAATTTTCTAAAAGGAGAATAATGAGTGACATTTGTTTGCCAGATTATTTGAGAACCTAGTCCTCAATGGTTAACTCCCGTAGATGGAGGCGCTTTGGTAAGAGCCTGACAGTCAGGACATTCTTTAATAATTTGCTCAGCTTGAGAGCAAGGAATATTAAACTGCTTTCAAAGTGCTTGGCTCTTTTGATGAAAAAACTGATGGGAAGCTGTTGCCTGCTGAAAGGCAGTGAGAACACTAAGGCATCTGCCCTATTGTTGCCTTTTGTTAAGGGGCCAGGTAGACCCAAATGAGACCTGATGTGAGTGACAAAAAGAGGATGTTCTTTTTTGTCAAAGAGGGACTATAAGGTTAAGAATAGGTTAAGTAAATTAGAGTCAAGAGAAGTTTTAATTAATGCCTGATCTAAGTGTAAGATGGTATAGACAGTGTATCCTGAATTACAAACAAGATTTAAAGCTTCTTGGGGCCTTTGCCATAAGGCCATGATTGTAGCAAAAAGCTCAGCCCTTTGAGTAGAGGGATGTCCTGAGGAGACAAAGTTTTCCCAATCTTTGCCTTCCTTCCAGGTAATGGCAGCGCGTCCTGTTTTTCTGGACCCATCAAGAAGTATAGTTTTTGCTCTAGTTATTGGGATTGGGCTGATTTTTTCTGCTAGCCTGATTTGTAGGAAGGGAATGTTTTGAAGCAATTTGTTAGAGGGTAAGTTAATTTCTAATTCTCCTACAAAATCAGCTATAGCACACTGAAATTCTAGAGACTGAGCTATTAATTGCTACAAGTAAATTTGAGTTAAAGGGATGTGAATAAAAGCAAGATCATATCCAAGTAACTGCTGTGTTCGTTCACGTCCCTTTATAATAAGATGGCATAATGCAGTTATATAGGTAGTAATAGTGTGTTGTGGCTGATGGAATAGAAAAAGCCACTCTATCATAGCTAAATGGGGTGATAGTTGTCCTATAAGACCCGTTGGGGTGATACATAGTCTCAAGACTCTGGGGTTACACGTGAGTTGTTGTCTAGTGACCAGAGCATTCTGTCCTTCTCCCAGCTACAGTATGGCCGATTCCGTGGCTGAGAGTTGGGCCAGGGTTTCCTGATTAATACAGGTTTGCAATAGGATATCACAGGAACTAGTCTGTTGTTTAGCCAGCGGCTATTCAGGGCCTTGGATCTTCCAGGCCTCCAGTAAGATTTGGTTCCCTGGTTGGAGCAGGTGTAGAGGCTTCTTAGGTGGATAGATAAGCCTGCAATGAACAATCTTGTGCAAAATGGTTACTTTACATAATAACTCATAAACTGGACTTTGAATCTGTAAGACTATGGAGATACCCAGTTACAGGGCCTTTGCTGGAATAATACTTCATTTTTGATGATGTTATAAACCTAGGACTAAGATATCAGGGGAGAATTAATGGGTTAAACAGTGGCGGCTATTTCCTGGGAGGAAGTTGGGTGTGTAGAATGTTCTCCTGTTTCTGCTAGAAAAAGAGAAACTTTTTTATTTTTGGTAATTACTGCATTCCTTTAGTGTGTTTAAAAGTGGGCTGTTTTTATTATTTAATGATTTTGATAGTTTTACAGAGGCTAGAGAAGACAGGGGAGAAAGCAAGTTTGGCACGGTTTGTTTTTGGGACTGTAGTTTTTAGTTATAAAATTTACAGTGTTTTAAAAACTTATATGTTTACTTTTATTTTCTTATTTTTTTCCCAGCTTTTTTCTGATTTATTTATAAACGTACTTTTTGCTTTAGATATTGGGGTAGGACTAATTTTGCTTTTAGTATGTAGATTTAATTGAGGAATATTTTGTAGAAGTTTATCTGAAGAAAGATTGATTTTAAGCTTTTTAACATAATTAGCTATTGCGCCTTGAAAAGCTAGGGACTGGCTAATAAGCTGTTGTAAATAAACTTGAGTTAGGGGTAAGTGAATACCCCTGGATAATAGCCAAATAATTGCTGAACTTTATCTTGTCCTTTGATTATTAGCTGGTAAAGGGTGGAGACATAAGTAGTTATAGTTTTTTTGAGGTTGATGGGAAAGAAATAACTATTTAATCATAGTGAGCTGCGGTTGCAGCTGTCTAAGAAGTCCTGTAGGGGAGCATAACATAGGAAAGCAGAAAAGTCTGATAGGGTAAGAAGGATTAATTCTTTCTATTTGCCTAGTTTTAATATGCTGGTTTATAATATTTAGGGGTTTTTGTTGTTGTTATTGTTGTTTTGGAGCCTGAGGAGGTAAAGTATGAGACAAATTTAAATCTGGTTCTTTCTTAAGGATGTTAAAAAGATGAGTAAGTCGGTGGGTAGTTGTACCAAGGCCAAGCCTTAGCTTTACAATGCCTAACAATTGTTGGAGATTACTGAGAGTTAAAGACTTCGGAGAATTGATTTGGAGCACTTGGGGTCGCCAAGACTCTGATTGTTGTGCTTTCTTAGGAGTTACTTGTAAGCCTGCCTGGGCTATAGATTGCTATAAATGAGTGAAGGTAGTAGCCAATTGCTTTTAGGTTTAGAATTCAGTTATTATTTTAAAGACTGTGATTAGATGTTTTGTAATATATGTAATTTTGCAATATAATATTCTAAAATAATTATTAGGATTATAAGTAATTAGAACTTTGTAGACTTTTGGAGATTTTTGTAAAATTTTCTTATTTGACAAAGCTTTCCATGTATTTTAAAATGTATTAAGTTTGATTGGTCTAGAGTTTTCTTCTTTTGAGTAAGAAGAAAATAATAAATCCTTGAGATATTTCAGGGGCCTTTTGAAATGCCTCAAGGCTATAAGGAAGTCCTGTAAATTTTAAATCTTGGAAATTTTGTCAACCAAGGAATATATATTATGAAATGATATTTGACTTTATTTAAGGTGGTATTAAAAGGTATGTACTATTAATATAGACTGACAAAAATTCAGTTCTTAGCATTGAAAGACATGAATTTTTGAACATTAGTTGAGTATTTGAGTAATATATCACAATATATAATTATTTTATTAGATAAAACTTTAGTTTTTAAGCAATTGTCAAGGTTTGTGTCAGGCAGGAGTAGGCGGACCTGTGTTAGCGTTGGAGGTGGCAAGAGCTATTGTGGCTTTCCAGGATCCCAGGGGGAAGGGGCCAGCATGGCTGATCGCTTGACAGAGATTGCAAATTTCCATATGTCCCCTTTTCCCTCCCCCTCTTCTACCTCTATCACAGCTGCGGTGTCTTTTAAACCTGAGTTATTTTCCTTACTTTCCCTTGTTTTTCTGAGACCGCAGTGTTCTGAGCTACGGCAATATGTAGTAAATTAACCAGATGAACTTTAATAGAAACACTACTATCCTGTAGAGATTTTAGCTTATCTCCTGCCTTCTTCCAAATCTTAATATCCAAGGTCCCTTTATTAGGAAAAACAGGGTAATATTCTTTAATAGTCTGTAAAAGCTGAATGAGATGCTGCAGTCTTACATTACATCCTGCTGCACGCAGAAGCTGCTGTAACAGGCGTAGGTAAACTTCTTGTTCCTTTGATAAACCTGAGCCCATTTTAAACGACGAGTTTATTTTATTTTGCTTTCAATTTAAGTCTCTTTGATTTCTTCTGCTTGAACTGAGCCCTAACTAACTAGCTACTGAGGGATTTTAATGTAGTGGGTCAAGGATGTACTGTTGATGTGAAACAGTCAGGGAGGGCTGCCGGAGATTCCGGGTACCCTGACCCTGCTTATGAGTCTCGGTTTCTCCCCCAAGTGTCTAAAAGTGCGAGGGGGGGCTCGAATGCGCCAGATGACCAATCTTTATATCGCGCATTACCAGCCGAGCCAAAAGTTATCTTATATCGTTTTGGGGGTCCCTATAAGGCCGCTACCAGTCTTGGAAGTTGATCCCAGACACCCTCGCAAGGCTCTGACTCACATGGGAGCACCCGATTTCTCGAGCCGAGGGGAGCAAGTGTCTTTTATCTTCGGAGCTTGGCAAGTACCAAGTGCTTTCATATAAACCCTATGACTGACACTAATTGCATCCTGAAAGCGACCTTCGGAGTCCAGTCAAGACCAAAACACTCATTCACTATGTGCTTTCTTTACATGGGCAAATAGAGGAAAGAGAAATTGAAAGGGCCACAGAGGCGGTCTGGGAAATGATCCCCCCCACTCTTATCTTCAAGTGCCCTACGACCTTACTGACCTTACCGGCAAGTGCTCCGTGTCGTAGGCCCTTACCTTGGGGCTGATTGCATGCACTCCGACCTGTGGTTGACGCGTGGTCTACAACGCAGTTTCGTAACCTCTGATTGTTCCTGTCCTCCGGCTCCAGACGTCAAGGACCTCTGACCAGCAGAGTCCACAGTGTTGTGGATGAGGGAATAAATGCACAGCGACTGCAAGAATCCTGTGGAGAAGAGGGGACAGAACTGGCCACTTTCTAGAGAAGAAAGCGCAGTTTGCCCCTGCCTTAACAGGCTTTTATTGATTCTTTAGGTGGATTACATCCAAGAAAGTTGTGAATCATTGTGCCAATCATTGCCTTATATGATTATTACTTTTACATGTTAGAGAAAAGAATGTTACACATGCATGGATGATGAAGATAACTTGTCTAGCCACATCTTGTTCTTAGAAATTGGCCCAGAATAGGCTCTAAGAGACTGGTTCAAAGTTACATGCGGAAAATCCATTGTTCTCAGCCCAGGATGAGGGGGTCCTTTAGCAGAAAGCAAGCTTTTCAACTATTATATAAACGCAGGCCTGGTTCCCTGCGGGAAACCAGTGTGTGGAGTGGGTGCTGCATGCCAACACGCTCCCAGTGGTTTTCCACTCTGGGGTTGAGCTACATTTGCCACCACGAAGCACCCCAGCTTCCCATACTCCACCACAACCTTCTTCTAGTAGCAAATCCAGCCAAGTCTTCCTTCCAGACCTAGTCAAACACCTGTGTTTGAGCTCATCAGCCAGAGTTTTGTGCCCTCCTCTGCACCTCCAGTAACTGTGCACCATCCTTTATCACACCACTTCTTTTACTATTGCTAATGTACATGCAGCTTTCCCCCACTAACTGTGGGGGCAGAGATTATGTGTCCTTAGAGTCTGAAATCACAATAATAAAAGCTTAATTAATGAGATAAAATGATAAAAAGTAAACAAAGGGTTTCAAGAACATGGATTTTTTTTCCTTGTAAAGTTAGTTAAATAAGTGATTTTAGTGTAAATCACTTTAAATAAATCTGGATCTTTTAAACAAAAGTGTTTTCTCCCTTTTCAGAATAATTTTCTTCAAGGTAGGCAGCAACTTCTTAATGGCTATGGTTATATGTCATCAAACCATAAGCTGACTTGCCTAAAGTCACAGAGCATATAGCCACGCTGGCCTCTAAATGATGTCCTGACATTCCCTTTCAGGATAGTTTATTCACAGATTTAATCCAATCCTTAAACTTCAGATAAAAAGCATAAACCAGCCAGGCCAGATATTAAGATGGTGAAGGAAGAACTTGTTCCCTTCTCTTTGTTATCTGAGATGCACACAGGACAAGAACCCCCACAACCATGATTTGTTTACCACACTGTAATATGTGGGAAGAAAGGAATGACTTCCTGAAGGGGGAGAAAAGAGGAAGAAAGAAAAATCAGAGCGCTAAATGGGGGCTTCTGAGACTTCGGAGAAATAACCCCTTTCAAAGCAGCCTCCTTTAGTATTAGCAACAGCCACTGAGAGAGAAGGGGAAGTCCGCCTTGTGCAACTCCTAGCAGCCTTGGGGATTTCGCTGGGAGAGCAGCTTCTCCTTTCACAAGTGAAGAGGAAGACTCTTCCTTTCAGTGTGACCGTGATTCCCACTGTGTACAGAACTAAGTAGACACACTGGCTCCAAACCAGGAGGCTGAGAGCAAGAGGAGAAACAGAGCCCGGCTCCGCGCAGCGTCGGAGGCGCTAGCAGCTCTGGTGCTGCGGGCGGGGGCTGGAGTTGGGCCAGGCCCAGCGGTTAAGGTTGCACCAAGGGCAAGCTGGCAAGGACACGGTTTCAGCAGCGCTGATAAGCACTGGCTCCTTTCCCAGGACTGTGAGAAACGCCTGCAGAACCACCTCACCGGATTTCCGTTTCTCTTAAAAGCCCTATCTAGCCATAAATGCCACTTCCGTGGAATTTTCTGTCCTCCTGCCCAGTTCAAAACGTGTTTTCTCTCAGTTTCCAGGACGCCTTCCAAAGGAGGCCTGGTGAACACAGGACAAAACAGGCCGCCGCGGGGGCCCCGGCCTGGGATTCATTCCCACAGGCCAACCTGCCGCGAGGGACTTCCCCGCGCACAGCTCCCCGCGCAGCGGGATATTCAGAGGCGCCCTCCCAGGCGGCTTGTCACCACAGAAGACCAGCCCCGCCTGCTTACTCCTGACCCCAACACCTCTTTTCTCTTGTCCAAAGGCCTTTGTCCGATGGGCCACAGCCCGTGGCTGAAGGACCCCCTAGGCCTCCCCTGGCACCTCCGCCCCAGGGACCAGGCTCTTCGGCCTCCACCCAAAGCTGGTGTGGCAACTGCCCAATGGGCCCGCTCCCAGCGTTCCTTGAAGGGCAAAGCCCCTCAGATCGGGAGGCTAGGGTACCCGCAGGTGACCAGCTGTACAATCTCTACCTGTCCTACAGTGCGCTTCTCTGGGAAGCTGGGACAACAGAGCGGTGCGAGGGGCGCAAGCTGTAGCTTCCCCAGCTGTAGGTTCTGGACGTCGGCTGGCTGGGTATGCGCAGTGCGCCCCTCACCCCTCAGCGAGCCAGGCAAAGCCAGGCAGCCCTTCGCAGCTCAGTAGTCTTAAGTATATTCACACTGTTGTACAACAGATCTGTAGAACTTCTTCATTTTGCAGCACTAAAACTCTATACCCACTGAAGACTTAATTTTGCCTCACTGTTTCCTCAGCCTTAGGCGACCACCTTCCTATTTTGTTTCTAAGATTTAATTTTAGATATTTCAGATGAATATTTGTCCTTTTGTGACTGGCTTATTTCACTTAGCATAATCCCCTCGAGGTTCATTTATATTGTAGCACAGAACAAGATTTCCTACTGTTTAAAGGCTGCATAAAATTCCATTGCATGTGTATACCACATTTTCTTCATCTGTTCATCTTTCAATGGATATTTTGGTCACTTCACCTTTGCAAATAAGGCTGTTGTGAATAATGCTACCATGAACATGGGTGTGCAAATATCTGAGATCCTTCTTTGAATTATTTTGGACCAATTCTCAGAAATGGAATTGCTGGATCGTGTGGTCATTCTATTTTTGATGTTCCGAGGAACCTCCATATTCTTTTCCACAATGGTTGCGCTATTTTACATTCCCACTAATAGTGCAGGTGAGTTCCAACTTCTCCATATCTTCACCAACAGTTATTTTCTTTTTTAAAGTATATTTTATTGATTATGCTGTTACAGTTGTTCCAGTTTCTTTCCCCTTTGCTCCCCTCTGCTCAGTACCCCCCCTTCCTTCCAGCAATCCCACCCCCCTTAGTTCATGTCCATGGGTCACGCATATAAGTTCTTTGGTTTCAAACTTTCCTATTTTACTCTTAACTTCCCTCTGTCTATTTTGCACCTACCAATTATGCTTCTTAATCCCTGGACCATTTCCCCATTTCTCCCCCTTCTCCCTGCCGGCTGATAACCCTCCAAATGATCTCCATACCTATGATTCTGTTCCTATTCTGGTTTGCTTAGTTTGATTTTGTTCTTATTTTTTAGATTCTGTTGTTGATAGTTGGGAGTTTGTTGTCATTTTAATGTTCAGAGTTTTGATCTTTTTCTTAAATGAGTCCTTTTAACATTTCATATAATAATGGCTTGGTGATAATGAACTCTTTTAGTTTTACATTGTCTGGGAAGCACTTCATCTGCCCTTCCATTCTAAATGATGGCTTTGCTGGACAGAGTAATCTTGGTTGTAGGTCTTTGCTTTTCATCACATTGAATACTTCTTGCCAGTCCCTTCTTGCCTGCAAAGTTGCTTTTGAGAAGTCAGCTGATAGTCTTATAGGAACCCCTTTGTAGGTAACTCTCTTCTTTTCTTTTGCTGTTTGTAAAATTCTCTCCTTATATTGAAACTTTGGCATTTTAATTATAATGTGTCTTGGTGTGGTCCTCTTTGGGCCTAGCTTCTTTGGGATTCTTTGTGCTTCCTGGACTTGTATGTCTATCTGCTTCGCCAAATTTGGGAAGTTTTTCTTCGTTATTTTTTCACATAAGTTTTCAATTTCTTGCTTTTCCTCTTCTTCTATCACCCCTATGATTTGGATATTGGCATGTTTAAAGTTGTCCCAGAGGTTCCTAAACCTCTCCTCATTTGTTTCAATTCTTGTTTCTTCATTCTGTACTGGTTGACTGTTTACTTATTCCTTATGTTCCAAATCATTGACTTGAACCCCAGATTCCTTCCCTTCACCATTGGTTCTGTGTGGATTTTCCTTTGTTTCATTTAGCTTAGCCTTCACTTATTCCCTTCTGCGTTTTCCATACTTAAGCATATCTGTCAAGTTTATGAGCATCTTTATCACCAGTGTTTTGAACTCTACATCTGTTAGGTTGGCTATCTCCTCATCTGTTAGGTTAGCTATCTCCTTGTTGTTTAGTTGTCTCACTGGAACCTTCATCCATTCTCTCTTTTGGGCCATACTTCTCTGCCTCCTCATCTTGACAGGTTCTTGTGTTTCTTTGCCTCTGTGTCTTAGGTAGAGCTGTCCCACCTGTTACGTTGTAAGAGGTGGAGCCGTAGGTATCATCAGTACAGGGTAACCTGTTTCACCACTTGTGGTGCTGTATGTGGAGAAGGGGTCTGAGAGGGAACAATGCCACTTGCTCAGCACTCGCCCCTTTTCCAGGCACTTCTCCCACTTACTCTATGGGACTGATTCCCCTCTAGCTGTTACCCTGGCCTTCGTTCCCAGAGTGGGTGGGTCTGTAGATGTTCTAGAACCATGAGGGTCCTCTAAACAAGCAGACTCTGATGAGAGGCTGGCAGTTTCTTCCTCTACCTCAACCCTCACTGGTTTTCACAGTGAGAAGCAACAAGGTTTTATTTTCCCTGGTACTGGAGCCGTGAGCTGCAGGGTCTGGTCTGGTGCTGGGACTGCTCTCCAGGTATTCCTCCCTACTTTTCAAAATGTCTGACGGTGCTTTCCACTGGCCTGCTGCTGCCGCCACCACCACCGCTACTGCCACTGTTGCCACACTACTTCCTTTCCCCCCCTGGCTCTTCCCCTTTTACCTGTCTAAATGAGTATTTCTTCTTTATATCTTTGTTTGTTGGACTTCCATGCAGCTTGATTTTCTGGAACTTCTGGTTATCTCTAGTTTTGAGGTAGATGTATTCCTTCTTAGTTGTGGAGGGAGACACAGCATGTCTACCTAGGCCTCCATCTTGGCTGAAAGTCATTATTTTCTATTTTATAATAGTGGCATCCTAATGATTATGAGGTGATGTATCATTGTGGATCTGATTTAAATTTATTTGTATTTTATGATTACGATGTTGAGCATCTTTTCATTTGCTTATTGGCCATTTGTATATCTTCTGTAGAGAAATGTCTATGCAAGTTATTGCCCATTTTTATTTATTTATTTTGTTGCTATGTTGTAGAATTTACTTATATATTCTAGATATTAACTCCTTATCAGATATATGTTTTGAAATTATTTCCTCCCATTCCATAGGTTGTTTTTCACTCTGTTGATTGTTTTCTTTGATGCAAAGAAGTTTTTAAGTTTGACTGCAGTCCCATTTATCTGTTTCCAACTAATTCATTATTCTAACTAATCTAATCTTTAGAAGTAATAATAAAGTAGCACTAGCAGCAATGGCATTAATAATAAAATGAGCAATAAAACAATAAAAAACGATATGGTCCTAGAAGGAATTAAGGTGCCTTTAAATTTATCATAGTGGGTTAAGAAAAGATAAATATAGCCATATATTATATAAATAGTAGGGAAATTTGAAAAGTGCATTACTTATATGGACTTTAATATTCCCCATCCGAAACCACATCTACAACTCTCATTGTATGATATTATTATAGTCATTATATAACCTATTCTTCACTGAGGTGAGCAGCTGTGAGTATGCTAAGGGCTTCCAGTGATATTGGTTTCACATCCCTTACTATAAACCACCCATTTATGTGAAATGGAAATAAAGCATGCAGAAATTCCCTTGGATCTGAGAGTAGGGTTTCCCCCAGCCCAATTTTTTTAGCTAGATCAGCTAATAATACCAGCCAATCAGTTTAGAAGGGAAAAGGCTTTCCTAAATAAATATAATTCCCAAGAGCATGTTCTCTAAAGAAGTTCTCAGACTTGAAATCCAATAGAGGACTGATTCAGAACTTCCTTCTACCACTATGAAGAAAAGTGGTGTTCCTTTCCTTTTGGCTATCATCTTCCTGACTCTAATTGGAGTTCAAGGTAAGGGGTTCTGAGTTACATTAGGTTAGTAAAGTCAGAGATTTAAACTGTTATAAAAGCTTCTTATTTGCCTAACATGCATCAGAAAGTGATATGAGCTACTCATAAAAGCTTCTCAGTGACTAAGTTGATTATACAAAGTTCATATCTTAGACTTTCCAAATTAAAAAAATCTTCTCAGTCTTAGTGTGTGAATTCCTGGCATGTTGTTAAGTGTCGGTGCTTAACCAATTAAAGATCCAATAATCAGAAACAATTTCCTAATCTGTTTACTACCTACCTTTGTTATCTTGAGCAAATTAGTGAACTTTTCTAGATTTAAATTTCCTCAGCTGTAACATGGAGCTTTTTTCATTATTTTTCTATTACAGTTGCCCTATTTTTTCACCGATTTCTCTCCCTCGTCCCGTTCCCTCCCCATTCTCCCACATTCTCCACCCTGTTTTCCATGTCCATAGGTATTTATACTAGTTCCTTGAATAGACCCTTCTCCTTCTTTCCCCACTTTTCCCCCTCCCCTCTCTAAAATGGAGATTTTATAGTTATGCTTTTTCTACCTGTCTCATGGTGTATGGCATATAGTAAGCACTGAGTATATATATGTATATGTATACACATATATTATATATATAAAATGAATGAATGAATGAATGAATGAATGAAGAAATGAAGCCCTTGCTAGTATGGCTCAGTTTGTTGGAGTGTCATCTCATTCACCAAAAGGTTGGGGGTTTGATTCCTGGTCAGGGCACATACCTAGGTTGCAGGTTCAATCCTGTCAGGGCGCCAGTCAAGGTGTTGGTTGGGGCTCATATAAGAGATAATCAATCAATGTTTCTCTCTCACATCAATCTTGCTCCCTCTCTCTCTTACTCTCTCTCTCTCAAATCAATAAAACATATTTTTAAAAATTAAAAAAAAATAAGAAATGAAGATAGCCCTGGCTGGGTAGCTCAGTTGGTTATAACATTGTCCCAATACTCCAAGGTTGCGGGATTGATTCTTGGTCAGGGGACATAAAAGAATCAACCAATGAATGAATAAGTAAGTGGAATAGCAAATCAATGTTTCTCTCTCTGTCTCTCTCTTCCTCTCTCCCTTCCTCTCTCTCTCTAAAATCAGTTTTTAAAAAAGGAATGAAGATAGTGTATTTTAAAGAATTTCCAAAAGTTTAAAGAACTATTGAAAAGCAAGGCAGTGGGAAGGATGATGATGGTGATGATAACTGGTTATTATATATAGAACTTTCTGTCCAAACCAACACTAACTGCATTCTACTGTCATATGGCTTTGGGAATTGCTTAGGAAACTGTGGTGCACATAGCACACATGAATTAGGTATCTGCGTGTCTGACCTTCAACAGGCATTTATTAAATTTTGTGAGCATCCTTTTTCCTAAGGTTGTATAATATGGTAGTTAAGAGCAATACCTTTGGACTCAAACTCTGCATCTGCCCTCTAAAAGCTGAATGACTTTGTTCTTTACTTAACTTCTCTGAACTTTAGCTTCTTTGTCTATAAAATGGAGGTAAAATCTACTTCAAAAGTTTGTAGTAATGTTTATTAGACACTCAGTAAATGATAATAATAACCATGACTAAGTCAAACACATCATTTTGATGGATCACCTAAGTTGAGACATTGCCGTAAACCAGTGTGTGCTCCCCATTCTCTTTCCCTTAGGAAGCCCAGTGATGCGGAGGGGACGCTGTTTCTGCATCAATGCCAGCCAAGAGGTGATCCACTTAAAATACTTAAAGGACCTTAAACTGTTTTCCCCAGGCCCTTCTTGTGACAAAACTGAAATCATGTAAGTAAAATCTCATGCAACATGCAAACATCATATAGGCAGAAACATTAAATTTATTGTGATAAGTACCCACAGAATGCTTGCCCATGCAGACACTTAAAATTCAGATTGTTGCTTCTCTATAATCTGGCCTACTTCTTTCTTTTCTAAAAAAAAAACAACCAATAATAATTTCTGGTAGAGATTAGAAACAAAAGATTACATATTACAAAAGTAATACATGTTTGGTGTAGAAAATGTTTAATGTATATAACCCAAAATAATAAAATATTATTTATAATCCTACCATTCAGTGACAAATACTGTTAACCCCATGATATGTAATTTTTCCAGTTTTCTCGCACTTGCTTTGTGTGTACATATATAAACACAAAATATATATACATATATTTATAAATACTATATATACACAAATAAAATCATACACTACATACTGTTTTGTAATTTTTTTATTAAGACTATTTCATGAATATTTCTTCATGTCAGTAAATCTTCTGCAATAATATTATCTTTTTCTAATAATGTCATTTTTGATGGCCAAATTATATTCCAGCATATGGATGTGTCATATCTGAGTGGCCAATGCTCAAATGTAGGTTACTTCCAATGTTTTGCTATTGAAATTAAACTCATTATGACATTATTGTGTCTTAAATTATTTCCTGTTAATAATACCTTTCCAGAGCTTAGAATTTCTAAGTTAAATTATGTGCATACTTTAAGTCTTCTGAAGCCCAAATCAAGGATGATCTATATAATGGTTACTGTTATTCTCAGAGTGTACTGAAAAAATTTTTTAAATTTTTGAATTATTCCTGGAGAGTTCAATGAGTCTGTTAATCTTGTTTTAGGATAACATTTTATTATGTTTTAAGTAGTTTCATTAGAAAATTTGGCAAAATTCATGCTGATTTTTATTGTTTTTGCAAAAAAAAGTAGGTATATTGATAACTTTTTTATTTTGCTTCTTCAGTTAAGCATAAATAGCTATTTCCAGAACAAAAGAAACAATATCATCTTTAGGTATGGTTCTCCCTTTGCAAATACCTGTTGGATTTTTAAAATTTATGGTTATGTGCTTTTCTAGAAATTCATCTATGTTCCCTCACTAATTTAGAAAATGAAAAGGCAAGTGAAGAGATTAGTCAAATAATATATATGCATAGCTCATGGGAAGAGACAATAGTTTGGTGAAGGCCAGGAGAGGTGGGGACAGGGGCTGGGTGGAGGTAGGCAAAGGTGGGGGAAATGGGGGACATCTGTAATAGCGTCAACAATAAAAAAAAATGAAAAGGCAGGAAGAAGACTAGAAGTCTCAGATGCTTCAGATGCTTATAGTGAACATGCAAGTACACTCTAATTTGGGAATGGAATTCTGGGGATAAGATGAAGTGCTTAAATTATTTAAAGTTTTTAAAAACGTATCTTGTTGCTATTTTTTGGCAGTGCTATACTGAAGAATGGGAATCAAATATGTCTAAACCCAGATTCAACAAATGTGAAAAAACTGATTAAAAAGTGGGAGAAACAGGTTGGTGAAAAGAAGGAACAAAATTTTATTTCTCTTAAAAATTAACTTGGGCAGGGTAGGGGAGAGTAATGGGGGGGATGGGACAACTGTGATAGAACAACAATAAATTAACTTAAAAAGTTAACTTTGGGAAATAAAGAATCTATGTAGTTCTTTTAAAGGTACATTTTTAAAAGTTATATTATTGTGCTCCTATTTTGTTCCTAGAATGATGTCCTCACTTGAGGTATAGTTATATTCTTGCAGAGAGTATAATTTGTCCATCACACCACTAGAATGTAGGTTCCATTAGGGTAGGAAGCTTATCTTTCTTATTCAACACAATAAATATTTATTGAATTGGACAGTAGACACCGAGGATAGAAAGGTAATAAGATATAGTACCTTTCTACTGTAGCAAATATTCTAACAATAAATTAAAGTACAATGTGGCCCTGGCTAGGTAGTTCAGTTGGTTGAAGCGTCATCCCAATATGCCAAGGTTTTGGGTTTGATCCCCAGTCAGGGCACATACAAGAATCGACAATGAATGCATAACTAGGAGGAACAACAAATCAATGTTTCTCTCTCTCTCAATAAATAAAAATATATGTTAATATAAAAAAATTAAAGTACAATGTGAAATATAAAATGAAAATATGTACAAGAATCTTGAAGATTATAGATGAAGGAGTAATTAATTTTGCTGGAGAAAGGGACAGGGAGAAACCATTAAGGAATAGTTTTCATATCAGGTGACATTTGATTTGGGTCTCGAAGGATAATTAGTTCAACAGGAGGGTAAGGATATCAGGAAGAAAGAGTAAAATCATGAGAGAGCTTTCTTTCCATTTTCAGGGAGCCTCATGTAATGTATGTGGAGTTTGTATGGAGGGAATTAAGGGACTGAAGCTAAAAGGTAGACCAGGACAAAGTGGGAAGAATACTGTATGACACCCTAAGGTGTTATGTTTGAAGAGGGCCACAGAATATGTAGTCGGGAGTGTGGCTTCTGGAGTCTGACAGACTAGTGGTTCTGCCACATACTAGCTATGCAACTTTGGCCAGGTCACCCTCTGCAAGTCTCAGTCTCCCCGTAAGAGAAAAGTGGATTATAATAGTCCAACCTCAAAAGGTTGTACTTGGGACAGTTAGGTCATAAGCAAGGTTGGAGTGGGAGAATGGACAAAAGACCAGTTAGAGGACTGTTGCTTCCTTCTCAAAGAGGGTAAAGTGGAGAAAATCAAAGGAGCCCCTTTGAGAGCAAAGCAACTTTAAACGTGTTTTGAGGATAAAGAAGGACCACAGTCTGGAGAGTTCAAATATAACATAAGAAAGGAAAATGGTCCAATAAAGAAACATTGCCCCCTCTTTCCCCCCTCTCTTTGCAGGTCAGCCAAAAGAAAAAGCAAAAGAAAGGGAAAAACATCAAAAAAGTGAGAAATGTCAAAAAAGTTAAACATCCTCATCAAAAGAAGACTACATAAGCAACCACTTTACGAACAAGTATTTTGTGTTAAAAAGGTTCTTTTTAATTGTACTGAAATAATTTTAACAGGGGATCGCACCTTAATCCATAAACTTGATCTGACTAGAAATTTTAATTTAATTACAATTATAAAAATGTAATTAAAGCTAGGAAGTGGCTTTTAAAGTCCAAATGTTAAGAATTGGTAGAGGCTATAGTTTATCTTTAGTCTCCCACCTACAACCAGTTGAATTTCATCACGCTTAAGAGCATGATCTTAGTAACACCCGAATGTGGACACACAACATGTACCCGGGAGAGCAGCCCTATGCTTTCAAGATCACAGCCTGCAGTCTCCAGAGAGTATTCTGAGGCATGAGTCAGCAAGGCCCAGCTGTCAGCATGCTGATAAGCCAAGCAGCTGGGAATTGAGCTGGACCTCACCAAGCTGTGATGGCCATCAGCATCTGTATTCAATCAGCCTACAGGCTTCACATGCAAAGTATCTGAGAGATAAATGCCCATTTTTTTCCGGGGACCACCACTGGAGAACATTAGCACTTAGCTTTCAGAAACTTCTATCACACTTTTGAGGCCATGTGACTCCATCTTGCCTGCCTAGGCTAACCACTTTATTTCTGTTGTTTCCCTTTGCCTCAGTCAAGTCAGTTCCTCCGTCGTACCACAGTTCAGTGCCTGCCTCCTCTACCATGCAGGCCAGAATCTTACTGACCTGGGTCTACTCTTTCCTCATTCTTTCCCAGCACCCCACAGGCATGCTGCCTTCTCCCCACTCGTCTTCACAATCTGCCCCTTAAAATTTCCTGGACACTTGGATTATCTTAAAACTCCTATTTTACTTGTGCTCCACATCACTCAGTGAGTACTTAATTATTTCTAATTATTTTGTGTGTGTTTGTTCTTTCTCTTCAACCAGACTGTTAGCTCCCTAAGGATAGGAGCCACACTTTATTTCCCTGAAACCACAACCATGTCTTATATACTGTGGAACTAGGTTTTGAATAATTTCTTAATTGCAGTTGTTATAGGTAGGAGGGCAACCAGACCATCTCCTCAGAGCAGGAGCTGGCTATCTATTGACTACTCAATACTGAGTAACCCCTGGAAACTTCTTTGAGTCATTATCTTCAGGCCATTGTCCCTGCAGCTGCCTGGGGTGATGCAATATCCTTGTCTTATTATGACAGGATGTTAACTTGGCCTCTTCAGTAGATAAGAAGGAAATGTTTAAATGTTTGTGAGTATCGATCATTTCACCAGGTCTCATGAAGAAAGGAGGTAGTACTAAGATAGCAACACCTCGAGGGAGCAGCAAATCCTGTTAGTGGAGACATGGCTGGTGCCCACTTCACCTCTACAGGGCTCAGACAATCTCTTAAATAGGAGGTGCAGTGAATTGTGTGGAATAGAATGCCTTTGGTTGAAATTTAAACATATACCAACTTTCTCAAATTTTGTTAATTCTTACACTGCAGATGATTTTCCGTGATGTACGGTGGTGATCTTACCCAAACAGTGTCTTAGGTAATCATGAAGCTCTAGATCCTTTCATGTAACTTTCCTGAAAAATCTAAATGTTCCCTAATTTGAGAATCTATGACCCAGTTACCATGCATCTCACAGGTAAAGTGGACAATGTATAACTAATAACCAGAAACCACATGTCATGATATATATATGCACGTGATAATCATTTAGCATTTGTACATACATGTATACTCTCTAAGCAAATAACTAATTTCAAAGTAGTATTACCATGTATACCTTGTACTCTTAAATAATTTCTTTGTTAAGACAGTGGTATCAATAAATGAATCATTAACCAGAAAACAAGTCTTGATTTTTTTTTTATTGTCTTGAACATACACCTCAACTGTTGCATGCTTAGCAGTAATTCTCCCATGTCTTTATTCATTTGCTTTCATCTTAAGTAAGGTGTAATTAAGATAAGGACACAGAAGCCCTTTAAAGGGCTCTTTGGGGACAGAAAAAAAGTCTATGGAAAATGTGACAACAATGCCTAATAAGAGTTATGTGAAATGAAATTTATTTTCTAATCCTGAAGGATAATTCTATTCCAACAAAAATGTCCTCTTTTTCATATTCTCAAAGTATGTAGGTTCAAATATTATAAAACCTTAAGTAGTTATGGTGGAGATCTAAGTATAAGTGCAGGTAATTTGTGCTGGAGGTATGCAGTATGGACTCTCTAAGAAGGTTCCAAGTGGACAAAGAATGTTGGCCTGGTACATCTGAAGTCAGATGTTTGGGTAAGTGGCAGCTGCTAATTGTGAACAGGACTACCCACAAGGGCCTTAACCTGAACAACAGCCAAATGCTGCAGAAAGAGTGAAGATTCTGGATTCTGAGTTTTCTGGGTTAAGATCAAAAGCCCACCACTTACTAGCTGTGTGGCCTTGGTTCACGTATACTATTTAACCTCCCTGTGTACCAGTTTCCTCAGCTTTGCTCACCCTCCTCTATTCATCTGTTCTCCTCAACAGCCTCTCCCACCATCAATACTACTCTCAACTACACATATTTCAAGTCTTGCTTTTTCATGACTCCATCTCAGAATGCTCCTGGTCACACTGGAATCATCCTCCTGTGACTTCCCTGTCATAAAGTGACTTTAATTATTAAGAACTGTTCTCTGATATAAAATTTATATTATTTTGCTATACCAGAAAGCAGTTTGTATCTAAACAAAGTTCATATAGTAGAGTAATTGATAAATAAATCAGTAAAAATATTTCATCTGTAAACTGTACTTTTGAATTTTAGTGCCAGTGTTATCTCAGTCAGTTAATTAAGAGAGAGGTATTTCTTTATCCCTCCTGGGAAAATGGAAATTTGCTTTCTTATTAGAAAGGAATATAAAGAGATTGCAAACACATGTACTTTAGGGTACTATCAATTTCCGTTTTGAAAATTAAGATAAACAAGCAACCTTCCAGTACTGATAAGGGGTTAATTATCTCCTAGTTTAAGAGAACACCTGAGGCATTTTAACACCAAGTTAGCTGAAAGTTCAAATGAGGGTTTTTGATCCTTCATTTTAAGAAAGTACAGAAATCACAAATGAGCAATCAAATAGAGGTCTGCGAATAAGGTTATGAACTTGGGTGCATTGATAGAAGACTAGAGGAAGAGATGTCAAATTATATATAACTATTTGCTTTCTTTAAAAATCTGCTAGGCAAATAAAGAAATCCCATTCTTTATATATAATACTTCATTATACTGCTTCAAGTTTAATGTTTTCATATAGAATTTTTTTGACTTCCAGTCAAGATGGAAGCATAGGTAAACACGCTTCTCCTCCCATGCAACCACAGAAAGAATTACAACTAGACCTCAAAACTAATAACACCCAGAACCATCAGAAAATCAAGCTGTATGGAAGTCTGACAACCAAGGATTTAAAGAACCCACATTCATCCAGATGGCTAAGAGAGGCAGAGATGTAGAGACAAGTGGAGGCACAGAGATGCAGTGTGGAATGCAGAGGAGACAGCAGTGGAACATGCAGTCCCACATTCATATGTGGGAGATAAAAATCAGGAGGGATACCTTGGGAATGAGGGATCCCGGACCCAGCCTGTGGTGCAGGTTCCAGGAAGATAAATCCCCATAACTTCTAGCTATAAAAACAAGTGGGGATTGGGGCGGTGGGAGAAATTGCCAGATTTTCAGGAGACTCCACTTAAAGGGCCAGCATGGACTTAGAATGTATGCAAACTCACCCCCTCTGGTATTCAGCACCAGAGAAACAGCTGGAAGGGCACCAGTCGCATATAAGGAGTAAGTTAAGTGACTAGAAACAGGGAGAGTGCCAGAAAAACCTGTCCCCTCCCACACAACTTATAGGTGGCTTTTCTACAATAGGTCATGCTACTAAGAGAGCGTGTCAATGCAGCTCTACTTAATACACAGAAGCAAACACAGGGAGGCTGCCAAATTGAGGAGACAAAGAAATATGGCCCAAATGAAAGAACATAAAAAGAACTAAATGAATGGAGATAACCAACCTATCAGATGCAGAGTTCAAAACACTGGTGACCGGGATGCCCAAAGAACTCACTGAGTATGGCAACAACATAAAGGAAGAAATGAAGTTTACACTAAGTGAAATAAAGAAGAATTCACAGGGAACCAAAAGGGAAGGAAAGGAAGCCAGGGTTCAAGTTAACAATTTGGAACATAAGGAAATAATAAACATTCAACCAGAACAGAATGAAGAAACAAGAATTAAAAAAAAAGATTAGAAGAGAATAAGAAGACTCTGGAACATCTCCAAAAGTGTCAACATCCAAATCATAGGGATGCCAGAAGGAGAAGAGGAAGAACAAGAAATTGAAAACTTATTTGAACAAATAACGAAAGAAAATTTCCCTAATTTCATGAAAGAAATAGACATACAAGTCCAAGAAGCACAAAGAGTCCCAAATAAGTTGGACCCAAGGAAGAACACACCAAGACAC
This sequence comes from Furipterus horrens, assembly GCF_987537825.1. Classification (NCBI taxonomy): domain Eukaryota; kingdom Metazoa; phylum Chordata; class Mammalia; order Chiroptera; family Furipteridae; genus Furipterus; species Furipterus horrens. The sequence goes on from NW_028327172.1 coordinate 169,650,497, forward strand.
ATCATAATTAAAATGCTAAAGGTTAAAGATAAAGAGAGAAACTTAAAAGCAGCAAGAGAAGAGAAGAGAGTTATCTACAAAGGGAGTTCCCATAAGACTATCAGCTGATTTCTCAAAAGAAACTGTGCAGGCAAGAAGGGGCTAGCAAGAAGTATTCAAAGTGATGAAAAGCAAAAACCAACATCTAAGATTATTCTATCCAGCAAAGCTATCATTTGGAATGGAAGGGCAGACAAAGTGCTTCCCATACAAGATAAAACTAAAGGAGTTCATCATCACCAAGCCCTTATTATATGAAATATTAAAGAGATTTACTTAAGAAAAATATCAAAACCATGATCATTAAGGTGGCAATAAATTCACAACTATTAATAATTGAATCCAAATAACAAACTAAGCAAACAACTAGAACAGGTACAGAATCATAGATATGGAGCTCATTTGGAGGGTTATCAGTTGGGAGGGGGAAGGAGGAGAATGGGGGTAAAGGTGCCAGATTAAGAAGCACAAATTGGTAGGTACAAAAGGACAGGGGGGTGTTAAGAACAGTACAGTAGTCCCTTTCTATATCGTGGTTCACTTATCGCGGACTCACTGTATCGTGGGTTTTAAAAAAATATTCTATTTAATTATTTATCACGGATTTTTTGCTATATTGTGGGATTTTGTGGTACTATATACATATGTTAAAGTTATGTAGGTTTAAGAGCGTAGAATATGTTTAAGAACATAAGTAGTGTTTATAAATGTGTGGAAAAGGTTAATAAGGGAGTAGGAAAGGTTAATAAGGGACTGGGAATGGTTTATAAGTGTGTGGGAAGGGTTTATAAAGCCTTCAGATATATATAAATACTAAAATAAATGTAAGGTTCCTACTTCACAGATTTTCACCTATCACGGGGGGTGGGGGGGAGTCTAGAACGTAATACCCATGATAAGTGAAGGAATACTGTATAGGAAATGGAGTAGCCAAAGAACTTACATGCATGACCCATGGACATGAACTAAAAAGGGGTGTTGTTGGAGGGAATGGGAGGAGCAGGTAGAGGGGGGCAAAATGGTAAAATTGGGACAACTGTAATAGCATAATTAATAAAATGTTTTAAAATATAAATAAAATTTTTAAAATTATTATTATTATTTTTTAAGAGTAACTGCACTCTCCCTCTTGGGAGCACATCCAGTGGTGTCTTTCTTGTCACCCTTCTCTTTCCCACCCCCAGGGGAGTTAAAAAAAAAAGGTAAAAGTTGCCGGTATCTCCATCTCCAGGGAACCAGGCCTTGGCCTCTGCCTCTGTGTGGAGTGTAGGACCAAGCAGGCCCAGCCAGCTACTGGTAGCTTTTCTTAACCATTGGAGCAAACAACCTGAACTTACTCCAGAAGAAGTAACTAAACATCAAGATCATTAAGTGTGAGAGGAGAAATGTCAAAATAAACCATATAACAGAGAGAGAAAAAAATGTGTTACTTCAAAAAAGAAATGCCAGCAATCACTTCTACAATATTAAAAGCAGCAGAATTTACCTTAGGGCAGATCTCTCTCTCTCTCTACTTTATTTTAGAGAGACGAAGAAAGAAAGAGAGAGAGAAACATCAATTTTTATCCCAATACCTGTATTTATTCATTCATTGATTGATCTCTTACTGGAGATCGAACCTGCACCCTGGTCTATCAGCACAACGCTCTAACCAACTGAGCTGCTGTGCAGGGCCAGGGCAGATATATCTCGTTTGTGGCCTTTGATTAGGACCAGACTGGCGAGGAGTTTTTATGAAATGTAAGTTAAAGCAAAAGTGAGCTAAAATTTCTCTGAATGACAAGGAAAAAGGAATTACCTCTGGCCGCTAGGGAGTATGTTGGAGATCCTATTAGAGCAAAAAGAGGAGGCAGTGGAAGAAGCGGGGAGCGGTGGGGGGTGGGGGTGGGGTCTGTGAAAAGGACAGCAAGCTGGCGTAAAGGCAAAGGAGACCAGTGAGAAATTTCCTGTGGTGGAACAACCAGCTTTAAAACACTGCTGTGCAACATTCAGTTTTAAATGAGAGCCTTCCTGAGACTCTAGAAATATTGGAAAAAGTTTTAGATTCCTCATCATTGCTGGAATAGGGGCTTAAGCCACTTTATTTGGATACTGAAGGTAACTCCAGAATGCTAGAAAACTTTGGGGACACCTGGGTTATGTGGCAGCCATGGAGGTGTCCTGCTTGGATCACCCTTGAACAAAGAACTTACTGTTCAGCCACAAGGAAAGCAGTTAGCTGACGCCCTCTAGCTGCTGCACCAGAGAGGAGACTCTCCTCAGGTTTCAAGTTGAGGCCTGGTTCAAGCAGTCTCCAGCCAGTGACTGAGTATAGCAGAAATACTAGGGCCTGATCATTTCTGCTCAAGGCAGGACTCCTCTAACAGGCAATCTTTAATCATGTGCTCCCCCTTGGGGTTACTAAGCCTTTCTCAGACCTCCATTACAGTCACAGGCAGTCTTTGCCCAATTCTGCTTTTTCCCACTTTTATCTTCATAAAGGTGACCTCCAATAAACTTTTTGTGCATCTGATTCTGTCTCAGTGCCGACTTCTCAAGAGAACCCAAATAATACAGGTTATATATAATAATACTTTTTATTTTTGAGCAGTATTAGCTGCCATTATTATTATTATTACTTCATATAGTCCCAAACACACATTTTAACAGTGGGAGAAGCAGTACAGATGGGTGTGCCACAAGAGCCTGGAAATCAAGAAACTGGAGCATGTTTGTGGTCCTGCCACTCACCGGCTGAGTACCTTTGACAAGAGTCTTGACCTGAGTAGCAGTTTCCTCATCTGAAAACTAAAGAACAACAGGCACTCTCCCTCTCAGGAAGCAAGCCAGGCCTTTCCCTCCCCCCTCTAATTCCCCTCAGGTGCATTACTTTTACCTTTCTCTCTCTTAAGCTCAAAGGGCACTTCTTCTGCCTCTGCAACTTGTTTCCTGAGCCTACAGAGCCCAGCTGGCTCACTTCTAGTACCTCTGGAAAATTTTCAATAAACTTTCTCTTATAATTTGGAAAAGAAAAAAGAATGAGAGACTATGATCTCTAAGGTTTCTCCCAGCATATTATCCCCTTTCACAGTCTGTCCAGTATACCATAGTTTTTGCTTAATAGACACCTCATGGCTTAATTTGACTGCCTTTAATAATGATGCTCCCTGTACGTCTTTAAATATGTTTACATTTTAAAAATAATTGCCACCTGGAACTAGTTTAGGACTGCCAGAATGTAAGCAGGCCACTTCTCTAGGCTTACATTATTTTGATAACAATGAGATGGAAATCAGAACACTCCAAAAGGTCTTTATTCTCTATCAAATGCAATGCCAAATAATGTCCAGGTAGTTTCCATATCGCTCTGTTCCTCTGCTTCAAGGTAAGATTCTCTGATCACTCAATTACCCCTGTGGGTCTTGCAGGTTGGGGACAGAGAAGGGAGGGGAGGCTGTTTCTATTGTAACTAAGTCCCTGAGGATAGTATAACCAGGGGAGGGGAGAGAGGTTTTCGCACCACTTTTAATTATTTCTTGAAGTAAAAAGGATCTTTGAGGTTGTGGATCCTTGAGAACATCTTGCCACAATTTTCATATAATTTGGGTCATATTGTAAAATTGTGTAATTTTCTTGTTAAAAAGAAAAGCATGAGCTCCCTCCAGTGGTACACTAACAGTTTTTTAAAACATATTTTTATTAGAAAAGTACGGACATGTGCCAGGGTTTTCTGAACATAGTTCACCAGCTATGAATTTAGGCAGTCAACTTGTTTGAGACTGTTTCCTCATCTATAAAGTGTAGGTCATTATAGCACCTATTTTAGAGGGCTGTTCTGAGGATTAAATGAGTTAATACTCCTGAAGTGCTTGGAACAGTGCCTGGCATAGGGTGAGTGATCAAGTGTATTTTTGTATTAACAACACCCTATCTCACACATTCATTCACCACGTATTTATTTTTGCACTGTAAGATTGTATAAACGTATTCTCTTCAGATTACCTGGATATGAATTTAAAACTCCCGCTAAAGCCTACTTACAAAGGTTATAACAGTAGTTGATATTTAAGCACAAATTAATTTGCATTTTAAACCAAACAACACACCACTTTTTACCCAGTCCACACCCTTTTCCCTTACCTGGATCACGCTGAGTTGAAACAACCCAAAAACAGAACAAAGAGGTATTTAAAATTATACCCCCCCCCAAAAAAAACCCAAACCTAATTTACGCCTCTCGTCGTGCTTCCGCCCCCTCCCATAACAATAGGATAATACTATCTACTCCCCAAAGATTTTAGCTTCTAACTCTAAACTGTGGGATTAACAAGGAAAAACAAAGCAAAACAAAAAAACAAAAAACGAGTAATCCTCATCTGTTTCACAAATTTGTCGGGAGGATGAAATAAACTACTTTGCATGAAAAAACTCCGTTTCTGACTACCTCGGGAACTATACGAGTAGCTGCAGTTGGCCAAGGAGTAAAAATGTCCTGAAAACCACCACTGAGCATTTCGGCGATGAGAGTAAGTTTGATACTCTGAGGCTCCCGTAGTCTAGCTCTCTTTAAGAAGCAAGATGGCGCCGCCTGCTGAGTGTCCCATGTGCTGCTTCCGGTCGTACTCGGAAGCACGATTCCCGGCAGCAGCTGGGGCGGTTGGTTGGTTCGAGAGGTGAAGGTTTTCTTAAAACTGCTCCTTGCGGAGCCAGTCAGCAGCCAATATGTCCAACAGAAATAACAACAAGCTGCCCAGCAACCTTCCGCAGTTACAGAATCTGATCAAGAGGGACCCGCCGGCCTATGTGGAGGAGGTGGGATTGCGGCGCCGGACACTAGAGGCCGAGACGCGACTGGTTGAGACACCCCATGGATTTGGGGAGGCGTGGAGTGGAGGGGGGATCCTGGCTGGCCGCGTCTTCTACTTTCTCGAAGAGAGAGGGGGTTGGGGAAGGACATGCCTTAGGGTTCATTCCTCACTTCTAGGAAATTTGCTGTCCTTTTGGATTTTTTCATACCTGCTCTGTAGACCCCGCTGTCACTGACCCTCAAAGATCTCACTAGCTCTAGAGTTCATCTCCGTACCTCACCGGTGGAGAGACGAATAACCCGCCCCGATCTCCAACTTCCATGTAGCTTTCTCGTTTCTTTTCAGAAACTCCTAACTTGAATTAATTGGTAACACTTGATGAATCGTCTTTTAGGACGCTTTCGACCGACGTCTGTTTCCGAGAGCCTGCGCTCTACTGCGGGCTGTGTTGGGAAGGAGGTGGCATTCTCAAGTATGAGGGACAGACCCAGGAGCGTAGTGTATCTAGTTAAGCCAGGATTCAGTCTCGTTGGAAGCTTGCATGAGCTGGATGTGGGAATTTGCTTCGGGAAAAGATGAGGTTGAAAATTAGGTTAGGTCCAGCTTGCGAGGGACTTTGTACACTGACCTCATACAGATTGTGAACATTAAGGGTGTTTGAGCCTCGAAGTGACAAAATGAAAGTGATGGGTTTGGCATTAATTTGGCAGGTGTGTTCTTCAGACACCTGTTTGCCTGACAGGCATTAGGGAGGTGTCAGCTAGGCATTTGCTGCAGTGGTTTGTTCCTCTTCCTCACTAGATTGGGATCGGTTCAAAGGCTAACAAAATTCCTCATCTTTTGATTGCCCTTCTCATTTCCCTCCTCCCCCAGCTTTTCACTTAGAAATACTTAATTGAATGGTTTTTAACAAATAGCGGTTTCATTGGTTTAGGTCACCAGTGTATAGAGAGCATTTCCAAGGAAAATAAAGAATAAGGAACAAATAACAAGAAATTAACTAATATAGGCAAGACTCTAACCTGTGTAAAGCACTATACACAACTACTGACAAAGTAATAGTTGAGAGTCTGTGTAGTGCTGTATTTAAGAGCATCAGTTTCAAAACTATTAAATCTTGGACCTGCTGCTGACCAGTGATGTTGCTAGGGGGCATTAATCCCTGAGCCCGTTTTAATATGTAAAAAGTACTATTCTTACCTCAGAGAATTGCTGTTTTATTCATGTAACAAATACGTATGCAGATCCACGCACATCGTACCTACTGTGTGTGAGCATAATTCTAGGCTTTGGGGATACAAGTGAGACAGATAGGAGAGCCTTCTTCTCTTGGTCTTACGTTCTAGTGATGGTGGGTATATAGTGATGAGGAGTATGAAGAAAGTAAAACTGGATGCAAATATGCCCCCATCAGTTCAAGGCAGACAAAGGTGACTGGGTGGTGAGGGATTGGGGAAGAGGTGGGATAAGGATCTTGCCAGGAGCACACTGAGTTCTGGGGTATTCTCACTCTGTCAGTGCTGGTAGGGGGTTAAGAGAGATAGGGTCTTATCTGAAGTATGTAGGGGCTGCATACAGGTCTCTATCTTAACTCCTACTCTTGGAGAAAGCAGAAGGCCTACCAATTTTGTTGGGGAGATCAAGAGTTATGTTTTAAAATATCTGGTAAACATCCAAACAGAGATATTAGACAAGTAATTGGATGTATGAATTTGGAGTTCACTAGACTGTTTACGGCTTAAAATATTAAGAAATATTCATTCTCGTAGTGTCTCTGGCTGTCTCTCTCTATACACACACATACTCCTTAAAGCTGTGGTCTAGGAATGGAGAGTAAATACATGGAACTAACTGATGTCTGGTGTTTCCGCATACATTGTTGAGTTATAGTTAGGATTAAACATAATTAAATGAGATAATGTACACAGTGAGCTTGGCACATAGCAAGTGCTGAATAAAAGGAAGCTATTATCATTCTGTGTGTCTATTGCTTTTGGCTGTTAATACACCCTATCTATAACTCCAGAATAAAATCTTAATTTGTATTTAAAAGAAGGGAATTTTGACTGGAGCACTTCATGTACTTGAGAGATACAGTATTCCCTCACTTAACGTGGGTATTATGTTCCAGACCCCCCCGCAAAGTAGGAACCATACATTTATTCTATACTCTTAAACCTACGTAACTTTAACAACATGCGTATACAGTACCGCAAAATCCTGCGGTATAGCAAAAAATCCACGATAAGTAATTAAATATAATATTTTTTAAAATCCTGCGATATAGTGAGGCCGCGATAAGTGAACTGTGATATTAGAGAGGGACTACTGTACATAATTTACATTTCCTGACACTGTATTTTTCAGATCACAGATATGAGTGCTCTGTTTACATAGACAATGTAGTAGGGGTCATTTGAATAATAAATGTCAAAATAGGGTCAAAATCTGAATTTTTGACTTTTGGCTTCTCCGTTCTTTACACTACATCACCTGAATTTCTAAGGATAAAGTAAAGGATCTTTAAATTATTTATGATGTGCAGAAAGTTTTCAGAACTTATTTTGAAGAATGCAGGCAAGGAAAATGTAGTGTTTGTACATACTTTTGCCACATCTTTTTCTCCATGCCGCTGTCAAAGACTTAAGTAATTTTGCATTCTGTACTGAGCAAGTCATATAATAAAAGATGACCAACTTAAAATTTATTTTTATACAGTTTCTGCAGCAGTATAATCACTACAAATCCAATGTGGAGATTTTCAAATTACAACCAAATAAACCCAGCAAAGAACTGGCAGAGCTGGTGATGTTTATGGCACAGGTAAGATAATTTGTGTATAAAACAAAAGACCAGTTGTTATACACAGTTTACAGAATTATTATTCCAGTAATACCCAACCCCATTCCAATGGAAGCTTTATTTTTAAAAAAAATTTTTTAACTTAACCTTTTTACAAATTTTATTTTCTCTTTATGGTGAATTAGAAGATTTTGCTAGAGCTTTTCACAGAACCATCCAGAGCAAAACTTTCAAACTATTTGTTTTTCTTTAAATTCATTATAAAATAGATTCTAAATCATGTCAACACATCTTTTAATAAGACTAGAGGAAATATGAAAGTGCTCAGAGAAATTGGCACGTCGAAGTAAAAGACATGATTTGGAACCATCTACCTCTATGAAATAGCCTTTACTGTCCTTTTACAGAATGTCTGAAATATGTGCATGTGAATTATAGGAGACAGAGAGACTTTAGAAGAGTATTTGCTTTGTTACAGATTGGTCACTGCTACCCAGAACATTTACGTAACTTTCCTCAAGAGTTGAAAGATCTTCTCTCCTACAATCATACTGTCTTGGATCCAGATCTTCGAATGGTAGGGCCAGTAATTTTATGGATAACTTGTGCTGTGTTCGTTTGTATGCGTGTAATATGTGTTTAAATGAAAATAGCCTCTCACCTAAACATCTTTTTAAAATGTAAAACGGAATGTGTCACCCCTTCCTTAAAACCGTTCTGTGGCTTCTTATTAATACTTAGACTAAAACTCAAACTCACCATTACCTGTAAGTCCCTACATGATCTGCTTCTAGCCTGTATTTTTTTTTTTTTTTTATCTCATCGGGTCTTCTGCTATACTCCTCTCTCTGATCTTTGTGTTCTTCCAAGATGTTTACCCTCCCAGGATGGTCTTTTAAATTTTATACATTAGCTTTTTAAATATCTTTATAGCAAGTAGGACTTATATAAATATTATGATCACAAAACTTGATATCCTGTACAAAAACTTATAAAAATGCGAAGTCCATATATTCAACTTTGTTTATACTTCTCTAAGGTTTTATTAATTTGATTAGGCCCCCCCAAAAAATAATACCATCTCAAACAGACCAAGGTTGTAGGCTTAGAGTTGTCAACTGGTTAACTTTCTCGGTTATAGAAGCTAGCAGCCCAGCCCCAGAGACTTCAAACTCAAACTATTAGGAGACTTACTTATGTCACAAAGTTTTCAAGTTCCTCTTGGTTGTACAGATTTGAGATTTTGAGTATGGAGATTTAGTTTCTTTCCATGTAATAGGTTTTCTTTAAGTTTTGTGTGGCTAACAGTACCAAACCAAACACACGTTATTAAATAAATAACATGTGTGCATGTTTCTTTATGGTATTTTATGATAATTAGTAGGTTTTTAAAACAATAATTAGTAAAAATTTTCTTTGCTAGGAAGCAAGGGATTGAGTGTGTAATAAGCATTTCTCTTTAGAGAATCATTTAGAACACACTGGTGAATCCTTTTTTTAATTGGTTATTGTGATGCCCACCAGTTCTATCAACCTCTGGACTTATTTTCTGCCTGGTATATTTGCTATTTTTCCAGGACTTTATGAATCATTCCCAAGTTGTTGTTTTTTTTGTTGTTGATTGCAGATAGAAGCAGACCGTTTTTCTTAGGGAACAAAACAAAATACCCATGTATATTAACTTATTAATAAAATCAGTAAAATGAAATTTTTATATTACTCTTTCTTTGACAGTGTAACTGCCTTTTAATATACTTTTTATTAGTTTCTTTTTAAAGCATTATTATTTTTACTATTTTATATTCAGACTCACCACCCAGCCAAGTGGGAGCTTCTTTTTTCAGCAGTGCCCCTGGTGTTTTTGAAAGCATCCTTGCATTCTGGCAAAAATAGTTACAAACTCTTTCTTACTGTTTTCTCTGCCCCAAGACTTGAAATCAAATACTCTCCAAGGATTATTTGTACTATCTAATGGAGAAGAGAAGTGAAGGAAATTTGGGCTACAAGAGTGCTATAACTGCTGTTGGACCATTCTTAGTACTAATAATACTTCGAAAGAATGCCTTGTAAGGTCACAAACTTAGATTGACTATTCTATATTAGTGTATTATGTTGTTACCCCACCTTTCTTATAGTTTTGATTCATCGATCACTCGAGTTTAGTCATATGCTGACCTGCCTGTGTAAAGTAGCCACAATATATCGATCATATTATCTTGTTTTACTTCCTTCGTGACACTTAGCTACTCCTGTTCATGTGCTTACTTGCTTGTCTGCCCTCTCTTCTGCTGCACCCCCTGTGTGTAAGGTCCACGAGGACAGAGACTCTCTGTTCTGTTCAAAGCCTAGAATAATGCCTGGTTAGTAGGAGACATGCTCCATTTTCTTACCTTTATCATTATCCTATTGTATTTTTTCTTTTCCTTCCTAAGACATTTTGCAAAGCTTTGATCTTGCTGAGAAATAAGAATCTCATCAATCCATCAAGTTTGCTAGAACTCTTCTTTGAACTTCTGCGTTGCCATGATAAGCTGCTGCGAAAGGTAAAGAGCAAAATTGCTTTTTCCATATATTTCATTTTTCCTGGCAGTGACATAAAACTTGTAGAGTGAATTCTTGATGCTTCACATTATTGGATCCAGTTAAGAAAATTTTAATAGGAAAAATATCAACCATATATGCATGCAATATGGTGGTGATAGCTAAACATTTATTGAATGCTTACTTTTTGCCAGGTACAATTCTCAGAGCTTTGTAAGTATTTATTTGTTTATTCACAAAATTATATAGAGTTTATTATTATTAATAGTAGTGGTAGTGGTGATAATAGTAGTATTTTATAGATGAAAAGGCTGAGGTAGAGCAACATGTCTGGACTCACACAGATTCGCAGCGCCGGGGCAGGAATATAAACCCAGGCATCTGGCTCCAGGACCCAAGCCCTTTCCCGCTGCACTTACTGACTAGCTAAATCAGAGCATGGACTGAATGCTCATAGCTATAACCTGCCCAGCCTTACCCCCCCAGGAAACTAACTTTTTCGTTATTACCACTGATATAAGATCAGAAGCTGAAGGTTTATGAAAGAAATTTTAAAAAGAAAAACTTAAGTTCACATATATTAACTTAATAATTTTTTTTCAAAGTGTTTAGAGACTGCCACCATTTGGTTTTAGCAGTTGTAGTTCTTGGTCTAACTTGTGGGATAAAAGGTGTCCATGGGAGCATATTTTGGACACCAGCGATAATTGTATTACCAATATAATCTTGCATGGAGTTAGGGGCTCAGTAAATAGAGCAACTTCCTTTTTTTCCTTTTTTATTTTTTTTTAATCCTCACTTGAGGATATGTTTTCATTGCTTTTATAAAGGAAGGGAGAGAGAAACAGTAATTGGTCGCCTCCCTTACGTACCTGGACCAGGGAGTGAATGCGTTAGGAATGTGCCCTGACTGGGAATTGAACCCTCAACCTTTTGGTTATGGGAAGACATTTCAACGAACTGAGCCACAACATCCAGGGCACAACTTTTCTCCCTCCCTCCTTTCTTTCTTTGATTTTATTTATTTATTTTTAGAGAGACCAGAAGGGAGGGAGAAAGACAGGGGGAGAAATATTGATAGGTTGCCTCTTACACACCCCCAAAATGGGGACTTGTCCTGCAACCCAGGCATGTGTCCTTACCAGGAACTGAACCAGTGACCTTTTGGTTCACAGGCTGGCGCTCAATCCACTGAGCCACAACTGTTGAAATACAGTTCACATGTAATTCATCCATTTAAGGTGTATAATTCAGTGGTTTTTAGTATATTCACAGAGTTTGCAACTATCACAAAATCAATTTTAGGACATTTTCATCACCCTCAAAAGAAACCCCATTCCCATTAGCAATCATTCCCCCACCCCTTCTCTCCCAGCACTAGGCAACCATCCATCTGCTTTTGGTCTATATATTTGCCTACTCTGGATATTTTGTATAAATGAACTCATGCAGTATGTAGTTTTTTGTATCTAGCTTCTTAGCATAATGTTTTCAAGGTTTATCCATGTTGTAGCATCTATCAGTATTTCTTCATTCCTTTTTGTTGCCAAATACTTTCCATTGTATGGTTATTTCACATTTTGTTTATTCATTCATCAGCTAACGGACATTTGAGTTGTTTTCACTTTTTGGCTATTATGAATTATGCTGCTACGCATATTTATATGAACATTGGTATGGAAATATGTTTTTAGTTCTTTTGGGTATATAAGGTGGAATTGTTGGGTTATATGGTAACTCCGTGTTTAAACTTTTTCGGGCAGTTTTCCTTTTGCATTTTAGCTGCTGCTCTTTGTTTTGCTTTGGTCTCTTTTGTAATAAAATAAAAAGTAGATAATATTAAATCCCCCTGAACATTTATATTTTTCTCCAAATAAAACAAAGTTTGAAATGTTGGTTAATGTATATATGTTTTTGTTTCTTTTCCTCAGACTTTATACACACATATCGTGACTGATATCAAGAATATAAATGCAAAACACAAGAACAATAAAGTGAATGTAGTAAGTACCCTTTCATTTTCCATGTTTGCAGTGTTGTACCATCAGTGAATTAAGGCTTCGTCTTTTTTTCTTAAGGTGTTGCAGAATTTCATGTACACCATGTTAAGAGACAGCAATGCAACTGCAGCCAAGATGTCCTTGGATGTGATGATTGAACTCTACAGAAGAAACATCTGGTAATATATATGTATTTGTCTCTTGAGAAATAGAATCTTTTGTTCATTTGTAATTATTACAGAGCATTGCACAAATATTTTTCTTGATCTTGAGCTCTTCTGTATAATTCTGTCATAGATTAAGTTGGAAGTAAAACTACAGAGACAATCCAAATAACTAGCAACAACACAGGCTACCACTTTTTGAGCACATGCACTTAATATTACCTTCAGAACAAGGTAATGTAGCTTATCTGAAATTATTCTCATTTGACAGGTAATAAATCTGAAGTTCATAGAGTTTAAGTTTAGTATCTAATAAAGGGCAGAGCCGGAGTTCAAACCCAATCTGTCTTACTCTGAAATCTATGCTCTTTCTACTTTGCCATGCTGAAGATTTTCAAGTCAATTTATCATATTTTTGGGAAACGTCATGGTTTATAAACATTGATTTGTTGGTACAGTGTCTCCATCTCATATCTTTTGCTTTTCTTATTCATTTTTTTTAAACTATAGCAGTAGTAGCATTCATTGCAACAGAAAATTTGGAGAAGCTGGAAAAGTTTTTTAAAAAATATTATCGATAGTCCCACCATCTAGAGACAATCACTTTGAATAGTTTACCATAATTCTTTCTGTCTTTTAGCATGAATTTTTACTGTTAGAATTTTGCTATATTAATAATTTTTTATTCTGTGTTTTTTATTTGTTTCACTTCCCTTCAGTAGGTTCCTATGTCACTAAAACATTCATTTGTCTTCCCCCAGGAACGATGCCAAAACTGTCAATGTGATCACAACTGCGTGCTTTTCTAAGGTCACCAAGGTGAGTGCCTGCAGTGCTGTGTGAAGGCACTGCCTGCCAGTGGCTGCTCTCCCGATAGAGGGGGAAGAGGAGGAGGTGTGAGGAAGAGGGAGTGTGCAGGCATGCAGTTCACGTTACCAGTGCTCTCTGTGCTTAGGTTGCTTCCCTGGTTCATCAGCCTGTGCTTGAGAGAAGTCAGACAAAATTATCCTGAGTGTTTTAAAACACTGTGCATTAAACAGCAGCTTTGGCATATATGTTTTTCCTATAATTCTTGACTGTTCTTTTATTGGGCTCAGACACAGCTGAAGGAAATTCATGGGTATATTTGCTTTCTATTGGAGGGGCTGTGGTGTCACTTTTTTGTGGGACTTGTGGAAATTCTTGACAGTTTGCTTAAAGAATAACTGTAGAACCTAGATGTTTTTATCTAAAGATTCTTTTAATTATATATATATATTTAGGACAAGTAATGTTATAAAAACATTATGTTCTGATGAAGACAGATGAGCCCAAATCCCACCACTTTTTGATTTTTATTTCTTTATATTTTAGCTTGTATGCGTGTATAAAGTGTAGACAAGTATTTATTCTTTATTGTAAGGTGGGATGAGTAATTGGCTTTGTTCTGATTGGCCTTTAGATACTAGTTGCTGCTTTGACATTCTTCCTTGGGAAAGATGAAGAGGAGAAACAGGACAGTGACTCCGAATCCGAGGTTAGTTTGACCACAGATGCTTCTGAATTTCACATTTAATTATTTCATTATTGTTGTCATTATTGTGAAATCTATTAACTGCTTAAGTTAGAAAGAAACTTACATGTTACCGTTATCCTTTATTGAGTTCTGCAGTGTTTAGTTGTTCTTAGTTCTAAAGCAATACCTGTATCTCACTATATAAACTTAGAATGACAATTGCCACTAACATTTTTGGGGCAAGTGTCGAACCTCATAGAAGTTCAGAGTGGGGTAACAGAGAGGTCTAAAATCATGGCATCTTTAAAGTAGAAATCACGATATGTGATGTTATGAAATGTTCTTTGTTAAAAATATTTTTTATTAAAATTTAAAAGGAGAAAAACAGTTTTCTTCCCATTTTAGCATTTTGATAGCAAGAATACTGGAATAGGTAATAATATCTTGTAATTTATTTTGTTAAGTCTTACTGCATTTTTATTGTAAAAAATTTCAGATAAAGAGTAGTTTTTGTGACTGTCTTATTTCCACTTTCCAGTTCTTTCTTAACAGCCATTTTGTCCCCCCCTTGCATTTATATATGTATGTATGTATATATATTACCTGATAGGTGTAGTAGGTTTTTTTAAACATGTGTAAACAATATGTGATTATTATGCAACTTGTTTTCTGTGTCTATATATATAGATGTACCAATGCATTTTGGTCTTATTCTATGTGTGCATTTAGATGTATCTTATGCATTTAATCTTTACATGATATTTCTGAATATGAATGTATTTAAGCATTTTCCTGTTGATAAATATTTGTTTCCAGTTATTTCAAATAAAAACAAATTGGCATTCTGCCAATATTATACTTCAGTAAAAATTAAAAGGAAAATACAAAAGTAATTAGTACTGCAATGAAAATCTTTGTATGTGCCTGTTTGTGCACATGAGAAAAAAATTTTTATTGAATTTTAGAAATTATGTTTATTTTTAGTGACTATGTGTACAAGTACAAAGAAGTGGTTAAAATGATTACTCTTTGTTTCTAGGCATATTTTCTTTAATGTTTACAGTTTTATAAAGTAGTTTTTCTTTAGGATGAGGGACCAACAGCAAGAGACCTGCTAGTGCAGTATGCCACAGGGAAGAAAAGCTCCAAACACAAGAAAAAGTTGGAAAAAGCTATGAAGGTGCTCAAGGTGAGACTTGTACCTGGGAACTGAGGGTAGGAATCATTAGAATGTAGAAAAAGTTTTTAGCAGAAGCTTTTAAGAATTTGAAATAAATCACGTTTTTGAAAATCTTAGAAGTGTGTAATCAATTTTTAAGCACTAATTTTCAGATAAATATTTTTAGCTCTTGCAAAATCTGTGACTTGAATAAATTAATTTAATTAAATTTACTTTTCACTAGTTCTGATTGAGATGATCTGTATTAGGGTATCATTGGTAGGCATGTCTTCTCAGAAGAAAACACGAAAAAAGTGCGTTTTATATTTTGTAATTATTATTCTGAAAATCATTAATTTGACCCTTATGTAGTTTTTAATATTTATATTTTCAAATTCCTTTAAGTCTTACAGGTACTAATAGGTCGATCTTCAAAGACAAAAACCATCTGTACCTCTTTTAGTTTCAAGGAAGGCTTTTGGAACAAAGATTTTTTTTTAATAGTGTGGACTTGATAACAGCTTTTAGTACATGAACACTTTTAACCCCAAAGACCTCATTACTGTAATTCAGAAAGTAAATGTTTTTCCTCTCCCTTTCTTTCAGAAACAAAAGAAGAAGAAAAAACCAGAGGTGTTTAACTTTTCAGCTATTCACTTGATTCATGATCCCCAAGGTACTATAACTATGACTTACAAGTTCCTTGTTGGTCTGATCTCTGCCTGTTGAGTTCCACCTTCAGAGCTACCAGGGAACATAAGTTCCCTGGTGCTTAATAGACAAGCAATCAATACTTAGTTGCTATTAGTTGGTTGTAGCCTAGAGAATTATGTTCTGAAGCAGTGATTGTCAGTCCACAACAAAATAAGAAAAATGTTTATCTTTAATAAGCACAATAGTGGGAGGACACTGAGCTTGACCAAATGAAAAATTGATGGTTTTTTAATGGTCTTTTTTTTTTTAAACTGAGCTGTAGAAACCAAGCTTGGGAAATCATGTTCTAGAACACTAGTTCTCAAACTGGAATGCAAATTAGAAACACTTAGAAAATAGATAAACTATACTGGTGCTCGAGTTCTGTTATCCGCAGAGACTGATGAGTTGATATTGGGTGCAGTTGGGCATTGGGACTTTTAAATGCTCTGCGTACTCTAATATACAGTAGTGTTTGCTGGCCCTTCCTCTAGGCCATTGTTTCTCAAACTTTAAGGTACATATGATTCACTTGGGGATCCTGTTAAAGTGCAGCTTGACTCAGTAGGTCAGGAGTGGGGCCTGAGATTCTATATTTCTAATAAGCTGCCATGTGGACCAGCTGCTGGTGATCTGTGGACCACATGCTGAAAAGCTGGAGTTGTAAAAGCACTGTTACATGGAACACCTATTAAACAGTCACTCAACATGTTGATGCTAAAAATCTCAGGTATCCTTAAAAACTTAATGTTGGGCACTGTCAAAGCCATATTGACCTCTGTGTGTATCTTTTCACCTTGTCATACAGCTGTTTTTACCATCGTGATTCAGAGTGATTTCAGGCACAGCCGTATCAGAGTCACTGATCTATTGTAACTACTGCCTTTCTCTCCATCTGTTAAATAATGTTGCACAGACCATGGACCCACCATGTACTTCTCTGATACTGTTTTCTAGATTTTGCAGAAAAACTACTAAAGCAGCTAGAGAGCTCCAAGGAGAGGTTTGAAGTGAAGATGATGCTCATGAACCTCATTTCCAGACTGGTGGGAATTCACGAGGTTTGAATTGCATTATGTTTTTCTTGGTGGATATTAGAAATAGAATTAATATTTTTAAAAAGATTTTATTTATTTATTTTTAGAGAGAGGGGAAGGGAGGGGAAGAGAGGGAGAGAAACATCAATTGGTTGCTTCTTGCATCAAACTGGGGACCACCTGCAACCTAGGCATGTGCCCTGACCAGGAATCCAACTGGTGACCTTTCAGTTTGTGGGATGACACCCAGCCCACTGAGCCACACTAGTCAGGGCAGAAATAGAATTATTCTTGGTAAAAAGAAAGTCACTGAGGTAGAGGAGTGGCTTGATTTTATCCACCCACAACATTTAAATCCATACAATTTAGAAGAGAATAAAATCTACTCTGGAAATATTTATTTTTATTATTTTATTTTATTATCAATAAGTTATGGAAGTTAAATTATATATATATACATATACATATATATGTATATGTATATATACTCAGTTTATGGACAGACTATTTTGTGTTCTGTTCTTCTACTTTTTATTCATTTTTGTTCCACATATATGATACATTTTTCTAAGCCAACATAACCTACATATTTTTTATTGACTATTACTACATTTTGCAGTTGGTTTATTCCTTCGCAGCTTTCCTGTTTTCAGATCACTCTAGTGGGAGATTGTCATGTTTGCAAAGCCGAATTCTGTGCTCAGTAATTTTACATTAAATTAGATTGAAAGAGCTCCTTGGTGGTACAATGTATATATATTGTGTATACATATGGAAACTTCAGACATACTTTTGGACTAAATGCTATTGTGAAGAGATTGCCAAATATTTAGACCATAAAGAAATGACCCTTGAGATTGTTCCCTATCATTTTGTTCTTGTGACTATTGCTGTTCTGAAAATCATTGAGTATGTTGCTTTTTTCAAAAAAATTTTTTAGTGAAAAAAGTTAAAACAGGCTTGACTTGTTTATTGAAAATCAAACAGTATAAACAATATATCAGCTTAAAAATGAAAGTTCAGTTGAGTGCAAGTACTCGTTCCCTTTCTCTAAGAAAAACAACAGTTTGGTGAATAAATTGTTTTTTCTCCATGGTCCACACACCTAAAGCAGGATTACAGTCAATCCCCGATATATTTGTTCGGTACTTTTATGTTCGACCTGACTTTGAGCTTGGTAAGAAAGCAGAAGTGGGTTGTAATTTAAGCATAGTTTGATGGAAATGATACCAGTGTTTTACAGCTGACTACAGTTGAGCATCCATCCTTATATTGATCCCAAGTCTTCCCTATTACTTCTCTGGCTGTGGTTTTGCTCTGTAGCTAAAAAAAAGAAAAAAAGAAGATTCTCATGTGATGAACTTTGAAAAGACCAACCCATCTTCAAGGTTTCCCTTCTTGAAGTTAAAAATTGCAAATTGCTTTAATAATTAGATCCATGTCACCTTTAATAGGTAGACTTCAGAGTGGTAGTGTTTTTTCTCTAAAGTAGAGCTCAGAGTAATTTCTCCGAAGTAGTTGGCCTGGTATCTAATAACAGAACCAGAATTGTGGATGGTTTTGGTGATCAGATTACAGTCATAACTCTGTACTCATTTCCTTTTGATGAGAAGAAAATTTTTCAGCACATAGCGCTTCCCTGGGACTCTTGCACTTGCTAGAGCTCGTATGAGTCACGATGCCGCTCAAGAAGAAAAAGTGCTTCCTCATTTGGTACTTGTCAGTTTCAGCACTTGTCCTGAGTTCTGGAAACGAATAATGAGTACCACTGTATACTAGATGCTATTCAGATTTGAATGACTTATTTTGTCCATTGCTTTGGAGCCTTTATATGAATCCTATTCCTTCCTATAACCCTCTTTATCTTTGAAGACTAAAAAATTACTCTGCAGCCACACCAATTTTAAAAGTAGAAGAATGTTGCATTTTTGTCACTTTTTTCCCCCTGGCTTATTCTACATGCGGAATAAAGTTCTTTCCTCTTACTTGACATAATAAGGATAGCAGCATGGCCTTCTTTTCTTTGGCTAATGTAGCACTTTGAATTATCCTGGGGCACAAATGCTTGTTCAGAAGAAAAGTAAAAAATGATTCCCAGTTAGTTGAACTTGGTGACATAATTGCTTTAGTTACATAAATATTAAAGTCAGTGCATTTTTTCCCCACAGCTTTTTCTCTTCAACTTCTATCCCTTTGTGCAAAGGTTTCTGCAGCCCCACCAAAAAGGTAAGCCTTCTACTTGCCGTGTTCCTTTGGTGGCCTTGGGGTTAAAATAACCATCCAGAACTTTTTCTTCTGGAATTAGTAAAGACAAAGAGTTAGGGGTAAAGTGTGTTCTGTTACAGAGAAGGGGAGAGGAGCCCATATGTTTTCTTTCCAGAGCCTGCCATGTGTTAATTGTTCTGCTCATCAACTTTAAAAAACAATTATTTGGGGGGGGGGGGGGGGCGGGTCCGATAAATAAGTTTTTCAAAGCAAGTCATCTTTTTATACAATAGTCCTCCATTATCTGCAGTGTTGCTTTTCATGACTTCAGTTATCTGAGGTCCAAAAATATTAAATGGAAAATTCCAGAAATAAACAATTCATAAATTGAAGTTGTACCCCATTCTGAGTAGCATCTTGTGTTGTCCTGCTCTGCCCTGCCTGAGATGTGAATCATCCCTTTTTCCAGCACATCCACACTGTATATGCTACCCACCTGTTAGTCACTTAGTAGCTCTCAGTTATCAGATTGACAGTCAGGTATCGTAGTGCATGTGTTCAAGTAATCCTTGTTTTAATTAGTAATGGCCCAAAGCACAAGAGTAGTGATGCTGAAAAGTGCCGTCGGGCCTTTAAGTGCAAGTATTTCCTTTAAGTGAAAAAGTGAGTACAGTACAATAAGATACTTTGAGAGAAACTACATTCACATAACTTTATTACAGTATATTGTCCTATTTTATTATTATTTATATTGTTAATCTTTTACTGTGCCTGGTTTATAACTTAAACTTTATTATAGTTTAATGTGAGAGTTAGGGACACCCACTCTCCACACAGTTGAAAATCCCTATATAACTGACTCCACAAAAACATAACTACTAATAACCCGTTGACCAGAAGCCTTATCAATAACATAAACAGTTGATTGACACATTTTATACGTTATATGTATTACATACTATATTCTTAAATAAAGTAAGCTAGAGAAAAGACCATGTTATTAAGAAAAATGTAAGGGCCCTGACTGGCGTGGCTCAGTGGGTTGGGTGTCACTCAGCAGACCAAAAGGTTTCCAGTTCAATTCCCGATCAGGGAACATGCTTGGGTTGTGGGCCAGGTCCCTGGCTGGGGAGTGCGAGAGGCACCTATCGATGTTTCTCTTGCACATTGATGTTTCTCTCCTCTCTTTCTCCTTCCCTTCCCCTCTCTCTAAAAATAAATGAAGTTTTTTAAAAAGTATAAAGAAAGTGGAGGAGGTGGCTCTCCCTTGGTCCTCCACCTGCATGGGATGGGGCTTTGGCTGAGGTCCCTTCCAGAATGGAGAGATTCTTCTCTTTTTATTCACATTACTCTCTCCAATCTCCCTCCACCCGGGATGTGAGAAAATCCACAGTATCTACTAAACATAGGATGTTCCCAAAACTACCAGCATAAACCCCATGGTAATGGAACATAGCCTGGTGATACTTGATGACTCAGGCGGAAATGTAAAGAAAAGGAGGGAGGACGAAAGGAAAGGAAAAGGTAGGAAAGACAGAAAAGCCACATATGTTCTCCTAGGTCCTGAAGGAAAGGGGTTTAAAGACATCAGATAGAAATGTTATCTTTGTTTTACTTGAGTTCCTTTATTCTTTTTGATTTACAAATAAGATCAATACATTGAAAAACTTACAAGAACAAAAGAAGTTCCAATCCCATAGAGAGTCAAATAAAAACTAAATAAACAAAAAAAAAATCATAAAGAAGAAAAAATACATTTACTGTATTTATTGAAAAATGTATACGTAAAAGTTTGAAGCCATGTTGTTCGAGGGATAGTTGATGTAAGAAAAAACATAGTGCATGCAGGGTCAGTTACTGTGAGGTTTCAGTCATCCACTAAGGGCCCTTGAAATGCATCACCTGCAGATAAGCCGGGACTACTGTAATACCATAAATAATGTGGAAAATTCTAAAAAAGAAGTTTGACCTTCTGCTGTAATTTTTTAGTAGATAGTAGGATTTTTATCTTACTGTTTTCGTTGCCCTCTTGTATTCTCAATTAAAAACAACATGAAAGCAGGAAAAAAGAGATGGTTGCTTTTGCCTTTGAACTTGAACCAAGGAAGGATGGAACTGAACATTTCTTGACTGTCTAACATGAGCCAAGCACTGTGCTAAGTGCATTACATACGTAATTTCATCTAATCCTTTCTTCAGTCTTGCAAAGTATGGAGTGGGGGGGAGAGGCCAAGGTCACCCCAGCAAATAAATAGCAAATTAAGATTCACCTCACTGTCTTTTGCCAAAGGCCGTGTTCTTTACATATATTGCCCCTTTGTAGGAATAGTATGTGTTATATGTATGTTTATATTTATTCATTTTAGTAATTTCTAGGCTGGACACTGCATTAGGCACTAAGAATTTCATAGTGAACATCCTTACCTTCATATAGCTTACATTCTAGAAGGAGATCCAGTGAGTGCTGTGTATATGTCCAGGTGAAGATAAGGATTTTGAGGAAAAAAGAAACGAAATATGGACAATGGGGAGTGCTGGGGCATTTTCTATTTTAGATTATGTGTGGTTGGGAAAGACTTTTCATGAGGCAACAATTGAGTAGGGACTTGAAGGAAGCAAGGGAGCCACGCATATATCAGGGCGTTGGGTGTTCCATTGTGGAGTAAGCAGCAGAAGCAGCAGTAGCATTAGGCCAGAATGTCTTTGCCATGTTTACTGTAGTCCAGAGAGCAGAGCAACAAACCGACTATGACCTTTCTGACCTCTTGTATTTTTAGAAGTAACAAAGATCCTTCTGTTTGCTGCACAAGCGTCTCATCACTTAGTACCCCCCGAGGTGAGAACTTTTAAACCTTACTTCTTTCTGGATCTAGAGCATGATGCATGGCAGTGTTACTGTTAAGTATATCATGGTGGCTTTTCCCACAGGGATGACTGTCTCCCCAGCCCCTCTTATTTTTAAGTGAGTAGGAGAAACTTTAACTCTAAAGGAGATATACACAGTTCAGTTGTAGAAACTGAAAAAAATTTTCTGTAGAAGGTAAACTTTGTTTTGGACAAATTATTGAGAATTCTGATGTTCATCTCCAAATTTTATGATGGGGTCAAAAATATCAGTAAATTTATAGTGGTTATTTTTCAAAGCTGATAATTCCTTTCTTTGATTAAAACAGTATTTGGGCTGTATTATCCTCGGTCAAAGCAATTTCTTTAATCTATATTGGAAACTAATATTAAAGGAGAGCAAAATTTAATCTGAAGTGAGTCAAGAAAACTAAAACTCAAAAAGTGGAATATTTTTATCTGTCTTCTTCAGTCTTAATTCTTTCCAGCTCCCAAACTGAAGGTGGAATGTTATTTTCCTATTGTGAATAATCTATTGTTCTTCATCCTCAAATGTTTGAACTGGTACAGATATTTTACCAGCACTCTTCTTTTATTCCCAATTCAGATCATTCAATCATTGCTCATGACTGTGGCCAACAATTTTGTTACCGAGAAGAACTCTGGGGAAGTCATGACAGTAGGGTATGTAGAACGTGGCTAGAGGCGCTGGGTATGTCTTTAACGTACTGGGTTTGCTTTATATGTCCAAAATGTAAGGTGTCAGCTATTAATGTGTTTTCTAGGAAAGCAAGTTAAAACATACTTAAGTCTTCCTAGGAAGCTTGATGTTTTTATTGGTCAGAATTTTGAGGAGGGAGCCCTGACTGGCATGGCTCGCTTGGTTGCAACATACTAAAAGGTAGCTGGGTCGATTCCCATCAGGGCACGCCCCTGAGTTGCAGACCTGGTCCCCAGTTGGCAAGAGGCAACTAATCAATGTTTCTTTCACACATTGATGTTTCTCTCCCTCTCTCTAAAAATAAATAAACTCCTTTAAAAAAAAAAGAATTTTGAGGAGGGAGTCAGAGAAAAGATATTTATCTTTCCAATCAGCATTTTGATTTTTACAAGCTTTACTTTTTCAAATGAGTGATTGTTTGGCAATCTAAGTGTTTTTCTCCTATTTGTACCCTGAATTCATATCTTCCCCTGGAACAAATGATTTGTTATTGAATCACTCTTTATAAATTTTCTTCTTTCTTTTCTTCATCTTCTTTTAAAATTATTACTCTTGTTTATTCTATTACATTTGGTCCAGCCACCAGAGGGGCGCGGGGAGGAAGGGAATAATGGAAAGAAGGGGAAGGGATTAGTCAAAGAACATGTATGAATCACTCTTTAATTCGTAGACATTTCAATAACCCTTTTGATTCATTCAAAAATGCTTAATGAGTGTGAGCACTGGTTTCACAATTATCTAATCTGCCCTGGTAACTAAGCAGTAGGTAGGAACTGCTTTTAGTGGAATTCTTGCTGGGATAACAGCCCTAAAGACCTTTAACTTTTCTTACTTGACCTAGTCCCTTCTCCACTTAGAGCTGGGGAGTAAATGCTGCCATTATTTACTTTACAAAGAAGATACTGTTTCTTACTTCACTAGCAGAGGAAATGGCAGTAAACAATCTGGAACAAAAGCCCTCTAAGGCTGTCCACCCTCACATTCTGTATACCATGCTGCAGTTTTAGAGAGCTAAGCTCAATAAAACCCAACTTCTGTACCTTTTTAGTCTTTTTTAGGAAACATTCTGAGGTTGAACCATATGAAATTGCTGTTCAGGTTTTTTAACTCATGTTTCCTTTTCTAGAATCAATGCTATAAAAGAGATAACAGCTCGATGTCCTCTAGCTATGACTGAAGAACTTCTCCAAGACCTGGTTCAGTATAAAACTCACAAAGATAAGAGTAAGTTGCATGTTAGTTTCTGTAGACCAAAGAATATAGAGTGGTTCATTTTTTATCTCAGTAGACTCTTTGCCCTGGAGTTTCTAAATTAAAGGTATTATTTTACAGATGTAATGATGTCTGCCAGAACTTTGATTCAGCTCTTCCGAACACTGAATCCTCAGATGTTACAGAAGAAATTACGGGTAGGTGAAGCATGCATACGTTGATCTATAGGTTATAGTCTCAGAAGGTGAGAGTAATATCCTACAGTTTGAGCTTTAGTATTCGTGATGCTTATGTTATGAGTACAGTATTCCCTCACTTATCACGGGTATTACATTCTAGACACCCCCCGCCCCCGCAATAGGTGAAAATCTGCTAAGTAGGAACCTTACATTTATTTTAGTATTTATATGTATTTTAAGGCTTTATAAACCCTTCCCACACACTTATAAGCCATTCCCAGTCCCTTATTAACCTTCCCTCTTCCTTATTAGCCTTTTCCACACTTTTATAAACACTACTTATGTTCTTAAACATATTCTACACTCTTAAACCTACATAATTTTAACAACATACATATACAGTTACACAAAATTCCACAATATGGTGAAAAATTCGTGATAAATAATTAAATATAATATTTTTAAAAATCCCACGATACAGTGAGACCGTGATAAGTGAACCACGATATAGAGAGGGACTACTGTATTGGTAATATGCATAGTTTTATTCTTTAAGCTCAGAATACAGTTAATTGAATACCATTGCCTTAAGTATTCTGTAGTTGACATGTACTCTTTGATGATGACTGAGTCTCTCATAGACCAGTCAGTCTATTTTATCTTGAAAGCTTTTGACGTCATTAACAGATTGGAATCCCAAACATCAGTCACTAACTGATGCCAGTATTGAACAGCCTATCTCCAGCCAGGTACCACCTCTTGGGATTTGGGAAGGACAAGAGATGTGTATATGTGGCAGAGAGATGGTGGTCTCAGGACTTAAGAACTGGAACGGTTATTCTCTAATAATTCCCAGTTTCCAGAGCTGGGTCAGAAGAAAGCTGGAAAATAGTAAACAGAGTTCTAACTGGGGGATTTACTTGGACTCAAGACATAAGTGGATTGTTTCTTGTCATTAGATTACTTAAATTTTTTTGTGATTCTCCTTTCTAAATTCATAATCCTAGAGAATCCTTTTCATGAATAATGTTTTATAATCTCAGGACCATATTAAAAATGATTTCCTTTCCTTTAGGGTAAGCCTACAGAGGCCTCCATAGAAGCAAGAATTCAGGAATATGGAGAATTAGATGCTAAAGATTACATCCCGGGAGCAGAAATTCTGGAAGTTGATAAAGAAGATGAGAATGCTGAAAATGATGAAGGTTCATCTTTATTTCACTATTATTCAGGATATAATCTCTCCAATATCTGTATTGACCTTGAAATCTTTATGCTGTTTGTACATTCATTCAGCAGATACTTACTAAGCCATAATGAATACATACTGGGCACTGTTATAAGCATTGGGGATAAAATGGGCATGGCTTCCGCTCTTAGGAACTTACATTCTAGTGTAGGAGATACCTTTTCATGTCCTTCAGGGTGGCTGCCCCTTATCAAGGGTATGCTGGTCAGTTGGGAAAGAGCTGTTTTTTGTTTGTTGCTTGGACAAAAAATGAAGATTAGCAATCGTCCAAGATTGCTTTTTGAATTTGTTGAGGAAAGCTTGAGGAACTCCATTCTGATTTCTAGGGTTAGCCTTTATTACATTGGTTGCTAAAGGCTTGTTTTCTTCCTGTTCATTCATTCAGGATTTCAACAAAGCTTTCTTAAGCATTAACTGTGGGCTGGCCACTGTCAGCACAAAGATGAATGGTGTGGTTCCTGCCCTCAGAGCGTTTCATGAACAGCTGAGAATAAAGTGTTAATAGGATTTATGGTTGGAGTGGGGCATAAGGACAGGAGAGAGGTCATGTCTACCTCAAAGTTTCAAAAAAGGCCCCAAGGGGTGGCTGCCTTGCTTTCCGGTAGAGGCCTGCACTTGGTGGCTGTGGCCTGCGGGCTGGGATGAACCGTGCTCTGCGGGAGACAGTGGAGCCGAGCCGGAGCCATGGCCAGTACAATGGTAGCAGTTGGACTGACCATTGCTGCTGCTGGATTTGCAGGTCGCTATGTTTTGCAAGCCTTCAAGCATATGGAGCCTCAAGGCAGATAGGTATCTCAGTCTACCAAAATCTGCCTTCAGTGGTAGTTATTATAGAGGTGGGATTGAACCCAAAATGACAAAACGGGTAGCAGCATTACTACTAGGTGTAAGCCCTACTGCCAATAAAGGAAAAATAAGGGATGCTCATCAACGAATTATGCTTTTAAATCACCCAGACAAAATTAATGAAGCTAAATATTTACTACAAGGTCAAGCTAAAAAATGAAGTAAATGATGAATTTTAAGTTCTTAGTTATGTGTATAAGTACCAGCTTTTTATAAAATGTCCCGAAGCTGCACATTTTAAAAATGATTTAGTACAAACTAAGTCAAAGCCTTGTGTAAGTTTAAACTTGAGGATTTTAAATCAGATTATAGAATATTTGGAGCTTACTGCTTAACAATTACGGGTAAATACATACCATTTGAATAGAAATATTGTTCATTACTCATTTAGCAAGGCAAAGTGAACATGAAGGTCTCTACTCTCAAGGAACCCCAAGCTAACGGGTGACTGATAAACTGGTAATTCAGCTACAGTGTGATAAATACTACAATGGAATTAGTATAGGTTGTTATAGAAGACTCATCTCATTGGGAAGAAAGGTTGTCAAGGTACAGAGAGCTTGGAACGGTGAATTTAAAAGTGAATTTAGCCACAACTTTGACCTAAAAAAATTGATGTAGGTATGTATATGTCACTTGACAAAATTCAGATTTTATATATTAAAAACTTGATTAAAAAAAAAAAGGCCCCAAGAAAATGGTGACTCATGAACTGTATTTTGAATTGGAAGTAAAGAATAGTAGAACAATGGAGACTTTCCAGGCAAACTATGAACAAAATCCTGAAGGACTTAGGAAACTATTATCGTATAGAATACAAGGTAGAATATAGCCAAATAGCTGACTAGAGGATGATTGGAGCCTTATCATGAATGGTTGTATATGTCATACCAAAGGGCTGGGACATTAGGGACCACTGATATTGCAAGTGTCTGTGATTCTGAAAACTTATTGTGGTGGCTCCATTAATAACTCTACGACCCATCTGTTGTGGTGTCTACAAGGTTTTTTAACATCCAAAATCTCCCACCTCAGTTTCTGAATGACTGTTTCTGACAGCATTTATTAATATTCTTAGAAGAGATAGATTCTTGTTGTATAACCAAGATAACTGTACAAGTTCAGTTTTGATGTACATGGTTTGGTGGAAAGAAGTTGGCCTCTGGAGTCACGTGACTTTTATGATTTCAGTGTAGGCTGCATTTTGTAACTGTCTTGGGACAGGTTACTCAACTTGAGAGTCTGCTCCTCTTCTGTGGAGTCACATGGTTTTGGCTCAGGGTAGTTACTTGGTCAGTTCTTGTTTTCTGTTCCTTAATTAAATTGATGTGGCATATTTAACAATATATATTGCTCAGTTTTTGGTTCATAGAGCCAAGTAAGGTTATGAGGCTCATGACCTTACTTGTCTTTCACTTGATTTATCTTCATTTGCCATGAGTGCTCAACATAAAGTGATAGACTAACAGTGTGCTCTGTCTCGCAAAGATGGGTGGGAAAGCACCAGTCTCAGTGAGGAGGCAGATGACAGTGGCGAGTGGATTGATGTGCCCCACTCTTCTGATGAAGAACAGCAAGAAATTGTAAGTTCCAAAATTTCCTTCTGTAAGTGCACCACTCCGGTGCTCCTTAACACTTAATTTATGCTGGACCTTGTTAGGGGACTAAGCTCCCATGTGAGCTAGTAGCCATGTAAGTGTTTGTTGTGTGCTCTCAAGGCCGAGAAGCTGAACAGCATGCCTGCAGAGGAGCGGAAAGCCAAAGCTGCAGCTGTCAGCACCAGCCGAGTTTTAACGCAGGAAGACTTCCAGAAAATCCGCCTGGCCCAAATGAGGAAAGAACTCGACGCTGCCCCCGGGAAAGCCCAAAAGAGGAAATATATCGAAATAGACAGTGATGAAGATCCCAGGTACAACAGCACATACCCTAGGTCGTCAGTCAGCTCACATGGTAGTGAAAGTGTCAGGGAGGGGAATTCCACCCTTGTTTCATGGTATATTTTTTCCTTCATCCCAGGGGCGAGTTACTTTCTCTTCGGGACATTGAACACCTTCATAAAAAGCCCAAGTCTGACAAGGAGACAAGACTGGCAACTGCGATGGTAAGTGAGGCATATTATTCCCTAGTCCTTTATACAAAAATCAAAGAAATGGAATGTGACCCAGAACTAGTATAGGCATGGATGATATGTAGTATTTGATTTTAATGTTTTAAGTAAAGGCATACTGAGCATAGAATAAAATGCAGATGTTCAGTTAGATGAGTTTAACAACTAGATAGCCACCCTCTAAAACATGTTGTAGAGCACAGAAAGTACTATGACCTGTGTGGTACCGGGGAGGCTTAGTACATTTCTAAAAGCTGTTAGAAAAGCAGGGGTATGTTTACAGTCATTAATGAACAGCCAGATGGTAGATTCTGCCTCTGGCAATTGCCTGCCTACATTTCCACCTTTATTTTCTGTGCCTCTATTTGTTTTGGGCATCAGACCATAATGGCTCCACATAACCCTCTGCATTCCATTTGTACTGAAACCTGTTTAGATAAGTTTAAAAACTCATGTTCTTTCCCTGACTGGTGTGGCTCAGTATGTTGGGTGCCATCCTGCAAACTGAAAGGTCACCCATTTGATTCCCAGTTATAGCACATGCCCATGTTCTTTCTCTTCCATACCTTTGCATATACCATTAATCCTACTTTCTGAAATGCTCTACCCCTTCCTCTCCTTTCCCCTGATCATGAGTGTCTTCATTCTGCAAAAAACAGCAGGAAGTTCCTTAGACCTCAACAGGCTGAATTATGACCTTCCTTGCACTGAGCTCCCCTTGCCCCATTATAGTACATCATGGTCCATGTCCCTGGGACTGAGTCACTGGAGAGCAGGGACTGTGTTCCACTCCTCTTTGTGTTCTTGGCATCCAGTAGAATCCCTGGCATAGAGGAGAGGTGTATATTGATTAAATAACTCCTGAAGTGTTTTGTGTGTGTGTGTGTGTACTGATAGGCCGGAAAGACAGACCGAAAAGAATTTGTGAGGAGGAAAACCAAAATGAATCCATTTTCCAGTTCTACAAATAAAGAGAAGAAAAAACAGAAAAACTTTATGATGATGCGGTATAGCCATAATGTCCGCTCAAAAAATAAGCGTTCCTTCCGAGAAAAGCAGGTGAGTTCAACTTCAGGCTTGACTGGCCAGAATAGTACTATCATTCTAAGATGCCTTTAGATTTGGGATGCACTTGTGCCTCCTGAAGACCTTGTATTATGTGTATCTTAGGATTAATGGGGGGTGTTTTTGGAGAGGTGGAAGGTAGGGCATGTAAACCCTGGACCTGACTTGGTTGAGATTGATCTGTGTGACCAAAGGGGAGTCTGTTTTTCTCTATAAGCAAAGGGGTGCAAATCATTTCTTTGCTAAAATTCTCTGATGTTTATGTGAAATATTAAAATTAACTGAATAAGAATTTTTGAATGCTTATTATAAGTCAGATACATTTTTTAAAAGCAGTAGTTATGTGTGGTAATCTCTCAGAAACAGTAAAGCAGTGCAAACTAAATAGTTCTATTGTTACAAAGTTCCCTTTGTTGCAAATAGTTCCCTTTTGCAAAGCCTTTATGTTTACAGGTCTTTGGGATTTCATTTCATCCATTTTAGTCTTTGATGGGTAGTCTTGTGCTGGGCTTGCTTAGTTCAGTAATTCACTATAGTAAAACAAATTTATATTTTCATGTCTTTTGCTACTGGGGGTGTACCAGAGTGTTTCTAACTGTATTCTGGAGAATCTCCAGGGAATCTGGTTATGGGTAGTAATCTAGTTCCACATTCTGAACCAGTGTTTCAAAATGCTAGCCCAGGACTAGCCTTCCAGGCCTGAATGTGATGGCCAGCTGCCCAGGGCAGTGCTCTGTCTGTGTGGGAACCAAGTCAGTAGTAACTGACTTAAGGTGCCATTTTAAAGCCTACTGTCTTATTTAATATTTCTAGTTCTAAACTGTGTTTAACAACATTATGTAAATAGTAAAATGATAGCAATTTGAATAGAAGTTGTTGAAACTGAGGTAAAATGAAAAGGTGCCATTTAAGATTTAAAATATCCTAATTCAATTTAAATTCATAGTTGAGGTTATTAATTCCATTAGTTTATCCTTCATCAGCCCTTTGGTTGAGGAAATAGTAATAGTTGATAGGTCTTGCTTCATTGTGAGGTCTTTGTGGTCTTACTACATTTTAGCTGAGAGTGTTCCTGCATTCTCTACTCGCTCTGTTGTTAGCATGCCCTTTTTGGTGTGATAGGCAAGCCTGGCTTTGTTCCTTGTTAGCATGTTAATTTAATCAGCATACAGCGATATGAGCAGGTACTGTGATTATTTCCTTCCTTCTTTATTGAATTTATTGGGTGACACTGGTTAGCAAAACTATACAGGATTCAGGTGCACAATTCCATAACATATTATGTGTACAGTGTATTGTGTGTTCACTACCCCCAAGTCAGGTCGCCATCCATCACCATTTATTTCCCTACACCCTCTTCCAACTCCTCCCAACACCCTCCCCCGGCAGTCACCACTCTGTTGTCCATGTCCATGAATTTTTTTCTTTCTCTCTTTTTTTTTTTTTTCCTATTTTGCTCAATTCCTCTACCCACTCACCCCAACCAGGTACTGTGATTAAACCCATTTTACATATGAGAAAATAAGACACATAAATGAGTCTGAGAACTACCTCCTTAGCCATGCAAATTAGATTAAATTGAGCTTAAGGTTTTTCTACCTTAAGTGTGTTAGCTATTCTGTCGATATACAAAGAAATACCAAGAGCCCTGGCTGCTGTGGCTCAGTGGATTGAGCGTCGGCCTGCGAGCCAAGTGTCGCTGGTTCGATTCCCAGTCAGAGCACATGACTAAGTTGCACGTCAGGTCCCCAGTTGGGGGTGCAAGTGAGAGGCAACCACACAGTGATGTTTCTCTCCCTCTCTTTCTCCTTTCCCCTCTCTCTAAAAATAAATAAACGAACAAACAAATAAATAAATTATTTATAAAAAAATAAAAAGAAAGGAAAAAAAGAAATACCGAGACCTAGATATGAGTTAAAGGCAAGGAGTCAATAACTTAAAATCATAAAATTTTAAAACTTTGAACATTTACATGGCCACTTCCAACCCCCACCCCCACCCCGAAAAATAAGGAACACATTCATCTTGTTAAAATTGAAAAGCTAGAGAACTTTAAAGGTTTCTAGAAACCAAGGAGTGGTGCTTGGTTCACTTAAGGTGTGTACATTGTCCTTGGTTTTGTTTTTTTTTTTAACTGGGTTTATTCTTAATAATGTTTTACTTCATACTCTGTTTATTGTCTTCTGGGAAATGTAAAACTTTATAAGGGCTTTATAATGTTCACTTTGAACATTGGTCCTGCAGGCTTCTTTTCTCCAGATCTTAAGCTCTTCGTTTTCAGGTTTAGGCCCCAGCTCCTGTGGTTAGGGAAGGAATCCATGGGATAGAAGCCTGGAACCAGTTGCATTAGAATACATATTACAGTCACCACTTTCATTTCATCTTACATACATCTGTCAACCCTTGGTTGTTGCTGTCAAGTCAACGCCGGCAGGAATCTCCAATTTGGGGTGCGGGGAAGAAGGAAACTTTATTCAGTGCAAAACAGCTCAGTTGTGACGCAGCCCCAGGCTGGGTGTCCCTGGGGCCGGGCATCTCTCCCACCGGACGGCTCTGCTGTGCTTCTGGATGGCCCACTCTGCTGCATGCTGGTCTGCTCCGGGGAGGCATCCTCAGTGTCCCAGTTCAGTCAGGGAGACGAGGTCTTCAGTCTTCAGTGGAAAAGGAAAGTGCACTCCCAGAGCCAGAAGGAAGCTGGCTTATATGGACAGAAGTCCTCCCTCCACAACCTTGTCCCTGATTGGTCTGTCCTTATGCAAATGAGGTCTCCAAGCCCTCAAAGTTTGGTTCAACAGGCCCTGTCATTGGTTAGAATAGAGCCACTCTGGTTGCTGGGAGCTGCATAGTTCCAATTGGATGGGGAAAGCCTCAGTCCTGCTGGTTGCAGGAGGATTCCAGGAACTCTTTCATAAAGACTGGCTCAGATGGCAGCAAAACAGGGCGGGCAGGCAGGTCACTGCAGGCTTCTTCCTGAAGTACTGTTTGTGGGAGAGGCCCCTGAGCAGAGACGGCTGCTAGGCTCTGTTTCTGTTGTTGTTTAGTTTGAGCTCAGTTAGCCACCAGGAGCCCTTCTTAGTAGGTACCTTCTTTTTCAGGGTTCACACATTCGACGCAGAATAATTAAACAACTTACAGATTAGTTCATAGTAAGTAGGATGAGTATTTTTGTCTTAAAAGACAATTGTCAGGATTTTGATTCTGAGTTAATTTCTTCATATTCGGGCCATTCTAAAGGTTAAGTGTTAGTAATTACTGTAAAATTTTCTTAGTTTATTTACTGCGTTAAACCCATTTGAAAATCTGCAAACAAGGCAACATTTTTCTGTGTTCCAAATTATATATTATAGAGTTATGTATATGGTTTGTATGTGCCACATTTAGTGGAACATATGTGATCTTGGAAAAGATTATTGTGAAAAAAATCTCTTTTCCTGTTGGCTTTAATTTAGACAGTCTGTTCCACCCACAACTCTAGAATATTAAGAGCTGTATAGACCAGAGAAATGCCATGTATTATCCCTGGAGACAGGTAATGCTCCACCTCTGAATTCTGTAGCTGATTCTATTTTGTGCTTTTGTCATATGAGATGGGAACAGCACTCAACAGCTTTGCCAGTTTCCTAGCAGTAAGGAGGCCCTAGCCTGGTTACAGATCTGATCTGTTGAATATTTCACTAGTGGTAGTTTTTGAGGATGATTGATTGACTTAGCTATTCAATTTTGGTACACTTTCATATAACCAAATTAGTATAATTGGGTACCCAAGAGTTATCATGTTTAGATGAAGTTTCTTTTTTATTTTCCAGTTGGCACTACGAGATGCACTTTTGAAAAAGAGAAAAAGAATGAAGTAACCTGGACAAGCAAGTTTTCTGTTCCAAGGAGAATGCTCAATGTGTGTCATTACTCTGAGAATTAATAAAGAATGTTTACATTAAAAAGTCCAGAAACACTATATTGTGAAGACAGAAGTAAATTTGGTAGCAATTTGGTGTTTTTATTTTGGAAATGGATAATGGTGGGAATGTTTGAAATGTAAATAGCAGTGATATCGTAAAATCATTTTTATTTAGCATTCATGCGAAGCATAAATTATTGAGTGCCTATTAATCATCACTATAGATGTAAAAATGACCATAATCCCTCACTCAAGGCATCCATTTCGAGGATGAGGGGGTCAGGTGTATATGTGTATTTACAATGCAGTGTAAATAGTTCTCTAGTAAAGATAGGTCCATATTTCTGTGGGGTCACAGAGACCCTATAGACTAACTGCGGGGGACTGGAGTTACATATTCTCTTAAAACAGGACAATGTTACAAGAGTAAGAGGTTCTTACTTGTAAATAGGCTTACCTGCTGAAAACAGGTCCCTGCTGTACAGATTTTGGGTAAACAGTTTAGCTCTTTTAATCCATCCAACAGATTTATGTTTTGTTTTGTTTTTTGAATGCCAGGTAAAAACCTAGCTTCTTATTGCCTTAAGTATAAATAGTAATTTTGGAGTCTCATTATCATTTGGAGTATTCACTCTGCCATAGAGGGAAAAGAAATCAAATTGGTTTCCTTCTTTTCTCACCCTGGAATATTTTCAGCCTTGTGTTCATAAAAAGGTTTCTAATATCGATAGGTAGGTACTCTTGAAAATGTGTTGAGCGACTTGTGTTGGCCTCCCTTCCCTAGGTATGCTTGAGTAGACTTCAGGGGACACGAAAGCGTGGTCAGTTTCTGTTTGTAAGTTATTGCACTTGGAAGGTTTGGTGCCTTTTACCACAGATTTCTTAGATAATATTGTGATAGATGAGAAAATTACTCTAGAGTACTTTAAGTAAAAAGCAATTTTCTGCCCCCTCTGAATTAGAAAGCAGCTTCTAAAACTACTTTTCTTGTTCCCTTTTCATTACCTTCTGTTCGTTTGTAAGTTCAACTTCAGAGAATGAAACCGTGTGACTGGTGACTAGTTGTGAAGACCTTGAGGTTTAATGATTAAATTGCAGTGGCCTAGTGCGGAGAGCCCTCAGTCAACTTCAGCAACTTCAGTGTTTCACAGACCGTGTCTGATGCAAATTTGAATGGTCCAGACTGGAAACTTCCCTCTTTTCTTTTTGTGTTTTTGAACTGAGTGTCTCATGTGTCTAGCTCCAGAGAGGGATAAATAAAATCAAAATGGCATAGCAGTAAGGTCCACAGCTTTGCTGCATGCATTGTGATGGTGCCTGAAATGTAATTTTTTGCTAGACTTTCCCACCCTAAGTAGATGCCAAGAGACCAAAGTCCAGTCTCTGTTCTGACTTGCGTTCTTCTGCTTTGGCTTCACCCTTCTCTCACTGAACTTTATATGCAAGATAGAAAACTATCTGGCTTACAGAGGTGCAGTCTTAACTCTGTTTTATTTCTTTAATCCCATGATATCTCTTTGTGGTTCCTTTTATTATTTTATAAATCTCTTGGGAATATTTTCTGTTTACTATAAGTTTGAAGATAACGTTCTCACAAGGTTGGTTGCTGCCTGCAAAGGCAGAGTGACCTTTCAGGGTTTCTTTTACATTGAAGAAGTCACCAGAGTCTCAGCTTCAGCTTTTCAGTCTCAAATTTATGTCAGCACTGAGGATGGATTCGTGTCTGGGATGAAGTCACATTGTCCAAACTCATAATATATATAAAGTGATATATAAATCTAGAATGCTGAAGTATTATATATGTGATCTTAGCAAGTTCCGTTTGAAAATAAGCACAGAAAGCAGAGCCTGTTCCCTGCTATATCCCCAATGCTCAGCAAATATTTGAAACATGACCTACCTCATTGTTTTGAGAGTGTTGAGAACTGATATTTATAAGAATTTACCATGGTATTTGCCTCAAAGTGAGCATTAAGTAAATTTCTCACCAAAGGTTAGATATCAGTTAAGTTTTTATTTTATCTTTTGCTTAATATACTTGAAATGACAATTGCAGTTGCTAGACATATTGGTTTTGCCCCTCATCTATTTGGGGGGAACTAATTGAAATATAAAAATGTTTATTGAATGTTTACTGTATGCAAAGCACCCTTCTAGATGCTATGTGGGTTGCAAACAATGTTTGTGCTATTTAGAAACTTTGAGTCCAGTGAAGGAAATAGACTTACAAAATGACTATATAATACAAGGCTACTTATAGAGTTATCAGAAAAGGCACAGCCTCGGGCAGGGGCCTCCTGAAGAAGGGGCGGTTCAGCTGGCAGGAAGGTGAAATGCCTGTTGGCTAACAAAACTGATGCTTAGGATGAACAGGGCACCATAGGACATGCGTTCCTGAATCATAAAAGAAAAAATTACAGTTTAAAAATTGGTACAACTTTGTAAAGGTTATGGTTAATATAAATTTTATTTTTATTCATATTGCAATTCTTTGAAAATTTATAATCTGTGTAGAGTATTGTAGGGCAAGTCTGTATTAATCAGAATACAGAGTTTAATCAGTTGGAATATTCTGTTTTTCAAACTATTTTAGATAAATATTTTTTTAACTGTTTTACTAAGTGACATCCTTCCATTGTATATAAGTAAAACTAAAAATTAACTATTGCTTATATATTTTTTTAAAATATTGAATATAAATAGGAAGGTAGGTTACTGACATGGATCCTTATTTTTTTGTAAAGGATGTAACCTTTTCTCTCAGTACAGCTTTTGGTCTGTACTTGTTTAAAATGAAAGCAAGAATGGAGAGCACAGCTAACTCTATACTATTTATTTAAATACCATATATTTGTATAAGGCACACCTTATGTGGTAATTTTATTTCTTTCTGAAAATTCTGCTTTTATTGTTTTGTCAATTTGATCTCAATATGGAAATGGTTTAACTATGGTTTATCCACCTGGTGGAATATTATGTAGCCACTAAAATGTTTACAATAGGAAATGCTTGTAAGTGAAAAGAACAAAACAAAGTATGTAGAGTAAAATTTACACATGAGAGAATGGGGAGTAATAAAAGTACAAGAAATATGTCAAATATTAAACATGGTTTTCTTTGGTATTGGATTAATGTGAGCATTTTTTTTTCTTTCTACTTTTTGAATCTTTTACAGTGTTACATGGTTTTTACTTATGTAATTGTATAAGAAACAACTTTATTTGAGGTTGGAGAATAAAGGTACCTTAAGACTCACTCTTGTGAATTTTTTTTTAATCAGAGAGGAGTGCACTTGCACCAAGGCAAGGATTGATGTGCAAATGTGCCAGAGGAGTTGTGGCCTCGCCTTCTTAACCACTGTGTTTCACTTGTGTACTGACAGGGCGCTAGATGGGGTCCTGTCCTTACCCAGCAATACCCGATGTTAGCAGAAGTGCAATGTTAGTATAATTCTTAGGGAAAATAATTTGTAGTATGTGCCAAGAGCCTAAAAAAATAGTCATAATCTTTGACTCAAATTCATGTCTACAAGTCTTGTCAAAGAAAATGGTTCAAAATATGGCAAGAGGTGTGTTTGGGTCTATTTCGCTCCAAGTAACAGAATATGCATCTAAAAATAGTCTAACCAAATCGGAGTCTCCCATGAGAAAACTGGAGGAAGACAGCTGCTGGTCTGAGCTCACCGATGCCCTCAGGATTGGGGGCTCCTTTTCTGCTTTGTCATTCTTAGTGTGTTGTAGCCACATTCCAGATTCAAATGCTGGCTTGCATAGCTGTGTGACCTCCAGCAAGTTACTCAACATTCATGTGCCGCGCAGTCTCAGTCTCCTCATCTGTAAAAATGGACATAATGACAATACCCTTATCTTCATAGATGCTTCTGTGTTTACGGCAACAGGAAGGGGCATTGTCACATCTACTTCTTTTCCCAGGAAAACAAAAGCTTCACAGTATCCCTGCAGCAGCCTGCCTTCAGGTCCAGGTAGAGCTGGGTTACATGGCTACCCTACCAACAAGGAAAGCCAGGGAAGCAAGAAATAGGATTGTTGGCCTTTCAGCTTAGCTACACCATAACCATCCCAACAAAGCTGGGCTTCTGTTAGCAAGGAAGAGAGGGACATGGATTTTGGATAGGCAACTAGAAAAGTCTATAACAGGCTATCTGTAGGAACATAATTTATAGTGGGAAAAATGGGTGCAAGATAATACTTAAAATGGAATAGTTAAGCAGCTTGGGATATCATTACTAAATGGAATATTCAACCATTAAACAATCACTGGTAAAAAGTTACTTAAAGGTAAGGTAAACACTATAGTATGAAAAAAAGTTATGCTATTTTTAATAGCAAAGAATAAAGTAATTTTAAGACCGTTTTCACATTTTCAGTTGATGAAATTGGGATGCCTCAAAATTTTTGCAACCTAATGATAGTCTCTCTTTTTTTTTTTTTTGGTACACCATTGTGTGTTTTGCCTCCTTTGTCAAGTATTAATTGACCATAAAGGTGTGGATTTATTTCTGGGCTCCGTTCCATTGACCTGCATGTCTGTTTTTATGCCAGTATCATGCTGTCTTGATTACTATGGCCTTGTATGGTTTGAGATCAGATAGCATGATTCCTCCAACTTTGTTCTTTCTTAGGGTCTTTTGTGGTTCCATATAATTTTTTGAAATATTTGTTCTAGTTCTGTGAAATTCACCATTGATATCTTGATAAGAATTGTGTTGAATCTATAAATTGCTTTGGGTAGTATGGACATTCTAATGATGTTAATTCTTCCCACCCATGAATACAGTATGCACTTCCACTTATTTGTACCTTTTTCAGTTTCTTTCTTCAGTGTCATAATTTTCTGAGTACAGGTCTTTTATCTTCTTGGTTAAAGTTATTTCTAGGTTTTTTTTGTTTTTGTTTTTGTGTTTTTGATCTATTGTAAATGGGCTTCTTTTCTTAGTTTCCCTTTCTGGTAGTTCATTATTGGTGTATAAATAGCAACTGATTTCTGGATATTTATTTTGTATTCTACTTTACCAAATTTGTAAGTTCTAGTAGTTTTTTGGTGGCATCTTTAGGGTTCAATATACACAGTATCATGCTATCTGCAAATAAAGATAGTTTTACCTCTTCCTTTTCAATTTGGATGCCTTTTATTTCTTCCTGTCGATCAGGCTAGGACTTCCAGTACTATGTTGAGTAAGAGCAGTAAAAGCAGACATCCCTGTCTTGTTCCTGATTTTACGGGAAACACTTGTAATTTTTTCCCATTGATATGATGTTGGATGTATTTTTGTCATATATGGCCTTTCTCATGTTGAGACATAGTCCTTCTGTTCCCATCTTGCTGAGAGTTAATGTTTTTGTTTTTATAAATGGGTGCTGGATTTTATCAAATGATTTCTCTACGTAAACTGATATGATCATGTTGTTTTTATCCATTTTGTTTATGTAGTGTATTATGTTTATTGATTTGAGAATATTGTACCATCCTTGCATCCCTGGGATAAATCTCACTTGATCATGTTGCATGATCTTTTTTTAATGTATTGCTGTATCTCGTTTTCTAATGTTTTGATGAGGGTTTTTGCATCTGTGTTCATCAGGGATATTGGCCTCTAATTTTCTTTCTTTGTAGTATCTTTAACTGGTTTTGGAATTAGGATAATGCTGGCCTTGTTAATGAGCTTGGAAGTCTCCCCTCTTCATGAATTTTTTGGAATAGTTTCAGAAGATAAGTGTTAGTTCTTTCAATGTTTGGTAAAACTCACCTCTGAAGCCATTCCAGTTCAGGGCTTTTGTTTATTGGGATTTTTTTTTTTTTTTTTTTTAATTACTGCTTCAATTTCACTAGCTGTAATCTGTCTGTCCAGATTCTCTGATTTGTCCTGACTCAGTTTTGGAAGAATGTATGTTTCTAGGAATTCCGTCCAGATTGTCCAGTTCATTGGCATATAGTTGTTCGTAATATTTTCTTACAATCCTTTGTGTTTCTTTGGGGTCAGTTATTACTTCTCTTTCATTTCTGATTTTATTTATTTGGGTCCCCTCTTTTTTTCTTGATGAGTCTGGTTAAAGGTTTGTCAATCTTGTTTATCTTTTCAAAGAACCAGCTCTTGTTTTTGTTGATCTTTATAGTGTTTTTCTAGACTCTATTTTGTTATTTCTGCTCTGATCTTTATTATTTTCTTTCTTCTCACTTTGGGCTTTGTTTTTCTTTTTCTGGTTCCTTTAGTGTCAAGTTATATTGTTTACTTGAGATATTTCTTTTTTCTTGAGATAGGCCTCTAACGATAAGAATCTCCCTCTTAGTATTGCCTTCACTATGTCCCAGAGATTTTGGGTTGTGTTCTCATTTTCATTTGTTTCAAAGTATGTTTTTGATTTCTTATTTGATCTCATTATTAACCCATTCATTGTTTACTAACACGTTATTTAGCTTCCACGTCCTTCTGTTTTTAACTTTTCTTGGTTGATTTTTTTATCAGAGAAGATGACATGACTTCAATATTCTTAAATTTATTGAGACTTGTTTTATGTCCTAACATGTGACCTATCTTAAATAATGTTGATTGTGTACTTGAAAAGAATGTATATTCTGCTGCTTTGGAGTGAAGCGCTCTGAAGATATCAATTAAATCCATTTCATCTATTATGTCATTTAAGGTGACTGTTTCCTTGTTGATTTTTGTCTGGACTGTCTATCCATTGATGTCAATGGGGTGTTAAAATTCCCGACTACAACTGTCAATCTTTTCCTTTATGTCCATCAAGATTTGCTTTATACATTTAGGTGCTCCTGTGTTGGGGGCATAAATGTTTACAAGGGTTATACAGTATTCCCTCACTTATCGTGGGTATTACGTTCTAGATCCCCCCGCGATAGGCGAAAATCCGCAAAGTAGGAACCTTACATTTATTTTAGTATTTATATATATTTTAAGACTTTATAAACTTCCCACACACTTATAAACCGTTCCTAGTCCCTTATTAATCTTTCCCACTCCCTTATTAACCTTTTCCACACTTTTATAAACACTACTTATGTTCTTAAACATATTCTACACTCTTAAACCTACATAACTTTAACAACATACATATACAATGCCGCAAAATCCCGTGATATAGTGAAAAATCCGCGATAAATAATAAAATATAATATTTTTTAAAATCCTGCAATAAGTGAAGCCGCGATAAGTGAACCGCGATATAGAGAGGAACTGCAGTATCCTCTTGTTGGATTGCTCCCTTTATCATTATGTAGTGTCTGTCTTTGTCTCTTACTATGGCCTTTGTTTTAAAGTCTTATTTTGTCAGATATGTGTTGCTACCCCAGCTTTTTTTTTCTTTGCATTTGCATAAAATATCTTTTTCCATCCCTTTACTTTTAGTCTGTGTATATCTTTTGTTTGAGATGGGTCTCTTGGAGACAGCATATACATGAGTCTTGTTTTTTTAATCCATTTAGGTACCCTTTGTCTTTTGATTGGAGCATTTAAGTCGTTCACATTTTAAGTGCTTATTGATAGGTGTGGATTTATTGCCATTTTATTTTTTTAACTATGTTCTTCTGTTCTTTAAGAAGGTCTTTTAACAGCTTCAGCTTTTTCTTGTCTGGGAAGCTCTTTATTTCTCCTTCAATTTTATTTTATTTATTTATTTTTAGAGGAAGAGGAAGGGAAACATCAATGCATGACTGCCTCTCAAGCACCCCCAACAGGGGGTCCGGCCCCCAACCCAGACATGCACCCCCCAACCGGAAATCAAGCCAGCAACCCTCTGGTTTGCAGACCAGCGCTCAGTCCACTGAGCCACACCAGCCAGGGCTCTCCTTCAATTTTAGATGGTAGCTTTGCTGGGTAGAGTAACAAATGATAGTGTTGACATAAATGTCATGGCCTGCACATTAATGAACTTGGTCTAAATGACCCAATATAAAGCAAGGACCAGCATCAAAGTTTGCATAAGGGGAGTCAGTAGCTTGTAAGAAAATTCTAGGAAAAAAATAGTGGAATTTTATTTTAAATTTTACATTGATGTAAAATTATGATTTTTTTAAAAGTACAAGTACCATTAAATTCACTTAAGCTCAATGAATTCTCACATGATAAATACATCCCTGTTATCAGTACCCAGATCAAGAAACAGAACATTACCAACACCTTGGAGGCTCCCCTTTTGAGAGCAGAACTCAAGAAATGCTGCAACAGAGATTCTTAATAGCACAGAGAGTGATGAGGGGAGAAACATGGACATCTATGATGCTAAGCCAAGCAGGATGGTTCAGAAGAGTCTAATTTTTAATGCAAAGACACTTTTACTTTTTAAAACACAAGCATAAATATGATTTTTAAATATCTGTGATCATAGAATTAAGAGAGTTTTTGATACATATACATTTAAATTCTAGCGAGAAAGCATTGTATTTTAAATGGCAGCACATTTTTCTTTGAGATACATAAAATAATGGTGCTCACAACTTAACAATTTTATAAATATAGTATGTATATGAAAATAGTTGCTGGGTTCTTGTGCTGAGAAATAGCTGATTGAGTTTTCTTTGCCTGTACATATTAAGCATGTACAATATTACAGTTCTTGAGAAACAGCCAGTAGGAGATACAGGTAGATGGATGGATGGATGGATGGATAGGTAGGTAGGTAGGTAGGTAGGTAGGTAGGTAGGTAGGTAGGTAGACAGACAGACAGATAGATAGATTCAAAATGGGAACTAACTCATGAGAAAATGGGGGCTGAGAAGTCCCATGATGTGCTGTCACAAGCTGGAGAAGCAGAAGTGGTGATGTAATTCAGTTAGAGCCTGAAGACCTGAGAACCAGGACTTCCAACGTCCCAGGGCAGGAGAGCAGATTTGCCTTCCCGCTGCCTTTTTTGTTCTATTCAGGTCCTCAAAGCACTAGATGATGCCCACCCGCATTAGTGAGAGTGATCCTTAGTCTACAGTTTCAAATGCTGTCCCTTCTAGAGAGACCCTCACAGACACACAGAAATAATGTCTATTTAGCTGGGCATTTCTTAGCCCAGTCACTTTGACACACAAAATTAACCATCACAAAACATTTTGTAATGTTGCTATAAAATGTTTATACTAAACATTTTTTTAAAAACCTAATATATTACTTCTAGTTCCATTCTTAGCAAGATTCAATTTGGGAGTACCTTCTTTTCCTAATATCCAAGTTAAAATCAGATTTAGGAATGCTTTAAAAGGGAATTTGACCAAGTGGCAAGGTAAATTATGGACAAAACAGGAACAGAATTCTAGGAAATGTTACAAAAGGGGAAGTTTGAAATAATTACATGGAAACTAAACTAAGAAGAAATCATATTTCACAACTCCTTACTTTAAGGATACTTGAATCTTTCCCTTTTGAAAAACTTTATAAA
Source organism: Furipterus horrens (assembly GCF_987537825.1). NCBI lineage: Eukaryota > Metazoa > Chordata > Mammalia > Chiroptera > Furipteridae > Furipterus > Furipterus horrens. The sequence goes on from NW_028327172.1 coordinate 169,692,944, forward strand.
CATTTTACCATTTTGAATATATAGAAACATATAGAAAACAATAAAACATATCAATCTCCCAGATTTATTTAATTTTAATTTTTACTATATTTTTTTATTTGAAAGAACTAGAACATTAAGAGTATAGCTAAAGCCCCACTCAGCCATTTTCCTCCTTTTTCAAAGATAATCACAATTTTATCCATGCCTATCATTCCTTTAGTTATATTTTACTAATTTGTGCATGTGTATGCATATAGTAGACAGTATCATTAAGTATCTTCTAAAATTTAACATAAATGGTATCATTGTATATATTCTTCTGCTAACTAACTCAACATTAGATTCTTGATAAATGAAGATGCTTTCATCTTAACTGTTGTATAGTTTTCCATTGTTTATTCATAAATCCACAATGTACCCTAAGGCAGAGCAGTTAGATTGTGTCCACCTCTTCACTATTTAAAAATCGTACCCCAATAAATGTCTTTGCACATGTCTTCTTGAGTATGTGTCTTAGATTCTTCTTTATCCAAAGTTTACATAGAAACCTAGAAATTGAATTCTGGGTTGTAGGATCCATGTTTCTTCACCTTTGCTAGGTAACGCTGCATTTCACATTTCTACCAACAACTCATGAGCTCTTATTTTAGCACATCCATGTCAACACTTGGTATTATTAGACTCTAAAACTCTAGACAATCTGTTGTTGATGAAATGGTATTATGTGGATTTTTGCCATTAGATTTTCCTGTTTTGTTTTGAGAGTAAGTTTATTAAAGCTAGTGACATGAAATAAGGAAGGACTTAGGATAGAAGCATCAGGAGGAAGCCTAAGTGGGGCTGCTGTTGCCCCACTGGGAAGTAAAAGTCCCAGCGACAGAAGTGAGCCAAGGCAGGGCTGCTGTCAGCTCACTGAAAAGTCAGGGGGTTAGACTGGAACAAGCTGCTGCTGGCCATTGCTTCCCTGGTTGCAAGGCTCACGGGGACCCTTAAGAGTTAAGGGGAGAAAAGTAAAGATGCAAGCTGAGAGGGAAGAAAGGTGTGGGCTCGTTCTGAGAGGGAAAGCGCCAATCTCCCTGTTTTTATATCCATTGGTTTTTCATTTTTCTTGTTTGATTTGCAGGGGTCTTTTATATTTTCTGTATACCAATTCTTTGTCAATTACTTATGTTGCAAGTGTTTCCACAGATGGGCAATGCCATCTCTGTGATAAACTAAGTTCCTATGTATACTTTGGATTTGAGAACTTTCAAAACCAGTTCTAGATCCTTTTAAAAATAGACTTTTAAAAAATACATGCTTTATTGTTTATGCTATTACAGTTATTGCAATTTCTTTTCCCTTTGTTCCCCTCCACCCAGTGACCCCCCTTCCTCCAGTTGTCCCCTTAGTCCATGCCCATTGGTTGTGCATATAGTTCCTCTCAACATCTTCCTGTCTACTCCACTCCCTCCTACTATGCTTCTTAATTCCTGTACCATCTCCCTCCCTTTCCCCCTTCCTCCTCCCTGCTGACCTCCCCCAAATACCTATAATTCTTTTCACACTCTCGTTGCCTACTTAGTCTGCCTTTGTTTCAATTCCCTAGCTGCTGTTGTTGGTTGTTGTGATAGTTTTCATTTTAATGTTCATAGTTTTGATCCTCCTCCTAAACAAGTCCCCATAACATTTCATATAACAGTGGTTTGGATCTGATGAACTCCTTCAGTTTTACTTTGTCCTGGAAGCACTTTCTCTGCCCTTCTGTTCTGAATGCAGCTTCGCTCAATAGAGTAATCGTGGTTGTAGATTTTTGCTTTTCATTACTTTGAATGTTTCTTCCCACTCCCTTCTTGCCTGCAGAGTTTCCTTTGAGAAATCAGCTGATAGTCTTATTGGGACTCCTTTTTTTGTAATTCTCTTCTTCTCTCTTGCTGCTTTTAAGATTCTCTCTTTATCCTTAATTTTTGACATTTTGATTATGTGTCTTGGTGTGGTTCTCCCTGGGTCCAGTTTATTTGAAATTCTCTGTGCTTCCTGGACCTGTAAGTCTATTTCCTTCCCTAAGTTAGGGAAGTTCTGCCTCATTATTTTTTCACGTAATTTTTCAATTTCTAGTTCTTCTTCTTCACCTTCTGGAAGCCCTATGATTTCGATGTTGGCCCACTTATAGCTGTCCAATGAGTCTCTGAAACTCTCATTTTCCTCACTTTTCATTTCCTCTTTCTGCACTGGTTGACTGTTTGTTCCTTCTCTATGTTCTGATTTGTTGATTTGATCGCTGGTTTTCTTGCTCTCACCACTTGTTTCATATGTGTTTTTGTTCCTGTCAGCAGGACTAGCCTTTATTCCTTCCCCATCTTGTTTAAGATCTGCTGTTAGGTCTGTAAGCATTTTTATAACCAAAGCTCTGAACTGAGCCTCAGAAAGATTTCCTATCTGCTGAGCCGTTAGATTAGATATTTGCTGTCTGGTCAGCTTCGTCACCGGGATCTCTATCATGATCTGTGCCATCCTGACTGTACCTTTGCTTCCTGGACAGGGCTGTCACACCTCCTACACTATAGGGGGCAGAGCCCTGTGCAGTCATCACAACTGGGCAATCTGTCTCACCACGCGGTGGCATTTTCTCCGGGGGTGGGGGTCCAAGATGAATTTCTGCCGCTCACTCTCCGCTGAGAGATCGAGAGCCTCCTCCTTCATCCCCAACCCCTCTGGGCCTCACAGTCTAAGGCAATAGGGGGTCTGCCTTCCCTGGCTTTGGAATCACAAGCTGACGGGTCTTGTCTGCAGCCAGAGGTACTCCCCAGGTGCTTCTCGCCTCCCCTTAAATACGGGTGTCTGGGGCCTGGTGCTGTGAGAGAGTCCCGGAGATGCCGAGCAAGAAGAAGAAGTACAACGCACGATTCCCGCCGGCGCAGATCAAAAAGATCATGCAGACGGACGAAGAGATTGGAAAGGTGGCGGCGGCTGTGCCTGTCATCATCTCCCGGGCGCTGGAGCTCTTCCTGGAGTCACTGTTGAAGAAGGCCTGCCAGGTGACCCAGTCCCGAAACGCCAAGACCATGACCACATCCCACTTGAAGCAGTGCATTGAGCTGGAGCAGCAGTTTGACTTCTTAAAGGACCTGGTAGCATCCGTGCCTGACATGCAGGGGGATGGGGAAGACAACCACATGGACGGGGACAAGGGTCCCCGCAGGGGACGGAAGCCAGGCAGCAGCAGCCGGAAGAATGGCGGGATGGGGAGCAAAGGCAAAGACAAGAAGCTGTCGGGGACAGATTCGGAGCAGGAGGATGAGTCTGAGGACACTGACACTGATGGGGAAGAGGAGACACCACAGGCCCCACCCCAGTCCAGCCACCCCCCTGCCCACTTTCAGAGCCCCACGGCACCGTTCATGCCCTTCGCCTCGACTCTGCCTCTGCCCCCGGCTCCCCCGGGCCCCTCAGCACCTGACGCAGAGGACGAAGAAGATTATGACTCCTAGCGCTCTCTGTCCCCCGGGCCGTGCCTCCTTTTAGTTGGTTTTAGTTGTTCTGGGGGGAGGAGAGCTATTCTTAAATTTGTTAAAAAAATAAAGGGAACATCAGTGTCAAAAAAAAAAAAAAAAATACGGGTGTCTGTGCTTACCGCTGTACTGCCTCCGTCGCTGCTGCTGTCATGGACAGCACAGCTTGACCTCTCCTCCCCAGCTTTGCCCCTCCTACCTGTCCAGATGAGCACCACTTCTTTATAACTTCATACGTTGGACTTCCATTTATTTTCTGGAACTTCTGGTTATTTATGGTTTTGCAGTAGTTGTATTCTTTCTTAGTTGTGGAGGGAGATGGAGCGAGTCAGTCTAGGCCTCTATCTTGGCCAGAAGTCTCTTGTGTTTGTTTGCTTCCGTGTCTCAGGCAGAACTATCACTCCTACTACATTGTAAGGGGCGGAGACTTAGGGATTCATCAGTAACAGGCAACCTGTTTCACCACATTGTGGCACTGTATGCAGGGGAGGGGTCTAAGAGGGAACAATGCCAATTGCCCAGCACTCGCCCCTTTTCCAGGCACCTCTCCCACTTCCACATCGGACTGGCGCCCCTCTAGCTGCTGCCCTGGTCATCATTCCCAGAGTGAGTGAGTCTGCGGATGTTCTAGTTAGGTGAGGGCCCTTTAAACAGACTCTGCTGAGAGACCGGCAGTTTCTGCCTCCGTCCCAACCCTCACTGGTTTGCACAGTCAAAAATAATGAGGCTTGATTTTCCCTGGTGAGCTGCGAGGTCTGATGAGGAGCTGGGAATGCTCCCAAGTGTCCCTCCTGACTTTTTAAAATGTGTAACTGTGCTTTCCACCAGCCTGCTGCTGTTGCCATTGCTGCAACCACCACACTATGTTCTCTCTGCCCCGGCTCTGGCCATCCTACCTGTCTAGATGAGTATTTCTTCTTTATATCTTTGTTTGCTGGACTTCCATGCAGTTTGATTTTCCGGAACTTCTGGTTGTTTCTAATTTTGAGGTAGTTGTATTCCTTCTTAGTTGTGGAGGGAGACTCAGCATGTCTGTCTACGCCTCCATCTTGGCCGGAATTTAAAAATAGACTTTTTGAGAGCAGTTTTAAGTTCACAGCAGAATGTAGAGAGAGTTCTCATGTATAGTATCCCTTGCTCCACCCACCTTTGTACAGCCTCCCTCATTGTCTATCTCCTAGCAGAGTATTAAATTTGTTACAATTGATGAGCCTATATTGACACATCATTATCACCACAAGTCCGCAGTTTACACTGGAGTTCAGTCTTGGTTCTGTACATTCTATGGGTTTGGACAAATGTATAATGACATGTATCTACCATTGTAGTATCATAAAGGGAATTTCACTGCCCTAAAATCCTCTTTGCTCTGCCTGTTCTTCCTTCTCTTCCCCCTGACAACCACTGATCTTTTAACATTTTTAAAAAGTATATTTTATTGATTATGCTGTTATAGTAGTTCCAGTTTTTTCCCCTTTGCTCCCCTCTGCCCAGAACCCCCCTTCACTCCAGCATTCCCACCCCCCCTTAGTTCATGTCAATGGGTCATGCATATAAGTTCTTTGGCTTCACCCTTTCCTATATTTTTCTTAACTTCCCCCTGTCTATTTTGTACCAAGCAATTATGCTTCTTAATTCCTGCACCATATCCCCATTTCTCCCCATCCCCGCTCCCAGCTGATAACCCTCCAAATGAACCCGTACCCATGATTCTGTTCCTATTCTGGCTTGCTTAGTTGGATTTTGTTGTTATTTTTTAGATTCAGTCATTGATAGTCTTGAGTTTGTTGTCATTTTAGTGTTCATACTTTTGATCTTCTTTTTCTTAAGTAAGTCCCTTTGACATTTCATATAATAATGGCTTGGTGATGATGAGCTCCTTTAGCTTTACCTTGTCTGGGAAGCACTTCATCTGCCCTTCCATTCCAAATGATAGCTTTGTTGGATAGAGTAATCTTGGTTGTAGGTTGCTTTTCATCACATTGAATACTGCTTGTCAGTCCCTTCCTGCCTGCAAAGTGTCCTCTGAGAAATCAGCTGATAGTCCTATAGGCACCCCCCTGTAGGCAACTCTCCCCCTCTCTCTTGCTGACCCCAGGACTCTGTCTTTATCTTTCACCTTTGACATCTTGATCATGATGTGTCCTGGTGTGGTCCCCTCTGGGTCCAGCTTTCCTGGGACCCTCTGTGCTTCTCAGACCTGTATGTCCATCTTCTTAGAAAAATTTGGGAAGTTTTCCTCATTTTTTCCAATTCTTCCTCATTCTGCACTGATTGACTGTGTTTTTCTTCCTTATGTTCCAAATCATTGATTTGAACCCCAGTTTCCTTCCTTTCACCATTGGTTTTGTGTGGATTTTCCTTTGTTTCACTCAGCATAGCCTTCACTTCTCCCCTTATGCATTTACCGTACTCAAGCATATCTATCAAGCCTATGAGCATCTTTATCACCAGTGTTTTGAATTCTTCATCTGTTAGGTTGGCTATCTCCTCATCTGTTAGGTTGGCTATCTCTTCGTTGCTTAGTTCTCCCACTGGAACCTTGATCCATTCCCACTTTTGGGCCTTACTTCTATGTCTCCTGACTCTGACAGGCTCCTGTGTTTGTTTGCCTCCAAGTCTCAGGTAGAGCTGTTGTTCCAGTTACGTTGTAAGGGGCGGAACCTTAGGGATTCTTCAGTACAGGGCAACCTGTTTCACCACGTTGTGGCACTGTATGTGGGAGGGAGAGGTCCAAGAGGGAACAATGCCGCCTGCCCAGCACTCGCCCCTTTTCCAGGCACCTCTCCCACTTCCATACTGGACAGGCATCCCTTTAGCTGCTGCCCTGGCTGTCGTTCCCAGAGTAGGTGGATCTGTGGACATTCTAGGACCGTGGGGGCCCTTTAAACAAGTGGACTCTAATGAGACTGGCAGTTTCTGCCTCCAACCAACCCCCACTGGTCTGCACAGTCAGAAGCAATGAGACTTGATTTTCCCTGGTGCTGGGACCTTGAGCTGCAACAAGGTCTGGTGAGGAGCTTGGAATGATCCCCAGGTGTCTTTCCTGACTTTTTAAAATGTGTGACTGCACTTTCTGCTGGCATGCCACTGCTGCTGCTGCTGCCGCTGCCACCACCACACTGTGTCCTCTCCACCTCGGCTCCGCCCCTCCAACCTGTCTGGATGAGTGTTTCTTCTTTATGCCTTTGTTTGCTGGATTTCCATGCAGTTTGATTTTCTGGAACTTCTGGTTGTTTCTGGTTTTGAGATAGTTGTACTTTTTCTTAGTGTGGAGGGAGATGTAGTGTGTCTGTCTACACCTCCATCTTGGCTGGAAGTCTGATCTTTTAACTTTTTAAAACGTTTTACCTTTTCCAAAATATCCTAGACTTAGAATCATAACAGTATATAGTCTTTTCAGATTGGCTTCTTTCATTTAGTACTATGCGTTTTAGTTTCCTCCTTGTCTTTTCATGGTGGGATCACTCATTTCTTTTTAGTGCTGAGTAATATTTCATAATCTGGACAAAATCATCTAAATCACTTCTCAAAATGTGTCCCCAATGTTAATCTGTGATAATTATATTAGTAAGAAGACTCTCTGACTCTTGGTAGAGGTCTCAGTTCCTCAAATTAGTGTCTTTGTCATAGGACTTCTTCAGGGTGCTCAACACATGACAGATATTCAGTGGGAGCAATCCAAGAGAGTGAAGGAGGAGGCCGAAATGTCTTCTGTTACCTAGTCTTAGATGTCAGCTATCACCTTGGCTTTATTCATTAGAAGCAAGTCACTAAGTATAGCCCATGGGGGGCGGGGAGAGGGGCTATACTACACTGCTTTTAAACTGAACAAAATGAAATGCCAGCCTTTTTTTTTTTTTTTTAATGTTTTGATACAGTCATCTACCTTCTCTCATCCCACAGAAGTATTTTTTAAGCTGTAGGCTCTGGCCCATAGTAAGCCATGAACTCAGTGTACAGCATCTCTGAAGTCTGCACAGCATAGAAACAGCTGAAAGGAGAAGGCTCAGAGTTTTGTAATTTCAGATCTCCTTTATGTCTTTGTTTTAAATTGTCCTATATCTATAAAAATTGAGTAGTGGACAAATAAATTATATAAAATTAAATTTAGCTCAGCCTAATTGTGAATAACACCTATTTAACCACACTGTAATTTGTTCTGTTCACTCGATACATTTTATGGTTGTTTTTAAAACCTTGGTTTTTTTTTTTAATTTTTATTTTTTTAATATCAATTTCTAAATGGAGTCACTGTTTTAGTTAGTTTGTTTGTTTGCTTTAACTCTGCTAATCTGTTTGCTCTCTTGGTGATTCTCTCAATATGCCTATAGCTTAAGCAGGCAACTGCTGTTACTCAGGCTTTGCAAATAAATTAAGATCTGGGTTTTGACTTAAGATTTTAAGCAAAAACCAGGAAGAAGCAGCAACAAAGATGTGAAATTTTAACCCAGTGACATGCAGGCCATAAAAACAGGAAAAAAATCAGAGATAGGGATGGTGTGTTCCATTTGACAGGGGGAGAAAAGCCCTGGGGGAGGGGGGACTTTCCAAGTTTCCTCTACACAGTTACTCTGTTTTACCCACAGACGACCCTGCTAACCATTAAAAATGTCTCATCCTTTACTTATGTAAGGTGATTTTCCCAAGACAACTTTTCTGTCTCCCTTGGAGATGCAAAGAGTTGGTGAGGACCCTACAGGTGAAAGACTGTGCAGGTGGAGTTTGGATTCTGACAACCTGGGTGGAGGCCAGTGCAAAGGTTTACCACCTAGCTGTGTGACCTTAAGCAGCTTAACCTTTACAAGCTTCACATTCCACACCAGAAAAACGAATGAGTTAGTGGAACCTGTCTTAGGGCTTTCTTTGATGGTTACATGAGATAGAGTCAGCAAAAATACTTGGCATGCCAGTGTAACTTTTAAAGTTTTTCTTTTTTAACATAAAAGAAGTGAACACACACACACACACACACACACACTTTCCCCTTATAAAATCCAGATAAACATTTTTAGAATTTAAAATGAGAAAATGAGGCAAAGAGAGAGGGACTGGTCCCCTTCTACCACATTAGGACTCTCCTGCTGCCACTTCGCTACTGAAAATCATTTTCTTAACCCTCTCGAGGCCACAGGTTACAGCCTCCTGACTCACGCGGGTGAGAAGGAGTAGGGAGGGAGTGGGGTTGAGCAGCCTCAGCCTTCAAAATTTAGCGCCCCCACGGGAGGGAGAGCGCAGCGGGATTCCGGCCGCGGTGCGGGCGGGAGGGGTGGAAGCTCCGGGGAAGCAGGGCTGTAGCAGCGGATCTGGCCGATCCGGGTCACGGGTGACCCGGCTGGTCAGGCCGAGCACGGGCTCCGCCTCCAGCCCGCCCGGCACCGCCCCGGCTCCTCCTCCTTCAGTGCTTCGTGGGGCGCGGGCCGTGGCCGTAGAGGTTCTAACTGTGGCCGCAGAGGTCCTAACTGTGGCCGCCCAGCCGGAGCCATGCAAACTGCGGGCCTGGGGGCGCACCCCGTGCCGGCGCTGCTGCTGCTGCTGCTTTTGGCCGAGGCCGGGGTGTCTGCCGCCGCCGTGCCCCCAGCCCCGCCGCTCTTCAACGTGAGCCTGGACGTAGCCCCTGAGCTGCGCTGGCTGCCGGTGCTGCGGCACTTCGACCTGGACTTCTTGCGCGCCACGATGGCGCACATCCTCGGGTGAGCGCGGGACGAGGTCTGCCGGGACAGTCGGCCCGGGTCCGAGTGCGGGAAAGCCCAGACGCGCGCGGCCCAGTGTGCTTGAACCCAGACTCTTCACCCCTTCCCTCCCTCTGAGACAGCCTTGCCCTGCACCCCACCCCCCTCACCCCGGCCTCTGGGGTATGGAGGGGTTGGCGGAGACCAGAACTGGCATTTGCCGCTGCTCTAGGCAGCGTCAAGGTTGGGGATGATCCGGAGCGTCGGGCTTGGCTTTCAGGTTCGTGTCACCAGTGGCACGCCCGTCCTCAAAACATTCCAGGACAGGGTGGCGCGCGAGATGTTGCCCTGGCCGCTCAGCTACTGCGTAGGGGACGCGGTCCACGCCCTCCTTGCGGGCTTCGCGGGCCCCCCAAGTCCGCCCCTTTGGGGACCATGCTCTGTCACCCTCTCTACTAATGCGGAAGTTTTCTTTTTCTCTCCTGGGGGCTGTGAGTCGGGTGATGCAGGACCTGAGCTGTCTGCTCCCTGGGGGAGGAAGGAATCGAGCACTCACCCCTAAGGATGAGAGCCTTAGGTAACCCCAACCCCCCAGGCACACGCACTCGCACCCCTCCAATGTCTGAACCCAGACACTATCGTGGCTTGCTTTTCGTTTCTAGGGATACGGTCCCCAAGTGGGTTCACGCAGTAATGCGAAAGGCGGTCGAGGAGCTGGAAGGCTCGCTGCCCCAGCCCTACACCGACGAGATCCGTGGCATGTGCGATGTCCTGAACTTCAGCCTGGCCGACTGCCTCCTCGTTAACCTGGCCTACGAGTTCACCGCGTGAGTGAGTGCCCCCGCTGCGTGATAAACGTGGGCTTGCCAGTATCACCTGCCACATCTGGGTGGGAACAGACATGTTTTCAGTGTGATATAAACAGGTGACTGAGCTGCCCAGAAACCCCCAACACTTCCTCTTTCCTTCTCTGGGTAAATCTGAGCTGCAGCTCAGGCATGCGCTTCAAGCAGCTTCTCTGACCTCAACACTGAACCTCTCCTCTACCCGAAGCCCCTTTTCCTCCCTCCACCAATCCAGGTAGCGCCCACTTCTGAAACTCTGCTCAAGGTGTACTTTCCAGGAAGTTTTTGAAACTACGCCCACTCTCATCTGGACTTTCTAGTTAACTCAGTGACCCTCCAGCCTTATAATGCAGAGTGTTGTCCTAGCACTGATTTGTCCCCTGCATCCCCCACCCCCCGCCATCTGTCATAGCTAGTGACCCTGACTCCTCTTTCCCAGTCTGTTTCCTCCAGGGCTGGGGTCACAGGGAACATGGTTATGGCGAATAAGACCAGCTAATATTTGGTAGGCTGAGTGGATGTGAGAAAATGTGACCCGCAAACAGGAAAGCGCTGCGCAGTACCTGGCTGATCCTAGGCAAAGTGCAGGGGGGTTGTGGGGGAGTGGGGGTGGGGGCTGAAGTCTCCAGGGGTTCATTAACAGGTCCTGGAATTAAGAGGTTTGACCTGGTTTTTGCCTTCAGGATTTAACTGTTTTGCTACCAGACCAGCCTTATCTGGTAACATCTTGGAGATATTTAATTGTTTCTGGCTGCCAAAAGATGATGAAAAAAGTTCTTGGGATAATAAAACTTTATGCCACCCGGGCTAGGCAGAGTGGATTCAGATGTACTGTGACTGCTTTTCTTTTTAGGAACATGTTTTAAGACAGATAGGACACAAACTTGTTAAAGTGCTTTTCAGTGGAACTAAGTTAATCTTGCCATTCTTGATCCCCTACCCCCACCTTCTCTCTGTTCTGGTTTTCTCAGTGAAAAAAAAAAAATCAATTTTCATGTTCATTTTCATTTTCTTTTGTTGGAGTCACTGAAGCAAAAGTACTAGTAAGAACATTCTAACTTTGGGATGTGATATTAGGGTACTGTATTTTTTGCACTATAAGGCACACCTGACCATAATTCACACCTAGGTTTATAAGAGGAAAACAAGAAAAAAAATATTCTGAACCAAATGGTATACTAAAATATTTAATAAAATAGAACAATAATATTTCAACAATGTGAAGTGAACATCAGTCAACTGCGGTATTAAGAACCATCATCACTGACATTAACAAATGAGGAGAGACTTTAAGGTTCACATACTCTTCTAGTTTTCTGGGAACCTCAAGAACTCATCATCACTAGTGTCAGAATTTATAGGGGCCTTTAATAACAGGCATTGAGGGAGTTAAGAGGCATCACTAGTTGTAACGGTCACTGAGAGTATCACTATCCTAGTTAAAGGTTTTGGCGGACTACCCCTAGGGCCTGTTATGGCTAGTGATACCCCTTAATCCCCTCAGTGCCTGTGTTACCACTAGAATAGTGACCCCACCATAACTCCCTTTATATACTACAAACTTCAGCATTTATGACTGCTCACCCAGTTACTGCTGGCCTCCTCACAGGGAAATCTGGTGTGCACTGGAAACAGTATGGAGGTACACGAGACAGCTGTAGCATCTAATGGCGCCAGTAACCAGCCAAGAACATGTTACTTCAGCTCCACCCATCTGTCTCTCATCATTGGTGGAGCTTAAGACACAGTGATTGGTGATTGGAGGTGGTTCTACTGACACAGACCCCACCCAGTGTCAAAGACAATTGGCACTGTGCCTCATACCTGTTATCAGCCTCAGCTGATTCAACAGGTCAGCATTGTAGCTGGGAGAGTCAGGCGACTCTCTGCATTCTCCCAGGTCCCGGGTGATGGGCAGAGGCGGATGGCAACTGACCAGATGCCCTGAGATTCAGCAGTAAAGTGGGACATTAAAGCATCCCCAGAGGTTTCACATGGCCCTATGCTTCCTCTTCTAACAGCTGTCACCACAGATGACAGGTCAGGTAATATACACCACGGTATGTGATGCAATATTTGCTCCGTAAGATGCACAAACATTTCCCCCTACTTTTTTGCGGGGAGAAAGTGCATATTATGGAGTGAAAAATTCAGTATATATAGAATTGTCTGACAATACAAAACACAGTGAGACTCCACTAGCATTAACAAAGGAGATGTTTTATCATCATTTCTGATGTAAAGCTTTTTGAATCAGGATAAGACTAGCTACCCTATATTGAGCCTGCTGGGTGACAGGCACTGGAGATGGTGTTACCTGTGGTGATGTGGAAACCAAGCCTCAGGGGAACAACTTGCTGAAAGTCAGGTGCGTGGTGAGTGGTCCCAGCTGCTGCTAAAAGCACGTGTGTCTCCAGTGCCTCTCCCAAAGTGGAGCCCGGCTCCCTTGTCCCCTGCGCTTGTGGGCTACCTCATGCAAAAACATTGGAGCATGACATGGAAGTATTGTAGTCTTGCCGGTTTTGAAAAATCATCTTTGAGAGAGATCCTACAAACTTTGCTTTAGCCACAGCCGGTGTTTTTTCAGTTTCCTCCTTGACATGAACTCTGAAATTGAGATCAGAAACCTTGAAAAAAATGAAAACCTAACCAAGCTTCCTTCTTTACACAAACAAAAAAATTTAGTAACATTTGTTTTCTCCTAATTATAAAGGTAATATGTAATCATTCTAGAAAATTAGTGAGTATAGAAAAGTGAAATTAACCACATCCTTTTACTCACAAATGACCATCAGTTCTTCCAGGTTTTCCCCTCAGTTTTGTGTGGACATACATCTTCCCCCCAACCCCAGGATTAGAGGTGCTGTTTGTAAATATTTTTTCACATATATCTTCAGAGAATATGAACATTTAGACATCTTACCACACCTCTTCCTCTTTTCCTCAAACTACTTCTCTCTGGCTGAGATTTTTTAAATGATCCTTTTCTCTAAAGGGGACAGGAAAAGTGCCAAGCTGCTAAGAGTTGATCATTCTACTTGCTTTTAGAAATTCATGGACCAGAGAGGTGATCTTGAGCAAGCTTTGAATGATGTGTTAAATAGACTACATTCTGAAATGCGGAGGAATAAGCAAAGCTCAGTTCTAGCTGAGCCCAGAATGGTTCAATTTCAAATTTAGATTTAGAATGAAATTCTCCTTCAGTATGTTTTCAATATCGTATGTGCCAAGGGCAAAGTTCTAATAACTTTAAACACCGATGAACTGTGTCCAATTATATTTTCATCTTGAATTTGTGACTACATAGTCTTGTCCAGGAATTATATAGCTTATGTGCACATTGTAAGGAGTAATAATTGTGTTTTATTTTAAGGACTTATCTTAAAAATGGAAAACTTTTCTTTTTTCTTATTTTTCTCATTCATTCCTGTTGGACTTTCCCCTTTTCTCAGATTCTGCACCAGTATTGTGGCTCAAGACTCCAGAGGCCACATTTACCACGGCCGGAATCTGGATTATCCATTTGGGGATTTCTTACGCAAGATGACCCTGAATGTGCAGTTCTTAAAGAATGGGCAGGTATGGTCTGTACAGCATGAGATTCCAAAATCTGAGACTTGCTAACTCAAGCTAGCAATCATTAGGGTGGCCTGCTATTTAAATGTGTTATCAGTTTAAGATAACTGATGTAAATTATCTTAAGTTTACATCAATTATGCTTATAGAAAGAAGTGTCATCTATTATTATTAAGCATCTAGTTAGAGAGGTCAATCCATATTCCTTATGGAAATCTCTATGAGGATCTGATCTGTTGCCCACTTGTGATGCCTAATTAGCTCTTTCCTCTGCTTTCCCATGTTCAGGCTGCTTCTGGAATAGGGAGGGGCTGTATGGTGTAAGGGCTAGAAATATCCAACTTCGGTCTCAGAGTCCTGGCTTTGAATCCCACTTCTGTGCCCTGACTGGGAATCGAACTGGTGACTTTTTGGTTTGCCAGAGGATGCCCAACCCACTGAGCCACACCAGCCAAGGCTCGTTTATTCTTTACATTTAGAGGTTGAGTCACAAATATGAAAAACTCATTTTCTAGATACTCATTTGGTCATCTGCTTTTACAAACAAAAAATTATTTCTCATTAAAAATTTCAAACAGCACAGGGTTTCCCACATATTGCTACTTCTAGGATGGAGCTTTTTAATCTTCTTTTTGTGGGAACCCCTTTGGTGAAGCCTGTTGAGTCCTTCTCCTAATTATGTTTTATAATATATAAAATAAAATGCATGGGATTATGAAGAAAACCCATTATGTTGAAATATAGCCATTTCAATATTATATTTTTTTCTTAACACATTAAATAGTAAATTTGGCAGTGACTCTGATAACTACCATAATTTCAGGGTGGTGATAAGTGTGAATGGTATGTACAGCATAGCAAAATAGATATGATACCATTACATATGTGAAAGTATCTGCAATTTCTGCTGGTGACAGAATCACAGACACTGCTATGATGACATGGTATGTTGCATGTATTTATTACAGAACAAGTGAAATTTCAGTTAGAGGTTAGTGAAAATAAAGATTTACCCTTTTTTTTCCCACCCAAGGTCCACTGAGATCTAACCAAGGTTAAATCTTCTAGAAGGCTATTTCAGAGTTTTTATTCTATTATGTTGGAACCTTTGAAGAAGAAAAATCCATGAAATGATGGGGCAAAATAAGGTGATTTCAAGTGTATTTGGTTGGAATGATAAAATGATGCCTTATTTCTTGATTTCAGATTGTATTCACAGGAACCACTTTTATTGGCTATGTGGGGTTATGGACTGGTCAGAGTCCACACAAGTTTACAATTTCTGGCGATGAACGAGGTAATCAAGCATTTCAAGCTACTTCCTTGTTCAGTTTTATCCAAGTCCTTCGTTCACTCACCCAACCAACCACATAGAAGAACACCTACTACACTTGATGGCAGGGACTTGCATCCAAGTGAGGTTAGACGGGCAGTGTGCATGCAAGCAAGGAAGATGACTCAGGCAGTTGTAAGCACTACCAAGAAAGTAAAACAGGACGATGTGATCGAGTGCAGGGAGGGGGGAGGTAGAATGGTAACTACAGCTAGAGGGTCAGGGAAGGACTGACTCAGGTGATCCAGGAGCCAGGTCTGTATCGGCTGTGGAAAGACCATCCTGATGGATCCCAGTGGTGTGGCTACAGCATGGAGTAAGGAGAGAGTGACATGAAAGGCGGAGAGGAAGGCTGAGGCCATGGTGAGTGTCACGGGGAAGAGTTTGGATTTTAAGCCCAATGGAAGCCCTTAAGGATTTTAGGCCAGGGAGTGAACAAATCTGATTTCTATTTTTAGCTATCACTTAGGCTGCTCTGTAGAGACAATCTGTATTGGCTTAAGTTGGAAGCAGAAGACTGTTAGGAAGCTATTGCAGTAATCTAGAGGCTACATGATGGCTTTCCATAGGCAACATCTGGAAAGCATTTTACATTTACTGTGTACTTTCTCATAAGTTTCCTTGTTAGAGCCTTGCAACAGGCAGGGCTGATATTATTAAGCCCGTTCATTGTGCAGAGGAGGAAGCTGAGGCTATGAGAAGGAATGACAGCTAATAGGTGGGGCAGGTGGTTGCCAAATCAATATCACGGGTCCTGGCCCAAAGCACTGTTTGTTATACAGTCCCACTGCCATTCTCAGAATCTCAGGGATGTCATTTAGTTCCACAGTATGTGCGATGCCTAGAGACAGACAAACTCTTGTCTCTGACTTCAGGAACTTGCAGCTGAGTAAAAAAGACATACACAAGGAATCTCTTAAAGTTTAGTGTTGGTCACTGATGTTGTTGTTTCCTTTGGTTAGGTTTATTCTTATCTTCAGACATAAATAAGGCTTTACTGATGACTTTACTGGTTGAGTATAGTCATCAGTTCTTTTATTCTAATGTACTTCTTTAACATTTTCTCAGCTGTCAGCTATGAGTGAGACTGGTTCTCAAGTGGTTCTCCAACCACAGCATGACAGTTATTAAGATTTTACACAGAATGTCTGTAAACACATGTGTGTTTAGTAAAAAGATGGGCTTTGTTTTCGTCATTTTGCAACTCAAGTTGTTTTAACTGGTAGAACCGATGGTATGAGCAATTTTAAAATAATCGAGTTATTTTGTAACGTATGCAGTTAATTAAACACTGTCAAATTGCTTTTTAAAAACTTTTTAAAACTTTGTTTGAATGAAAACTGTATTTTAATCTGCTAAGATTGAGTTGAAATGCCTGAACAATAAGGGAACATCTCTTGGTCAGTGGAGATAAGATACTCAGTTCAGTTTCTGGGCTTTATGGAGAGTGCCATCAGTGCCTCTAACCATGCTGGGGAAGGAGATGAGGACTAACAGTGTAGAGTATGAGGAGCCCTAACTAACCACCCAGCAGTTGAAATCTCAGACTCGAGCCAGCCTGCCTCAGTTTATATCTTGGTGCCATCACTTCCTTGCTGGGTGACCATGACGAAGGTGCTTACCCTGTCTGTAGTCAGCTTCCTCATCTGGAATGCAGATGAAATGAGTTCATGTACGTGAAGTACTAAGAGCAGTGCCTGGCACAGAGTCAGGGCCATAGAAGCAGGTGTTGCTACTGCCCCATCTCCAGCCCAACCTCCTCTGACACCCAGATTAGAGCATCCAACCACCATCTCCACTCTGGTGTCTACTAAGTCTCAAACCAAACGTGCTTTAACAGATCTCTTGCCTTTTTCTTTCCTTCTTTTCTTGTGTCCCCCCAAATCTGTTCTTCCCTTCTACTCAGCTAATTGTATCAGGAGAATTCTTTGACCCCTCACTCCTCAAGTCTTGCAGCTCTGCCACCAAAACTAGACTGTCCCTGCACATTCTGTCTACTTTCGCTGCTAGGCTCGTGGCCATCACACCTGTTCTGCGCAGCCCCTGCTCCTCTGGTCTCCTTACTTCTCACCCTTCTATAGTTACTGTCTGTCTTTCTTTCTTTCTTTCTTTGCTCTCTTTCTTTTTCTTTCTTTCTTTCTTTCTTTCTTTCTTTCTTTCTTTCTTTCTTTCTTTTCTTTCTTTCTTTCTTTTGTTCTTTCTTTCTCTTTCTTTTAAAGATTTTATTTATTTATTTTTAGAGAGAGGGGAAGGGAGGGAGAAAGGGAGAGAAACAGCAATGTGTGGTTGCCTCCTGTGTACCCCCAACTGGTGACCCAACCTGCAACCCAGGCATGTGCTCTGACTGGGAATCGAACCAGCGATATAATTATGTCTTTGTCTAGCAGCTGGTACAATCAGGCTGTTCCTCTGTTTAAAATCTACAGCGACTTTCCATTTCACTTATAACCAATCCAAAGTCCTGACTCTGAACTCAGAGCTCCACACGATCACTTTCTGTACCTCATCTTATGTCTGCTTCCTTCTCCCTCCCTCCACCTGCACCTCACCAGCATTCTTTCTGTTCCTGACATCTGTCAACCTTGTTCCTTCCTCAGCTCCCTGACACCCATGCCTTCTGTCCAGAATGCTCAGCTCATCTTAGCTCAAATGTCCACACCTCAGAGAGGCTGTCCTTACATTCTCCTTGAAAGAAATCTTCCTTTGTCACTCATGATTACATTATTCTGTCTTATTTTCTTTGTTAGTTATTCAAATCTTGTTTGTTTAATGGTTGGGTCATCTGAGCACAAAAGAGTCAGGAGGCTTTTTAGAAATAAATGGCAAAAATGTATTCAAGGGTGCAAACCAGGTAGACAGCTAGACAACACCCAGAGTGTTCTGAAGAAGAAAGAAAAGAGTTTTTTTATAGTAAAAAGTACATTCTTGAGAAGAATGAGTCCTGCATTTTTAGCTTCTGGATTGGTCAGAGATGCCTATCTTATAGGTGTCAGGGTCTGGATAATGGATGTCAGTCTGTCTGGACATGTGGACATTCTTTTCTAAGTTCTTCACAGGGTTATCTATAGTATATATCTATATACCTATGTCTGTCTGTCTGTCTGTATCTGTTTATCTATCTACCTACCTATCTATCTACCCCGGCACTGATACACTACTAAAAAGTTCAAAAGTTTAAGTTCCCTGGCTACTTAAAGTAGGAACAGAATCGTTTCTTCATGCCTCAGCCTACTTCGTTTTAGTAATTTAGCAGCTTGACTATAGTGACTCCATTTTATTTCTCCACTCTTTCCCCAGTATACTACTTTCTTCTGTTCACTGTTAAATTTAAGAGTCTAGACCAAGTCAGGGTATGGCACTGTTTCATAAAAAAGATGTATAGGGAATGTAGCCCCCAAATGCCGAAGGAGCTGAGAGGCCAGAGAATAAAGCAGACAAGTCCAGCTTGTTTGTTTAAAGAGTTTTAATAGAGAACTTACAGAAATGTTGTCCAGGGTGTTAGAGGAAAAAATGGATCATCCCCCAGACCCCCTGTTTTTGACCCCTAATAAATGGACCTGCATACTCCAAAAGGAATGTGGTGGTGATCTAGGGAAACAAAGGGACCAGATAGTGGGCACTGTGCACCAGGGTGAGTTAACAGATAACATTGAGGACAATCTGCCCTTTGGGCACCTTGCCTCTGAGGAAGGACTAAATGGTGGAGGAAGGTTAATGGCAGTCCGTGAATAACCGGGAGCCTCTGTATACGTTCCCAAGTCCCCCCAGGGAAAAGGGCAGGGGGTTGAGGGTTCTGGCAGATTAGTTTCAAATGGAGTCAGCTTTTCAAATTGGAGTCAGCTCTGTCTGAACAACCACGTAGTCGATATTCAATGCTTATTTCTTGAATAAAAACTATTCTTTGAAAGTAAATTCCCTACAAAGATTTTTAAAGATGTTAAAAAGTAATTTTGGTAAATAATTGTAAATTTGTATTTTTTTAAAGATGTGGGCCCAAATCAAACTTAAAGGTTCTGGAAGATAATATCTTCTCTACATTCTTCCTGATACTTACTGAGCCACTTCTCCTGGTAGCTCTATCATTTTATTTTGCCTGAGGTAGTTCATAGAGTGATTTCCTTTAACATAATTATCATTGTGTCCAGGCGCCAGAAATCCTGTATATAGATGTGATACCCACATACATGGCACATGCACATACACAGAACACAGAATCTTTGGTGCCTGGAAACAATGCTTTTCGCTTCATCTTCAAAAACTGGATGCTAGTAAAATCACTCTTCATCCACCAGCCTTCCTCCCCCACCAGCTTATGCTACGGGAAAGAAAATACATGTAAGGAATTTTTTTAAGTGGCAGCAATTTGTGTGTATATTTATTTTTCCTTCAACTCGGCAGATAATGGCTGGTGGTGGGAGAATGTGATCGCTGCCTTTTTTCAGAGACACTCTCCGATCAGTTGGCTTATCCGCACTGTGAGTATATTGACTGCTGAGCTCACCTCACCCCTAACTTCATTTTCTAAACTGTGTTCCTGCTGTGGTCCTCTGTCATTGCACAATGTTGTTCTTAATGGAAGAAGCTCCTGAAAAGGATAAGCATCTCAAAGTTTGCGAAGTGCCTAACAACCATTTGGATCGTGCGTATCAAAGATAGACAAAGCCGGACACTGGTAAGGACAGATTTTAGTCTATAGTATAACACTGCAATAGGGAAAGGTGTCCAGCGTGAACTGAACTCAACTTCAATTTGTACGGAGGTGCCTTGGTGTTTTAAAGGTAGAATGAGAGGATAGGGAGGGGTGAGGGGGAGCGCAGCACAGTCAGAGAAGTAACAACTTACAGAAAGCTGAAAACAGAGGCTGTTCCTATAAAACCTGTCTGAATATGCTCTTAGGCGCCTTCCCTCCGGCAGAGACTGGGAGACAGGGGCCCTGTCTTCAGGTGTTGGCTGGAATAAACAGTAAGTTTTTTGGGCAATGTCCAGGGAGGAAAAATTTCCATCTACTCTTCTAGATTCTTCTGACTGATGTAATAATCAAATTGGCATGAGACAGATTAGCAGGAGAAAAAAAAATTAAAGTTTAGTAACTTCTCTACCTCCTGTGTACACAGAAGACACCCAGGAAAAATATGTGACTCTTACCAAAATGGTGGAAGCCATTACCTTAAATACCACATTCAACTTAAGACCAAAGGAAATGTTGGGGGTGGGACTCAGTTATGGGAGGGAACCAGGAAAAGCACAGCAAACAAGAGTTAAGATTTTTAACAGACTGGCAGTTACAAAATAGTCATGGGGATGTAAAATGCAACATAGGAAATATAGTCAATAATACTGTAATAACTATGTGTGGTGCCAAGTGGGTACTGGAAATATCAGGGGTAACACTTTGTAAAGTATATGACTGTGTAACTGTAACAGAACCCTTGGGCTGCTTTGATTGAAACAAAACCCACGGGCTGTTTAGTTAGGGGCCCGATTGCCCGCCGCCAGAATTATAACTCTGAATACCAGAGTTTGGTGAAAAGAAAAAGAATTGTTTATTTACACATAGTCCTGCCTCCCCCTCCCAGACCTGGCCAGTCTTAGGAAAGTCAGAAACACCGTTTCCCTACTTCCTAGGCACAGTTCAGCTTTACCAGTAGCTGCCAATCACTCAGTTCTGATTGGGGAGGTCCTTTCTGTGCTGTGGTGCCCTCCAGCTCTCAATGCAGGACCGCCTGGATTCTCAGCCTCCTTGTAAACTGCCTTCTTCCTGCAAACCGCATGGATCTCCTCTCCTTCTCAAAACCGCATGGCAACAGCCTCTTCTTAAAGCAGCCTGGAGATCCCTTCTCCAAGCCAGATGGAGGGAGCCCACAAGAGCCAGAGAGTAAGGGCGTGAGGGCCAGAGAGAGCCAGAGAGAGAGAGCCTCCTAGAGCCAGAGCCAGCACAAAATATGTCCACAGCTGCTTCTCTTCCTCCCTGCCTCCTCTCTCCCCCTCCGTCCTCTCACGCAGTGGGTGTTGCAAACAGTTCTGACCATTCACAGAACCCTACATAGGCTCTGTCTGCTTCTTCCGTACAAGCCCACAGTCCAAGATCCCTCCCATCTTCCTGAGTCTTGGAAGTAAAGTGGATCTTTGCAACAATGTTTCCAGCCACTAGCTCCAGGCATGCAAGGGCATCCTGAAAGCTGCTTCCTGCTCCCTATCTCCCAGCCGCAAACTCTGGGGTTTGTTTTTGGACTCCCCTGTTTCTGTAACATAACCCCTATGGTGTACACTTGAAATTAATACAAAATAATATTGAACATAAACTGCAATTGAAATATTTTTTTTTAATTTAAAAAAAAAAGTAAGATTTTTATGCATATTTAAGTCCAAGCCTTCTCTACTGCTAACAGTTTCCAGAGATTCAGATATTCTCGTCCTGGCACAGTCAGGGAGACACCCTCACAAGTGGCGAGTTCCCGTGCAAATGGAAATGTCTCTTACAAAAGGGTAACTGCTACCTGGTTTTCAGAGCTTCTGCCATGTCTGCTGTTCCTTAAAAATAAGCAGCTTAAAATAATCCTTATGAAAAGGGACATATTTTGGGGTGGCAGATTCTGCTCCCCTACAGCAGCCTTGAGTTTTCTCGGGGAGTCACTATAAGCCAGGCTAGGGTCATCATAGGGATGTATCTTTGAGCTGTTAGAAACTATGTTAGTGTTTGTTCCAGTCTTCATGACCAGGATGAAGGCCTGGTCAAGAGGAGGGCTCAGAGGGGACTGGCTAGAGTTTGGTCAAGGAGAGAATCTTTGTCGTAGGCCAGACTTTTCCACAATAGCTGATTGAGATGAGAGAGAATATTATGCTTTTCTACAGCTCTAGATGTGTGTCCCCTCCCCCTGCTTAGAATCTCCATTGGCAAATACTTTGAATTAGTAAAACAAATGCATTAGAAGGTAGCGCTATACACACACATAAAAGGAACATCTGCTTTACAGGACCTATTAGCAGAGTTCCACGCCACATATAAATTGTCATTTGGCCACAGAAAGCTTGTCTTCAAGAGCACATCTCTGGTACAAGGATGTGGCTCTGCCTGGCTCAGCCTGCTTGGTCCTTCTTTGTGTTACTCTAAATGATCTAGCCTCTCTGGACTTAAAGTTCTCCTAAACTTTTTACTTGGGTACTCCCTTAAAGATGTTGACAAACTATGCGTCCTTTACACATTTTTAAAATGACTTCCAAATTTTTTCATCAGAAGACTAAAAAGCTGCAGAAAAACCAGTGTATTATGACTTGTTGATATTTAAAAATAAAACTATAATTTAAATCTATCCAGTGGAATCTGAACACCAAAATGATTTTTAAAAATTTAGATATACTTTACATAAAGTGAAATGCACAGATATTAAGAGTTTAGTTCAATGTGTTTTGACAGTTGTACACACTCACATAGCCATCCCCGTAACCACCAACAAAATAAGCTTCAGACATTTCTAAGTCCCTGGAAATTTCCCTACTGTCCTTTCTAATCAATGCCAAACCTCCTCTGACTCACAACCTCCCCCCAGGAAACCACTCTTCAATTTCTTTCACTACAGGAAAGTTTTGCCTGTTCAAGAATTCATGTAAATGAAACCATAGTATGTGGTCCTTATTTCTTTCACTCAGCATAATGTTTTTCAGAGTCATCCATGTTTTTTGTGTTGCTAGTTCATCCCTTTTATTATTGGAGAATACTCAGTTCTATGAATATGCCACAGTTTATCGATTTTCTTGTTAGTAGACATTGGGTTATTTCCAGTTTGAGGTTATTATGAAAAGTCTGCTATAGAAATTTTTGTACAAGTCTTTTTGTAAACATATGTATGCATTTCATTTGAGTCAGTACTTAAGAATGGAATCGATGGGTCATAAGGTAAATGCATAATTAATTGAAGTATATAAATATAATTAATCTTTTTGGAGTATACAACTCACTGATTTTAATATATTCACATGTATGATGATGCTAATGTGGGTTTGTCTTTCTGTTCAGACTCTGAGCGAAGCAGAAAACTTTGAAGCAGCTGTTTACAAATTGGCCAAGACTCCCCTTATTGCTGATGTATATTATATTGTTGGTGGCACGTCACCCCGGGAAGGAGTGGTCATCACGAGGAACAGAAGTGGCCCAGTGGACATTTGGCCTCTGGATCCTTTAAATGGAGCGTAAGTAGAATTAAAGGCTCTGGCCATTTTATATTAATAATCTTTTTTTAAATAGGTGAAACGGTGTTTTCTATTTTTATATATTCCGTCTTTAGTTATGTCTCCAATGACCTTGCTAAGATAAGATGACATGCTCTATTGTAGGTGGTTCCGAGTTGAGACAAATTATGACCACTGGAAGCCTGCACCTCGGAAAGATGACAGAAGGTAGGCCCCTGTCTGGTTTGCAGTATTTGCCTCTGGCCAGAAGAATGTTCTCCTCCTATTACAGGAACTGACGAGGACCCCTTGCCAGTGCTAAGTCAGAATGGGAGAGTGTAGTGTGTGGTGGGGAACACAAGGGAGAGCCTCTTGGCAATTGGTCAGATTTGGGGAGGGTGAGATTGGCCCCGGCCTCAGGGTCAGAAGTCCTAAATTCTATCACCAGCTCTGTTCATGGCTACCTGGGTGGCCTTTTGGGTCTCTGTTCACCCATCTGTAAAAGGAATAGACAGAGCAAGATTCATGGTTTTCTATGTAAGACTTTTTGGGGGAAGGAAAACATATTTCATGTTTAAATAAATAAACCACTTAGGGGCTTTCATTGTCCCTTCTAATTTTGAAACTTCTATAATTGTAAGTCAGTGTGCCCCCAAAGAACAGGCATTTCGCCTTGGCTTTCCTGCCCTCCCGGGGTTGGGCAACAACTGTTCAGTCTGCAGCAATACATTTTCAGCAGCCCAGCTTCCTTGAGCAGATGGGACTCATGGGCCTGGTGGTTGAATTAATTCCACTATGGGGGTCTAGGATGAGGGACGAAACTTGCTTGGGGACCAGGATCTGTTTTGGGGAAAGGAAGATAATGAGACTAGGCCTGGCCCAGAGACTCCCAAAATGAGAACTGGTGGGATTCAGAGTTTCCTGAAATGCCAAGTGACATTTGACCATTGTCCTTACAGAACACCTGCCATCAAAGCCCTTAATGTCACGGGCCAGGCAAACCTCACCCTGGAGGCCCTTTTCCAGGTAACTTGTATTGGGATGTCCAGTTTTTGCTCAGAATGTTTGGTGTCTTTATTAAAAGTGATTTAAGAAAATATTCTCTTCTGAAATCAAGCACATGTGGTAAATGCAAATGCTAGAGTAAAATTTTTACCTGGTTGAAAGCATTAAAAAAAATGTCAGGTGACATTTTCTGAACTTGTTTCTGCATAGGTCAAAGTATGCATCGTCACCTAAGTTTTTCTGCATGTTAGAAAAAGGTCCAGATGTGATTAATGTGTGTTCATTGTTTCAAAGGAGAAAGGATTCAAAAGTCTGTCACTCTGAGATAGAGTGTTAAGTGGTGTTATTCTTCCTATGGATGTTCTACATGTATTTCTTCCCTGTTTTAATTGTTATTATTACATGATTATTTTCCTGTGCAGGTTTTGTCTGTGTTTCCGGTTTATAACAAGTAAGTGACGCACCCCAGAAGGTGGACTCATGGGCTCTTTGGCTCAGCAGGGATGTGAGGGCTCCTATGGAAGAGGCTTTCTCCAAGCTCTGGAAACAGCTGTGAACAAAGCAGTCTCTGCTCTCACAGGACTAGCATTCTGCTGGCGCCGGGAAGGGGGGACGGGGAGGGTAGGAAAACAAATATAAGTCAGGTGAGAAGTCCATGAAGAAAAAGGTAAAGAAAAACAAAGAGATGTTTTCATCCTACAGCAGTCTGGTAGCTCGGGACTGGTAGCTTTCACTGTTAGAACTAAACTAGACAGCTTTGGCTTTCCTTGGTCTTCCTGGAGAGGTTCTGCCACCCCATGCTCATCCCACACCTAGCTAAGTATTTAAATTCTTATGCCCTTTATAATCTACAACCTGGGATTTTACCCAGATTCTTTTCTGAAGAGAACCACTGGACCGTCACTACCACAGCCACAGGAAACTCTTAGTTAAATTTGAGAGGCAGCCTCCACCAAACCTGTATAGGAAACTCTGAAGGTCTCCCACTAGCCTGCTTGGTCATTGTCCCCCTCCAGGCGTTGCCTGATGGCCTTACTCACACCTAAGACCAGCTCATTAGGAGCGCTGACACCTTTTGCTTTTGCGATAGGACTTAACATGCTAGAATAAAAGAGGAAGCAAGTCAATACAGAGTTTTAGCTCCTTTCAGTAAATTCCCAAATTCAGCATTTCCTACTTAGCATTCTCACTTCTGCGTTCTCCAAAGTAAGACTATCAAAATAGTATTCTTCAAGCCTTGGCTGGTATGGTTTAGTTGGTTGGAGCTTTGTGCCATAGATCAAAAGGTTGCAGGTTCAATTCCCAGTCAGGGCACATTCCCAGGTTGTGAATTTGCTCACTGGTTGGGGCGTGTACAAGAAGGCAACCCAATGATGTTTCGCTCTCTCTCTCTCTCTCTCTCTCTCTCTCTCTTCCCCCTTTGCCCCTCTTCTCCCTCCCTCCCTCTCTCTAAAACAAACAAACAAAAAAATGTCCTCAGGTGAGGATAGAAAAAAAGTATTCTTCAAGAAATAGCCTAATGCAGATAAAACCTGTAAAGTGATTTTTAGTTTCAAATACCCAATTGATTTTTTTTCTTTGAAACAATCCTCTTTTACACAAACACAAAATAGGAGTTTCCCTGATGGTCTCTAGAATAACTTTTGTATATGGATGCTTTAAGACTTATGTATAATGACATTTTCAAAACTGGAGTTATTCTTTTTCCTTTGTACAATAATAGGAATATATCTTCAAAATACCTCTTTGAACGTTTCTTTGCAATGGCCTGATAAAAAGATTAATGCTAAAATGTTTATTCCATAAACAGTATTCTAACAGCCAAATACAGAAAAGCCAAATTACCCGGCCCGTCAGTATTTTATCACTCTACCAAGTGAGGTGCTTGAGGAACAAGTGGTACCTGGTGGTAAGCTAGTAAACTAGCTGTTTGGTGGGGAGCGAGAAACAAAAACCCGCGAATCTGTAGCATTTATTAATTTATTAGCTTCCAGGGTGTAAATACTCCTACCTGGCCTATTTCAAGCTTACAACTGGCCCGTAAACGTCCTTCGTATTTAACAGTTGGCTCTCACCAGCCTGTAGGAGCCAGCTCCAAATGTACCACTGACTGGACCCCTTCTAGTAGGGCACAATTTTGCCTTTTTAATATTCATTTGAAAAATAGGGATTAAAAGCCTGTATTTGTGTTCTTACTGTTGTGAAAATTTATGACTATATCTTTTTAAATTAGTATTATAATAAAATATTTTTCTGTGTTTTAATAAAGCATTTCCATGCTGCAGATAACCACTATAATTCTTTTTAATCCTTGCCTGAGGATATAATCATTGATTTTAGAGAGAGAGGAAGAAGGAGGGGGAGAGTAAGAGAGAGGGAGAGAGACATCGAGACATTGATCAGTTGCCTCCTATGCAC
The DNA here is from genome assembly GCF_987537825.1 of Furipterus horrens. Taxonomy (NCBI): domain Eukaryota; kingdom Metazoa; phylum Chordata; class Mammalia; order Chiroptera; family Furipteridae; genus Furipterus; species Furipterus horrens. Next base: position 169,719,432 of record NW_028327172.1, read on the forward strand.
CCTGGCCAGGGATCGAACGAACCTGCAATCTTTTAGTTTAAAAAATGATGTTCCAACCAACTGAGCCACACTAGCCAGAGCAATAACCCCTATAATTTTACAAAGTTGCATAGCTAATTGAATGTAGTATAATTGAGTTAAGGATTTCCCAGTTGTTAGTTTTTTCTCTATTAAAGCTCTGAAATAAACATATTTGTGCATTTTCCCCCCTTTTGGATATTTCCCTTGCCTAAATTCCCAGGCGTGGGGTTACTGAGTTAAAGGCTGTGAATGTTTAAATGGCATCTGAAATGTTTTGTCGAAATGAAAATTGTTAGAAATTATAAACAGCTTACAAAGTAGCATTTTTCTCTATTGTATAATTGAAAGCCCACAAGGAATTACATTTAAAGGATAATCACTACTGAGCCAGAATTAACACAGGTCCTTTGTATATGAGGTTAATAGAAGTAAGTCTGAACAGAAGTTAGCTCTATGCTTCCCTCTTGTGCTGTGCTACAAAATTACACTCACCTGCAATAGAACTCCGTCTTCTCCAGTGGCTGAAAACAGAAAAATTTTAAACTGTGATGGAGAATAGAATTATAACTATGGTAAATAAGCAGCCAAAGTCCTTTTCAGGGGACATCCATTACACCTGGACGAGCTCTGCATGTGCTCATAGTGCTTTTTTCAGCTGGACATATGATTCAGCTGTAGGGCCCAGGGCTACTAGTTCTGCCTATTCCTGAGCAACCCAGCTCCAGATACTTTGAACATGCATTCCAGCTGGTGTGCAGCACAAGAATTAGGTGAGGAGTGAGAAGGGAAGGGGCCTGTGTGTGTGCGCGTGCGTGCGCGCACCGGGGCTCATGTTGTTCAGGTTTCCTGCTATGCAGAATTTGGAGTAAATGACATTGTACTTTTCATCCTTAGATTTGGGCAAGTGGGCCCCATGTCTTGATCTCTGAGCTTTAGAAACTCTGCCCTGGCCTTCCTCTGACCCTCCCTAGATATGAGGATTCCTCTGGGTCAGGGGCATTTGCCCACCAGTTTGGCTCAAGTACCCAGGACCCTGGAATTCTTTGCCTAAACAGCACTAAGCCCATTTCCAGGGCCCTTGCGGTCCACGTCTGTGGGTGGAATGCAGCCATGGTGGACATCCTGTGCCTTGTGGGGGGCCAAGGATGTTTGCTGGGGCCATGCATGAAGCCTGAATGCAGAGGCAGAGGTGTCCACATATGTGCCCCTGTAGTGTAGGGCAGAGCAAGGCGAGGGCCAAGGCCTGCTCTTCCTCACTGCCACAGCATGGAACTCTGAGGCGCGTGAGAGTTTTTAATTGAACTTGGCCTTTCACAGTGTTGTCTAATAGGAGAAAAGAACACCTTAAGTGTGTGGTTGCTTGAATTAAAAATTTTAAATATTCCAATATATGTGGGCCTCTAGTTGTATTCTTGTCCTAGGTCCCAAGTGTTAGGGAAGGGCTTGGTATTTTTTTCTTCTTTGGGATATTAGGGGAATGATGTGTATGTAAAAGTTTCTCATTATTTTCAGCTACACGATTTATACTACAGTAATGAGCGCTGCCAACCCAGAGAAGTACATGACAAGGATCAGAAACTTGGATTAAAAGGAAATAAGCAGAAGAGTGAATTCACCTGCTACGAAAGGTTTGCTAAAGTTTATTTGGTGGGGAAGGGGTGGGTGTGTGCTGGTATTTCTCACAGAAGATGATAGCATACTTAACATGTATATACATGTGATATTTTTGGACAGGCTTCTGGCACATATGATTGTCAGTTGTGTCAGATGAATGTCAATATTAGGTATTTATTTTGAGTTGTTTGTATGGTGCCCAGTGCCCTTTGATGCCTTATTGAAACCTACTCTCAGGGCAAGGTGTCATCTCTTCACTTATATGGAGAGGAAAATATCTCGTAAGACTTCTGTGTCCCCAGGATAACAGTGAGGTAGGCCCATCACCTTTGCAGCATAAGACAGACACTGAGGGCAAAGGACACCAACAGAATTTGTTTTGGGCATCAGTGAGCTTATCAATGAGAGGAAGGACTTGAGGAAAAAGCCGGAATCCTTTCTGCTGTCCCTGAAACCTGGACAGCCAGCTACTGATGGACACCATTGCCTATTGCAACAATCTTCTGGAGTTTGTAAACCTGGCCTAATAAACATAGTCATTCACGTATCATGGGAATGTTAAAAATTAGTGTTTGAATTGAGTGTATTTATTTTTTTCTTCCCTTACAGGTGATTTTTTAAAAAATGAAATTCTTGAAGAACTGCACTTCAAAAAATAAAACAAAATGAAAGGACTGTATTATTTTATGAACAATACAGCCTCCTTCCTCATTAAACTTTTCAACCTTGTGAACTGGGGAACAGGAGGATCACTTTGGAGCTTGTTTTGGTAAATCGAGTAACAGGCATCTTACATTTGCTTCCCTGTACGGTTTGCCGCACCCCGCCCCTCCCCAAGCTTCGTCTCTCCTGGCTTGAACAACTCAAAGATCATTGGTCTCAGAAGTCAAACCATAGCCCAGCCTCTCACCATAACATAGCTATGTTGCCATACCTCAGCTTACAAGGAAATGAGCTCTTTGTTCATTATGAAGTGTTAATGGAAGAATCTGAGAAAAAAAGATTCTTCTTGAAGAAATGGAGAGCTCTCGTTTGAATAGAGCTTGTTTGAATATTTGTTAGTCTAACCTTTGATCATGTATTTCCATGTGATGAGATTCTCGTTTTTTATAATGTTTCTAACATGGTATACTCCTTTTTCTAAATTGCTGCTTTCTTACTGCTTTTTAAAAGCAATATGCAATCAAATAATTTCTGATGGTCACTTACCATTAATTAATAAAATACTGAAAAAGATGTTGGTTAGGAAACTAAAAATTTCCAAACTATTTAGTGCTGTTTTCGCCCTGTATTCTGAACACCTCTCCGAGGAAGCAGGTCCTGTAGATGTTAAGTGTCAGGGTTCAAAGGAGTGCACAGCTCCTTATTTATTTATTTATTTTTTTGACATATATATGAAAGAAACTTCTTTGGAGATGCAGTCATAAAATCTAAAAGCCTGAGCAATGGAGTTGATTGGATGTTCCTGTTTAGTGTACCAGCAGAAGGAAAGGTAACGGCACACCTGGAGCAAAGCATCTGCCAGGCACAGAGCACACCCGTCTGTGGTGCTGCACACCTCTATGGACACCCAGAACATTCATGTCTCTTCTTAGGCAGTGTTGGATTAACACCCTAAATTTCCCTCATCCCTGCCCTTTTTAAAATCAAATAACAAGAGTATTTTACTCTTGCCAGACACATCACACTGCGATTAACCAGAAGTTTCTACGCATCAGTCACAGTTCCTTCTGGTTTTCTTGAAACTATACTGTAGTTTTGGATGGAAATTTGGGGGATGCCCTCAGTTTAACTGGGTGAAGTGACGCTCTTGAGAGCTTTAAAGCAGGACAGTCACTGAACTAATCTAAATCTCCGGCTGCTGCTGAGATCTTTGTCCCTTGTGCCCCGTGGCTTCACTATGATGAGCCTAGGTATAGATTTGTGTTTGTTTTTTTTTTTTAAGTCTGGTAAGGATTTGTTATGCTCTCCAAATTTCAAATTTATTTCTTTCATTCAGTTTTAGAAAGTGCTTGATTATCATCTAAGAATTGCTCTCCTACATTCTCGTGCATCCTCTTCTGAACTCTTGAGTATGTATGTGACTCCTTTTCTATCCTGTGTCTCAGCCCCTCTGGAATTTGGGGGTGGGGGTGAGTAAGAGGAATGGGTTTCTCTCTCAATGATGTAGTTCAGTTATTTAAAGGTCTTCCTTCCAGTAAATCAGAAATATATCTTCAATTGATTTATAGATTTTTTTAAATATCAAGGAAAGTATTTTTATTTTAGATGGACTATTTGGTACTTCTTCAAACCTGCCAGGATCTTTTTTTTTTTTTTTTTTTTTTCTTTGATAGCATCTTGTTTTTTGCTTTGGTATATTTTGTTAAGCTTCTTACACTACACTTATTTTATATTCTGCTTCTAATTTCCATCAACTGTTCAGGTATCCAATTTTGCTCTTTGTTTTTGCTGACTCACTTATTTGAGGCTTCCAGTGTTTTGTAATTTTGGGTTGTGAATTTTTGGTTCCCTGGAAAATCTTGAAGGCCTGGCTTGATGGTGCACCACCCAGTGAGGATCTGTTTGTTAATTTCTCAGCTTATGATTTCTTAGCACATTCAAGTAATATAAATTGAAGCCTTAATTTATATTGTCTGAGGGCAGACCTATTGTTACAAATTCATAAAGAGCCCCACCCCCTGCATAGGCTGAGACATTTTTTTAAAATCCTCAAGGATATGTTTATTGATTTTTAGAAGGAGCCCTGGCTGGTGTAGCTCAGTGGACTGAGCTCTGGCCTGCAGACCAAGGAGTTGCCAGTTTGATTCCAAGTCAGGGCGCATACCTGGGTTGTGGGGGCCTGCAAGAGGCACTGTTCAATGTTTCTCTTGCACATCAATGATGTTTTTCTTCCTCTCCCTTCTCTAAAAATAAATAAGTTTTTTGTTTTTTTTTTTTTTTTAAGAGAAGGGGAAGGAAGAGAGAAATATCAATCAGTTGCTTCCTGTACGCACCCCTACTGGTGATCGAACTCCCAACCTAGGTATGTGTCCTGACCAAAGATTGAACTGGCAAACTTTTGGTATATGGGATGACGCTCCAACCAACTGAGCCACCCAGCCAGGGCTGTCCTTCAGAGTCTTCTTTTATTTTTATTTTTATTTTTAGAGAGAGGGGAAGGAAAAGAGAAAGCAAATTTAGAAATGTGAATTAATTCATTTGCTTTATAGATTTGCTGACTTTCAAGGGTGATTTGAGAGGAGAAAAGATTTTCAAAATCAAAGTTCAGGAGCTGGGAAAACAATTACATGCGATCTTCTAATCTGAGAAAAAAAGTTAGCATTTGAAGGGGGTCAGAATATGCCACCTCAAAATATACCACTGTGACATGAGGATTATTTTGAGTTGAAGGCAATTGAGAATCAACAGCCACAGAAAGAGTTCTCTTGCCTTCCCCTTGCCTGCCTTGATGAAGGTGGGCCCATGGGAGGAGCACGGAGAGGCCTTTAGCAGACTACTAAAATAATCCTGACCTTTCATTAGTTCTCCCACCAATTCCTATTGTCTTTTTAAGGTGAGATAGTAAGAAGCTAGGAAAATTCCTTGGCAAGTGGAATGGGGAAACTGAGACAAATAGCTGAACAAATTGGCCAAGCAATTTACAGCCAGATACGGAAGGTCACCTGGGTAGAAAGCCCCGGTTGCCTAGCAACGGGGCCAGGCCTTGCCCTCAGGGTGGCCTTTTCTCCCTGGCATATCACCACCTTTGACCTTTCCTCTCTAGAGATAACATCTAGACCTCAGTTGTACTTTAGCTCCACTCCCAGAAAAGCAGCAAAACCACTTGGGCTATACCAGAAACAGCCAAAAGGACCCCCTGTGCTGGTGCTGACCAATCAGGGCATACCTAGAGCCCTGACCGGTGTGGCTCAGTTAGCAGGGCATCGTTCCACAAAGTGAAAGGCCGTTGGTTCAATTCCCAGTCAGGGCAACACCGTCAGGTTGCAGGTTTGGCCCCTGGTCAGGGGGACATTTGTATGAGAGGCAAACAATCAGCATTTCTCTCCTTCTCTTTCTCTCCCTTCCTCTCTCTCTAAAAATAAATAAATAAAATCTTTAAAAATAAAAGGGTATACCTGGAAAAGCTGATAAATATTTTATTGAAATCTCTCTTAAGACTTCCCCTAAACTCCCAGACTTTCAAAACTCTCAAACCAAAGGTTCCAGTGGTGTGCTCTCTCTCTCTGGAATGTGCCCAGGCCCTTCCCTTCCCTCTCTGCTTTCCCCATGGGCACACACCTCCTAAACTCTGAAGGACTCCATGAAACTTGCAACCAGGGGAGCAGTGGGCAGCAGCAGCTCCTCCCAGGCTAACCCTCTGAACCTGTCCCCAAGGCCCCCTTTCCTGTGACTTCTCAGTGAGCTGACAGCAGCCTCATGTTGGCTCATTTCTTTCCCATAAGTTTCCAGGTAGCCAAAGCAGCCCCACTTGGTCACGCTCCTATTGCTGCTTCTGCCTTAAGCCCTTCCTTGTTTCACTGCCCTGCAGCTTTAGTAAACATCCTGTCAAGATCAACTGAACTCATGTTGTGAAATCTTTCCTGTGCAAAGTTAGGAACCCACACACTACCCACCCGCTCCGGGCCTAGTCTCCTTCAGGTAACATTCACACAAGGCAAAACCTACTAGCGAATTCTGGCTGAGACAGGCCATCAAGAAGATCTTGAATAAATGCAGATTTAATACATACATACATACACACACACACACACACACACACTCATGTATACTGAACAAAAATTCATGTCATAAGAGTCAAACCTATGGCTGCAGGGACTTCAAAACCAAAAGCTACTGCTGCACTAGTTACAAAAAATAATACCTAAAGGCTTGAAAAAGATTCTAATTTTATCTCTATTAAAGGCAATTGGATGAGCAGGTGATTAATAGGAGGCTCAGTTTCTACATTTGTGCCCAACAGGAAACATATTTTAAGCCTTTAAGAGAAAATTACCATCATTGAGATATAGTCAACAGATAAATTGTGAAGCTAATGCAGTAGTACAGGGTGGGGCAAAAGTAGGTTTAGAGTTGTGAGTATGCGAAGCAGAGTTTATTCTTGTATTATTATTTATGAATTATTGTATTACTTATTTCTATTACAATTGTAAACCTACTCTTGCCCACCCCTGTATTTCAGTGGCTTGCCTTTTCCCTTAAAATATGAGCATCTTTTCATGACAGAGGATACTGATCTGCTTTTTTTATAACAAAAGACTGCAGTATTGTCCTGTATGCATGTATAATAATTTATTTAAACGTTCTACAATTTTTGAACTTTTAAGTTGTTTCTAATATTTCATGATTACGAACTAGGTTAATGAAAATCTTTACATACATCTTTGTGTGGGAGAATAGTTTTTATCAGATACTCCTAAATGATATTTCTGGACCAAAAGGTTTACATATTACAAATTTGTAATCTAATAAAGTAAATATATAATTTAATAAGTCACAATTAAAAGTTAATCCAGTTCAATTCCAAAAAAGTGAAACAATTTATATTCCTACCAGCAGTGTATGGAGAGAGTCCTTTTTCTCATACTCTCAATAGTACAGCATCGTGTCAGTCTTTTAACTTTTAGGCAGTTTGGAGAAAAAAATATTAGCTATCAACCACAAACAAGCAGTAAGAAAATGTGAAAATACTAAAATCAGACAAAAGAGAATTCAAGGCCAAAGGGATTTTTAGTGGTTTTATTTTATTTTAATAGGCCACCCTCTACCAAAAAAATAAAACAACCATAAGCCTTCATGTATTATAAAATTGCCAATGGCAATTTCATATGGTTTAATCTAATTAATTACATTGCTTTAACACACATAAAGGAAAGATTCAGAAATACATGGGTAAATTGCTAAATCTGTATTTACAGAAATCTTTAAACCATTTTTTTTCAAAGATGGGCAGATCAGGGAAAATAACAGGATAAAGAGGATTTGAATAATGTAATTAACAAGCTTGACCTACTAAATATATGTAAGCAAGCAGAATGTAGATTTCTTTGCACATTCCCATGGAATATTTAGTAACTACCAGGGTGTACATGAGCATTTTAAGATTTATTAAAAACCTGTGTTTTCTGGGAATAGTGGTTTACAACAATTTAGATTATATCTGAGGGAAAAAGTGTCCTTAATAGGAGTAAATGAGGAAGGGCAGGATATTTAATCAAGTTTTATGGGAAACAAAAGCCAGCCGCAAGGAAGAATGCCTTGGTCTCCTGCTTGGTTTCAGTGAGGACCCCTCCAGCCTCCGTCTCTAGAACCCCCAGTCCCTTCTGCCACATCAGCACTCTACTGTCTCTGGGTTAAGGAGCTTAGGCTTCTCAGATGTGGCTTGAGGAACACAGGCTTCTAATCCAGGAGAGTAAGAAGGCTTAGAACTCTGAACGGGCGGGAGTGAGCCGTGGAGAAGCTGTCTTCAGTAGCTGGGCTTGAGTGTGAGACAGGTACCCAACTATGCAGTCTCCCCTTTCAAATCTTCCTGCATGCCTGATTTAAGGCCAAGGGGTGCCTACTGCCATGAGGTGGGGAGCCCCGAGGCTTGCCCAGGGCAGTGGGCATCATCACTGCCTTTCCCGGAGAAGGCATGTCAGACTAGGCCTGCACTTTATTTACTGTACTCCAGATCTGGAATAAATTAGATCAACCCCAGGATCCCTCAGCCAACTCTGAAAACGGGATGTGGACCATACCTGCGTATTAAAGTGGTTCCTGCCTGGTGTTTCATAGTGAAAAATACTGAAGAAGGTAAGAGCTTTCTTTCTAACCTAAGTACAGAAATGGATGAGATTATGAAAGCAACAAACATATTTCCACACAGGAAATATACATAGGCTTGGTTTGGGGCAGAGGTCAGAGAAAGCCCCTTTGTTATCTTACTGACTTACCTAGAGAAGGTCTTTGCTGTACATGTGTGTTTTGAGGTCTTTAAGTCCTGAGTGATGAATCTTCCTTCTATATTTTGGGTTCACTTAGTGGTCAGATAAACAAGTACATCATATTATTTAATGATGATGTCTGATATGGTTGATGCTAAGTCAGATCCTAGAGGGTCAAGGAGTCTCACCATGCAATGTAGATGTGCTAATTACCTGAGAAGCAGGCTCAGCTGGGGACTCACCCACAGGAGAAGCAGCTAGTCATTACCAAAATGTGATGACCCGTTCAACAATCTAAGGCTACAGCAAGCTAATTTTTTAAAAGATTTTATTTATTTATTTTTAGAGAGAGGGGAAAGGAGGGAGAAAGAGAGAGAGAGAAATAACAATGTGCAGTTGCCTCCTGAGTGCCCCCAACTGCGGACTTGGCCTGCAACCTAGGCATGTGCCCTGACTGGGAATCGAACCAGCGACCCTTTGGTTCACAGGCCAGCACTCAATCCACTGAGCCACACCAGCCAGGAAGCTAATTTTTTATGCTTGAGCTTATGAATTTTTCACTTTTTGCCTTGAGAATTATTTTATTTCTCTTTTCTATTCATTTTTCTTAATGAATTTCTAAAATATCTTCAGCTGTTCTGTACACAATGTCACGTTCTTCTCTCACGGCAGCTGCATGTGATACCTATTTAGTCAGTCATTTTCTCATGTTTTTCCTTGTATGTAAAAATTATTGAAAAATAGTTTACTGATTTTTAATTATAAAAGTTGCAATAGAACTGTATAAGTTAAAAATGAAACTTTCTTGTTCTCCAGAGGTAATCACTGTTAACAGGTGTATGCTCTTTGAGTATACTATTATTGACATATTTTTTATGTGGATGAGATCACATTAAATATACTGTTCACAATTGCTTCTGTTTTTTGCATTATTTTATTTTATTTTTAATTATATTTTATTGATTATACTATTACAGTTGTCCTGATTTTTCTCCCTTTGCCCCCCTCCACCCAGTATGCCCTACTCCCTCACGCAATCCCCCCACCATTGTTTATGTCTATGGGTCATGTGTATAAGTTCTTTGGCTACTCCGTTCCCTATATTGTGCTTTACATCCCCATGGCTATTCTGTAACTAACTATTTGTACTTCTTAATCCCATCACCTCCTCAACATTCCCCCACACCCCTCTACCATCTGGTAACCATCAAAATGTTCTCTGTATCCATTATTCTGTCTCTGTTCTTCTTGTTTGCTTAGTTTGTTTTTTAAATTCAATCGTTGATAGATTTGTATTTTTTGCCATTTTATCGTTCATAGTTATGATCTTCTGGTTCTTAAATAAGTCCCTTCAACATTTCCTATAATAATGATTTGGTGATGATGAACTCTTTTAGCTTTACCTTGTCTGAGAAGCACTTTTATCTGCGCTTTGATTCTAAATGATAGCTTTGCTGGATAGAGCAATCTTGGCTGTAGGTCCTGCTACTTATGACTGAATATTTCTTGCCAATCCCTCCTAGTCTGCAAAGTTTCTTTAGAGAAATCAACTGACACTCTTATGGGAACTCTGCTGCCGGTAACTATCTTCTCTCTTGCTTCTTTTAAGATCTTTTTATCTTTAACCTTTGGCATTTTAATTTTGATGTGTCTTGGAGTGGGCCTCTTTGCATCCATCTTGTTTGGGACTTTCTGTGCTTCCTGGACTTGCATGTCCATTTACTTTACCAAATTAAGGGAGTTTTCTTTCATTATTTTTTCAAGTAGATTTCCATTTTTTTGCTCTTTCTCTTCTCCTTCTGGCGCCCCTATGAGGTGAATGTTGGGCCCCTTGAAATTGTCCCAGATGTTGCTTATACTTTCCTCTTTTTTTTTTTTTTGATTCTTCTTGTTGTTTTGATTGGTTGTTTTTTGCCTCCTTATGTTCCAAATCATTTATTTGATTGTCAGCTTCATCCACTCTACTGAAAATTGTTCTTTATTTTAATTAGTATATCATTCATTTCTGACTGGATCTCTTTTATGCTGTTGAGGTCCTCACTAAGTTCCATGAGCATCCTTATAACCAGTGTTTTGAACTCTGCATCTGATAGATTACTCATCTCCCTTTTGTTTACCTCTTTTTCTGAAGTTTTTATCTATTCTTTCATTTGGGCCATGTTTCTTTGTCTCCTCATTTTGGCAGCCTCCCTGTGTTTGTTTCTATGTATTAGGTAGAGCTGCTTTGACTCCATATCTTGGTAGTGTGGCCTAACATAATAGGTGTCCTGTAGGCTCCAGTGGCACAGCCTCCTCTATCAAGGTGTGTCCTTTGTGTGGGCTGAGTACACCTTCCTCTTGTAGTTGAGCCTTGGTTGCTGTTGGAAGGTCAATGGGAGGGATTTACCCAGGCCAGTCAGCTGTAAGGACTGGCTGTGACTGCTTTCCACTAACCTCTACCCTCCAAGGAGGAACAGCTATTCAGGGGCAGGGTGGTGGTACTCCAACGTGGTCTGTAGCTGTCCACTTGGTGCACTGGCCCTGGGGTTTCCTTGGTGGTGCAGGCCAAGGTCAGCCCCTACCTGTGTTTTTCCTGGAGCCACCCTGTCTGAGCTATAAAGCAATCTGAGATGGCTGCTACCTATGCTGAGCTTGGAGATCCCAGGAGAAGCCAAGCTGTGAAACTAGGCTCGCTGCTGCTAGTGTCATGCCTGGGGCTCACTGAGGCCAGCTGTTGCTTGTTTCATAGAATTTAGAAAGTTATGAAGCATAAGCCAAGACTAGCCATTCATATCAAAAAGCAGCTTGGGTGGTCCCGTAAGTTGGGTGGGGTGTCGTGTCTGGGGATCGCTGAGGTGGGTCAAACAGTGTTAGATGGAGTCTCAGATATGGCACCAGCTTACAAGCTCTGTGGAGAGTGGATTTATAAAAGGGACAATGGCCTCTGTCCACCTTGATACCAGACACTTCATTCCTCCCTGTATGCCACTGGTGCCTTTCAAGCTGCTACCCTGGTGCTGGAGCTCAGAGGGAGCAAGTCTGAGTAGGTGAGTCTGTGTGTGTTCTTTAAGAAGAATTGCTTGGGGCTCCAGCAATTTATTCCACTGACACAATCCCTGCCAGTTTTTGCAGCCAAAAGTTGTGGGAACTTATCTTCCTGGCACTGGATCCCGGGGCTGGGACTCCTCACTCCTGAGATATCCTTCCAAATTTTTATCTACCATACGTGGGTGAGAAACCAGCCTGTTCTGCATTTGTACCCCTCCTACCAGTCTGGATGGATGTGGGTTCTTTAATTCCATGGTTGTCAGACTTCCATTCAACTTGATTTCTGATGGTTCTGTGTGATGGTTGTTCTATATTTTAGCTGGTATTTTGATGTGTTTGTATGAAGAAGTGAGCTATGTCTGCCTACACAGCCATCTTCACCAGAAGTTCTGCAATTGCTTTCCAGATGACAATATAGTTTAGAAATATTTTGTGCTATTACATATAGACTTGCCTTATTCTTTGTCATGGCTAATCATGGCTAAATGCTATTCCATTGTTTTTAATGTACCATGATGTATTTTGTCAACTCTTTACTGATAAATATTTAAGGAGCTTTTTATTTGGGGGAAGGACAATTTTAAAGACATTACTGAAAGTTCCTTTATGTTCTTCATGACAATAACAAACATTTGCAAAGTACTCCTCATATGTAACTTCATTTCACTGTTATAGCAACAAAGTAATGGAATCACCACGATCCATACACAACAGAGAACCAGATGAGGCCATGGAGCCCCAAAGCAGGGATCCTATGCATCTGGGCTATTTTAGTGATAACTGGGTGCCCCTCTCTTCTTCCCCATGATATATGAAAGCACATCTGTTTTGTCCCTGGGGACTCAGATTTAGTTACAACTGGATATGCTGCTTGATGGGAGACTTTACTTCTTTCACTCCTAGAGGTTGTTTTACATTTCTTACTGGTTCGTGATAGTTACTACTTTAGCAATGCCATGTTTCTACCTTCAACTCTTTTTTATAGGGTTGATGATTTGACAAATTTATCTTATTCTACCACCATATTTGGATTTATAAATGCTCAAGAAACAAGGTATTTGAAGGGTAAAAGAGAACTTAGGTAATAACAACAATCCTTGACCCACCCATAATCAGTATCCATCCCATTGGTTTATGCTTGTCTTAGCTCAAGCTGCTGTAACATACCATAGACAAGGTGGCTTAGACAACAAACATTTATTTCTCAAAATTCTGGTGCCAGTAGATTTGGCTCCTGGTGAGAGCTCTCTTCCTGTCTTGCAGACAGCTACCTTCTCACTAGGTCTTCATGTGGCAAACCGAAAGAGCTCTGGTCTCTCTTCCTGTTCTTCTAAGTACACTAATCTTATCATGGGGGCTCCACCTTCATGACCTCATCTAAACCTAATCAACTCCCAAAGGCCCCACCTCCAAATACCATCACATTGGAGGTTAGGACATCAACATGTGGGTTAAGGGGGACACATTCAGTTCATAAAAATGCTGCATTAGATAGCATGTCTTTTACTGCCTCCTAAATTTGAGCAGGGACATGTTTTTGATTGTTCATATTTAAAAATATATATATGATATCAGATTCAATCCTTCAACATATATTGAAATTCTACTTTATACTGAGAGCACTTTAAATATATTATTTATTATTCTCAGTGATATATATATATATGAGAAAACAAAGTCTATGAGAGGTTAAATGGCCAAGACCTAGTGAGAAGCTGAGATGGAATTCTTCACCCCATCTGTGCTCTTTCAAATACCAGTACTTCAATGTGCAACATAGCTCTATAGACATTTTACTAATTATCAAAGCAATTTATGAGTCTTTGGTCAACTGGATCATTGTTGATGTCCATTCGAGCTCTAAAATGGTGTGGGATTTGGTTGATCTGCTCATGATGACTCCTCACTTTACCTCATGCTCAGATTCTGGTTACATGACATCTCATATCTGGGAACTACTTTGCTCAACAAAAAAAAAAAAAAGAAGAAAAGAAAAGAAACTATAGTCTTCTTTTCTTTGACTATTTATTTTTAAAAAGTCAATCAGCAAAAGTCAGGTGGGCCTTTTATTTGAATTTGCAAAGGAAATGATAGCAACTTGTTGACAATCCCCAATATATAACCTTCAAAAGTAGAGAAAGGAGAGTGAGGTAGAAGTGAGGGAGGGGGAAAGTATTGAAATGGAATCCACTTTTGACATTATCGGTACATCTCACATTGATTCCTGAAGAGGAGCTAAAGAAAGATCCCTCTTGCTTGTGTAAAAATAAATACTCGTATGGCATCAAGTTAATTCAATTAGTATTTATTGAGTCCCTATTATGTGTCAGGCACCATGCTAAATCTTGGATATAAAAATGGTGAATTTGCTTACACATGGTCTTTATTCTCGAGGAACTCACAGTCCAATGGTAGAAAGGCACACAGTAGAAAACTTTAATATGGTACTGCAGTGATGGAGGTGTGAATAGGATACTCAGGAGCTCGGGGGCAGGGTGATGCCTAAGGTGAGCCTTAAGAAATGAGAAGATTTAGCTGAGTTAGCAGTGGAATAGGAAGACTATTCCAGGTAAGAACAAAAATACGAATTTCGTTGGTGGTCAAAGAGCAGAGTTTGGAGAAAGAAGAGAAGAGAAATAAAGCTGGAAAAAGATTTTTGAGAAGATGAGTTCTATTTGCAATACATGGAATTCAAGGCACTCTAGTGAAAGTTTAGCAGGAAGCTGCGTATATGGGACTGATGTTTAGGGATGGCCTGCAATGGGGTATGGATTTGATAGGTGGGAATTGATCGTTGAAAATGTGAATTGATTAAGTCATCCAGGGAGTTTGTGCAAAGTGAGAGCTGTCATTTGAAAAAAGAATACAAATAAAAGTCAACATTTGAGGAATAGACAGAGAAAAATGAGCTCAAGAAGGAGAAAGAGTAAATAGCGAGGCAGGAGTAAATAAGAGAGAGTCTGGCCTCATGGAAGCCCAAGGAATAGAATTATAATCAAGGCATGACTCAAGGCAGATGGCCTTTCTGTTGTGGCAAGGTAAGGACTGAAAAGATGAAGGCATTGGAGACATCAGCATCAAAGGTTTTGGTCAACAGTGAGGATATAAAAAAAAAGGTGGTCTTCAGAGGAATTAAGGAGGAAATATGTAATCTATTCCTGGAGAAGAAGAAAAGAGAGGTTGAGTTATACCTGGAGGTATATGGGAGGTCAAAAGATGATTGATGATGATGATGATGATGATGATGAAGAATTACTTTGAGAAGAGAAGAAATTTCAGTATGTTTCTAGACTGTGAGGGAAAAGCTAGTAGAAAGGTTGAAAATGCAGAAGAGGTACGTAGTGACAAATAGAGGAAATTTTCAGGGGAGGAGCACCTTATGCACTAAGACTGGGGAGGTGATAGTCTCAAAATTTTTTATGATGTGGGAGACAATATTCATAGATAATTTGCTCCACCTGAACTAATACTCTGTCTAAATCTCCCTATTGCAGATCCCCCCCCCCCTTTTATCAGCAAACAATTCACTTTCCCTTGGACCTTCTGTCTGTGTTCTGAAGAAATATTGTTCTTATACCATGGGAAGTGGTGCCTCAACCCAACACCATTTTGCTTTCCAGAATGCAGAGAAAGGTATGTGTTTCCCACCTCCCAAACTAGCTCTAGGTACCCCAAAGATCATGTTGCATAGGGAAGGACTTGTCAGGATAGAAGCAAGAAACCATTATATTTCTCCTTATGCAACTCTTTTTTTTAAAATCTTCACCCAAAGATATGTTTCTTGATTTTAGAGAGAGAGGAAGGGAGGGAGAGAAAGAAAGAGAGAAATATCAATGTGAGAGAGAAACATCAATCAGTTGCTTCTGATTGTGGGATGTATGGGAGGAAGCAAAGGAAATGGGGACGACATTTTGTTTACAGGGCCAGTGCATCTGTAAGCTTGCGGCTTCCTTGTTTTCTAGTTTGGCAATATGTCCCAGGCTCATCTTGCCCATTTTTGGCCCCAGACCAGGAATAGGGTGTAGGGTATTCATTGCTACTAGGTTGGTTATTGTTTACACATGATTTTATTGCCCTGGCTGGTTTGGCTCAGTGGATTGAGCGTCGGCCTGCGAGCTAAGTGTCGCTGGTTCGATCTTCCAGCCAGGGCACATCAGAGAAGGAAAACTCTGACTCCAAAAAACCTCCGCTGCCTTGCGGCATACCTCTTCAGGGGAAAGGCTAAGGGAGTAAACCCCGACAGAAAATCCGGAGCCGGAGTCCCTAAGGCGGTTCGACGTTGTAGTCAACACCGGCAACTGCTGCGGCGCACCTGAAGCCAAGCTGTATTGACTCCGTCTTTCCCTTGGACCCTTCAGCTGCGAAGAGAGGGGGGGTCTGCTGCATGGGCAACAGCAGACCCTCCATATCACCCTGCCCAGGCTCTGTAGCTTCAGCTTCACTGGAGAGGACACTCCAGCGTCATCACAAGATGTCGATTCAACACGGGAGGAGACAGATACCGTGTCACTCCCGAGTTGGACTGCACAGCCATTCTCGGCGGTGCAGATAGACTCTTAAGAAGCTACACCATCGTCTCTCGAGACGGACGGCTGCCGACGACACATGATTTTAGTGAACAGATCCAAAAAATATGTATTGTTTATTTTTAAAATAATGAAAATATCATCATGACCAATTTGTATTTAGAATAACAATATTTTTACTTAACAGCCTTGATACTATATTTATATCTATTTTCTTTTTATCCCTAATGACATTAATATAGAATTATTTAATCTATGCCACAATAGATACGTAATAGTTTCTGAATAATAATGACAATACTATTTTATAAACAATTTGACTACTAAAAACTCTAAGATTTCTTTGTAGTATTTTTGTTCTTTGTCTTTATTTGCTGGAGATGTAAAAATTACTGAACTTTCAAGCCATTTGAAATTACTGCTTTCAGTGTGGTGATGCCACCAACTTATACACGGTTATATTCACTTGTTTTGTTTTTGATTTTTAGATATTGATATTTTTAACTTTGATTTAAGTTTGTTTTATAATTTTGTAAAACATTTATACAATTCCTGTTGTTCCAGTAATCTACTGCTACATAACAAACTATCCCAAAACTTAGTGGTTTAAGACAAGCTTTTTATTCTGCTCATGATTTTATGGGTCAGAAACTTGTAAAGAACCCAGCTGGGTGGTTTGTCTCTGATCCTCAGGGCAGCTGGGGCTGGAGGCTTTACTTTTAAGACAGTTCTTCATGCAGTATCTGATACCTTGGTGTCCTTTGGCCTCTCTTTCCCCACGTGGTTGCCTGGTTCTTAATGTGGAGTTTTAGCAACAAGGTGTATTTGTAACTTGCACTCTAGCATTTAGTCTACACAGGCCAGAATAAGAGGAGCTCAAGTATATTGTATTGTGATGTGGGGAAAGGATCTAAAACTATCCTGTACTTCACACTACCCATCTCAGTTAAAGATCATCCAGGCCCCAGAGAGAACTGGAAGGGAGAACAAAGAGGGAGAAAGAGACATTGCCTGCTCCCCCTGCCCTAAGCAGCTGGAGCAAGTCACAGGATATAAGTACGAGGTCTGTCTGGAAAAAGTCCAGCCATTGTTAACATAACGAGAATGGTTTGCGTGACATCAATGTAACCTGGCAGCCAAGGAGAGTAGACTGTAATGAGCATGTGTGAACGATGACGACTTGTGGGTGGTAGCTGCCATTGAGTGAACATGTGTGCTGTGTGGCCATTGCATTCCAAACGACTGGGTGAGTAGAGTAACGAATCTGCATCAAATTTTGCATTAAGCTTCAACTGTTCCTCCACGGAAACTACGTGGATGATTCAGAAGGCTTTCAGGGATGATGCAATGAGTGTGGTGCAAATAGAAGTGTGGCACAAATGCTTCAAAGATGGTCAAGTATCTGTTGAAAATGATCCATGTTCTGGAAGGCCTGCAACTGGCAGAACTCCTGAGAATGTTGAACGTGTTGGGCTGCAATCAACAAAGATCAGTGATAGACAGTGTGAGAACTAGAAACTGGTCTAGGGGTTCCGAAAACTACTGTGTCTGAGATTCTGATGCAGGATCTTGGCATGAAATGTATCATGGCAAATTTCTTTCTGTGGCTTCTGCTACCAGAGCAGAAGGAACATTGTCCTGCAGTGGCTAATGACTTGATTCAAACCACTACCAATGAACCAGATTTCTTAAAGAAGGTCTTAACCAGAGAATTGTGGGTATGACCTAGAAATGAAGGCCCAGTCATCCCAGTGGAAGTTGCCTCGTTCTCCAGCCTGAAGAAGGCATGACAAAATTGTAGCAAGATCAAGACCATGTTAACTGTGTGTTTTGGTTGGGAAGGTGTTGTCCATCACAAGTACACCTCTCTAGGCCAAACAATTAATAAGGAGAACTACCTCAATGTTCTTTGTTGGTTGAGAGATGCACTACAACTAAACCAGCAGCAGCTATGGGCAACTGGTGATTGGCAGCTTCATCATGACAATGTGCCTGCTCATGTATCACTTCTTGTGCAGTTTTGGGTGAAACATCAAATCACCCAGGTGACTCAGTCCCTCTTACAGCCCAGATTTGGTGCCTTGCAACTTCTGGATTTTACCTAAACTAAAATCACCTTTGAAAGGGAAGAGGTTTCAGACCACTGATGAGATTCAGGAAAATACGATGGGACAGCTGATCGCAATTGGGAGAACTTGGTGAGGTTGCAAGGTGCCTACTTTGAAGGGGACTGAGGCATTATTGTCCTATGTACAATGTTTCTTGCATCTTGTATCTTCTTCAATCAATGTCTCTATTTTTCATATTGCGTAGCTGGATACTTTCTGGGTAGACCTCATGTGTCTAGTTGGCAGCACTTGCCTTAAAGTGCTTGAGGTAAGGTGTCAGTAAGCAACATTTCCGGGAACCTTGATGGTCATGATATTCCTCAGTGTAGTTTACACTTTAATACAAGTAAGAATCATGTGTGGAGCTTACTTAACCTGCAAATGTCTGGGTTCCCCATAGAGATTCTGATGCTGTAAATCTAGGGTGACATCCAGATATCTATGTGTTTCCCAAGAGTTCCTAAAGGGTCTGTAGCACTTACCCTGAGCATTGCTTTCACTATTCTAAACATGGACTTACAGAATTCAATTGGTAGAGGTTCAACCTCATCACTTATTTTTTTAGTTAGTGCCTTTGGGAAATATTTAAGTATGACATTTTTTTTCTCTCAGAGGAAATCAAATTCAGCTTTGCTTAATTTCCTCCCAGGTTCTTTTTTCCCACTCTTTCTTAGGGAAATTGGCAAGAATTGTATTTGCTCTCTAATGCAAGATAAATATATTAAATCAGTCTGTCTACTGTTCACGAGGATGAGTTGAGCGAACCTGTAGGCTTTCCTTTGTAGTCCAGCTTTATCTACAGATACTTCATTCATCACCAGTGGCTCATCCAGGCCTTGGAACTTAAGGAAAATCTAGTTATTTATCTGGACAGCTGTCCTCTTCTCTGGACCACAGGCCCTAAAGTCCATGTGAAGAATTAAATGTACTCATGCCATCCTGTGGTCACAGTCACCTAGCACAGCTCCGGGCAAAAGGAGAAGCCCAAAGCCTGCCTATGTATGTGACAGTCGGCATAGTCATGGAAGTATTGTTATGGGGATGCTTACAGCCTGAAGGGATATCAGAACAGGGGGAGATCCAGCAAGTACTTACCACCACCAGACATTATAACGTGTGGTAATTTGTGTATTTTGTTATTGTTTGTGTTCCCCAGTCATCATCTAGCTCATCACCTTTTCCAGATGAGGACATTGAGGCCCCTGAAGGTGACTTACCTGAGGCCACACAGCTGGTCATGGCAGAGTCAGGCCCAGAACCCAGCTCTCCTAACACCCAGTCTATAGTTATAATATCAAAGTGTCCCCCACCCCCAGCCGCTGCATTATCCCACTCTTCAGGGATGCTGCGGCCTGGCAGTCTCCAGTTTTCCTGTCCTTCTCAGAATCCTGATAGTCCAACCTTTTCATCACTACTCATATAACTGTTTTCATTAAAAAGTGGGAATTCCGCCCTGGCTGGTGTGGCTCAGTGGATTGAGCACTGACCTGCAAACCAAAGGGTCACAGGTTTGATTCCTAGCCAGGGCACATGCCTGGGTCCCCAGTTGGGAGAGTGTGAGAGGCAACCATATATTGATGTTTCTCTCCCTCTTTCTCTCTCCCTTCCCCTCTCTCTAAAAATAAATAAATAAAATCTTGGGAGAAAAAAAGTGGGAATTCCAATAAACCTCCAGTGATAAGAATATAACCAAGAGGTAAGAATGGAGTTGGTGTTGGGGGCATGAATGGGACAAAGAGCACCCCTGCCAGCAGGAAGGCAAATCCTTTCTGCCAGCAGGAAGGCAATTCCTTTCTACCAGCAGCAATGAGTAGTGCTTTCCCTACCATGTTGTCTCATGTTACAGTGGGAGAGGCGCCCCTCACCTCCCCCCAGGCCCAGGGAACCCCAACTCACAAGCTTGCTTCTCCATCCATGTCACAGCCTTCAAGGCAGCGGCCCTGATCCAGAGGTGGTACCGGCGCTACATGGCACGCCTGGAGATGAGGCGGCAGTGCACCTGGAGCATCTTCCAGTCCATAGAGTACGCTGGGCAGCAAGACCAGGTCAAGGTGTGGTAGGATGTGGGACGGGGCTGCCTCCAGTTCTGCCTTCCAGCCCCTGGGCAGCAAGACCCAGGTGCCCAGAAGGTGTAGTGAATCTGGACCACTCCTGGGTTCTCCTCTTATGCACCTCTAAAGCCAAGTCTCTGGGTTCTTCTGCAGCTCCATGATTTCTTCAGCTACCTTGTGGATCACTTCACCCCCAGCAGTCACAATGAGAGTGAGTATGAACTGTCACATGGCACGTCCTCCTGTCTCAGGGTCAAAGGTCTGGGATGAGGTGGGGGCTACACATGGAGCGAAAAAAACATGAATCTGGTGACAGCTTAGGATGAGCAAGGAGGATAATAAATAGCAGAGTGGACTTGTAACTGGGTTCTTCCAGAAGCACACCTGGAGACAAGAGTTTGAGTGCAAGGAGTTTATTTGCTAATTACAGGAAACAGGGTGGGTGGGGAGGGACTCGGGGAAGGGAAGGCATCCAAGAAAGGGTGGACTAAGTCAGCCACTCTATGTGCCTGGGAAATAGTGCAAAACAGACTCCTCAGAGTGATCTCACCTGAAGGCAGAGGGGACCAGAGTCTATATGGCAGCTCCTCAAAGTCATTGGTTGAAGCTACTGAGAGGGTCAGACTGGAAGGGGTATTAATTCCGAAGCATTTGGGGCCTGCCAAGCAGGGCTCTCTGTGGATCCAGGAAAAAAGCCCCGAGGCTGGAAATGCAGGGCCAGGAAGTTAGAACTTGCTGGAAGGATCTGAGGCATTTGCCACGTTCACTAAGTGCACGGTAAGTGCCTGTGAACATTTTTTCCACCATGGCTTTTCCCTTTTTTCTTAACGTACTGAGGCCTCTAAATTTCCATCCTTTCTAAGTCTGACAAATCTCAATCTCTTAAAACAAAAGTAGAGTGAAGTTGACATAAGAACGGAACCGTGGCCTCCTGCCCATCCTAACTTGTCGTCACTTTTTTCTTTTCTTTCTCCTCTCTCGTGTTGGAGCTGATGCCAGGCTGGTCCTCAAATAGTGTCCTTTTATTCAACATCCTTTTGTTATAAGGTTGATGAGATTCTGTAAGAACTTAATTCTTGTGTATGTCAATTAGCCTGTGGTAAAAAACTGGTTTTGTTATATGTTGTTTTACTTAAAGTCACTGATTGACAATATTAAGTGAGGACGCACTGTACAATCCAAGGAAAGACTGTTCTGTGTTGCCTGTGGACTGACTGCATGTCTGTTAGTAAGCTGGCCGCTTTCTGTCCTGACTAGGGGATTTACTGAAGCGCATGTTCACTGAGGAGAGAGTTCCCCAGGACTCCAACATGGAGAGATGCAATGACTATGAATCTATAGAGGTGCCGGATGATTACACAGGGCCACGCCTCTCCTTTCCCCTCCGTCCTGACCATGCAACCACCCTGGTGGAAGCTTTCAGACTGAAACAAGTAAGCTCACCTGGGAACCTGAGTCAGCACTCCCTCCCCTCCAAGTCATGAGCAGATGGAGAGCAGACCAGCACAGAAGGGATAGCCCCAGATTTAGGGTGTTTGTGTCATGGGCCCACTAGAGAAATTCTACTCGCCCCTCCCCCCCTTTGCTTAGCCAAAACCTGTGATCGATCACCAGTTTCTATGCACTGAAAACTTCCCCTAATCATGTAATCTCTCTTTGTTTGTTCATCCCACAGATGATTATTGAGCACCGCTATGTGCCAACACTGTCTGGGCACCGGCGATACAGCAGTGAGCAAGACAGACAAATCCCTGCCTTCATGAGGCTGACATTCTAGTGGGGAGAGAGACAAATAATAAGTAACAATAAACGAGTAACCTTTGTACTCATTCTCTCCAATCAGAACAGAATCCTTGCAAATAGTCAGACCCTCTCTTGTTAGAACAGTTACTTTATTAATACTTGACCAGGCCCCAAATAAGTTATGTATATTAACTGAAGGTGGTAAGAGCTAAGCAAAAGAATAAACTAAGTTCTAAGTGGGAGAGATGGCAATTCTATAGAGTGGTCTTGGAAGACGTCACTGGAAAAAGTAATTTCTGAGCAAAGGTCGAAGGTGGTGAGCGAATGAGTCACGTGGACCTCTGGGAAAATGCATTTCAGGCAGAGGCAACAGATGGATAGACCCTGAGGCAGGAACTGCCTGGACGGCTCAGGGACCTTGGGAATGCCATTGTGGCTGGAGAGGAGGGAGCCAGGGAAAGAGTATAAGGAGATGGAGGCCAAGAGAAAACGGGGTGAACTTTTATTCTTCTGAAAGAGATGATAGCACAGGGATGATATCATCTGGCTTGCTCTTTAAAGTAGTCATTCTGTTTGCTTTCTAGAGTATAGGGAGCAAGGGCTGAAGCGGGGAGAACAGCCAAGAGACTATTGCAATAGTCCAGGCGAAAGGTGATAGTAGCCTGAAACGTTGATGGTGGAGGCAGAGGTGGTGAGAAGTGGTCAGATTCTGGCTCTAGTCTAGATTCCAATGCTTCCCCTCTTTCGTATGAATTAATTCACTGCAGGAGGAGTTAGGGTGATTGTCCCAGTAATGTCAGGATTACTCAGCACTATTAGCATGCACACACCTATTCATACTTCACTGAAATGATCATGTGTTTCTCCCCAGCTAAAGTCAAGAGAGGCTTTCATAGAGCAGATAGAGGAAATTAGCTCAATATTTGGGTGACAGTGAAAAACAGAAACAATGGTAGAAAGTGGGTGAAAAAGAAAGGGTCTGTGCATAGGGTCCCAGGGGCAGTTTACTTTTGGGGTCTTGGGTGATTGAGAAGGCCTGTCTCCCCTCACAAATATCGGTATTGTTTTGTTCCTTCCCTTCTCTTCCTCCTAGTAGCAGCTACATGCTCGCTATGTCTTGAATCTTTTGCATGAAACCAGAAAACATCTGGTACAACTGCCAAACATCAACCGGGTCTCGACCTGTTACAGCGAGGAGATCACAGTGTGTGGTAAGAGCTGGTCTGAAATGGTTTTATATGCTAGACCCAAACAAGAAAATTCTGCCTGAATGGGGAAGGAGGAAAGGCAGGGCTGTTGGGGAGACTCAGTGGCCAAAAGGGTGGGCCAAGTTCACTCCTTCACACTGAGAGCAACCACAGATACGCTCCACAGTTCAAGTAGAGGTAGTGCAGTGAAGGACTATGGGGCCACAGGGCCCAGCCTCAGCTTTATTTTCCAAAGCAATATATATTTAACCCCAAACTCATGCTCTCCATTCAGAACAAAATCCCTGCAAATTGCCAGACCCTCTCTTGTTAGAATAGTTTATTATTACTTGACCAGGCCCCAAGGCCTGTGAATTATTCTTGCCAACCACATATATTCTCCCAGACAGAAATCCTGTTAATGACAATTTCCCCGTCTCCTTATGTTTTCACTGATGTTCTAACATCCATTGTAGATTGACACCCCACACTTTACCTTAGGGGAGGCAGACTGTGGTACATCAGGTATGTATAAACTGGCACTTTTAAGCCACCTAGAACATACAGATAGGCCCTGAAATGGTCTTAAATTTTGAAAATCAGTTTTCAATATTTGAAAATTAGAGGATTTCATATTAAAATCCAGATTTCCAACTTCTCTTGAAAAATCATATAAGACTGGCCCATAAGTGAGTTGCAGCTTCCTATAGTAAATGGGGCAAAATCTACCCCCTTCTCATCTGGGTTTGCAATTCTGTCTCATCTTTGCTTCAGTAAGAATATAGGTTGTGACTTCTGGTCAAGGTGGAGGCATAGGTAGATATGCTTGTCCTCCTCTCACAAACATAGAAAGAATTACAATCAGATCTCAAAAACAAATAACAACCAGAACTGTCAGAAAATCAAGCTAAATGGAAATCCAACAACCAAGAATTTAAAGAAACGACATTCATCCAGACGGGTAGATGGGGTGGAGAGGCAGTGTGACTCAGATAAGTGGCAATGGAATGGACAGTTCCACATTCATGTATGGTGGATAGAATTTGGGAGGGATACCCTGGGAGAGAGTGATCCCAGTGATTATGTAAGTTTCATAATCTTGTTTTTCTGGGGGCAGTATACTCTTCTTTTATAGTTAAAAATGAGAAACAATGGTAAGAACCAATCAAAACTGATATTCTTTTTCTATTTTGTTAGGAGATTTACATGGCCAGCTGGATGACTTAATATTTATATTTTATAAGGTATGAATATTCAATTTAAGTTCTTGTTTTGCTCTGAGGTTTAATTTAGGAGGCTGAATACAGTAGGTATTAAATTATTTAGTATTGCTTGGATTTAAAAATATTAAATATATATAGATATTTATACATATATAAAATATTAGGACACATAGTAGCAAATATATAATATAAAAGCCAGCACTGCATTATATTGTACTACATATTTGTACACTGTTTAAAAAAAATACAAGCTCTGAGGTTAATAAAGAGAAGCAATCATTATTAGGCAATTGATTTTTCTTAAACAACAAAACTTATTATCAAAGCAACCGAAAGCTATTTTCATAGCCACTTAGTTATAAAATGTAGAGCATATAACAACATATATAATATTCTATTAATGTAATATAACCTTATATATATATACTACATTTCCCAAAGCATTTTACCATGTATTGTCTTGTTTAATCCTGAGGACTTTATGGCAGTTGTTATTGTTAATTAAAGATAGTCCAGCCAGAACTTAAAACTGGCCTTTGCATCACAAGTTCAGTGCCCTTTGCACATACCACATGGCAACACTCTGGCTTTGTATCAAGTATTTATTTTGATGAGTATGTCATAACCTCAGCCTGACTGGAAAGGAAATACAAAACCAGTAGAAATTATTTCCATCTTTTACTGACCTTTCACATTTGGAGGAAAGCCAGAAAGCTCAGAATTGGTGTTAGATCTGATGTAACTGTCAAATGCACAGCAGCTTAACCTGACTCCCTGCTCCCTTCTCTCTCTGCCTATTCTCGGACTTGTCTCCTTGTTGGGAAGAATGGCCTCCCATCACCAGAGCGAGCCTATGTGTTCAACGGCGATTTTGTGGATCGAGGCAAGGATTCAGTTGAGATCCTGATGGTTCTTTTTGCCTTCATGTTGGTTTATCCCAAAGAGTTCCATCTTAACCGAGGAAACCATGAGGACTATATGGTGAACTTACGGTACAAACCAAAACATGCTTGGGTATTTGATATTTATTTGTTGCAATTGTAAAAAGTTACTTTGTCAGAACTTATTTGTTAGATGCTTTTTAAAAGTAGTTTTTCAGTTTTATAAAGTAACATACACAACACATAATATTTTAAAAGATTTTTTAAGTACACATTACCCTACTATTCTAATAAAATCATTAAATTTTTTCACATATCCATACTCTTTATCATATAAAGAGCAAAGGTTAACTATAGAAAAAGTAAAAAATATGGATAAGCAAAAGAAAGAAAATTAAAATGTACGATCATTTGTCTACCCAGAGAAAAATGTTACAATTGTAAATGTTTTGGCAATTAATCTCTTTTCTACATAGTTAAGTGCATGTATATAGAATACGCATTTTATAAAAATGCAATTGTGCCATAACTATTGTTGCTAAATTTAATATCTATTTTTGCCTCTAAATCTAGATACGGCTTCACCAAGGAAGTGATGCATAAATACAAGGTGAGCTGCCTCTAAAAACAAAAGTTTCTCTTAGTTTAGGAAAGCTAAGTGAATTATCTGAAGCTTTGTATCTTGTTCATATCATTTTTCAGATGCATGGCAAGAAAATACTAAAAATACTGCAAGATGTTTTCTGTTGGCTTCCACTGGCCACTCTGGTTGATGAGAAAGTCCTGATTCTTCATGGCGGAGTGTCTGACGTGACCGACCTAGAGCTTTTGTCTAAACTAGACAGGCACAAGGTACTGAATGGGCCCAGTTTCACTGTCAGCATAAAATAATGTCATCTTGCATGCTGATGCCAGTAGGCTAAAAAAGAGCTGTTAAGATAAGCCATTAGAATAGCAATTTTTAACATTTTTCATCTCATGGCACACATAAACTAATTACTAAAGTTCTGCAGCACACCAAAAAAAAAAAAGCTTTTTACCAATCTGACAAAAACTAGGTATAATTTCGATTCTTTCACAGCAGATGGCTCTTGTTATGTTGGCTGTTGTCATTTTTTTATTCGACAATCTAAGGGAAAAGAGGTCAGTGCCCTTGACTAAATAGGTAGTGCATGTTTTAAAATTCTTGCGACACACTGGTTGAAAATCCCAGCTTTAGATCATTAAAAGGAGAAGGACTGAGAATCCCCAACTGGGCTCAGAGGGCGGACACGCTGTGACCAATTAGTGATGTTTGCCATGGACATGATAGTGGGGAACGAGTGCCATGTGTTTCCATCCCTGATTTCATAACAGTGGGAGTAGAGAACTCATGAGATACCATTCAAGTGTAAGAGTCTATGATTAAAAGAAAACAGTTCTATTACTTATAGTTATGTGACCTTGAATAAGTTATTTAATTTAGTGTAACCTCAGTTTCTAAATCTGTACAATAGGGATATAAGTAATTATATCACAGATGTCGTGAGAATTAAATGAAAATATATACAGTAGTCCCTCTCTATATCGCGGTTCACTGTATCACAGGATTTTTAAAATATTATATTTAATTATTTATTGCGGATTTTTTGCTATATCCCAGGATTTTGTGGTATTGTATACGTATGTTGTTCAAGTTACGTAGGTTTAAGAGTGTAGAATATGTTTAAGAACATAAGCAGTGTTTATAAAAGTGTGGAAAATGTTAATAAGGGAGTGGGAAAGGTTAATGAGGGACTGGGGATGGTTTATAAGTGTGTGGGAAGGGTTTATAAAGCCATTTATTTTAGTATATATAAATACTAAAATAAATGTAAGTTTCCTACTTCATGGATTTTCACCTATTGAGCAAACTTCAGATAGCAATGGCTTAATGTTTATTTTTTTCTCATGTAAATAAAAGCTGGAGGCAAGCAGTCCAGGGCTGGTATAGCAACACCACAAAACCGTAAGAGACCCCGGTTCCTGCTGGCTTGCTGCTCGCTCCACCAAGTTGCACCGTGGCCCAACATGGTGATCTGAGCTCCCACTGTGAGGACCCTATCCTAGCTGGCATAAATTAGAGAGCAGGAGAAAGGAAGAAAGGCATGTTTCTTCCCTTTAAGGACATTTGTTTGTACACACAATTTCTGTTCAGAACTTTGTCATAAGTCTATACTTAGTTGAAAGGCAGGCTGGAAAGTGTAGTCTTTATTTCAGGTGGTGTCTGTAAGAATCTGGGTTCCTATTACTAAGGAAGAAGGGTAGACAGATGTTGGGGTAACAACACTGCTTAGTCTGTCTTTGTAGTTCCCCAGATTTTGATGCACACCTTTCTTCCCACACATAAAACCATGCTTATCCCTCCCCTGGGGAGTCTACACTCCATTCTCATCCAATACTTATATCCAGCTCAAAGTCTGAGGTTTCTGGATTCAAGTCCTATCTATTAGGTTTGGCTATGGCTCCTTGTGGTCTGATGACTAAAGGATGGGTTATGTGTCCCTGCACACCAAACTCAGTGTTGGAAAGGGAAAAGATTAACCCTCCAGCAGAAGAGGACGAGGGGAGGCCTGTAACATTTTCAATAGCTGCTTCCAAAACTCCTCATGAAATCGCCTTCCAGCGCCTCCACAATCTCAAGCCTTTTACATTCTTGACAGAGAGGGAGGATCTCAGGTGATATGAAACCAGCTCTTACTATTTCCTTTGTTTATTCAGCATGTTGTGTGGTACTTCTTTTTCTTTTTTTTCTTTTTTTCAATTCAAACACTCTATTCAGCTGCATCCAGGTAGAGATGGCAAGTCATGATAGAGCAGATTATCTCATGGGAATCACATTTAATTATGTAAACATAGGAGAAGCAGGAACTTGGGGAAAGAATGCTAGAGGACAGTGTATTGCCACAGCCACACAGTTCCATGTCCAAACCTAAGGTACCTGAGAGGGGGGCGTGATGGAGATTAACAGAAAAACACAGACAGAAGATTAATGCAAAGTGGGGGTCAGGTGGTCCATTGCCCTAGGATGGAGAGACAATGACACCAGCCTGAGTCCACCAAGTTTATTTATAATGTTCCATTACATCAGCTACTGACATCAGCAGTCAGGAAGTAAAACTAACAAGTGAAACTTCTAAGAAACGAAAGTGATGAGAAGCTGCTGAAAAAACTGTAGGTGGAGTGTTCTCAGATATCTTGCAAGCAGCTCCTGATCTAATCTAATAGCCAGGATGTTCCCTGCTCCTACCTTGTTTCCAGCCCCCATGGCTCCAGCTTTCGTTATCAAAATGCTACATGTTGCAGACGTATTCAGTCAGGCAAGACCTTGCAAATACCTGATCCAGGCCAAGCAAGTTGGCCTTCCTTTTGTAACTTTAGCTTTCCCCGTCCCCTACAGTGTATTTTCTGTAGCTTAGCAAAAAGCAAACTTCCCAACAGTTGGTTTGCAAAGGTCTGGGGAAGGAGATGTAGTGATCTGTACAGAGTCCTGGAACTACCTGGGAGGAAAGCACAAAGAGAAATGGATTCTGGCCTCAGTTATCTGGATTCAGTCCTGGTACAGTCTTGGTATCTCTGTGCCTCGATTGTCTTCTCTCTACTATACATAAGGATGCTATTTCATAGTTATGTGAGAATGAATCAATTAATTTATGTAAAACTCAATGAGGATGCTATTTCATAGCAGTGGCCTCGGGGTTCATCAGCTAGTTCATGTGAGGTGCCCCAAACAGCACCTATTTGGAAAGAGCTCTCTCTATATTAACAGTGTCATTCTCCTTAAGAATCAAAGTTAGGGGTGCCTATTAGAGCAGATAATAGCATGCTTAGAATAAAGTTACTTGAGGGTCCAAGGGGGTGGGACTGATGGTCTGGCCCACAACGTTGGCAATGAGAAGAGCAGGAGGTGGTTATGAGTCCAGTCACGTGTTGTAGCCCTTAACTCTCTGAGCCCAGGGCTGGGACTGCCCAGGAAATACTTAGCACTTGGCCAATGTTACAGAATAACCTCTGTTCTGTCCTCTTTGATCTGGAATCCTCTTCAAACATCACTCAGGTTCTGCGGACCCTCTCTGCATGTCCTTTGTTCTTGCCCTAAGCCAGTCCACACTGGGACATGGCTTTCTGGTATCACAGTCCTTATCTCTATTTGCAGAACATTCTTGTTCTTTGATTACACGCTTGCACAGAGATCTCGTTGTGAACCAGACCTCTGTCATTGATATCCTCGTGGAAGGCTTGCCCCTCAGTTTTCCCTGTGGCACTCAGGCATGCCAGGGATGGCTGCTGATGCCACAGCTCTGCTCTGGGGCCTGGCCTCTCTCTTTCCTTTGATCGAAATTCTTTCTGCTTGTGTCCTCTACGTCCTTAGCCTGGTCTCAGTACCATAACAACTGAGTCAGTGAAAGGAAACATACTCACTCCTTCTTCCCAATTAGGCTGAAAAGAGGTATTCCCTTCCCATCCCCTGTCCTTCCTCAAACAGGTAAGATACGACATCCTATAAATGGGATCCCACAAGGGTCAAGTTTTTCCTATTCCATCATTTCTCAACCATAAGCTGTATCTTCTCCTCTGCTTTTAGTATCTGTGAACCAGCAGAAAAGTTGATAAGCCCTCACCTTCCTGAGAGAGGGGTGCTCTTTCTCATCCTTGTTTTACAATCACTGAAAGAAATCATGACACAGGTTAGCATTTATCAAATTATCTGTGGTGAAGGATGAGGTTTTTTATACATTTCCTATTTGTGAAAGATTAATACTTTTGTAAAATGCAACATATATGTGCATGTTGTAAAATACAATGTTAGAAACAAGGTCATAGTGACTCCCAAACCAGTAGCAAAGTCATTGGTAACAAAAGGCAAATGTAATTGAAGGGTCTTAAGGGCAAATGTAATTAAAGGATCTCTGAGAAGGGAGTGGATAACATTAGCATATTCACAAATCACAATAGGGGCATTTAGATGAACGGGTTAGATTGTACCTCCTGAGTATCCAGTCATGGAGAAACGGGGAAGGAGGAGAGGGGAGGGGAAACTAGTTGCGTTAGGGTGGGGAAGCTAAGACTATAAAACCAGGTTCCTTTGTCTACTTGGGGCGCACATTCTCCTGGCTATGAGGGTGCGCCCGGCTCTGCAGACTCGTGAATAAAGGCCTCGCTTTACTGCTCAAGTCCTGTGTCCCAGTTTTTATTGTGAGCGTTTCTCACAATTTGGGGGCTCGTCCGGGATCCTCCGCCTGTGTGCGGGAAGGGCTCTGAGCCAAGGTGGGGAGACGCGTCCTACCTGCTTTTGGGTGGCCCGCTTGACCCAGGGCCCACCCGCCTCAGTGTCCGGAAACGACCCGAGACTTCTTGTTGGGACAGCAGTGGATCGACGCAGGGGGAAACAAAAGCAAACACCGCGGCAACCAGGCAACCTCGTGCACGGGCCAAGGTAGGAAAATTGGACTTAAGTACTGCCTTGGTGGTTGGGCATCCTCGGGAAGCTGATTGTGCGTGTGGCTGGTACGAGTTGTGCGTGTGGCTGGTACGAGTTGTGTGTGTGACTGGTACGAGTGTGGAGTGCCTCTCCGCTGGGTCCGCTGTCCCGTGAGAGAGACGGCCGGAGTGCACCTCCGCTGGGTCCGTTGTCCCATGAGGGAAAAGGCCGGAGTGCATCTCCGCTGGGTCCGTCCTCCCGTGAGGGAAACGGCCGGAGTGCTCTTCCGCTGGGTCCGTTCTCCCGTTAGGGAACGGCCGGAATGCACCTCCGCTGGGTCCGTTGTCCCGTGAAGGAAACGGCCGGAGTGCACCTCCGCTGGGTCCGTTCTCCTGTGAGGGAACGACCGGAGTGCACCTCCGCTGGGTCCGTTGTCCTGTGAGGAAATGGCCGGAGTGCACCTCCGCTGGGTCCGTTCTCCCATGAGGGAACGGCCGGAGTGCACTTCCGCTGGGTCCGTTCTCCCGTGAGGGAACGGCCGGAGTGCACCTCCGATGGGTCCGTTCTCCCGTGAGGGAACGGCCGGAGTGCACCTCCGCTGGGTCCATTGTCCTGTGAGGGAAGCGGCCGGAGATGAACGAAGCATCTCGGTCTGTGTGCAAGTAAGCGAGTGTGGAGTGCCCCTCCGCTGGGTCCGTTAGGTTGAGAACACAGCCGGATTCAGCCACGGGAATCAGCTGAGGATGGGAAATGGAAATTTTAGGCCGAGGGGTGGGGACCAAAAGTAAGGAAGAACAGACAATGGTAAATTATTGTTGTTTCCTTTGGCCAAAGGAACCCATTTAGGGGAAATCTGTCTCCTAGCCCCTATTTGGGTCTGATGAATGTTGGGTTTGTCAAGCCCTGGTCTTATATGTGTGTTCAGTTTTTTTGGATTGTTTGTTTGTTTGTTTGTTTTTGGAGAAAGAGGAGAGGGGCATCGCTGTGTGGTTGCCTCTCGCTCGTGCCCCCAGTTGGGGACCTGGCGTGTGGCCTGGTCGTGTGCCCTGACTGGGAGTTGAACCGGCAACACTTGGTTCGCGGGCTGGTGCTTGGTCCACTGGGCCACAACAGCCAGGGCCAGGCATCAGCCTTTAAGGAAGAGAGGGAATATACTCTCTGCTGATCACCACCTACCAGCAGATCCGCAGGTCTCTTCCCTGTAAAAAAGAAAAAGAGAAGGCCTGGGACCCTCTGTCCTGTCTCCCAGTGCCTTATAGCCCTGGCCAGCCGGCGGCCAACTGGGCAGAGGCACCGTGGACGGACAGTACAGACGGAAGAGGCCAGGAACACCTAGCAGATACCCCACCAGTATCCGCCCCCATGACACCTAAGGCGCTGGTGGCAACTTATCTAAATTAAGAAAGGAATTGAAACAATGTAAGCAAGACCTAAAGAACTTCCCCATTCCCTCAGAGCAGCCGGTTTCCCCTAAGGGAAGTCTCCAGGGGTCCAGGACATATTAGATATGTCAAATGCTCCTTCAACAAGCACTGAAGTTAGAAACTTCAAACGCAATTATGAAGCGCTTGGTAAAGGACCCCCTTGGACTGGTGGAACAACTAGACCAGTTCCCCGGACCCAGCATATACATGTGGACAGAATTAATGTCTATACTAGACATCTTCAGTGGGGAAGAGAAGGGAGTGATCAGACGGGCTGCTATGAGGATATGGGAAAGGGAACATCCCCCCCACCCCAGTCAGGAAATTGTCCCGGCCTAACAGAAGTTTCCCAGTATAGACCCTGAATGGGATAACAGGCCGGAGGCTAGGGCTCAAATGAAAGACCTTAGGAGCTTCGTCATCAGGGAAATCAAGGAGTCCGTTCCCCATGCACAGAATGTCTCCAAGGCATTCGAAATACAGCTCCATCAGATCCCTGCAGAAGCTCAGGGACAAAATGAGGAAGTATTCTGGTCTAAATCCAGAGAATGCTGTGGGACAGGGACTCTTAAAAGTCACCATTGTAACAGAAACTGGCCAAATATTTGTAAGAAATTGCAAAAAGTAAGTGAATGGGCCAATTAAAGCAACTGAAAAACTCTTCAGGGAAGCTCAGAAAGTGTATGTTAGAAGAGAGGAGGAAAATGAGGAAGTAGCCCTCTTTAACTCTCTAAATCCGGCAGACAAAGAAACTGTTTTGGCGCCAAACTGCGCCCAGGTAAAGGCGCCTCCCATGGCACCACCCCTTCCACAGTTAGGGGCGGTTCCCGCGGCAGCATCGGAGGCTCCTGGGGCGCAGCCCCCTCTGCAGGTGAGCGTGGCTTCTGCAGTGCCCACCCGTCTGCAGATTCAAGGGACTTCCCTCTCAGCACGCCTTTTGGTTATGGCCTCTGAAGTGACTGCAAAGCCAATGACTCCACCTCTGCAGGAGGAGAAATGGGTCTCTCCCTCCAGAGCCTGCATGAAGGTTGTGATTTGGACACTAAGCCTCATAGGTATACTGCCATTTAGGGTAAGCCACGTGAGTGCTCCACCATGGTGGATAAGTCACGTGGGTTTGCCACCATCTTGTGGGTGGTACTTATGGGTGCCACCGACTTCAAAGATGCTGCATGTAATGCTGCCGCCATCTTTGAAGTGGGCAAAATGGTGGGTTAGGTATGCTCTTAAGGTGATGTGCTTTGTTTGCAAAATGGTATATGTCTAAACATTCA
Source organism: Furipterus horrens (assembly GCF_987537825.1). NCBI lineage: Eukaryota > Metazoa > Chordata > Mammalia > Chiroptera > Furipteridae > Furipterus > Furipterus horrens. Next base: position 169,752,877 of record NW_028327172.1, read on the forward strand.
AGTCATTGCTGCATGACAGGTGTTTGCAAGGTCTAAGCTTCAGAAAACTGCAGAATATCTACAAATCTAGGGAAATTTTAGCTGCTAAATACTGAGTTTGGGTAGAGTCCTTTACAGTGTGGAAAAGAATTGGAAATGGGTTATGGTTAAATCTGAATGGGTAAATATATGGAAAGTTTGTGAATGTTGCAGAAAGTCTTTGGAAAGTCATAAAAATGTATAGAAAGGTTGTGAAAGTTTTTAAACCTGGGAAAAGGGAAACCTCAACTACTTGTGGTCTAATTGTATGGTTACTGTACCTCTGTATTGGCATTAAGCCATTGGGGACCTATGAAAGGTCATTTGGAATTCCCTGTATTGGTTTGGCATTTAGCTGTTGGAGACCTAGAATTCTCTGAGGCCTAGGAAGGGTCTGGAATTCTCTGTATTGGTACTGGCCATATAATCTGAAAGGAAAATTGAGGTTTCCCAGAGAAAATTAAAAAAACTTCACATGTAGGAAAGTGAACAAAAGAAAGTATAAGGCATGGAAATGCAATTTTAGGGAATATTAGAAGGACAAGAATTTTCCTTCACACTGTATATTTTTCTCCCTACCTGATCCCTCCAGAACTTGGCAATTTAAAGAAGTAAGTAATTACATTAGGTTTCTTCGCATAAAACTAAAAAGACAGTTGCTAATGGTGGTTATGTCAGCCGAGGCTTTGACTGGAATGCCATGCCTGAAGGAGGCATGCTTAGGCTAATGAAAGCCCATGAGGGAAAGGCCTGGCACCTTGGCTGGTTGTGCGGTCCGTGGCAATCTTTCTAGGGAAAAAAACGAAGATTGCTTCCCTAATAAATGGCTAGGAAGAAACTTAAGGCACAATGGAAAACCCAAAGGATTTGGGAAAGCATGGGTTTTACAGGCAAGGCCAGATGGCAGGTGTGTGGCTCAGCTTCTTGCCCAGGGGGCAGACTGAAGGTCAACCTGAAGAGTCTTTGTATAAGTTCCAGCAAAGCAGACTTAAAAAATCTTATGTGGTCAATCACTGCTCTTGTTGTGTTTATGCAAATGAACAGGCTAAATTAAAACTGGACTTAATGCAGTCCCTTTAATAACAAGGAGGGTAATCTTAAGGAGAAAAATCGTGATTTGAGGAAAATCACAATGATCAGTGGTAGACTATAAACTAGTGCAGCTGTGTCTATAAAGTTTATTTTAATTAAAAGTTTGTTTTCATTCAAAAGTTAAACCAGGTCTGTGACATTATCAATAATGCTTAATTTACAGGCAAGAAGAATGTCAAATGCCTTGCAACTGGATGTCTTCCCAATAAGACAGTCTTGCAAATTTAGAAATTGGTTTGTGAATTGTGTTGTGTGAATAAACATGTGTGTGTTCTTTCTGTTTTCATAGGATATAAGCCTATAATCTCATTACCTGAGTGATTGTCTGTACATAGAAGCCTCACTTAAAAAGCCCATCTGCATTGCTGCCTCCGGAGACTCAACAGTTCGGCTGAACTAAGTGGTTGGGTTGGCGAAGTATGGGTTGGTCAGTGGGTTTCACTTTAAACTGGTCTCTCTTTTGCTTAAAATAACTTTCACCAAGGAGCTCCTTCCCGAAACTGCCAGCCTCTCCAGTGCAACCCTCTTCTTCTGACACTGAACCAGCCACAGACCTTAAGTCAGGAACCCCATGTGGCTGCCAGAGTTTATGGCCTAAAAGCTAATGTATCTGACATAAATCCAGTAGGGTGGCTAGGTCTTCACTTAGTGACAGCTACTCCTTCCCTAGAAAATCTAACTTCTCTCAGCTACACCTCAGAAAAGACTCCAGAATAATACAGCCAAGGTAAAAGTTTTTAAGGTATTAGATCTCAGACAAACCTTAGAGATAGAGACTGGGTACGGAGACGCAAATGCTTGGGTAGAATGGGTCAAATTTGCTGTTAATTCCCTGAATAAAAGCAACTGTTATGCTTGTACCACAGGGAGACCCCAGGCACAGGTCGTACCATTTCCACTAGGCTGGGACTCTGACCCCTCGGGAATCGCCTGTATGCTCGCTCTCTACCAGGATGAGAATGCATGGGGAAATGGGACTTGCAGAAGCTTGTCTCTCCTCTTCCCTCTATAAGGAGTAATGGGACTCAATCCCTCCCTTCATACTCAGTGGGGCCCATGAATTACTCTTCTTGCCTCTCTGGGTGGGAAGCGAATTCGGGTACCCCTGCAGAAGAACTCCGAACATGCACTCATACCAGAAATGCGAGCCACCTTCACAGTGGGGCCGGCGACTATATTCCCCTCCAAGTCCCCAGAGCAGATGTCTGGTGGTATTGTGGGCAAAGGAGTCTCTGGAAAATCCTACCTGACAGGTGGAGTGGAACCTGTGCCCTGGTTCAATTGGCTATCCCATTTACCCTAGCATTTCCAAAACTGGTCCAGACTAGACTGCCCCTGTTAGGGAAAAGAGGTCAGTGGTGCCTGGTGGATCCTTTGATCCTCATATCTATATTGACGCAATTGGGGTCCCCAGAGGAGTTCCAAATGAATTTAAAGCTAGAAATCAAATAGCAGCAGTGTTTGAGTCAGTGCTCTTCTGTTGATTTATTTATTAAATGCCACCAGTTGAGTGGCTTGGGAGAACAGGATGGTACTGGATATGATGCTGGCAGAAAAGGGATGTGTATGTGTAATGCTTGGGGGGCAGTGTTGCACCTTTATCCCTAATAATACAGCCCCTGATGAATCTATCACTAAGGCTCTGCAGGGACTAACTACCTTAGCAAATAAGCTAGCAGAAAACTCAGGTATTGACAATCCCATAACAGAATGGTTAGAAAATTGGTTTGGCAACTGGAAAGGAATAATCTCATCAGCTCTGGTATCCCTCATAGTGGTAACAGGTGTCCTCACAGCTTTAGGCTGCTGTATTCCATGCATCAGAGGTTTAGTTCAAAGACTAATTGAAACTGCACTAACTAAACAGATGCAGCAACTTTTCATAATCTCCTCCTCCGAGAGACCAAAGGGAATCCTAACCATGAGGAAGAAAGTCAAGAAATCCTCCTTAAATTTGGAGGAATAAATAGAATGGTTTGAGTAGTCAATTTTCCAAAAGAGACAGGGGGAAATTGTTAGAAACAAGGTCATAGTGACTCCCAAACCAGTAGCAAAGTCATTGGTAACAAAAGGCAAATGTAATTGAAGGGTCTTAAGGGCAAATGTAATTAAAGGATCTCTGAGAAGGGAGTGGATAACATTAGCATATTCACAAATCACAATAGGGGCATTTAGATGAACGGGTTAGATTGTACCTCCTGAGTATCCAGTCATGGAGAAACGGGGAAGGAGGAGAGGGGAGGGGAAACTAGTTGCGTTAGGGTGGGGAAGCTAAGACTATAAAACCAGGTTCCTTTGTCTACTTGGGGCGCACATTCTCCTGGCTATGAGGGTGCGCCCAGCTCTACAGACTCGTGAATAAAGGCCTCGCTTTACTGCTCAAGTCCTGTGTCCCAGTTTTTATTGTGAGCGTTTCTCACATACAACATATATAATATATATATGAATTACTAGAAATGAAGTTCAAACAAAAAATATAAGCCACTGATCATGTTCTTGAATTTCATAGCCATATCAAATGGCTATTGTGAGAAACGCTCACAATAAAAACCGGGACACAGGACTTGAGCAGTAAAGCGAGGCGTTTATTCACGAGTCTGCAGGGCGCACCCTCAGCCAGGAGAATGTGCGTGCTAAGTAGACAAAGATGGCTGGTATTATAGTCTTAGCTTCCCCACCCTGAAATTGCCCTGGAAGTGATTAGTTTCCTGCCCTGAATGTGATTAACTTCCCTGCCCTAACGCAATTAGCTCCTCCCCACCCCTCTCCTCCTTCCCCGTTTCTCCATTACTGGTTACTCCGGAGTTACAATCTAACTTGATCATCTAAATGCCCCTATTGTGATTTGTGAATATGCTAATGCTGTCAGCTCCCCTCTCAGAGATCCTCTAATTACATTTGCCCTTGAGACCCTTTAATTACATTTGCCCTTTGTTACTAATGACTTTCTACTGGTTTGGGAGTCACTATGTCCTTGTTTCTTCTATTATGAAAGTTTCTAAAGGCTCACTCTCAAGCTCTGTGACTGTCATGTCTGGACCCAGAACAAACCGCTCACAGGCCAGCACTTCTCTGTGGACCTCAGTGTGAGGAGCACTGACGTGATGCCAAAGTGCTCCTCTACAAGGCCCTGGGGTTTCGTTCACCATCTGTGTGTTTTCTGGAAATTTGTAGATTGTTTCCACCTTGAGGTGCAAAACAAGGAAAGAGACTGAGAAGCAGGTGGAGAAGGAAAAAGCCAAGCAGAAGAGCCCTGCAGGGAGACCCTCCCCATGGTTTCTCCCCCAGAGCCACTCTCTCCCTGCCTCGCCCCTTCACCTCAGCTCCCACCAGACCCACAAAGCTGGACGCTCCTCCAGCGTCCCCTGCAGTGGGCCCCTGGGCCCTAGAGAGCTCTCCCGGCAGGGGAGGCGCTCCGTGGACCTGGAGTTGGAGAGGTGCCGGCAAGAAGCCGGCTTCCTAGTGATCAAGGAGAAGGAGGAACCCTGGCTCTTCACTGCAGAAGCCGACTCTGAAGCAACAGAGCTGCTTGACCCCACTCAGGACGAGTGGAGGCAGGTGGGTGTGGCCAGGGGCTGCTTCTGAGAATTTGGCTGCTGTAGGGAGGGATCAAGGATTTAAAAAAACAGATCAAATCTCATCTTTCCATGTAAATTCAAGATTTTTGCCCCCCTCTTTCTCCGTCAATGGAGTTAGAACATCCCCCAGAGATTGTAGTATTTGCCTAGTGACTCATTTTAGAGCTTTATGAAGGATGCGAAGATGTGGCAGGTAGGCTCTATTGCCTGAGTAAACTTGGTTTAGTGACCTGGCATCACTGGGTGAAAAGGTAAGCCACGATTTCTTGGTTGCTATTGTATGTTTTGTTTTTTGTTAATTTGGTTCTTAATGTGTCAGAAAGGTGGCTGCTGTAGCTCAAAGACCGAAGGGCTATGTCAGTGGCTTCTGTCCTCCTCTGTTATCAGGCAATCAAAGGCTTTTCCAAAGTCTCCAGAACTGTGTCACATGGCTACCCCTAGCTGCAAGAAGAATGGAAAATCAAGTATGTAGCTCAGCACATTGCTGCCCCGACACCCAATCAGAGTTTTGCTAGCATGGAAAATAAATGGATATTGAGGAGGTATTCATGGTGCCTGCCAAAATAGAGGCATGCCTCATTTTATTACACTTCAGTTTATTCTGTCCCACAGATGTTGCTTTTTTTTTTTTTTTTTTTAAACCAGTTGAAGACAAAACCCTCCATCAGCAAAAAGATTACAACTCACTTCACTGTGGTGGTCTAGAGCCAAACACGCAGTATCTCTCAGGTGGGCAAATGAAGGCATATTTCACTAGGGCAAGTTTGTGGGAGGGAGACCCCTTAAAAAGCTGTTACTGTAATCCAAAGGGAGTTAAGATGGTGGTCTTGTGTAGTAGCATTAGTAGAATTATGTGAACATGCTGGTATTCAACCATTTTGACCTATATAAATGTCAATTTTTTATGATTCATCCAATAACAAAAAGAAAATAATTCAGAATTATTTAAGGGCTAACATTAGAAGAATTTGCTGATTGACTGGATGGAGGGTAGTGAGAAAGAAGTGGAGTTGCAACTAATTCCTCAGAGAAAGAGAGGGTGAGTTTAAGTTATATTCTCCCTGAGTTATAGATATGGCCTTCAATATCAACTTTGAACTGACATTTTAAAATGCAAGTCTCTTGTTTTGCAAAACATGACTCAATAATAATGTGCTGATATTTACATATCAAATGCATTTTCCCCTTAAAGGTACATTTAAGAAAGTATTAGGTGTCAACAACCCAAATACACCCAATTATTTCCTATGAGTTGGGTAAGACTGGCAGTTCCTGTTTTTCTGAGCAGAAACAATAGGCCACATTAGAATCTGAACTGCTAGAAAAATTGCTTAGTTCCTGTGCAAATTCTTTTTAAAATTCTGAAATTACTTTAATAAATAAAATGTCCTATTGTGCCTTCCCAGGACAATGTCTGGGCCCTGTGAATACTGCATGAGAGACGCCCTTGTCAGTCCCAGGACTTCTGCCTTCTCTTTGGGGCAAATGTCCAGGAGCTGACTGACAGGTACTGACCCAGATCAAAGCTTCTATCAGAGCAGTTCCTTTTTTAATCTGCTACACGTATTGAGCTTTCAAATAAGATTTATTTTCAAGAAAGTGGATGTATGCTTGTCAAACAATGCATACATACACATGCTCATTTTGTGAATGATAACAAATCTGGGAACAGAGGTCCAAAACTATATGTGTCAAATATTGATTGCATGGAAATTTATTCTCTTATTTCTAGTCAAATATTTTTTCTTTGTCTTCTCCTGCTCTTCCTGCTCTTCCTCCTCTTCTTCCTCTTCCTTCTTTCATAGGAATGACTCTCAATAAATATGTGTCTAGGTTTTAGGAAAGACACTGTCTCTTGTTCTCTCCAGGTCGTAGATATACTGTGGAGTGACCCCATGGCTCAGGAGGGCTGCAAGGCCAACACCATTCGAGGAGGAGGCTGTTATTTTGGGCCCAATGTGACAAAACAGTTGCTACAGAAATACAACCTGCAATTCCTGATCCGCTCACATGAGTGCAAACCTGAAGGCTATGAATTCTGCCACGGCCGCAAGGTGGGTGGACCCTGTGCAGTATCACAAGAGTGATCCCTATTGCTCCTCCCAGGCCTGGATGAGCGAAGGCTTTTCACAGTCAACTGTGCCTTGTATTTGTTATCCACTTGTTCAAAGTAACTATGTCCTTTATAATCATTTATCCTTGACTTTTATAGCCTTTTTATTTATTTATTATTGTTTATTCTATTACAGTTGTCCCAGTTTGTTCCCCTCTTCCCCCTTTCGCCCAGCCCACACCCCACTCCCACAGTCAATCCCTACACCATTGTCCATGTCCATGTGTCATTTACACATATTTCTTGACTAATCTCTTCCCCTTCTTTCCACTATTATCCCCTTCCACTCCCCTCTGGCAGCTGTCAGTCTGTTCCATGTTTCCACGTCTCTGGTTCTGTTTGCTCGTTAGTTTATTTTTTTCATTAGATTCCTCTTATAAGTGAGATCAGATGGTATTGTCTTTCACTGACTCACTTATTTCACTTAACATAATAGTCTCCAGTTCCAACCATGCTGTCATAAAAGGTAGGAATTCTTTCTTTCTGTTGCGTAATAGTCCATTGTGTAAATATACCACAGTGTTTTAATCCACTCATCTACTGATGGGCACTTAGGCTGTTTGCAGCACTTGGCTATTGTAAATAGCGCTGCTATGAACATAGGGGTGTGTAGTTCTTTTGAATTAGTGTTTCTGGATTCTTAGAGTGTATTTCCAGCAGCAGAATCACTAGCCTCTTTAAAACTCACAATTTGATGGAGGACCCATCAAATATTCTGAGAGGTGAGTAAGGGGAAGTATGCTCCCATTTAATGGATGGACAAATGGCCTGGTGTTTTCCCAGCCACATCTCTATTGTTTAAGTCACATTGTTCACTGTCACATGTCTCAAAAAAGACTATGGGTAACAGGATTTCAGCACTGCCCCAGGCAGGGATTCTAAATAGTTTGCCCCCTCAGGAATCTAATTAACATCCTGACTAATCTTTGCACATCTCTAAATCCTACAATGTTTGCCTAGCTTAATGCCATTAAAGTGAGCATATTCCCAGGAATGCTAACCTTACAGGAAAATAACAGGCTTCCGTGCGAAAAAAGTTTGAGATCAAGTAGTGTAAGAAATGTTTGGTTAAATGCTTATATATGTTTCTTTATTGCAGGACTTCTGAGAACCTTTAATTTTCTATATTTATTGTGAATCTCCAAGAAAAGATGCTGTGACTAGGATTTCCCAATGTATTGACAATGGAATCTTTTTCACAGAGCATCTCAGGGGTTGCAACACTGTAGGAAACTGCTTTGAGACCTCACACTAGCTAATAATTGATCTGCCTGCCAGTTGTAATGGCCATCCCAGTTTGTTAGACTCAGTTTCCCTCTAAGTTGAATCAATGAAATGTTTTCTATGACCCCTGCTATTTTTACTTGGGAAAAAAAAGGTAAAGAAAATATGTTGCGGATGTTTTACCAGAATTCAAGTTTTATTACTTGAGTCCCAACTCCTGCTTACAAGCATTAATGACTTAAAAAAAAAAAAAAAAGACCCATAGGTGAGGTTCAGGAGAAATAGCAACCCCTGAAATTGGACCGGGCCCTCTAGGATGAGGGCCAAGAGTTCTTCAGTGAACTTGAATGTCTGTCTCTCTTCTCTTTTGTTTTAGGTGCTAACCATCTTCTCTGCCTCCAACTACTATGAAGTTGGCAGCAACAGAGGGGCCTATGTCAAATTGGGGCCAGCCTTGACCCCACACATCGTGCAGTATCAGGCTACCAAGGTGACCCACATGCTGACCATGAGGCAAAGGCAAGACTTTTCAATGAGTGATTTTCAGAAAAACAGAATTAATGTTTATAGACTCTTTGAAGTGTCAAATGTTCTTACATTTATCTAAATTCTAAGTGATAATTCAGAATGTAGCTCTGTCAGCAGTAAAGCCAATCTATAATAGACATTATGGACAGGGCTCTCTTCCTTCTCCATACAGTCTAAAATCTCTGCCTACCCATCATTAATGGAAGAAACAAATTTGCTTCCTGAAATTTTGACTTTATTAAAATTATTTTCAGTGGGTATATCTTGAGTAAAAGTCCATATACCAGGCCACCAACTCTTTTCAGGGTCACTTTCCTGGTCTTTCTCATACTTAAAGAATTTGTGCTACCTAGTAAGTCCTGACAAAAGTTCTTTCAGTATCTGGGTTTGGCAGGTGGATTTCAAAGTACACATTTGTTAATAATGGCCCTCCCTCCTAGGAAGGCAATACAATATTCCCTCACTTATCGCAGGTATTATGTTCTAGACCCCCCGCGAAGTAGGAAACTTACATTTATTCTACTCTCTTAAACCTACGTAACTTTAACAACATACATATACAGTACCGCAAAATCCTGCAATATAGTGAAAAATCCGCGATAAATAATTAAATATAATATTTTTTGAAATCCCGCGATACTGTGAGGCCGCGATAAGTGAACCGTGATATAGCGAGTGACTACTGTATATAATATTACTTAAATGGCTTCTGTTGCCGTGATTCTGAATTGTAATCTTTGTTGGAACATACCACACATTAAATGTTATTATAAAAAATTTATGTCTTATAATGAACTTATGAAATACATCATGTTAATAATTTTCAATTTTATAAGTGAGATCATTAAGGAACAGAGGTTAAATGAGCTGGTACATTGTCACACAGCTAATAAGCAATGAAAATTAGCCTTGACCCAGGCAGTTTTATTTTAGAACTCACACACTTACCAACTAAACAACACTGCCTCCTATCAAGAAGGTGTCCCCAGAATATAAAGCTACTAACAGATACAGTTTTAGTGGTACCAAAGAAGATTTTTAATTTATTAGATCAACTAAATTAGAAATCAAAACAAAGTTAGCATAAATCCAGTGGAAAGGACATATTAATATTTGACATCTGCTTTGTCCAAGGACTATGCAATATTTTAAATCACTCTTTGAGTTATGAAACACTCAAGTTACTTAAAAAACCTAAGTCAGCATTACATAAAAAGAAATATTATATGAAAATTTAAACTCACCAAGTAATAGTTAAACCTACTGTGCAGCAGAATCATGTCAAGCTTTATAAAAACAATAAGCCATCTGAGCCTCATTTCAGTCCTCCCAAATTAGAGTATCCAAGAATGGTCCCAGGCACCTGAAATGCCTTGATTTCATACGATTCCAGTGTTGTCACTACAAAAGGAGTCACTGTAGGGAATCCTATAAATAACATGTTTAATAACATAATTAAAGATCACTCAGCTCTTTGAAATAGTCATTGATTACATCAAAACAAGTATAATATCACCTAATTTATCCAGAAGTCACTTGCCCAGCAACTGCAACTATCTGGACCACAATGGAGAACTTAGAAAGAAGGGGGAAATGTCTCCAGCCAACCAAAACTGATGTTTTAATGTACATGAACTCAAGATCATGTGTTTTTCTTAGAAGGACCCTCATTCAGATTTTATTTACATTTGGTTTAAAACCACATCTCACAATAATAGTTTAGCCAGCCTGGAGTCCATCTGTGAAGATGGATTCCTTGTCCCACCCCTAAGTAGCTATGGGACTTTGGGTTTGTTACATACTCTGTAATGGGCATAATAACCCTATCTGCCTCAGTGGATATGGTAACAATGAGAAAACTAAATTAGTGTTATTTTGTTATTCATAAATCTTGCCTTGTGACTGTTTACTGTAATAATAAATTACAAGGAAAGCATGATTTTGATAATAGATAGCATTTACTGAGTGCTTTCTATGTGCCAGGTTTTCTTCTAAATGCAGTACATGAATTTACTCATTTATTCTTCACAATAATCCTATCGGGTAGGTACCATTTTTATCCCTATTTTGCAGATGGGCAGGTATATAACCTTACCACAAAGGTGGCCTTTCTCCAGAACTTCTGCTCTAACTGCTATTCTATACTGGGAAGTACAGCAGCATTCCACAGACTGATCCTGCTTGTGCACAGTACGGAAAAGTGGGGAAGCAGTGGGGAAAAATAAGAAGTAGAGCTCTTCCCTCAAAAACTGAGCCCTTGGTGCTTTGAGATATTAAGAGAGGTGAAATGTAGTAAAAAATCATGACTATTTCTTCTATAGCAAATGTTTCTTTTTTTCTTCTGTCCCAGGATTAGCCAAGTAGAAGAGTCAGCTCTAAGAGCTCTGCGAAAAAAATTATTTGCTCATTCCTCAGATCTTCTTGATGAATTTAAAAAGCATGATAAAGATAAAACTGGTAAGACTAACCAAGTAAAATATTCATGGGGGAAGGAAGCTGGCCCCCAAAATGTTTGTGTCACAGTTGTTAGCAAATAAATGTTTGTTGAATGACTACTTCCTCCATTTTATTCAACTTAAGGTCTGTTATCTTTTCTAAATTTTAAAATTCCATGCTCTTAGCAGAATATGAACTTGGCTACATATAGATGGAGTTGATGAAAAGAAATGGAGTGAAGGGAAGGGTGGTGACAAGGCAAGAACTAAGCAAAGAGCAACAGGTGGCCCTGGTCAGGTGGCTCTATTGGCTGGAGTGTTGTCTCACACACCAAAAATTTTATGGGTTCAATTGCTGGTCAGGGTACATACCTAGGTTGGGGGTTTGATCCCCAGTCAGGGCACATACAGGAGGCAACCAGTCAATGTCTCTTTTACATCAACGTTTCTCTTTCTCTCTCTTCCCCCTTCTCTCTAAAATCAATAAAAACATATCCTCAAGTGAGGATTTAAAATAAAAGCAACAGGTGTAGCAGGTTACAAGAGTGTATCCAAGCAAAATATCGATAATTTGATTTCTGGTTATTGATAAGTATGTATTGGGTTAGTCCTTTTGTCCATTTATTTTTTTCCATAAAATACAAGACCAGTTTTAAGTATATTTTATTGATTATGCTATTACAGTTGTCCCAATTTTTCTCCCTTTGCCCTGCTCCTCCTAGAACCCCCCTTCCCTCTAGCAATGTCTGCCCCCAAAACTTAGTTCATGTCATGCATATAAGTTCTTTGGCTTCTCCATTTCCTATACTATTATTAACATCCCCCTATTTTATACCTACCAGTTACGCTTCTTAATCCCTGCACCTTTTCCCCCATTCCCCCTTCGCCCTCCAAATGACCTCCATATCTATGAATCTGTTCCTATTCTAGTTGTTTGTTTAGTTTGTTTTTGTTTTTTTAGATTCAGTGGTTGATAGTTATGAGTTTGTTGCCATTTTAATGTTCATAGTTTTGATCTTTTTTTTCTTAAATAAGTCCCTTTAACATTTCATGTGATAATAGCTTGGTGATGATGAGTTCCTTCAGCTTTACCTTGACTGGGAAGCACTTTATCTACCCTTCTAAATGATAGCTTTGTAATCTAGGCTGTAGGTCCTTGCTTTTCATCACCTGGAATACTTCTTGCAAGTCCCTTCTTGCCTACAAAGTTTCTTTTGAGAAATCAGCTGATAGTCTTAATGGGAACTCCCTTTGTAGGTAACTCTTTTCTCTTGCTGCTTTTAAGATTCTCTCTTTATCTTTAACCTTTGACATTTTAATTATGATGTGTCTCGGTGTGGACCTCTTTGGATCCAACTTGTTTGGGACTCTCTGTGCTTCTTAGACTTGTATGTCTATTTCCTTCATCGAATTAGGGGTGTCTTCTTTCATTATTTTTTGAAATAAATTTCTATTTCTTGCTCTTCCTCTTCTCCTTCTGGCATCCCTATGATTCAGATGTTGGCACCTTTGGAGGTGTTCCAGAGTCTTCTTATTCTCTCCTCGTTTTTTTGAATTCTTGTTTCTTCATTCTATTCTGGCTGAATGTTTATGTCTTCCTTCTGTTCCAAATCATTGATTTGAATCCTGGCTTCCTTATCTTTACTGTTGATTCCCAGTGTATTTTTCTTTATTTCACTTAGTGTAACCTTCATTTCTTCCCTTATGTTTTTGCTATACTCAGTGTGTTCTCTGAGCATCCTTATGACCAGTGTTTAGGACTCTGCATCTGATGGGTTGGCTATCTCCATTTCATTTAGTTCTCTTTCTGTTTGTTTGTTATTTTCCTGTTCTTTCATTTGGGCCATATTTCTTTGTCTCCTCAATTTGGCAGCCTCCCTGTGTTTGTTTCTGTGTATTACGTAGAGCTGCTTTGACTCCCTATGTTAGTGCACCTGTTAAGCTGTATGGGGCACAGCCTTAGGTATTTTCCAGGGCAGGGCAACCTGCTTCACCATTTTGTGACTCTGTGTGGTGGGAGGAGTTAAAGAGGGTACAATGCAGCTGCCTGGCTTCTGGAGGTTTGCCCAGTACTCTCACCTCATTTCCAGTCACTTCACCCACTTCCCATATGTGACTGGAGCCCTTCTGGGTGGTGATTCCCAGAGTAAGTGGGTTTGCATATGTTCTAGGACCGTGTGGGGCCTCCCCTTTTTTAAAGATTGTATTTATTTTTAGAGAGAAGGGAAGTGAGGGAAAAAGAGTGGGAGAGAAACATCAATGTGTGGTTGTCTTTCACATGCCTGCAACTGGTACTCGCAATACAGGCATGTGCCCTGACTGGGAATTGAACCAGTGACCCTTTGGTTCACAGCCCAGCGCTCAACCTACTCAGCCACACCAGCCAGGGCCCATGTGAGCCCTTTAAATGGACTCTCCTGAGAAACCAGCAGTTTCTTCTGCTACCCCAACCCCTATTGGTTTTTACAGCCAGAACTTAAGCTTTATCTTCCCAGTGCTAGAATCCTGGTCTGTGAGGTCTGGCCTGGGGCTGGGATCGCTCACTCCCAAGGTATCCCTCCTGATTTTTATCCACCACACGTGAATTTGGGACTGCCTGTTCTGCCACTGCCACCTCTCCACACCACACCACAACGTCTCTTCCCTGACTCTGCTACTGTGCTCCTCCTACCCATCTGATGAATGTGGCTTCTTTAAATTCCTTGGTTGTTGGACTTCCATATGGTTCGATTTTCTGGCAATTCTGGGTGTTTTTTATTTTGAGGTTAGTTGTAACTCTTCTTGTGGTTGTGAGAGGAGGTGAAACGTGTCTACCTACACCTGCATCTTAACTGGCAGTCCAAGACACATTTTTTCATTTTCACCAATAACTTTATTGATTTGGAGATTTTGAGTATGTTGGCTATCTCCTGCATGGTAGAACGTTGATTATGCTCAATTAATGTCTTCATATGATGCTATCTACTTCAACTGGTCTACCCAACTAGAGAACATGATCCAGTGAGAAATCTCCAGCACAAAACTTTGCAAACCACTTCTGACACTTTTGATCAGTCACAGCACCTTCTCCATACACTGCACCAATATTTTTTTTGCTTTTCTGTTGTGTTTTTACCTTTCTTGAAATAATAAAGCATAACATGCTGAAAGTGTTGCATATTTTCTTCTATCTTCAATATTAAAATGGCTACACAAAAATTCACCAATTTGATAAGATTTTAATAATGCACACTGATGTGACAGCTGTCACACTACAATCTGACAAAATTGTTTCAAATGAAGTTTAAGACAACTAAGTGCTACTACAGCCATCTTACAGAAAAAAAATGAATTTTTTGGCCAATCCAATATTCCATGTTCTATTATCAAGCTAGAAATTTTGTCTTTTCTCAGTTCAGTGGAATGTATAATGAACATTGGCTACATGTACCTATATTATAAGACAGCAGTTACTGTCATATAGTCATAGCAATATATTTTCCTGTACAAATAAACGACTGACACTGTATATGTATAGTGGTTTATACTGTTATTTGTAAGAGTCTTTGTGACTTCCAGTAGTATTGCCATATTTAACAAATAAAAATGGGATACCTAATTAAAGTTGAATTACAGACAGGTAACAAATAATTTTTAAATATAAGTATGTCCCATGCAGTATATGGGACATACTTATACCTCGTGGTCTGTCTGAAATTCAAATTTAACTGAACATCCTGTATTTTATCTGGCAACTCTATTTTCCAACTCTATTTCTCTCCCATGACCAACAAAAATAGTGACAGTGCCCATTATTTCTATTACCTCGATAGTAAGAAGAATGTTGGGATAAAAAGGTATGCACTGTTGGGCAGAAAACTGCACTTGTAGGTGACAAGTCAGCAAGTTAGCTCTTCCTTATAGGTTTAATCCCCCTGAGCGAATGGGCAGCAGCCGTGGAGTCTGTGCTGCACCTCAGACTGCCATGGCGAATGCTGAGGCCACAGCTGGTGAACAGCTCAGCAGATAACATGCTGGAGTACAAGTTCTGGTTGGAGGACTTGGCCAAAGAACAACCAAGTTACAAGGTAATGGTGAGAAAATGGTGGATGAGGGCATGCTGTGGACCATGAAGGCCCCTCTGGGGAACTTTGAATCAGAAACAACCAAATATTGAGAACCCAAAGAGGAAGATGGATGAGAAAAGGGAACAACTGTTTGTTGACTTTCCATGTGGCAGACTTTACGTTAAGGGATTTACAAATGTTGCTTTAGTTTATCCTTAAAATCACCCCAAGAGATAGGTATTATCAGCCCTATCATACCTAAGAGAACACTGATCACAGAGGCTGAGCTACCTGCCTCAGGTCACCGAGTTCCTAAGTTATAGAACTGAGACTTATACCCAAGTCAGACTTCCTTCGCTTCATGCTGCTTTCTCCATTAAAAAAGTATTTACTCAATAAATATTTATTGAATGAGTAAGGTATATGAAGCCTTGGGCTAGGTACTTTTTAAAATAGCTTTATTGCAATATAATTCACATTCTATACAATTCTTCCATTTGAAATGTACAATTCAATGGTTTTAAGTATATTTGCAGATATATGTGGCCATCACCACAGTCAATTCTAGAACGTTTTAATCATAGGCTGAATGCGCTTAAATCATTAGATTATTTGGTAGGCTGAAGGGGCTTGAGGGTGAAGAGATGGTAAAACATCTTCCGTTTTTTTTAAGTGTTTTATTGTCAGGAATGATTGTGTGTTGATTATATGTTAGGATAGGCTAACCATAAGGTATAGAAGGAAAATGAGTTTTTTCTTGCAGAACATACAATCAAGTTTGCTGGAAACACTGTATCAAAATCGATCCAACCTGGAGACCATTTTTAGGATCATAGACAGTGATCATTCAGGTAAGGATATTCATTATCCTATGACTTCTGACACATAGCAAGTATTTTACCTCCCACCCTTTGGCCTCCTTCCTGATTATTTAGCTCTCTGCTCAAGCACTTTGGGAGCCAAATAAATAATGGCAATGCTTATAAAGGGCAGAATTTAGAAAAGTATTTGAACAATGCCAACAGCTTATATAGAAGAGGGTTTGAGCAAAGAATGAAGACAAACTCAGAACTTCTTATAGGAAGAATAATTATTAGTAGATGTGATAGCCCTTATAGTTCTATCAAAGGTAGCCACAGAGTAGTGAAGAGTGCCTAGAACAGAAAGGCCGTTGTGATCTCACTCCCAGAGTATTTTTAAAAACCTTTAAACTTTGAAATAATTATAGATTCACAGAAAGTTACCAAAAAATGTACAGGGAAGCCCTATATATCTTCACCCTGTTTCCTCAAAGGTCTAAAGGCCCTTTTCAATGTTATTAGTCCTTTTTTTTTAAATATGTAATTCACATACCATATAATTTACCCATTTAAAGTGTCAGTGTTTTTCAGTATATTTACAAGTTTGTGTGACTGTCACCACTATTTATTTTAGAACATTTTCATCACCCTGAAAAGGAACTCATACTCATTAGTAGTCACTCCCATTCCCTGTTCATTCTTCACCAGCCACTGGCAACAATTAACCTGCTTTCCACTTCTATGTATTTGCACATTCTGAACATTTTATATAAATGGATCCCTATGATATAAAGCCTTTGATACCTGGCTTCTTTCACTTAGCATAATCTTTTCAAGGTTCATCCATGTTGTAGCATGTATCTGTTCTTTCTTACTTTTGTAGTGGATAATATTCCATTGTATGGGTATACCACATTTTGTTTATCCATTCATTAGCTGACAGACATTTGAATTGTTTCCACTATAGATATTATGAATGATACTGCTATAAACATTCATGTTCAACTTTTTTGTGTGAACATGTTTTCAATTTTCTTAGGATATATTCATAGGCATACAGTTGCTGGATCATTGAATAGTCTTGGAACCCTTTAAAAAATATCAGTTGACCATAGATATATAGGGGCAAAGGCTTTTTATAAACAGAATAAATTAATATATATTTGGGATGATTTAATGCAGGGTTTCTCAGCAGTGGAACTATTGACATTTTGGTCTGAATAATTCTTTGTTTTGGGGTGCATCCTATGCAATATGGGATGCTTAGTAGCATCCGTGGCCTTTACCTACTAGAATCAGTAATACCCCACCCTCACGCCAGTCATGGCAATCAAAAATAACTCTAGACATTGCCAAATATCTCTAGAGAGAGGAGAGCAAAACTGCTCCCAGCTGAGAACCACTGTTGATTTTGTACTATTTCCTTGGGGTTTAAATTAGACAGTAGGCCTTGGTTCTTTTTGTCTGTTTAATAGTAGGGAACAGGTGTTCTTGTAAGAATGTCAGAGGGAATGACCACTGAAAAGTGGACAGACTAACTGCAGTGACTTCCTTCTCTGGTAAGGGTTCATCTCACTGGATGAGTTCAGGCAGACTTGGAAGCTGTTCAGCTCTCATATGAAGATGGATATCGCTGATGATTGTATCTGTGACCTTGCCCGGAGTATGGACTTCAACAAGGATGGCCACATCGACATCAATGAGTTCCTGGAGGCCTTCCGCCTTGTGGAGCAATCGTACTCAGACGGCAGTGACCCAGACTGTCCACAGGCCCCAAACACTAATGACAATGGCTCCAACAGGCCAGGAGCACACTAAAGAGCCTGGTTTCTATTACCCAAATTGCCTCATAAGCGATGCCACGCTCGCCACTGGGCCAGCTCTCTTATTCTCTATAGATTTGTGGAACTTTATGCTGAGAATTTGCTGACCAACATGCATCACAATCACCTGTGTATTTGTGAGTGCAGGGTGGTGTGTGTGTGTGTGTCGTGTATTTTTAAATATATAGTTGTAACCCCATCTCAGAATTTTCACAAGGTGGGACCCAGTTATAAGTATTTTTTAATTCTGAAGTCTATCCAGTTATGAATCACTGATAATTTAACCCCCTCATTGTTTCCATTGTATACCTTTTATTTATTGTTTTTTAAAATGTCATATTGGTAAAGAAAAGTTATGGAAAATTATTTATGTAATCCCATGACCCAAACATATGGATTCTTTTTATTTTTCACTTTTTCTTATTATACTATAGTATTATATAATTTAATGTTCTACTTTTTAAAAATAAATCCACATCTAATTATAAATACTTTCCTATGTTGCTACATAGTCTTCAAGATTATTAGTTTAGGCCTTGCAGATGCCGCCACCACTGCCCCAGATATTTCTGCATCCAGCCATGGTCAACCCCACCGTGTTCTTCGACATCACTGCCGACGGCGAGCCCTTGGGCCATGTCTCCTTCAAGCTGTTTGCAGACAAAGTCCCAAAGATGGCAGAAAACTTTCATGTTCTGAGCACCAGGGAGAAAGGATTTGGTTATAAAGGTCCCTGCTTTCACAGAATTATTCCAGGATTTATGTGCCAGGGTGGGGACTTCACACGCCACAATGGCACAGGCGGCAAGTCCATCTACCGGGAGAAATTTGATGATGAGAATTTCATCCTGAAGCACACAGGTCCTGGCATCTTGTCCATGGCAAATGCTGGACCCAACACAAACGGTTCCCAGTTCTTCATCTGCACGGCCAAGACCGAGTGGCTGGATGGCAAGCATGTGGTCTTCGGTCAGGTGAAAGATGGCATGGGTTTTGTGACAGCCATGGAGCGCTATGGGTCCGGGAATAGCAAGACCAGCAAGAAGACCACCATTACTGACTGTGGACAACTCTAATACATTTGACGTGGGTTTTATCTTAACCACCAGACCATTCCTTCTGTAGCTCAGGAGAGCAGCCCTTCACCCCTCTCTGCTTGGAATGTTCTGTAATCTTCATGCTCGCCGCAGTTCATTGGGTTCCATATTTTCCTTACCCCTTCCAAGTCTAGCTGGATTGCACAGTTTATGATTATGAAATAAAAACTAAACAACAACAACAAAAGATTATTAGTTTAATGACCACATAATTTTCTATCAGGTAGATGCACTAAAATCTACTCAGCCATTCATCAGTTGTTCTACATGTGTTTTGTTTCCAGTTTTTCTTTATTATAAGTAACACTGTGGTTAATAACTTTGTGCATATAGCTTGTTCTACAAAAACTTTTAGTTTAATTTTTTAATTATATTTTATTGATTATGCTATTATAGTTGTCCCTATTTTTCCCCCTTTCCCCCCTCCACCCAGCACCCCCCAGTCCCTCAGGCAATCTGCACACCATTGTTCATGTCCATGGGTCACGTGTATAAATTCTTTGGCTACTCCATTTCTTACACTGTACTTTACATTCTCATGGCTATTCTGTAACTACCTATTTGTACTTCTTAATCCCCTCACCTCTTCACCCATTCCCCTACACCTGCCTCCCATCTGGCAGCCATGAAAACAACTTTTGGGATTTTTGACATAAACAACTATTTGTGTGTGTGTGTGTGTGTGTGTGTGTGTGTTAAACAATTACTGCTTCCGCTAGATGTAGAACTCACATGCAGGTATAATTTGGGTGTCATTAATCTCTAAGAATAATTGCTTAAAATTTGAACGTTAATTTCTGTAGAACTCAGAACCTCCTTTTATCAGTATTTTAGTGATTAAAAGAAAGGTATAAAGTTCTTAATGTCTGGATTAGTGTCTTGAAATATTTCCCAGACATTTATAAGGGACTTTAGACATTAAGTGCAACCTCAAAACCACATCCCTTGCAGGTATCCGCTAGAGTGCTCCAGGGAGAACATCACTGCTCTAGAGACATTCTAGTTCCAATTTGGGGGAGATAGGTGTGTTAGAAAGTTTTCCCTTTTCTTAAGCATCAGCCTAGTATGAGAATCTGGAGTCAGAGATATAGATTTCAATTCAGGCTATGGCATCTGTGAGGTCATCTGAGCCGTAGCAGCCACCCTGTACTCCCTGCACTCTGCCCTTCAAGAGGCAGGGAGAAGCCCAACTACTTACACAGATGCATTGAGATTTTGGGAGCTAATTAACATAAACACAAAGACAGAACTATCTTGACATAACTCCCATCTTAGTCTTAAACTAAATGATACAGAGCTGAATTTCTACATTACTCATTGATCATAAACTAGTTTTCCCCAGATGAAGATAGTTTTAGGCATGCATTTCTTATAAAAAGTTGGGGTTCATTATTATATTTAATTTAATTTTAATTTAAGCTGCTTCAAATCTACTTGAGTTCTTTCTTTTTCTTTAATTAAATATATTTTTGGTGTCTTATGGCAAATGAAATCAGTTTTTTTATTACAGTATTGAGATAATGTTTTCTTTTAAAAGAAAAGTGTCCAGGTCTTCCTCCACAACTAAGAAGGAATACAACTATCTCAAAACTAGACACAACCAGAATTTCCAGAAAATCAAGCTGCATGGAAGTCCAACAAAGATATAAAGAAGAAATACTTATCCAAAGAGGTAGGAGGGGCGGAGAGGATGCGGTGTGGCAGCAGTGGCAGTGGCAGGCCAGGAGAAAATGCAGTCACATGTTTTAAAAAGTCAGGAGGGACACCTGGGGAGTGCTCCAAGCACCAGACCAGGCCACACAGCTATGGTTCTGGCACTGGGAAAATAAAACCTCATTGCTTCTAACTGTGAAAACCAGTGTGGGTTGGGGCAGAGGAAGAAACTGCAGATCTCTCAGTAGAGTCAACTTGTTTAAAGTGCCCCCAAGACCCTAGAACACCTACTCATTCTGGGAACCACAACCAGGGCAACAGCTAGAGAGGCACCAGTCCCATATGGGAAGTGGGAGAATTGCCTGGAAAAGGGGAAAGTGCTGAGCAAGCAGCACTGGTCCCTCTCAGACCCTTCCCTGCATACAGCGCCACAAAGTGGTGAAACATGTTGCCTCACACAGACAAATACCCAAGGCTCTGCCCCTTACAACGTATCAGGTGCAACAGCTCTACCTAAGATGCAGAGGCAAACAAAGGAGCCTGTCACAATAGGGAACAGAGGAGTATGGCCCAAAAGAGGGAACGGATCAAGGTTCCAGTGGGAGAATTAAGCGACGAGGAGATAGCCAACCTAGCAGATGTAGAGTTCAAAACACTGGTGATAAAGATGCTCACAGGCTTGACAGATATGCTTAAGTTCGGCAAATGCATAAGGGAAGAAGTGAAGGCTATGCTAAATGAAATGAAGGAAGAGCCACACAAAATCAATGGTGAAGTGAAGAAAACCAGGGTTCAACTCAATGATTTGGAATGTAAGGAAGAAAAAAACAGTCAACCAGTAAGAATGAAGAAACAAGAATTGAAAAAATGAGACAGGCTTAGGAACCTCTGGGACAACTTTAAATGTGCCTACATATGAATCATAGGGGTGCCAGAAGAGGAAGAAAAAATAATGAAGAAAAACTTTCCTAATTTGGCTAAGGAAATAAACATACAAGTCCAGGAAGCACAGAGTCCCAAACAAGCTAGACCCAAAGAGGACCACACCAAGACACATCATAATTAAAATGCCAAAGGTTAAAGATAGAGAATCTTAAAAGCAGCAAGAGCAAAGCAGAGTTACCTACAAAGGGGTGCCTATAAGACTATCAGCTGATTTCTCAAAAGAAACTTTGTAGGCAAGAAGGAACTTGCAAGAAGTATTCTAGGTGATGAAAATCAAGGACCTACAACCAAGATTACTTTATCCAGCAAAGATATCATTTAGAATGGAAGGGGAGATAAAGTGCTACCCAGACAATGTAAAGCTACTTCAATGTAAAGGAGTTCATCATCACCAAGCCATTATTACGTGAAATTTTAAAGGCACTTATTTAAGAAAAAGAAGACCAAAACTATGAACATTAAAATGACAACAAACTCACAATTATCAACAACTGAATCTAAAAAATAAAAACAAAATCAAACTAAGCAAACCAGAATAGGAACAGAATCAGAGGTATGGGGATCATTTGGAGGGTTATCAGCTGGGAGGAGGAAGGGGGAGAAATGGGGATATGGTGCAGGGATTAAGAAGCATATTTGGTTGGTACAAAATAGACAGGGGGAAGTTAAGAATAATATAGGAAAGGGTGAAGCCAAAGAACTTATATGCATGACACATGGACATGAACTAAAGGGGGTGGGACTGCTGGAGGGAAGGGGGGTACTGGGCAAACGGGAGCAAAGGGAAAAACAATTGGGACTACTGTGACAACATAACCAATAAAATATACTTACAAAAATAAATAAAAGTGTCCATCCCTGATCGGTGTGGGTGTGGCTCAGCTGGTTGGGCGTTGTTCCATAAAATGAAAGGTTGCCTATCAGATTCTGCATGCTGGAGTAATGGGTCCCATTCGGGGGGGCACAAACTAGAGGCAAATGATCAATGTTTCTCTCTCACATCAACGTTTCACTCCTTCTCTTTCTCCCTCCTTTTCCCTTTGTCTAAAAATAAATGGAATTTTAAAAAATAAAATAAAAGTGTCTAGACTTTGAGAAACATCATTTTTGCAGATAAAGTCCAAACTCCATAATATAACCTGTGCTCTGCTCCACAGTTTCAAACCTGAGCTGCTTCCCAACCCCTTTCTAGCTACTTGGATCTTCCTATGGTCCCCAAATTATACCATACCTTTAACATTCTGGTTCTCTGTCCCTGAGTTGCCCTCCCCCTGGTTGGGTTGGCCTCATTTTTCAAGACCCAGCTCAAATGCCTTCTCCTCTGTGAAGCCTTTCCTTGACCCATCACTCCTCGCTTCCTTCCCTTGGCCACCAGCTTGCCTTGGGGTCCTTCCAGTGGAGTCTGAGAGCAGTAACTGGCTTACATGCCAGTCTCCACCAGGGTCTGCAAGCTCCCTAACAGAGAGCAGGTTTCATGTCCTGTTCACCACTGTGTCTCTGTCAACTGGCCAGGTGCAGTTTGGCATTCAAAAATAGCATTTGAGTATAATGAATATTCAATGAATATTAGTAAAGGAAAAAATATCCTCGTTCCTTAGTTGGAATACACCACCAGGTTACAAATTCAGTATTATATGTCTCTAGAAAGATTAATGGTCAGAAAAATAGTGTATCAGATAGAATCCATCCTAGTCATGGCAACAAAAATATCTTTTTTTTTTTTAACAGGTAAAAAACCAAGCTGCATAAATATTTTTATTTAAGTGACAGTATTCTGGTACTGTGAGCATGTAGGGAAAGATGCACCATCACACATTAATGTTTGAGTTATAGATTGGTGTGAAAAATGCTTATTCTCTTTGGCCCAGTAATTCCTCTTTCAGATGATTATCGTCAGAAAAATTCTCACAGTGCAAAAACCCCATGAACAAAGATGTTTTTGGCAGCATTGTTTGTGATATAAAAAAAGAAAGAAAAAATAAACAAAAAAACTGGAACCTAAAGACCGCTAATGAGGGATGGGATGAATAAATTAGGACCTCCCCTAATTCTGTGAAATAATATGTAGATTTTAAAGAGAATAATTTACCATTATTTATGGTTAGTCTTGGGTGTGGGTTCATGTGGGATTTTCACTTTCTATTTACATGGTGCACCAAGGAAATTTTGAGTGGAATTTTGAAAACAAACCTAATTGCCAGGGCTACTATTATTCAGTATCTTTTGAGGTTTTTCTTATGCTTATGAGATACTTTTGTAATTGAAAAACGCAATAAAATACATATTGAAAAACCAAACTACATTTGATTGCCCTTTTTAAAAGGGCCACTACACCTCAATAAATTATTTTTTAAAGCCACTAGATGTCACTCTGAGCAAATGCTGTGTGGGATAACAATAGCTGCTAGAAAATGCTGGTTTCCTCATCACCAGCTCCCTGGAAATTGTGATGTTATCTGGTCTCAGGGAACAGTGACTCTCAAAGAACACCTGCAGGTGCTGCCTTTGCAGAGACACAGACACAAAGAGGTGGAGGCAACATGTCTGAGGGGCAGGATCAAACCTGTACCCAGACTTAGGGAAGGGATGCTCCCAGCAGAAGTTGGGCACACCATGGCCAAAGGCAAGCTTCTTAATTCTGAGCCTTGAATTCATGTGTGTTAGCCACCTAGCCTTAACAATCGGTTTTGTTTTAAAATTGTCTCCCGTCACACAAAACCTTTCCAGCACCTAGAAAGGAATTTGAAAAAAAAAATCCAACCCAAATTTGAAGAAGCTTCTGGATCTATCTACTAAATGATAGGAGCTAGAGGGCCTGGAGGAGTATGTTAAGTGTCAGCAAGCGTTTGTAATCAGCAATATCCAGACTGGGGATTCTACGGGACAAATGATCTGGTTTTTCAACAAATAAATTACAAGGAGACAAAAAGAGATAAAGGGAAAACCTACAGATTAAAAGAGGCTTAAAGCTATTTCAAGCAACTGTGAAGTATAGAAGTTATTTAGACTCCCTAATCAAAGAAAACAATTTTTAAGACGGCCAGAGATGTGTGTATTGCTGGATCCGGTTTGCCAATATTTTGTTGAGGATTTTATCATGTATGTTCATCAGGAATAGGGATTTTTTTTTAAAGCTTCACAAGTGATTGATCCCACTGTACAGCCAGGGTTGACAACCGTTTGTCCAATTGATCTTTCAATTAATTCTGCATAATCATTAAGAAACTGGGTCTTGGTCGATGTGGTTCTCAAGAAACTTTTAATGAGCAGGCGTACCCTCTAGGTGTTCACTGCTTAGCAGGACATGCTTGTCGAGCTGTACCCTGTTGTGGTCATCCAACCGCTTCTGACCTCCCAGTCGCTGACAGCACCAGAGTTGGGCAGTTTCAGATATTTCTCATGGCATTTTTCCGTTGTGGTTTCCTTCCTCACAGGAGACGTCTGATTATAAAAGGTTGGGGTTTTTATAAAACTTCCCAGTTTCAGATATGAGCCAGAGAGACAGATCCAAGTTCCTGATTCATGTTCCAAGTCAGGCCTTCCGGAGTTTGCCGGGAGTCATGCTGAGCCGCGAAACCACGGAGTTTGAGGCTGCAGAGTAGTAAGCAGGCCACACCATTCCCCCCGGCACAGAACTCCCCAGCAGTAACTTCCTGTTTGTTCCTGAACGTTCTGTAATAAGAGAAACAGGTCAGTTGAAATCCCTAAGAAAGGACAAAAACTCTGGAATAAGAGAGTGCAGTTTCTGAACAGAAAAAATAAAATGACACTGTGAAAGCAGGGTTCAGATTCTCCAAGTCTCTTGACTACATGCACGAGCTGTGTAAAACCGTGACAATCAAGGTGTACTTGCAGTGGGATCTTATTTTGCTTCTTTCCTCTACATATCCATCCTTCTTTCTCAACACACATTCTCAAATGCAAGCACCTGGATGGGATTTTTCCGGTCCCAGAGGCAGTCAGAGGGAGGAAAGCATGTACTTTGGAATTACAGACGCCAAGTGATATCACAGCTCCACCCCTTACCGGATGTGCAATGTGAGTAAGGAGCTTAGATGTCTCCCTGTTTGTAAAATGGGGTTCGTGATTGTACCTCCATCAAAGGTTGCTGGGAGGATTAGGTGAGGTAAAGCTTAAGTGAGATTAAATGAGAGAAAAAATGCATAGCACAGCGTCCACCACTATGATTATGTTTACTACAGGATCTACACCCAGAAAGCCCCTAGCCCGGCGCTTCTTTAGCTTTTATGTGCATGTGAATCATCTGGAGACTTTGTCTAAAAGCCCATTCAGGGTACAGAGAGAAGATGAAAAAGCTCTGAAGATGGAGAGATGAGGTTGCACAACAATGGGAATGTACTTAATGCCACTGAATTGTACATTTAAAAATGGTTAAAATGGCAATTTTTATGTTATGGACATTTTACCACATTACATTTTTTAAACAAAAGCACATTCAGTAGCATTTTAGAAAACAGGTAGGTGAGGCTGATGATGATACTGGTTTGAAGACAACACTGAGTAGCAAGGTCATGAAGCACCACCATCAAATTTGTATTGCGCTTGGCAGTTTCCCTAAGGCCTTTCTATATGCCTTGTCTCTGTGTCCCCTCTCAGCAAAAGCACATGGTGCTGTATCTAGCACAAATTTGGTCCTTCCCCACCTGTACACACCTTGTCTTGCGTGGTTGACAGGTGGTTAGTTGACAAGGCTGTCTCTCTCTGAGCAAATGGGATCTTACTTGATGGCCTCTTCACTTTTTGTTTTGACTGCTTTTTTTTAGGGCAAATCTCCCACGCAAATACTTCCCACATCAACTTAGGCTGTGCCTTCTCCATTTATATTCATGGTTCTGGCTAAAGATAAGCCCTCCAGCCTAACTAGGGAGCATTTGCTTCACCCATTGGATGCTGACCTTCCCCCCCAGGATGGTAGGTGGCATTTCAAACATTTCCTCTGTGTTTACCTTCTTACAGACAGGAACAATGGAAACTGCTTTGCCATGTCTGTGGAGTGTGTGACATGACATTTATTGGAACCCTAGGCCCTGTTTAGTTGTCACTGCTGCCAATCAGCGAGTGAAAACAGAGCTGGGAGCTCCCAAGTGCACCGTGTGAGCTGCACGGTCAACATCACCCCAGACAGCAGTTCTCCACATGTGTCCTCCATAAGCTATCAGTGCACTTGCTAACGCCTGTTTCCTGTACCAGACGTTCATGCAGGTTTAAACTTTGGGCCGTCGTGATTGTCCATCTTTCTTCGGAGTACTCAGCAGTAATCCTGCAGTAACATATTCATTTCATAAGCCATTGGGAGTAAGTATAAGATAGCACTCCTAGAGCCATCCTTAACTCCACTCGAAAAAGTTAAAAACAAAATAAAATTGTCCTGTCAGCTTTCTTAGAAGAAATCATGATGCAGAGGCCAAGGTGCCTGCTACTGGCCCTTCCAATAGTGGGATACCTCAGCAACCACCAGTGGCAGGAATTCTCAGGGGTCTTGAGCCTCCTAAGGAAAGAGGCAGGGCAGGGACCGCAGGGTTTGAGTCCCTTAGAACAGGGGTTCTCCACATTAGAATGTCTTTAAAAATACTGATGCCTGGGTCCCATCCCAGATCAATTGAATCAGAATATCTGGGGGTAGGACCAGGGCATGAACAATTACTTTTAAAAGTAAGTCTAATGCGTGGCCACATTGAAAACCTCTACATTACAGGGTTTCTGTTTTGTTTTTACCTTAATCAGAGCAAAAATTATAGTTGGAGACAAAAGCTGGAGCTATGATCATCGCAAAACATAAGACTCCAAGGTTTTTATGACAAAATGTGAACACATGTCTGAACTAAGCAGCTTTAACCACTGTAATCACATTGTAAGTGCGTTTACTCCAAGAAGGAGGGTGACTGGCTCTTAGGTGAGAGCACAGAGCCAACGGCCAGAGGCGCCCTTGGGAAGCCCTGGACCGCTCACCTGTCCCTGAGGCTTGGTGTGCATTGTTCATGGGAAAGGCTCACCAAACACCCTCGGCGTGTATTGAGTTTTGAAATAAAAAGAGTTTTAACTATAAAAGAGAATTTCAAAAATTATCTCTTTACCTGAGAGATGTTTGGAACAGACTGTTCCATGAAGTAGATAATAACAAATATAATAGAACTCAGCAACGTGTTAACACATTTACCAAATTCACTTAAAATCAATATGGGTTAAAATTTGATATTTGTGTTTCCTGGTCACTTTGCCACAGTTACAGTCACCTCTATCAGGAGAGGGGACTTTGGGGATAAAAAGAGAAAATAATTTGCTGAGTAATATTCAGGAGACCTCTTTATATATCAGAAGTATATGTTGGAACATGCTTTAGAAAAATGAGATCTCCAAAGACAAAAGATTTTCTCTATGTGACATTCTCCTTAATGGATCTAAAGACATATTCTAAGCAGGGTTCCACAAACTTGTACAAATATCAGCTTTAAAAAAAATGCTGAATCAGACTTACCCAGGATGGGACTTCAGAATGGTGAGTTTTTTTTCCTATTGCTGCTGTAACCAATGAAGCAATGTGAATTTATTATCTCACAATTTTGAAGGTTAGAAATCCAATATAGGTCTTACTGGGCTAAAATCCAGGTCTTGGCAGGGCTGCCTTCCTTCTGGAGGCTCTAGGGGAGAATCTGCTTCCTTGCCATTCCCAGCTACTGGAGTCTACCCACATTCCTCCACTCATGGCCCCTTCTTCCATCTTGATAGCCAGCAGTGAAAGGTGGTCTCACGCCACTGCACTCTGACCTTCTCTTCTGCCTCTGCCCTCTGCTTTTAGTGGCATTGGTTGTTACATGAGCCCAGCTGCGTAATGCAGGATCATCACAACCTCCTGAGGCCCTTCACTTAATCATATCTGCAAAGTCCCTTTTGCCATGTAAAGTAACATCTTCACAGGTTCTGGGGAGGAGAGCCTGGCCCTCTTTGGGGACAGCTATTATCCTGCCCCTAACAGATGGTTAAAGCTCCCCAGAGAAGTCTGAGGCAGCTTGTCCATCCATGGTCGTTTGGGAACCACTGCTGCATGTCAAAGGCTCTCTCCATCCCATGTCTCCCATTTCCAGCCTAGATTTCTTTCTAACGAAAGCCTCATGGTTCTGTCTCCATCTGTGTTGCCATTCCTCCCCTCCACTCCCCCAGATAATTTTTCTTTATTCTATTTATCATAAATATTTATTGAATGTCTCTGTTTTCCACTTTTCTCATTTTACGTGGAGAATAATTTGGTTATAAG
The DNA here is from genome assembly GCF_987537825.1 of Furipterus horrens. NCBI lineage: Eukaryota > Metazoa > Chordata > Mammalia > Chiroptera > Furipteridae > Furipterus > Furipterus horrens. The sequence goes on from NW_028327172.1 coordinate 169,781,502, forward strand.
CCCTTACTAATCAAAATGTCTCTTTAGATATAATTGAGTTGAGAACTGGTTAATACAATAGTGTATTTCCTATGGTCTTGGTCAGAAAATATACCAGTAGTCTATATGTTTAAGAACCTAGAAAGTCAAACTATTAGTTTTTTAAAATAACATTTTTACTTGGGGGCTTCTGGTTGAAAGGAACTAACTCTTGTTAACTCAACTGAGAGAGAAGATTTCTTATAAAGATACAGGCAGAACAATAAGAGAGCTGGAATGGAAGAGCGGAAATGTCTGGCATCATTCCTCTTGGAACTGGGAAGAGGGGCAATATTTCAGGATCCAAAGTGACCCTTGGAATATCAGCAGCAGAATGTTCTAGATCTTTACTCTAAAGAGGTCTCTTGAATATTACTCAGCAAATTATCTTCGCTTTTGGGATAAACATAGTCCTTTATAACACACTAAACTCATCAACAATTACTGACATATATTTTAATTTTTTTCATGCAGGTGAGATATAGGGTAAAAAATTTAAACAATATAAAAAGTTATAAAATGAAAAAGGTCTCAATTCTTCTAGAGAGAAACCATTAATAATTTGTTCATCCTTCTGGACTTCTTTAAAAGTTTATATTAGTATACCAGTATGTATCTTTTTAAAAGAACATGTAAAACTATATTATTTGTTCCTTGCTTTTTTATCACCAAACAATATATTTTGGTAATTTTTTATATTCATATTTCATTATTTTTAATCGGTTGTTTAGTATATTCCATTACATGGATTACCATAATTTATTTAATTAGTCCCCAACTGATGGATATTTGATGACCAATCTTTTGCAATTATAAGTAATAATTCAGTAAACATTCTTGTCCATTTTTCTTTGCCCCCTTGCATTGGCAAGGCAAATTTCGAGAAGTAGAATTGCTGAGTCAAAGGGTAGGTGCATTTCAAATGTCAATTAGCCTTCCATTTGTATTTTTTCTTTTGTGCACTGCTTGCTCATGTTGGTCTGTTTTTTCTATTGAGTCACTCATCTTTTTTTAAATTTATTTTAAGAGTTTTTTTATATGAAAAATAGGCATTTGACATATGAGTTGAGATTCCCACCCCCATTTTAACATTTTTCTTTTGACTTTATTAACTATTAAATTATCTCTCTCCTAAGGTAGAAGTAAGCACTTAACCGTTTTTCTCACCTGTTCTGGCTTCAGAATCATCCACTGGTCAGGATTCCTAGAGCATCACTGCATGGGCAGACTTTCCTGCCACTTCCTGCCTCATCACCCTTCAGTAAGACTGAGCTATTTGTGGTTCCATAAATCCACCGTATTATTTCTCACTTCCGTGATCTTACTCATATTGTCCCCTTGGCCTGGAATGTCTTTTTTGTCCTTCCTATTAATCCTGGGTAAATACTGCTTCTCACTCAAGATTCAGGGAGTCATCTTTCCCTCCAGCCTTCTGAGCTAGATTTTCTTCTTCTATATCCCGGAACATCCTGTGTGCATCTATATCAGTGCACTTACCACACTGTATTTTAATTATTCATGAGTCTGTCTTTCCCGTTAAACTGATTTCATAATGGGAAGAAAACATACCTTACCTATCAGTTTGTATTTTCAGGCTCACAATAAATGTTTTTTAAAGGAAGGAAGGTGTGAAGGAAGGAAGGATGGAAGTAGAAGGGAAGGGAAGGGAGGGGAGGAGGGGGAAGGGAAAGGACGAGAAGAAAAGGAGAAGGAGAAAGGCAGTCAAGGCTAAGCCAGCCCCCTGAGCCACTCCCCTGCTAGTGCTCTCTGCCTTCTGTTTCCTCGCCTCTGTGGCTTATCCTTCAGGTACACAAAAGACATTTGAAAGTTGTCACCTTCTTATGTCCCCAGGTAGTCCTTTGAGACATTATAGGGCTGTGCAATACAAAGAAATCATTTATTCTTCAATCCCTATTTCTTTCTTTTAAAACCCCATATTATAGCATTTACTGAAGTAAAATATTTCTTTAGCTCGTAATTCGTAGCAGACATTACATAATTTATTATATTTTCTACTCTTCTATAGAATTTTACAATTTAGAAATCACTTGCATATAAATTTTAGTTGACCTTCACAACACCCTGAGAGGTAACTTAACAAGGTGATAGAAACCCCATTTCATAGGTGGAGAGACTGAGGCTCTGAGAAATTTTAGTTACTTGCTATAGGTCACAGAACAGTTTACCTATGGAGCCAGGACTGAAACCCAGTCCTTCCAACTCTAAATCCAGTGCTCTTTCTTTTTCTTTTTCTTTTTAAAAGATTTTATTTATTTACTTTTAGAGAGAGGGGAAGGGAGAGAGAAAGAGAGAGAGAAATACCAATGTGGGAGAGAAACATCCATTGGTTGCCTCCCACATGCCCCCAACTGGGGACCTGGCCCACAACCCAGGCATGTGCTCTGACTGGGAACTGAACAGGTGACCTCTTGGTTCACAGGCCTGCGCTCAATCCACCGAGTCAAACCAGCCAGGGCTCCAGGGCTCTTTCTACTGCTCTATTCTGCCTCTCCATAAAAGTTTTATTTTGGTTATATGGCTATTTTAATAATGTGTTTCATCATATCAATACAATTAGATTTGTATCTAATTGTTACATACTTAAAACTCTGGGAATGACCCAATATAAGAATAGTTCCCACTTGTCACTTGTCAGCAGGAGTAACTCCCTCCTTCTAATATAATAACTACACATTTCTTTGCAGGTAAGAACCTGGCCAGGTGGGAAAACTGTGGAACAGGGTAGCAGACAAGAGTAATCATGGTTGTAGGTTTTTGCTTTTCATTACTTTGAATCTTTCTTGCCAGTCCCTTCTTGCCTGCACAGTTTCTTTTGAGAAATCAGCTGATAGTCTTATTGGGACCCCTTTATACTCAATTCTCTTCTTCTCTCTTGCTGCTTTTAAGATTCTCTCTGTATCCTTGATTCTAATGTGTCTTGGTGTGGTTCTCCCTGGGTCCAGTTTTTTTGGAACTCTCTGTGCTTCCTGGACCTGTAAGTCTATTTCCTTCCCCAAGTTGTTCCTGATCCTTTGGTCTGCCACATTTCATCACACCCTTTCCCCTCTTCTCTCACTATTGTCTTTTAGACAGTTAACTATTAAGCATCTGTTAAAGTTAGTGTTTACAAAGAGTTTGTAGTTACATAGTTGCCATATTCCATTAAAAAAGAAAGGCAAGACTTCATTAAGATTTTTGCTACATAAGTAATATGCTGGAGAAAAGGTTAGAAGAAAATGCATCAAAGTTACTCGAGGTCATCTCTGAGTATTAGGATCATGAGTGGATATAGATACACACACACACACATGTATATATATGTACATTTATTGAGATATAATTCACAATCCATAAAGTTTATGCTTTTATGGCACACATGGTTCAGTGGTTTGGTGTGTTCAGAGTCATCACCACCATCCAACTGCAGAACATTTTCATAACCCCAAAAGAAACTCCATACTCATTAGCAGTCACTCCCATCTCTCTCTCCCCAGCCCCTGGCAACTGTTCCTCTACTTTTTGTCACTATGAATTTGCCTATTCTTAACATTTCATATAAACAGAACCATTAATATGTGGCCATTTGTTTTTGACTCCTTTTATACTTAGCATGATGTTTTTTGAGTACATCCATGTTGTAACATGTATCAGTACTTCATTCCTTTTTATTGCTGAACCATATCACATTGTGTGGATATACCACATTTTGTTTACTCATTCATCAGTTGATAGATATTTGAATTGTTCCTACTTTTTGTTTATTATGAATAATGCTGCTATAAACATTCTTAATGTTTTTTTAATATGTTTTATTGATTATGCTGTTACAGTTATCCCAATTTCTTTTCCCTCTTCTCCCCTTCACCCAGTGACCCCCCTCCTTCCAGTTGTCCCCCTCACTTAGTCCATGCCCATAATGGTTTTGCATATAGTTCTTCTCAACATCTTCCTATCTACTCCACTCCCTCCTACTATGCTTCTTAATCCCTGTGCCATCTCCCTCCCTTTCCCCACTTCCCCCTCCCTGCTGACATCCCTCCATAATGTTCCCCATGCCTATAATTCTTTTCCCACTCTCGTTGCCTACTTAGTTTGCCTTTGTTTTGATTTCCTAGCTTCTGTTGTAGGTTGTTGTAATACAGTTTTCATTTTAATGTTCATAGTTTTGATCCTCCTTCTTCTAAATAAGTCCCTTTAACATCTGATATAATAGTGGTTTGGATCTGATGAACTCCTTCAGTTTTACTTTGTCCTGGAAGCACTTTCTCTGCCCTTCTCTATTCTGAATGACAGCTTCACTGGATAGAGTAATCATGGTTGTAGGTTTTTGCTTTTCATTACTTTAAATATTTCTTGCTGCTTTTAAGATTCTCTCTTTATCTTTAATTTTTGACATTTTGATTATAATGTGTCTTGGTGTGGTTCTCCCTTGGTGGGTCCAGTTTATCTGGAACTCTCTGTGCTTCCTGGACCTGTAAGTCTATTTCCTTCCCCAAGTTAGGGAAGTTCTGCTTCATTATTTTTTCACATAATATTTCAATTTTTAGTTCTTTTTCTTTACCTTCTGGCAACCCTATAATTTGGATGTTCGCTCTCTTATAGTTGTCCCAAAGGTTTATGAGCTTCTTCTCATTTTCCTCACTTTTTGTTTCCTCTTTCTGCACTGGTTGACTGTTCCTTCCCTATGTTCCACTTTGTTGATTTGATCCCTGGTTTTCCTTCCCTCACCACTTGTTTTGTATGTGTTTTCATTCATTTCAGCAGGACTAGCCTTCATTCCTTCCCCGTCTTGTTTAAGTCCCACTGTTATATATGTAAGCCATCTTATAATTATAGCTCTGAACTGAGCCTCAGAAAGATTGTCTATCTGTTCGTCTGTTAATTTGTGTGTTTACTTTCTGGTCAGCTGCGTGATTGGGATCTTTTATCATTATCGCTGCCATCCTGACAGGTTTGTTTACCTTTCCTTCTTGGGTGGGGCTGTCACACCTCCTATGCTATCGGGGCAGAGCCCTGTGCACTTGTCACTACCAGGTGACCCTTCTCACCACAGTGTGTTGCTTTGTGTGGGGGTGGGTGTCCAAGATGGATTCCTTCTGTTTACTCTCCACTGAGAGACCGGGAGCTTCCTCCTCTGTCAGCATGCGCTATGGGCCTCAAAGTTCAAGGAAATGTGGGTCTGCCTTCCCCGGCGTTGGAATCGCGAGCTGACGTGTCTGAACTGCAGCCAGCAGCGCGCCCCTGGTGCTTCTCGCCTCCCCTTAAATACAGGTGTCTGTGCTTACCGCAGCCCCGCCGCTCGTTGCTGCAGCTGCCGCTGGCAGCACAGCTTGATCTCTCCACCCAGCTTTGCCCCTCCTACCTGTCCGGACGAACACCAGTTGTTTATAACTTCATATGTTGGACTTCCATGTAGCTTTATTTTCTGGAACTTCTGATTATTTCTGGTTTTGCTGTAGTTGTAGTCCTTCTTAGTTGTGGAGGGAGACAGAGTGTGTCAATCTAGGCCTCCATCTTGGCCGGAAGACCACATTCTTAATGTTTTTAATGTATATGTTTTCAGTTCTCTTGGATATACACAGAAGTAAAATTGCTGAATTGTAGCTGTTTTCTTAATGATCCAAATTTACTGAGGGGCATGTGTTGGTTTTGTAAGATGAAATAAATTTTATTCAAAAATTAAATACACCTTTTTTTATTTTGAAGAGAATGTAGATTAGCACTGTAGACTGGCTTCTTGACTTAGTCATATCTACTAACCTCAAGAACACCAACCTTGTGCTGGTCTCAGCAAGTACATCCAGTGGTCTGTAACACCTGTCTAAATCCACTTAAAATCTAACCCAGGAAGAATACATGTCAAAGACCCGAGTACTCTCTGCCTCTCTTAATGGATTTTCCAAGTGTTGACAGAATAGGATTCAATCATCCAAGATCTTTCTAAGTTACACTGATTGTATTTTGCCTGCCTTTCTGAGGGGATAGAGAAAGTCTCCTCATGGCTGGGTTATCCTAACAAATCAGTCAGGACCCCTACTCCCATCCCCTTGTTGGGTCTGCTTCCACATTGCTAAGGCTTGGAATCAGACATTTTCTCTTTTGCTCAAACCTCTCTTCCCAAGCCTTGGTGTCCCCTAATGGGTTAACCAGACACTGGTTGCTCAAATGCCCCTTGCTATGTTTTCTTTTGTGTAAACATGCTTCTTTGCACACTGAGGGCTGACTCTCAGGCTGTTGCACCCTCCCTTTATCCAGGTCAAAAGGCTGCTCTCCCACTGAATGAGGTGGGAGAGCAAGACTACCTCTGTAAATGCATGATTCACGCATTTTAGTGGATTTATTTTAAGTCTTTTAAGTTGAAATTCTCAAGGTGTATCTCCTAGTCAAACTATGAATTCATTATGGTACTTTTCTAGGTGTTGCAATTATTTGTCCTCATTGTTCATTAGCAAAACCCTAGAATCTCCTGAAAGAATTATTCGTGTCTCTTGAATAACCACAAAAATGTATTATGATCAAAGACAAGGGTTTTAGCCCCACAAAGAATAAGGTGTTAATAGGAAATCTTTGTCCCATCCCTATGCAAATGAGGGTCATCAGAATCCATTTTTTAATGTGCCAATATTACACGTCATTAATTTCTACATATATAAATATCTTTTAATTATCCAGATCATTTGGAAGGGAAACTTCAAAGGAAATCTTAATGATACTGGACATTTCACTCTTCCTGGCATACAAGGTAGTATCTTTCTAATTATAAGTTATGTTATCTTGTAAAAGACACGGGCAAGTGGAAAGGATGCAAATTAAAGAGTTTAGTTTAATGTATTGGCTAACATTTAGTTCACATTTATAGTATGGCCTATGTTTTTATTTGATTCTTTATTGTTTTATATGCTCACATGTATGTTTATTTTAAATATGTTACTCTGATGTTTGCTCTGGGGTTATGTTAGGGCTTTAAAATAATTAATGACTGAAAACAAATTGCAGAAAAAGAAGAGTAACAAAAATTCTACATAACTGAAATTTTAAAAGGTTTCTGCAAATGTACAGTCCTGCTCTCCTCCATATTTTTAGCAATGTAAGGAAAAATAAGGGCAACATCAGCACTTATAAGAGAGGAATGTGAAGAAGGTAGGCTTTCCTGATAGGCAATAATAGTTAAATAAATTTGATCTTCATATCATCACTTGAAGTCTCTCTTCTCATTTCAAATGTTGTTTAACCTTGAAGATGGATTTTTTAAAAATCAGACATTGGCAATTTGGTTCAGAATATGTTCTCTCACAGCATTTTGCAAATCTAAGATTGTGGGGTATGTGTTGTTATTTTATGTCTTGATTTGTTTTAATATTACATTTCAGCCCTTTTTGTAGAAAGTATTTCAGATGGCAGAATTAATTTTATAATAAGCAGTTACCATAAGTGACATGTCTTACAAAAATGAATCAGTTAATATACTCTTGATGAAAATGATAGTGTTCTGTTAATGAAGAAATATAGCAATTATATTTATCTTTAGAATGCCTCATCTCTCTCCTTTTTTCTCAAAACAATAAAAAAGGCATTTTGTATATAATTTAGAAGGTGAATTATTAACACTAGAATTTTTCTTATTTCCATGAAAAATGAAAATGATTGAAATAAGATAAAAGTTACCGTGATATGGAGAAAACAGAAAACTTTTATAGCTATGGGAATTTACAAATACTTTGAATAAACAATCCTCATTACATTATAGGTGTGTAGACAGGAAAAATTACTCACTTCTAAGTGGCTATTATACTAATCATGTCTACCTGTCAAAGTCATTGTAAGAATCAAATGAAATGATAAATATTTTTAAAGCTGTGTTTTTATAACCAGTTCATAGAATAGAACAATGTTCTTTATAACTCACTGGCAAAATATTCCTAAAAAGCATTAAATGTTTTATACTGCCCTTGAGTGTGTGTGTGTTATGTATATCCTGAATTAAGACATACACCATTCTTAAGAAGCTTGCATTATAATCTCTATTCTAATTTTTAATATCTATACATCCTTTGGTTCCCAATAGCATGGCCTTCAGCCAAGCTTCTTAATAACATGAATAACATGCCTAAGCCAGTGTCATGCTACATAAGTAGGAAAGGGATCTAGATTTCCCAAGTTAAGAAATAATACTTTTGTTTTACTTGTAAACAGAGTCAAAAGATGAAAGTGCTGCTTCTGATCACTTTCCTTTTGGTCACAGCTCATTGCACACCAGTAAGTAACTTCTTAATGTTTATTTCTGCAAACCAGCCTTGGTTCATGCATTCTGAACTTTTAGTTATACTCAATCCTCAAAAAAAAAAAAAAAAAAAAAAAAAGCTTTCATTGGAATCTATCATAATGTCCATTTTAAGGTTTGTTTGTTTCTTTTTGAGGTGAAATCAACTCTTTCAACCTGTCTTGAAGACTCCTACTAAAAAAGCAAGAAATTTGAATCAAGTGCAGTGGGAAAGCGCAGAGCAGAGACGTGGTTTTCATTGTTGCCTGCACTTTGTAATTGCTTGGGAAACTTAAAAAAGTCCTGATGTCTGGGTCCCCCCCCCCAAAATGTCTGACCTAAGTGGCCTGGGCTAGGACCCAGGCATCAGGATTTTTATAAGCTCCCCAGGTGACCATTCCATTGGGCAGCCAATGCTGAGAATCAGTGTGAGTAAGGAGCACTCAGAGGGAGTGGTGATAGCTCTGGAGAAGCCCTTGATAAAGTTTAAGACAATCAGTAGCTCAGGGGTAGTAGGTTAAGCAAGACTCAGAGTCCAAATTTTCTAATTCATTACTTTTATTATCATTACTATCAATCCTCAGTCTCCGGTCTTCCCTTAATTTTCACAGGTACGAAAATTTCATCCTGGAGGTCATCATCATCATTTCTTCTCCTGCAAGGTAATTGTTCCTCCTTTTTAGAAACCTAAATTAGGAATGTTTGCTGTCTCCTACAAAGATTTGACTTAGGGAGAAAACATTTGACATTTTCAAGAAGTAATATTTTTGAGAACATAAAGTATGATTACAAGATTTACTCTAAGGTAGAAACTAAAAATCTAAGGTAGAAAGCATAGGAAATAGCCTGAGTGGCATAGCTAGGAATTCTGTGGGCAGTCCCTGCCTGCTGGGAGAATCATCTTCAGAGAAATAGACCCTCTTCAGGCCTGTGGAAGTTATCCACACCATCCCGATGCAACTCTTGTTTGGGTGAACAACACCTTTCTCAATAAACAACTAGTTTAGATACTTCTCTTTTGAAAATAAGGTGATAACATAAGTCATGACATTTCTTTTACAAGTTTAGCATAATATGACTTAAAGAGAAGTCAATTAACTAGAACCCAGAACTCACCAGAATATTTTGTTTTTTGTAACCTAATATTTTGTCATTACTTTTTAGGGTCTGTTGAAGAATAATACCACGTAGAATATTAATGTATCACTTTAAACTTGTTAAATACATCCATTATAATATTCAAAATTCCTCATAAAAAAGTTATATGTGTTAATTCCTTTTAGAAGAGTTTATCTCAACTGACAAATTTCTACTTTTTCAAAGCCTGCTCTGAGATAATTTTATACTGATTTTCAGTACTTATGTTTAGCATTGATTTTGATCTATAGATTGTGACCTCTTGCTTGCTGCTTTGCATCTTTCCGAAGGCGCTTGGGTTATCTTTGCAAGCTCAGGCTTCTGCTCAGAGAGATTGCCAAAGCACACAGCTCTGCTCCCCACCTTGGCTCTCTTTTCTTCTCAGTCTCAATAGAAAGGCAAAGATAAATCACTGCTTCTAGGGCCTCTGGGAAATTATTGTACTGTTCATCTCAGCTGACTCCTAGCTCCCTTCACTTCAATGTGACTGTCCCATTTACATGACAACAAGCTTCTTTACTAATCACAAATCTTAAAGTGACTTTTGCATTTTGTCTTTGAAGCATCTTATTTTCTGCAGAACATTTAAAAATAGTTTTGAACTGAAACAAAATTTCCTATTAAATGTCATGTAACTTTTTTTTTTCTTGCAGCGGTTAATTGACTACTTGAACACCTGTGTAAGTTTTTATTCTTGATTTTTCTATTATTATCAAGACTTGAAAGAGAGTGAAGTTTCAAGAAAACAAGGGAAAGACATAGGAAGCGTGAAATCGTGTTTGCAAGTTTTGTTGGCATCATACTGGCTATTCCTGCCTTTTATTTTTTAAAAAACTTTAAGTCGTTAGTTATAAATTACAATTGTTTCACAGACTAATAAAATTACTAGTCAATGGAAGAATGAAAACTTGTGACTGAAAAAATTTCAATTTCTTGAAGACAGTTATTAACCAATAGTCCTCTTAAAGTTCCATTACGTGTTTCCTACTAAAACTACCTGAGAAGGAAAGTTTTAAAGAAAAACAACAACAACCTTTATTTTAAATATACTTCATTTTTATTTAAAAATAGTTTTAAAAGCATTTTTTTAATTTCTATTTTTCAGAAGATTTACTCTAATGTGTAGTTGGTTCTATTTATCTTGCTTAAGAATCACAGTGCTCCTTGAATGTTTCATCATTTTTGGAAATTTTAAAAAAATTATCTGATCAAAGATTGCTTCCGTGCCATTCTTTATGTACTCTTCTTGAACTTCAAACTCACAACAACCTTTACATTGACTCTCATATGTCTTATGTGCTCTTTTCTGTTTTCCATCCTTTTATTTTTCTCTGCTTCAGTCTATCTTCTGTTCACTAACTCTGCCTTCAGTTGTATTCACTCTGATGTCAAACCAGTCTATTGAATTCTTAATTTCAGTTATTATATTTTTCAGCTCAAAAATATCCATTTGATGTCAAAGTCACTATCTATCTTTTAATTTCTTGAGAGTTTTAAGCATAGTTCTTTTAAAGTTAGTGTCTGATAAGTCAATTTTTTTTTGACCTCCTGAGAGTGTGCCTCTATTATCTCCTTTTTCCTTTTTTCTTGTTCTTTTTAGTTGAGTCTTTTCCTCCTATCCCCACACCTTTGGATTACCCATCCCCCTTTTTTTAGCCTGGTTATTTTTGATTGAACACTGAACATTGTTTTTAAAAATTATAGAGACAACTTAGGTCCTGGATAAAGTTGTCTTCCTCCAAGAAGATTTATTCCTGTTTCTCTTGAGCATGTGGGCTATGGGCACAACATTCAAAGACTACCTTATTTCCACCAGAGACTGAGATGATTAGAACAAGTCCCCCTGGTTGACTCTTATTCCCAGGATGAGGTCCTCTGGATTCCAAGCGTTGGCCTGGTTATTTACCAGGTCCTCTTTTCCTCTGGCAGCACCTGAACTTGAGCTTTATCCCCCAGCCCAACAAGTTTGTCTAATGCTCTTCTCAGCTTCTCAGCCTTTTAGCCACTACTTCTGGGGTTTCCAATTGCCTTGAGAAGAGTAGTCAGGTGCCTCCTTGGGAGTCTTGCCTCAATGCAATCTTTAGTCCATAAAGCCTCACTTTTCTTAGAACTCTGCTACCTTCAGTGGGTGCTTAAATTTTTTTTTTTCTTTTTGGTCCATTTCTTCAAGTTGTTCTTGCCAGGGAGACTGGCTGGAACAATAAGGTTGGAAGGAGAATAGTTGATTATCTTGATTATCTTTTTAAAGATCAAATGAAAAATTCTGAAATTTCACTGATTAACTGTATATACATACAAAGAAGTAAAGGAAGTCAGTAATAAGTTAATGAAATTTAAGTTTATTTTTTTAATTGAATTTATTGGGAGTGACATTGCTTAATAAAATTACATATGTTTTCAGGTATACAATTCTGTAATACATCATTTATATATTGAGTTGTGTGCTCACCACCCCAAATCAAGTCTCTTTCCATCACCATTTATCCCCCCTTTATCCTCTTCTACCAAGTTAATGAAAAAAATTTTTAAATATACTATTGGTTGAACATTCTTCCTTTTCTATCTATATAAACTTAAAACTATTTATGTAAGTAATAATAGCTATGCAATATTTATATGTTGAGTATTTATTGTATAAATGCATTTTTGTCTTGATTTTTGTTCTATCAGAGGAACCCACCAATGAACAGAAGAACTACCATGATACCTATGACACCGTCTCCACCAAAAATGGACAATGCTTCTCCTTTGACCCCTAATCCACCTGCCCCTCATACCACCAAGGGACGGGGAGATTCTTGATTCTTGTAGAACTTCATAGCTAGTGCAGCTTCTCCCTCCAGGCATTAATACCACAGCTGAAGAGCAAAGATATTAGGTCACTCTATGTACCCTTTTCAATATCCTGAATAAAATGACAATGTTTTATTGAAAATTTTTGTATCACTGTTATGTCCAAGTAGAATGTCATTTTCTCTCATTATTATTAGCATTTTAAAGAGGGATCAGGAAGATAAGCAAAGTAATCTAGGAAATAGGTTCTTTTCTTCTTTGGGAAGTCGTATGCCTCACTGAGACAGAGGTTCTACAACAAAGGAAGAAAGAAAAAACAATTTTGGGGAGGGGCATGCAGCCTGCAGTGTCTGTCAAACTTGGGTATGTGGTGGGTGACAGAGGATTTTGTCCCCAGCCTACATTCAAGCCTGCAAAAGGCTACTGAGATGTTCCCAGCAAGAGAAATAGATGTTCTGACCCTTTTAATTATAACAGAAATTGATGAACCCTGGGAAATACACTGAAATTTCCTTTTGTTTCTTCCTAATATGTCTGTAGCAAAAACGAAAAATGAAGATTTTACAGGTGTTACTTGTTGTCCATCTCTATAAATATGTGGCCCGTTTTTCAGAATAGCGAATGGTAATCTTTTCACCTCTTAATTAAGAACACTGATCAGAATCTATTTCTCCCATCTATTCCTCTGTGGTAGAAAAGTTGATACATGTCATTCATATGGGACTTTGGCCTATTTTAGGAAGTTACTCAAAGCTTTCTTCTTATAACTGGTTACAACAGGGCCATACCTAGAAGTCAGAGGGAATGGAGTTTGTGTAGGAGAGAACATGCATCTATTTCTCAGAGACTGAGGTCTCAGGCTTGGAAAAGTCCTTAAAGGCCATTGAATCAAATCACCTGGGAGCTTGTTAGAAAAGCAGGCAAGATCAGGCTCCACTCTGCACCTACTAAAGCACTATCTGCATCTAAACAAGAGCCCCAGAGCGTCTCCACAACATCTAGACATCTGCTTGACATATAGACATCTGCCCGAATACCTCTAGCAACAGCTACTCACTCTATGCAAGATAGCCCTTTCCATTATCCTTCTTTGGGTTGCTTGGTTCTTGGAAAAATATTCTCTGCATGGAATTAGAATTTGATCCTAGTCTAACTCTTTGGAGTCACATTGAATAATTCTAGTTTGTCTTCTCAATGGTAACCTTCAAATAAATGAAGATAACCCTTTTAGTCCCAACTTTCTCCAAGCAAAAATTCTCCACTTCTTTAACCATTCTCTTTGTGACATGGCTTGATTTCTCCCAGTATCCTAGGAGATGTCTGCAAATATTCTCTGGTTTTTACGTATGATGCTTTTTAGAACTGCACATATCACAGACGTGATCTAGAAAATAACAAAAATGAGATGATTATCTCTTGCATTCCAGATCCTACGTTTATTAATATGACCTAGGGCTATAACTATCTTTCTGGGTAATCACTAAGTTCTTTTCACGTATTGCTGAGAACATGTTTGGTATTTTCTGTACCTGTGCCCTTAGACTGAAGACCTGAATCTGACATTACCTCTGTTACCACTTATCTGATTAGACTCAGCTCAGCATTCTCACACACAGAGAGATCTTTTTATCTGGATTCTATCATTCAGTATATTTGAGTTCAGTAGTCCAATATGGTCTTAGCTTTCTCTGTTCACCCATCTACCCGTTCAACAAATAATTTTCATATGTCTCTTTGGTTCCAAACATTAGGGAAACAGAAGAGAACAGAGAGCCTGGGCCTCTGTCCGCCTGGGCTTCTCACTGCTTTGAAACAGTATTTGCTACACTTGGGAGGGTGCTGTGAAAAATAATAAAATATCTGAATGTTTAGCAGATACCTCAGGGGCTAGGAATTTCATTTTCATGACCAAAGCACTGTGAACCAATAAAGTACTTAGTAAAACAAATATTTACATGGCTAATTGAGGGTACAGTTCTATTCATCCTGACAGCTGGGGCCTGGTGGGAAATGTGACCCAGAACTTCCCAGCTCTGGCTCCACTTTAGAATCATCAGGGGACCTTCTATCTATCTACCTCTCTATCTCTCTATCTCTCTATCTCTCTATCTATCATTTATTTATATGCAGGATGTTTTAAAAATACACCAAAGCCCCACCCCAGACTGATTGAATTGAAAATTTCTGGTGTGGAAGGAACAAGAGCATCTGCATTTTAAAAATGCCTGGGGTTGTTCTGATGTGCAGCCAGGTCTGAGAACAGCTGCTCGACAGGAATTCTCAGTACAGATCTGTGCCCTTCTGACTGGGCAGAGCCTGGCTCAGCCAGCAGACCCAGATGAGCACAGCTGGGTGAGAGGTTCGCCAGCTGTGGTGGTGGTGGTGGGGCAGCCATTGTAGGATTTGCTGATGTGAAGTACTCTGGGAAGTCTTTTGAGGCAGGGCTGGGTACAGGTCTCCTCAGCTTCCTCTGCCAGCAATCAAGTACTTCTCACACACATGTGTGCGGGATAACACCTTTGCTGTCCCAAGGAAGCTCTGTTGAATGAACTGCCCTCGTGGGAAGTATACATTTTCTGGTTCATCTTTATGTACCCACCAAGCACAACATTGGAACTTTGTGTCTTCCTGGCATTTGTTGAAAGGAACACAGGAAACGAAAAGCATGTGCTGTTTACGTCCTGAAGTGGGAGAATTTTTACAATTCACAGCATCTAGATTTTAACTCTGAGTAATAATGCCTGAGACAAAGGCCAGCACAAAAGAAGATATGATTGATATAGCTTAGGTTCGTTTAATTAGAATTTGCCATCTGTCTTATATTTTTCTCTGACAGTTGTAAGTTCTTAATCAGTTGATTGAAAAAATAAAATTGACGCACACATTTCAAATGTTTCTTGTCTACAGTATTTGGCTCTGCTTGTCTGAGGCTTCTCTGGTGGTTAGGAATTCATGAATATGTTTACAGAAAGCTCTGGCCTCACCTGCCTGCTGAAATGCCTTTCCCCCTCCACCTTCTCTGTAATTTTGTGCAAGGAGAGGTGTGTGGTTGGCTGCGAAGCCAGGAGTAAGCAATTCTCTCAAAAACAAATCCTGAAAACAGACTATCTGACATCATGTTTTGTGAGGTCTCCTGTCTAGAAAACACACAAAACCACAGAAGTCTTTACCAGGGCATTCTGTAGGATTAAGAGAGTGCCTTGCTGCGACCTAATGGAATCTCCTGCTTGTCTTAGAACACTGCATTGGCAGCAGGTAAGTCTCGTGGGGTCTGGAGGGAAATGCCTAGCTTCTGATTTATTGATTTATTCGGGGTTTGGTCAACCTTCAGGCATCGGATGGAGCTGGAGCTGTTTCTGGTGGATGTGATAATGTGAGATGGTCACAAGCCGAATGGAGTGCTTGTGTCTGTGTGGTGGGAAAGAAGACCCAGGGGGGTAGAAGAAGGTTTTAGAATTTTTATATTTTGAATTTTCATACTTTTAGATTTATTTTAAGTGAGTTCTATAATGTACATAATACCCAGTGGAATATGCTGAAAACAGATTTTTAAAATAACATGACAAATAACTAATATTAATACATTTAAGGCGTACATGCTCAGGAAACAATTTTTTTATTGACGGTATGCATGGTAAAAAAACAAAAACAAATGGAGCCGTGGTAGTAGACATCCGTAAGGCGAGTGATCCTGTTGATGAGCCCTCCCAATTTCGAGTTCTTTCTCCCTCGTGATCTCACTGAGCAGTTTCGCTGAAGGGAAACGGCAGTGGCAGAATCAGCAAAGTCTGTGACTGGAGAAGAGTTTTCCTTACGTTTCTCTGTTGTTTTGAACTTGAAATAAGACAATAGTCAAAATCTATGTTTTCCTTTGCTGGACCGCTAAAGGAGTGTGGAGGCGAATAGGAGAGCTGAAGTAAGAATGGAAACAACCCAATGTCTACAAGACCTGTTTTAAAATTTAGAATTTATTGGATAAAGGGACATTTTTACTCACATTGTTTACTGTCTTTTCTAAAGTCATTCAGCCAAACTTAAAAAAAAATTAGAAGTGCAGGTAATTTAAACATGTATTAGTTACTTATTTAAACATTTACTGGTTATGAAAACCTATTTTTTAGCAAGGTGAAAATAAAATGAGATAGTGTACTGCCTTGCCTATGTTGAGGGCTCAGTAAGGATTAGTTTCATTATTACTGTTTTATTACTTTTTTAAAAAATTTATTATCATTACATAGCTTCCCACTTGACCTAACTTTCTTGATGGTTCTCTAGATATCTGAGGTTATTTGGGACCCTGGGAAACCCTCTCTCCAGAGAGGCCTGGTTTCACTTCCCTTTGTCTCTTGCAACTTGGGTGCTTAATTCTCCTCTAATATGGACCATTCTTACTGAGCAGGTTCCTGCTGATGTGGCCAGCAATACTGGCCAGGTTGCTTTTCCTTCAGAAAGGGCCAGTGTAACTAGCAGGCCTGACAGACCTTCATTATAAAAGGTAATATCTTTCTTCTTTGTGTCCTTGCCCCCTTGCACAGCGCTCAATAAGTTGAATATTAGGAGAGGCAGTAATTGAAGTCAAAAGAATGACTCCCTAAAGGGAGAATATCAGACAATACCATAGGGAAGGGTGGAGAGGAAATCATTGGGGTTTACTATTCCTCAGATGATACTATAGAGAGAGTATCAGCTTAATCTGTCTACATAAAGTCTATCTAGTTGTTCTCCTTCCTCAATATGGGAGCCTGAGTGGTGGGTGGGAAAGGGGTAAAGGTCCAGTATTGGGGACGGGGTGCTGGTCAGGGGTATGCCGAAGGCAGACCCTAGACTTCATGGGAGAATGAAAGTAGACAGTATCATTGTACATGACAGGAAGTCAGCTCCCAGGTGCAGAAGTGTCCTGGAACCTGGAGCTGTACCACAAACAGAACTAAGGGGCCTGAAGGTCACCTCTTAGGAGTGGCGCAGGGGGCCCCCTGTGTCTTAGTCAGCTTGGGTTTCTATAACAAAACACCGTGGACTGGGTAGCTATTTCTAGAAAAGTACTGTGTAAATGATACAGTAATCACATGTGACCATTATCCTGTCTAACCCCGAGGGGCCAAGGAAGGAAGAGGCCTGGGGATCTGGGCCACTGGGAAAGAATCAAGTGGAGTCAGACAGACATTGAAACCCTGACTCTATCACCTACTTTGGTGTGACCTTGGGGAAATTATTAGCCTTTCTAAACCTTGACTTCCTTATCTATAAAATAGGCATAGAATATCCACCTGATGCCCATACTGCAGGGATTAAATGAAATAACGTGTGTAAAGCACTCTATGCGGGGCCTGGACTATAAAGGATTTGGGGTAATGGGTAGGCAGGAAATAGTGCAGGGAAGGAAAAAATTTTTTTCCTCTGCCTATCATAAATTCTTGAGGTGGGGCCCTGTAAATTAGACTGGCAAAGGATAGATTAACAGGAGAAAAACAGTTTACCAACATGTGCTTCATGCATATCCAGCGAGGAGTTACCCACAGGGGGTGGTTAGAACTTGGGCTCATACACGGTGTTAGGTCAAAACCAAGAAAAAAGGGGTTTGGGGCCTCCAAGGCCTGGGGAGGTAAGTTATGGGAAGGTATCCAGGGAAAGGTTAGTGAGAGGGTTGTTTAGTAAGGCTTAGTGTGCAGATTCACATCACTGCCCTCTGGATTAGTAAGACTTGTCAGGAATCCTTCTCCCGGCAGAGAGAGGGCACACTTTTCACAAGTAGAAACTTCCTTTACACAAGGAACACCTATGCCCTGTTTTCAGAATTTCTCCTGCATCTGCTGGTTCTCAATGGCCTTAGCTCAAAATAATTCAGATGCAAAACAAAGTATATGGGGGTAAAATGGGCGTGTCAGGGGTTTTGCTTCCTTATTTAACAGATGAGGAACAAAGAAAATATCGATGAAGCAAATATATTAAAATTTTGATAACTGTTTAATGTGCGTGATCGGTGGCTCATTATATTTACTATGTATTTTGTTTGAAATTTAGCATTAAAAATGTTAAGCTGAAAAAAAAATTCAGATGCCAAAGAGGCGTATCCTGGGGTGGCATATTCTGATACCCTTCGGTAGTCAACAAATATTCACATCAGAGCTCTTCAGGTGGTGCCTGCTTCCAAAGGGCTGACCTGGAGGGCCCCCAGCACCAGAAAACAAGCCCAGTTGGGGGCTGTCCTGTGTGTTCTTGCCTCTGGAAACCCGGCTCCCTGACTCACAGGACTCAGCAGGTCTCTAGTGGCTCCTGGGGGAGGTGCAGAGCCACCCACCCCATTGCTGAGTCAGAATCCTTGGAAAATACCTTAAGGGCCTCTGTGGATGACAAACTAAATGCATTCACCGCCTTGCAATGAGCTGGGGTGATGCCGGTCAAGAAGAAACCAGGATGTTGATGGGGTCTAGTCAACCAGAGCTTGATTTGGTAGGACCCATATGATTACTAGTTATTTCTGCTTTAGACGTTTTTGCTTTGGAAAGTTCCATCTTTTGACCTAGACAGCTGTGCAAGGCACTGTTCACATCCAAGCCCCCCTGAATTGCATCCAGTTTATGGATTCTGTCAGCAAATATTTTATGAGTAACCACCGTGAATAAGGACTAATGCAGTAGAGGCAGAAATCAGCTCTTTTTATTTAAACGCTTAAAATAGACTGTGAATTCCCTTACTGCTAGGCCTTTGTTTTATTTTTCTCTCTACCTATTTGGTGCTCAGCTCAGGGCATGGTAGTAAGAATAAAAGCTAAAAACATGGAGGGTTACCTGTGTTTCATGCACTATTTTAAATGCTTCACACTCACTACCTCATTCAATTTCATAACGACTTTAAAATAGCTTTCAATATTATCTCCATTTTATAGATGAGGAATATGAGCCACACAAAGGTGAAATAATTTGTCCCAGCTATCAAGTGTCAAAGTCGGGATTTCAAATCCAACCTGTTCTAGGGACCTCTGGGCACTGCTGCTTCATTCACAGTTGGTGTTTAAAAATATAAAGACTGTGCCCTGGCTGGTGTGGCTCAGTGGATTGAGTGCTGGCCTGCGAACTGAAAGGTTGCTGGTTCAATTCCCAGTCACAGCACATGCCTGGGTTGCAGGCCAGGTCCCCGGTTGGGGGCATGTGAGAGGCAACTGAGCGATGTCTCTCCCAAATCAATGTTTCTCTCCTTCTTTTTCTCCCTCCCTTCCCCTCTCTCTAAAAATAAATAAATAAAATCTTTTAAAATTAAAAAAAAAAAAAAAAAAGACTGAATGACCAAGGGATCCTGTATGTATGTACATGCATGTTTGTTTCTCTGAATAAAAGAAGTGTCGCCTGTGCTTTCAGCACCTCAGCATGGCCCGGTGTGTGCGTCTGCTGGTCTTTCTCCATGGAGTTCTCACATTTCAGATGGTGAGTGATGCTGTTGCCGCCCCACTGCTTGCTCTTGTGGGTCTGGCAGGTGAACGAGAGGGAACCCAGTCATGAGCTGCTGGGTCCAGGGCATCCCAATTTGTGATATTCTGGAAATGAGATTAATAATGTCAGTTTCTTCCCCATTCTTGCACCCTTTTATATCCATTCCCTCTTTCAAGAAAGGATCTAAATTCATTTTTGGTAAAGCAAAGGTGACTAAAAGTTACTTAGGAGCCAGTAAATTTTCAGAAATCATGTTTAACTTACTGACTCTACTTCTTCTTAAGGTGGGGAGAGAGGGAGTCTAAACTGGATGAGGGCGAGGCCCTTCTGCTCAAGAATATCTACACAACACATTTTACCTGGGAGAATATTTAGGTTTAAGTTTTTGTTTTATGATGCAGAAAGGAGAGCCCAAAGGCACAGAGGGAGATGGAAGAGGAGAAGGATAGATATCTGAGTGTCTGACTCAGAGGCTCCAACACGCTGCTGTTCTCTTTGAGTGTAATAATACCTTTTCCATGCACCCCTCCCTCATAGTGGCCCCTGTCCTCTCCCAACAACCTGTTACTATCTAGCCAGCCCTGAGATAGCACTTCCCTGACCCGCCCTCCCCACCCTCACCTCAACTCAGATCATCCCAGATGAGCTCATGCCACCTTCCTCGGTTCTGTGTGGCACTCTTAACAGTCCTGAGCAATTCATAGTGTTGTTTGTGGTTTGATGTGTGTCTTTCTTACTAGAACGTAAGTTCTCAAGGACAGGGAATCTGCCTTGTTCAATACTATGACTCCCGTGTCTGGCTCAAGGTAGGTGCTCAATACACATATGAGGTATGAATGTTGAATGAACTTCGCATTTTCGACTCTGTGCAAGGGGCATTGTGGGCAAGTGTGAATCCTTTTCCGGTGCCTCTGTTTGCCTTCAATGGACATGTCTCAGAAGTGCTGGCCTTTTAAGGCAAGTTAGCACAGCAGGAAGAGGGCATCTTCTGAAATTACAAGAACTGGGTGCAAGTCCCCACTGCATCACTCACTAGGTCTGTGCCACCTCAGGCAAGCCTCCAAGTTTCATAAGTTATAAAAAGAGCTGTTGTGAGAATCAAATGTGTTAATAAACATGAAAGTGCTTTGTGCACTCCAAGACACCTTATAAGCATGGCTGTTTAGGGGAGGAGGGTTACTGAATTGCATAAATCAAGGCGCACTCAAAGACTAAAGCTCCTGAGGTGGAACTTCAGGTACCTTGCAAGCAGGTAAGTAAGAATTGGATGATAACAAAGGGTCTTCTCAATGTTCCCCAAAATCACACCAAACTGGTGCCCACTTACATATAAGGCCTGTCTCAAAGAAAGATCTTAAGAACAAAGACACCATAAGAAAAAATTTTGGTAGATTGCTTGCTATTCAGTGCATTTATCCCTGTTAGTTTCTCCTTTGTCTTTGACATTTTGGGAGCATGGGAGAGATAGAAGTTAACTTGTACAAAGCTGATAGTAAAGCGATTAAATTCTGTGCATAAAAAGGCAGACTGTGTCTGGTGGGATGCAGTTGATGATCTCTTTGTGGATCTGACAAGTTTTGCTCTATTTGTAAATTCCTTTTGACAGTCTGTACCCAAGTATAAATGGGTAGTGCTTTGAGTTTTCTTCTTAAACTCTTTTAACATCTTGCCAGCTTCCACATTAATGAGTGAAATATAATGCTTGACATGTGTTCCTTTTATGTTTGTAAAAAATATGATTATATTTTCTTTTTGAAAATATCCTTTAATGGGCACAGAGTAAAATAAAACACAGGTTCCTCTCCTCTTTCTGATAGATTTTAAAAAGGGGGGGGTTAAGTGGTGGAATTGGATAATTTAGCAGTTGCTATTTCATAGATTCACTCACTGAACTCTCGCAAGGCTGGGTACTTCATTCTAGTCGTCAGAGAAGACTCAAGAGGCAGTACTTTGGGGACACCATATAGGGTCTAAGGACATGATGAGGACTAGGGTTTTCTGACATGCTCCACGACGCTGTCTTCATGTCTTTGGGAGTTATTGTACCCCTCTGAGAATCTCTGTGGATAGCCCACCCCACATGTACATTTTGCATAAAATTCCAAGCAAACCTTCCAGTAGTCCCTGGACTTCTAAGATTCAGGACTGCTGCCTTATGGAAAGGCCAACTACTGTCCACCTACTGACAGGTAGAACATGGAGAACTTTCGCTCACGTCCACACCTCTCTCACGGTCCCAGTTGACCTATCAGGCACTCTCTTTCCAGCCTCGAGCCAGCATTCTGAGTGACCACACACATCTCTGTAATGTCAAAAACGAGGTGTCTTAGAGTAGCCTGGCAGGTAGAAATTCTGCATGAGAGCTTCCTCCTTCAGTTTGTGAGGAGGGGGAAGGAAAGGAGGGAGAAGCAAGAAAGGCAGTAGTGGGGAACGGAGCACCTGTTCATTTTTTTTCTTAGGATGCTAGGATATCGGAGCAATGTCACTATGTTAAATATTGATAGCTTTCCCCACTGCTGGAACCCAAATAATCCAGAAAACAGCAGATATCAGTATAACTTGCAATTGAATTCTCTTTCCAAATTTTTGTTCTTCACACAAACCACCTGAACTATCCATATCCTTTTGCCATTTATATATAATGAGTATTTTGTATTTTTGAAGTAAAAAAATAATTTATATCATACATATAGTGTACACGCCCTGTGCCATTTTCTTTCCTTTCTAAAAATTATATAACTATTTAGACTGACATCCTATTGTGCTTTAATCTATGGCACTGAATATGAAGCACTTCTAGTATCAACTTATAAATTTCCTCTAGAAAAAAGAGCTATAGTAATTGTGTGTTTTCTACTTGTTTTGTGATTCTGCTTCATTATCTTCTCCACATACACAGACATACTCTTTTCTGCTTTTAAATAGCTTCTAGCCATTACTACATTCTTGGGAAAACAGCCTTTGGGGTCTTGATCGCCTATGGTTGCAATGGGAACCCCTCAGTGAAAATGGAATCATAGCCTCATAGAATATCAGTGTTGGAAAGGAACTTAGAAGCAATATTTTCAATCTTTTTGCCAAAAAGGACTTCTTTTTTTGCCTTTTAGCTACAACCTCCCCCAGAGGTTTGATGTTTAAAGAATCTTATGTATCAGCTGCATTTTGCATCTAATACTTCATTCATTTTCTTCACTCTTTGTAATCAAATAATCTCTTACTGAACACGTTCAGTCAGGTTACTAGGACTGGCCTTAAAGGGGTAATCAATTATATCCCATAAATATCTGTGTCAATTCCTAGCCAGAGCTTCTTATTGTTAGGAGACCAAACACACACACACACAAAGCAGAACTCAACACCTCTTCTGCTCCTTCCCCTTGCTGTCACAAATCAGAAAAGCTGTTTGACTGAACTTCAGCCTAGGATTGCTTAGAGCAGGGGCAGGTGGACTGACCCTGAATGTCCTCTTGGGGCTGTCACAGTATTGCAGTGGTTGGATGGTATTTACAGAGACCCTGAGGGATCAATAAAATGCAAACTGTGTTTAGTGTGCTCTAGTTAAGATAGGCTGGAAGTGTGCAGCACTTACAGATATTTCAAAAAAAATCTAAAGATGTCTAAATACCAGTGCAGATAAAAGTCTGTAATTTAGATAAATTATTTATAATCACCTATTTTCTAAGAGTGCAGAGACAGATGTTTTTACACCTTATTTTCAAAGTATGGATGGAGTATTCCAACTCTTGTTTTTAGAAAGGAAGCAACAGACTGAAAGAAAATTGGGGTTCTAAGACAATGTTATTCTTCTTCTCTAGAAAGGAGGGGTCGGTTTGTCAGATGAGAGCAGTGACAGCAGTCCTGGGCACAGAAAAAGCTACTACATATTTCAGCTATTGGTAAGTGAGTAACATATTACCTTTCCTAAAAAATTAAGTTACCTTGGATTGAGGTTTCTCAACAGTGGCACTATTGCTTTGGGGGCTGAATAATTTTTTTCATTGGGTTGTTCCATGCGTTGTAGGTTACTTAGCAGCATCCCTGGGCTGTCCCCTATAGATGCTCTTCCCCCCATGTATGATGATAAATAATGTCTCCAGACATTGCCACGTGTTCACTGGGGTGGGGGGGGGAGCATTGCTCCTGATTTAGAACCCTTGGTTTAGATAATTTACAAAATAAGTCCATATTTGAACTGTAGAAACTTAGTACAATGGTAGTATTTGAAGGAATGGTAAAATCTGAATGTGTCTGAATTCTTCAAACTCTTGTGTACTGAATCCTAAAAACATTTTTTAAATATGGCATAACTTTGTCATACTAGAAAAATTCAATATTGCATTAAGTTTAGAATTTACAGAGGTGAAACTAACCACCTGAGTTCTAATACCATCCTGAAAAAAATCCTAAGACTAAAATAGCACCCACCACCAACAAAACAATTAGACATCCGGGGCATAATGATGAGGATGTTTGTAGGCTCTAACGCCTGCCTAAAAAGCTCAGCGGCTCCCTTAGCACAGCCAACAGAACTTGGGCTCAAGAACAGCTTTGACTTAACTCGCATTTGCTTGTGGCACTTACTTATTCTCACAGGCATTTGACCCGTGATGATAAACAGGTCAACAGAGACAAGAAGGATCTAAAAATACTAAGCCAAATTCATTGGTCCTGGGGTGTGTGTAAGATGGCAGAGTTGTGACAAAAAAAAAAATTTAGTTGTTGAAAATATCCTAGCATTGTGTCACATTGAAAATAAAAGGAAAAATAAAACAAAAGGACAGAAAATATTTAGCCCATCTTAACTGTTTAGTCAAAGCACCAGCATGGAAAGGACTCAGGGGGTGTGTGGTAGTGGCCAGGATATGCAGGGGTCTAAGGATACTTTAGGACATTTCTACTTGGCTACACTGATAGGGACCCATGCCATGGCTCATTTCCCTATGCTCTAAATTTGCATCTGAGGGGACAGATGACGTTCAAAATGTAGGCAAATCAGGCTTAAGCCAAACCGGTCTCCTGGTTTTAGCCCGACTTCAGCCACACCTACCTGTTGCATGTCACTCCAGCCTTAGGGTCCCCTTTATTTTATCTTCTACAGATGTTACATGTGCATGGTCCACCCCCTGCCTCCACCCTCTTCCTCAGGCTCTTTCAGGCCCAAACTCTGTCAATTAGCATGGCTCTACCTGTGTATTCCAGCCAGGAAGTGCTTTTTCTAACTTGGTCTCTGTCCTTCTACTTACAGCCAATTCAAAGATTGAAAGGGAAACCAGAGAATGCTTTTGCCGGGAAGGCAGCTGACTTGCTAGCTATGCAGACTGCCAGTGTTTTTGGAGTGCAAGATAAAGTTAGACCCAGTGTCAACAGGGTGGCAAGCTTCCAGCTCCCGCCAGTGTGCCTCATTCCTAGACAAAGCCCATCCACCCTGACTCCTCCTCCCGTGTCGGGGAGCACAGCCCTGAGAGGCCCTGTCCTCACACTCTCCACGCAGTCCAAGACACTGGAGAGCAATGGAGCGACCTCTGCACCTGGGAACTCGGGAACCTACGGCGGCATGTCAGCCAGGTTTTCCCTGACACCCCAAGTTCTGACTACTCCAGGTTTCCCCACAAAGGGACCACTTCACAGCGCCAGCTTCCCCACCTCGCCCACAACTAAGGAGCCCCGAGGAGACGTTTAAGCTGAAGTGCCCCCCTCTCTTGGGAGAAAACGCAGACCTGCCAGGCTCTAGTCAATCATCCCTGGTAATGCATCCTGTGAACCCGACTATTTTTATAATGGGATTCACCTCAGTCACCAGCTCCTCTAGGAATGAAATTCTTCCATAAGAAGCCTCACAGACCCGGAAAAGTGATGTTGCTACGTGCCCTACAATTCTGAGGCTATTTCTCACTGTTACCTAAAAATAAAGCAACACAGCTTCTAAATCATCTCTGAATGTTTTAAGATTTTTTTAAAAAGCAAATTTGAGCCAAAATTTGGAAGGCATAGGAATCTGCCAACTGTTGCCTTGTCATGTCTTTATTTTTGCATTTTCTTCTTGCCGTAGGATTGGAATCTTCTGTTCCCAGATTGTTTTTGCCAAATCTGGAGATTCTGAAGTGGCTCTTCTTCAGACTATTGTGATAATCCTGATGTCTTTCGCTGGTTTCTAACAGTTGAGCTGTGGACTCCAGAATGACAGAGCTAGCCCAGAATGAAACAAACAGAATAATTCTAAATTGGAACATTCTTAAAGGAAAAAGCTCAGGAAGGGACTGTTTTAGCAGCAAAATATTTAAATATACCAGCTTTCTTCACAGTTAAATCTAACAGATTCTCCTCCTAGTGGAAATAACTGCACTGACAAAGCATCTTAAGACAGGGAATTGGTAGAGATGATACAGAATAGTGAGCAGATTAGAAATTAAAAACTATAGGCAGACAACTGTTATAGGAGAGCTTCAGCAACTATTCAATCTGATACGACTGAGAGACTCACTCAAAGATTTTAGTGGGGTCTGGTGTGCAGCAAATGACACAAAGAAGATAGCTGACAACACCATACTCAATGGCCAAGATCTGGAAACAGTCTGTGCCCATCAGCAGATGAGTGGGTCACAAAACTGTGCCCACTGAGTATGATGTTGGCAGTAAGTTTCTCATATATGGCCTATATTATATTGAGCTATGCTCCGTATATTCCCACTATGCTGAGCGTTTTTCATCATTAATGGGTGCTGGATTTTATCAAATGCCTTTTCTGTATCTATTGATATGATCATATAATTTTTGCCTTTCCTTCTGTTTATGTAATGTATTGCATTTATTGATTTATGAATATTGTACCATCTGGTCTCTATTCCTAATTCTTTTCAATTTGTAATAACTCAAAGCAGATAACAATATTTTTGCAACAATGGGACACAAGTTCTCAAGCTTCTTTTTTTTTAAAGGGGCTCTGTGCTCCTTCCTCCTGGCATCAGCCAAGCTGTTGGCATTATCAATTTCTCAGGTTCTTAATTT
This sequence comes from Furipterus horrens, assembly GCF_987537825.1. Classification (NCBI taxonomy): domain Eukaryota; kingdom Metazoa; phylum Chordata; class Mammalia; order Chiroptera; family Furipteridae; genus Furipterus; species Furipterus horrens. The sequence continues at coordinate 169,808,142 of NW_028327172.1, forward strand.
GATTATGAACAAGTAAATAGAATCATTTATCCAGTTAGTATTTATGGAATTTCCACTATATGCCAAGCACTGATCTGGGCACTGGGAGTCAATGATAGGCAAGACAATTGTCCTGCCCTCGCAATGCTTACATTAATTATTGTAGTAACAGAGACACAAAAAAACATCTGTAGACAGTGACTTGTGTTATGAATTTAATAAAATAATGTGATAAGGACTTCTGGCCAAGATGGTGACTTAGATAGACATGCTGCATCTCCCTCCACAACTAAGAAGGAATACAACTACCTCAAAACTAGAGACAACCAAAAGTACCAGAAAATCAAGCTGCATGGAAGTCCAACAAACAAAGATATAAAGAAGAAATATTCATCCAGACATGTAGAGGAGCAGAGCAGGGGCAGAGAGGACACGGTATGGTGGTGGTGGCAGCAGTGGAGGCAGCAGCAGGCTGGTGGAAAGCACAGTCAAACATTTAAAAAAGTCAAAAGGGATACCTGGGAGTGCTCCCAGCACCAGGTCAGACCACAGAGCTCATGGTTCCAGCGCTGGGGAAAACCAAACCTCATTACTTCTGACTGTGCAAACCAGTGGGGGTTGGGGCAGAGGAAGAAACTTCCTGTCTCTCTGCAGAGTCTGCTTGTTTAAAGGGTCCCCACAATCCTAGAACATCTGCAAACCCACCCACTCTGGGAATGATGGCCAGGGCAACAGCCCGAGAGGCGCCAGTCCCATATGGAAGTGGGAGAAGTGCCTGGAAAAGGGGCAAGTGCTGAGCAAGCATCATTTTTCGCTCTCAGACCCCCCCACATACACAGCATCACAATGTAGTAAAACAGGTCCAACCAATACCTAAGGCTACACCCCGTACAATGTAATAGGTATGACAGCTCTACGTAAGACACAGAGGCAAACAACCACAGGAGCCTGTCAAGATAAGGAGACAGAGAAGTATGGCCCAAAAGAGAGAATGGATCAAGGTTCCAGCGGGAGAACTAAGCGACGAGGAGATAGCCAACCTAACAAACGAGATAGTCAACCTAACAGATTAAGAGTTCAAAACACTGGTGATAAAGATGCTCACAGGCTTGGCTGATATGCTTGAGTATGGCAGACACATAAGGGAAGAAGTGAACGCTATGCTGAATGAAACTAAGGAAAATCCACACAAAATCAATGGTGAAGGGATGGAAACCAGGTTTCAACTCAATGATTTGGACCATAAGGAAGAAAAAACAGCCAACCAGTACAGAAGGAGGAAACAAGAACTTAAAAAAATGAGGAAAGCCTTAGGAACCTCTGGGACAACTTTAAATGTGCCAACACCTGAATCATAGGGGTGCCAGAAGGAGAAGAGAAAGAGCAGAAAATCTAAAGCTTATGTGAAAAAATAATGAAGGAAAAACCCCCAAATTTGGTGAAGCAAATAGACATACAAGTCCAGGAAGCACAGAGTCCCAAATAAGCTAGACCCAAAGAGGACCACACCAAGACACATCATAATTAAAATGCCAGAGGTTAAAGATAAAGAGAGAATCTTAAAATCAGCAAGAGAAAAGAAGAGAGTTACCTACAAAGGAGTTCCCATAAGACTATCAGCTGATTTCTCAAAAGAAACTTTGTAGGCAAGAAGGGACTGGCAAGAAGTATTCAAAGTGATGAAAAGCAAGAACCTACAACCAAGATTACTCTATCCAGCAAAGCTATCATTTAAAATGGAAGGGCAGATAAAGTGCTTCCCAGACAAGGGAAAGCTAAAGGACTTCATCATCACCAAACCATTATTACATGAAATGTTAAAGGGACTTATTTAAGAAAAAGAAGATCAGCACTACAAACATTAAAATAACAACAAACTCACAACTATCAACAATGAATCTAAAAAATAAAAACAAAAACAAAGCACACAACCAGAAGAGGAAGAGAATCATAGATATGGGGATCATTTGGAGGGTTATCAGCTGGGAGGGGGAAGGGGGAGAAATGGGGAAATGGTGCAGGGACTAAGAAGCATAATTGGTTGGTATAAAAATAAACAGGGGAAAGTTAAGAATAATAAAGGAAAGGGCGAAGCCAAAGAACTTATATGCATGACCCATGGACATGAACTAAGGGGGGTGGGATTGCTGGAGGGAAGGGGGGTACTGGGAAGAGGGGAGGGAATGGAAAGAAATTTGGGCAACTGTAACAACATAATCAATAAATTAAACTTAAAAAAGTAAAACAGTGTGATAAGATGGAGGCTGCTGGTGTATTGGGTGATAGGGTGGTCCCCTCATCTCTATCTCATTCCCACCCCACCTCATCCCTGCTTTTTTCTACTCTTCAGGATGAATTTTCTCTCCCTCTGATGAAGATTGTTACTCCACAGTCCTCCAGTTCACATCTTCCTGGTTTAAGAGCTGAAAAAGAAAACAAATACGAGTTCCTGGTGGGAGAATTTGGCCCATGTTGGGTCAGAGGTGCAAACCCTAGTCCAATCAATTATAAGCAAGACAGAATCATTTAGAAAAGGAAAGATAAAGTTTACATACAAAGAGTACAAGGGAACAGACCTCCCAAATTAAAACAAAACAAAACAAAACAAAAAGCCACAAAGGTTTTGTGTGTGCTTTTTTTAAAGAAACTTAAATTACCAAGATTATGACAGTTACATTAGTCTGCTTATGATGGGAAAGCAGTAACTTTTCCACATGGGAAAGTTTCACAAAAGTCATAATGTCTCTGTAGATATCAGCATAGCAAATATCATGGATAAAATTATTTTGGTTAGTGAGTCAAGGTTTACAGGAAATAGTCAAGGTTTTATCATTTTGGAGATCACAACCAGTCAGGATGACTTCAGTATTTTTGGTTTATCTTGGAGTGCAAAGCTTTGTTTGTTCTGAATGTGATATATAAAGTGCTCAGTCATACTAGGAGCAGGGCCCAATGTCAGGTTTTGCTTCTATAATTCACAAGGTACAAACATAGCAGCCAGGACCCAACCCTAGCTAAAGGAGGCATTGAAGGGGGTTGCTCTGAACTAGACACACTTTGAAAAGAAAATGTTTACTACTGCCTAGACATACTAAGCCTGATTAAACCTAATTTCATAGCCATAGAAGTCTACACTGCAGATTCCTAAGTCTTCACACTTGACCAGTACCTACTGAGTTGGCCATAAAGTTTGCTTAGTTTTTTTAAAAAATATTTTATTTATTTATCTTTAGAGAGAGGAACGGAAGGAGATAGAGAGGGAGAGAAACATGATGTGTGAGAGACACACCGACCGGTTGCCTCTTGCATGCCCCCAACTGGGTACCTGGCCCGTAACCCAAGCATGTGACCTGACTAGGAATTGAACCAGTGACCTTTTGGTTCGCAGGTTGGCACTCAATCCACTGAGCCACATCAGCCAGGGCTGTTTAGTTTTTCCCATACAATGGTTCTAGTAGTGCTTAGTTATCTTTAACTTCATTCAAAACGATTTTGTTAGATTGTATTGTGAAAGCTGTCATATCAGTGTGCATTTAAAAATATTCAAAATTGGTTAATTTTTGTGGAGCCATTTTAATGGAAGAAAATACGCACACAACATTTTCAGTGTATTATGCTTTATTATTTCAAGAAAAGTAAAAATGCAACTTCTGGTCAAGATGGAGGCATAGGTAGACATGCTTCACCTCTTTGCACAACCACAGAGATAATTACAACTAAACCTCAAAACAAATATCACTAGGAATTGTCAGAAAATAAAACTGTATGGGAGTCCAACAACAAGGATTTAAAGAGCCACATTCATCCAAACAGGTGACTTTTCTACAATAGGCCATGCCACTAAACAGGGAGTCAAAGCAGCTCTATGTAATACACAGAAACAAACACAGGGAGGCTGCCAAATTGAGAAGACAAAGAAATATGGCCCAGATGAAAGAACAGAAAAGAAACCCAGAAAAAGAACTAAACAGAATGGAGATAGCCAACCTATCAGATGCAGAATTCAAAACACTGGTGCTCAGGATGCCCAAAGAACTCACTGACTACAGCAAAAATATAAGGGAAGAAATAAAGATTACACTAAGTGAAATAAAGAACAATCGACAGGGAACCAACAGTGATGGGAAGGAAACTGGGATTCAAATCAACGGTGTGGAACATAAGGAAGAAATAAACACCCAACCAGAACAGAATGAGGAAACAGAATTAAAAAAAAAATGAGTATAGTATAAGAAGACTCTGGGACAGCTCCAAATGTACGAACAGACGAATTACAGGGGTGCCAGAGAAAGAGGAAAAGCAAGAAATCGAAAGTTTATGTGAAAAAATAATGAAGGAAAACTTTCCAAATTTGGTGAAGGAAATAGACATACAAGTCCAGGAAGCACAGAGAATCCCAAACAAATTGATCCAAAGAGGGCCACACCAAGGCACATCATAATTAAAATGCCAAAGGTTAAAGATAAAGAGAGAATCTTAAAATCAGCAAGAGAAAAGAAGAGAGTTACCTACAAAGGAGTTCCCATAAGACTATCAGCTGATTTTTCAAAAGAAACTTTGCAGGCAAGAAGAGGCTGGCAAAAAGTATTCTAGGTGATGAAAAGCAAGATTACTGTATCCAGCAAAGCTATCATTTAAAATGGAAGGGCAGATAAAGTGCTTCCCAGACAAGGTGAAGCTAAGAGAGTTTATCATCACCAAGCCATTATTACATGAAATGTTAAAGGGACTTATTTAAGTAAAAGAAGATCAAAACTATGAACATTAAAAGAACAACAAATTCACAACTATCCACAAATGAATCTAAAAAAACAAACTAAGGAACCAGAATAGAAACAGAATCATAGATATGGAGATCATATGGAGGGTTACCAGCTGCGAGGGAAAAGGGGGAAAATGGGGGAAAAGTGCAGGGATTAAAAAGCATAATTGGTAGATACAAAATAGACAGGAAGATGTTATGAATAGTATAGGAAATGGAGAAGCCAAAGAACTTATATGTGTGACCCATAGACATGAGCTAAGGGGGGTGGATTGCTGGAGGGAAGTGGGGTACAAGGTGGAGGGGAGTAAAGGGGAAAAAATTGGGGACAACTGTAATAGCCTAACTAATAAAATATATTTTTAAAAAAGAAAGGTAAAAATGCAACTGAAACACAAAAAAAGATTTGTGCCATATATGAAGAAGGTGCTGTGACTGACCGAATGTATCAAAAGTGGTTTGTGAAGTTTTTTGGTACTGTTGACATTTTGGCCAAATAATTCTTTGCTGTGGGGCTGTCTTATGTATTGAAAATGCTTAGCAGCACCCCGGCCTCTACCCACTCGAAGCCAATAGTGGGAGACAGCTGATATACTCAAAATATACAAATCACTAATATTGGTGTAATGAAAAATGTGTCTTCTATTTTATAGAAAAAACTAAACATACTTTTTGGCCAGCCCAATATTTGTGAGGTAGGGGCTTTTGGGAAGTGATTAGGTTTAGATGCAGTCATGAGAGTGGGGCCACATGATAGGATTAGTGCCCTTATATGAGACACCAGAGAGTCTCTCTCTCCTGGTGCAGAAGAGGCCATTTTGAGCACACAGTCAGATGGCAGCAGCCTGCAAGCCAAGGGAAAAGGCCTCAGAGGGAAACCTCCCTTCCCAGCACCTTGATCTTCAACTACCGAGCTTCCTGAACTCAGAAATAAAATTCCAATCTATAGTATTTTGTTATGGTAGCCTGAGCTGATTAAAATACTCAGAAGTTTAGAAGTGTAGGAGCAAGGGTTTGAGCTTAGGTCTGCCTACCTCAATATCAAACCTATTTGCTCATCTGCATTAAAAGTCCATATAGGGTAAATGGGAAAACGAGTTGACATCAGAGCTTGTCAGCCGTGGAACACACAGTTTCTAACGAGCTCAGTCTGCTAGTGAATCACTGCTTGCTTAGAAAAAGAGTTAAGAAGTAAGTTATTTAGGAAGACCCTGATATAATTAACTTTTTCACTAACTTTCAGACATTGGTAATTTTACAGCATTTTATACATGTCAGACAATCACAAAAAATACATTAAATTGACTTTTTAAGTATAGTTTATTATATTGTTACAATAGTTCCAATCTTTTCTCCTTTGCTCCCCTCCGCCCAGCACCCCACTTCCCCCAACAATCGCCCCCCCAAGTCCATGCCCACGGGTCGTACATACAAGCTCTCCTGCCTCACCCTTTCATATATTTTTCTTTTTTAAAAAATAAATAATTAATTAATTATTTTAACAATAAAAAGTAACAATCCCTCCCTCTCAGACTTAAGAGCCTTTATAATCTTATAAAGGACAATGGGAGAAGGTCTCGAGCTCCTCTAGCTGCTTCAAGCTGGACATGGTCGTCGTCCTACCTACCCTTGGGTCCAGAAATCCCTTATAAGAGTGGGGGTGTGGAGGGGAGGGTGGCCTTCCCACATGGGGAAGGATCGTGCAGACTCCAGGTTGGCTGGCTGTCCCTGGACAACGGCATGCTTGATTTAACAGGCTGGCATCCTTGTTGTATTCTGGAGGCAACAGACTTGGAAACAGGGTTAAAGGACATCATTCAATCCATAACCACTAGATGACAAAAGACAGGTATTAATTTTTCAATGTCCCACATTAGGGAAAAGAAGGGCTTCTTTGGAGGAAGGTGTGCCAGGTACATCTCACCTGTCCAAAACCCTTTTGCCCATTATACTTAGTTTGGGCGGAGGGAAATATTTTAGGTTTTCCCCTTCTCAGGCCTCTGGGCTCTTTCTGTCCAAGCCATTAGGACAGAAAAGAGAAACCAGTTTTAAAGTGAAGCCCACAGACCACCCCATTCTTCACCAACCCAGACATTTAGTTCAGACAAACCATTGAGTCTCAGGAGGCAGCAATGCAGACAGGATTAAGTGAGGCCTATTCGTACAGACAGTCACTCAGGTAATGAGACTGTAGGCTTATGCCCTTTGAAAACAGAAAACACATGTTAATTTATGTAACATAACCCACATGCAAGTCTCTAAATCTGTAGGACTGTCTTATTGGAAAGACATCCAGTTGCAAGGCATTTGACATTCTTCTTGCCTGTAAATTAAACATCTTTGATAGTGCCACAGACATTGTTTAACTTTCAAATGAAAACAAATTTTAAATGAAAAGAAACTTTAAAGACGGTTAGCTGCACTACTTTATAGTTTACCACTGGGCATTGTGATCTTCCTTGAATCTTGATTTTTCTCCCTAAGATTACCCTCCTTGTCATTAAAGGGACTGCATTAAGTTCATTTTTAATTTATCCTATTCATTTGCATAAACACAACAAGAGCAGCAAATGATCACTTATGATCTTTAGTTCTGCTTTGCTGGAACTTATGCAGGGAACATTTAGGGTGACCTTCAGTCTGCCCTTCAAGGCACAGAAGCAGAACCACATACCTGGCATTCAGCCTTGCCTGTACACACCTGTCTTTTCCAAGTCCTCTGGTTTTCCATTGTGCCTTAAGGTCCCTTTTAGCCATCTTTCAGGAAAACAACCTTCATTCCTTCCCTGGAAAGATTGCCATGGACCGCGCATCCATCCAAGGTACCAGGCCTTTTATCTCGTGGACTTTTATTACCTTTGAAAGTCAATCCCAGTTCCTCAGGACTTTTCGGTAACAATCAAAGCCCACTCATGTCTCCTTTAGGCATGACATTCCAGTCAAAGTCTTAGTTAAAAAAACAAAAAAAAAACAACAAACCTCTATTAACAACTGGTCTTATTAGTTTTAGGCAAAGAAACTTATGTCATTACTTACTTCTTTAGAATGCCAAACTCTGGAGGGATCAGATAGGGAGAAAAATATACAGTGTGAAGGAAAATCCTTGTCCTTCTAATATTCACTGAACTTGCATTTCTATTCTTTATATTTTCATTTTGTCCCCCACTAAAAATTTTTTTTGTTTGTTTTTCCATTACAGTTGTCCCACTTTTTTCCCCCTCTTGCTTCCCTGCACCCTGCCCCACCTTCTCCCACATTCAGTCCCCACCCAGTTGTCCATGTCCATGGGTCATTTATACATGTTCTTTGACTAGACCCTTTCCCTTCTTACCCCCTTCTCTCCCTCCCATCTCCCCCTTTGTTACTGTTAGTTTATTCCTTGTTTACATACCACTGGTTCAATTTTGCTTATTTGTTTGTGTTGTTCATTAGTTTCCTGTAATAGGTGATAGCATATGGTATTTTTCTTTCGTTGCCTGGCTTATTTCGCTAAGCATAATTCTCTCTAGTTCCAACCATGTTGTTGCAAATAGTAGAGTCCCTTCTTTCTTTCAGTACTTATTCATTGTCATTTTCCCCCTTTGTACTCGTGTTCCTCTCTGTCTCTCTCTGTTTCTTCATCTTCTTAAAGCAGACCCTTTAGCATCTCTTGCATGCTGGTTTGGTGGAGATGTATTCTTTTAGCCTTCTTTTGTCTTGGAAACTCCTTATTTCACCCTCCATTTTGAATGAGAGCCTTGCTGGGTAGAGTATTCTTGGTTGTAGGCCTTTGTTTTTCATTGCTTGGAATATATTTTGCCATTCCCTTCTGGTTTGTATTGTTTCTGCTGAGAAATCTGATGATAGCCTTATTGGAGCTCCCTTGTATGTTATTAGTTGTTTCTCTCTTGCTGCTTTTAGGATTCTCTCTTTGTCTTTGAATGTTGTCATTTTAATTATGATATGTCCTGAAGTGGGCCTGTTGGGGTTCCTCTTCATTGGGACCCTCTATGCTTCCTGGACTTGCGTGACTCTTTTCTCCTTAGGGAAATTTTCTGTCATTAGTTTTTCAAAGAGCTTTTCTATCCCTTGCTCTTCTTCTCCTTCTGGAATTCCTATGATACAGATATTATTACGTTTCATGTTGTCCTGCACCTGTCTTAGAACCTCTTCAGTCTTGTTCAGTCTTTTTTCATTTTGTTGCACTGTTTGGGAGTTTTTGTCTAAGTTGTCCTCCAGCTTGCTGATCGATCTTCTGCTTCCTCTAGGCTCCTTTTAATTCCTTCTACTGTGTTCTTCAATTCAGAGACTGTATTCTTCATTTCCTCCTGGTTCTTATGGATAGCTTCCATGTCCTTTTTCATGCTGGTGTAATTCTCAGTAAGTTCCTTGTAGTTTTTCTGGAGTTCCCTGTAGTTTTTCTGGAGTTCTTTGTAGTTTCCGCTGAGCTCATTGAGCTTCTTCATAAGCCATGTTTTGAATTCCATTTCTGATAGTTTGCTCCCCTCTATTTCACTTAGCACTCTTTCTGGGGATTCTACCTTTCCTTTCGATGGGGGTTTGTTTTTCTGTCTCCCCATTTTTGTGACTCCTATTGTTTGTTGGTGCTTCTCAGAATGATCTGCATTTCCTGGATCTGCCCCTGGTGGCGTCAGATCCTGTACCAGTCTGGGCCTAGGCAGTCTGTTGAAGACTTCCAGGGATCTACTACCTTCGTCTGTCTTCTTTAGTTGTTAATCTACTCAATCTGTGATTAGCCATCAGGCTTAAGGACCATGGGTGTGGCAGCTTAATTCCTGTAGGCAGGGCTTTTGCTTCCCCTCAGGCTGACACAACTTGGCCGGGAATGGTCTGCCTGCAGTGTGGGGATGAGTCAGCACTGGGACCCAGTCGGCTGCTCCCCCAGCTCTCCCCTCAAAGCCACCACACCAAACTCTCCCCAAGCGTCTCCAGTCCTGTCTTCCCTCTGCTTGAGCCCAGGTTAAGTGGGGGCAAAATATTCTCGTATGTGATCCACTTAAGAGCTCTTTTTCTCCAGCTGTTTCTCTCCAGCTAGCAAGAAACCCTGTGGCTTTTCGCTTTTCTCAGCTGATACTATTTTACTTTCCACTCTGTAGCTGTAGGCTGGGAAGCTCAGCTGGGGGTTTAGACCCTGCCCTTCTCAGGAGGAATCCCCGGCTGCTGAGCTGCTTCTCAGTCCCTTCGGCTGCCACCCGTGTGGGCCCAGCCAGCCCTTCCGTGTCTCCGCACTCCCTACTGGTCACGTTGTGATGTAGTGGCCTTTTCTGTCTCTCTATGGTTATAAGACTTCTCTCCAGCTAGTGTTCGGTTGGTTATTCCAGATGATTTCTCCAAAATTAAGTTGTAAATCCAGACTAGTTCTGGGAGGATGTTAGTGTAGCTTTCACTTACTCCTCCGCTATCTTGTTTCTCTAGACATTATTTGATGAAACTTAGCATTCCAAATATTAAAACCATAAAAATGTGAATTTCATATAAATAAGAAAATTATATTAGAAAATGGGAAGATTGAATTTGGTGCTTAGGTTACATATCTGGTCTGTGATATAATTCATGTTTAACATGAAATAGTTAACTTTTTAAAAACATTGCTCACCCAAGGACATGCTTATTGATTTTAGAGAGCAGGGAAGGAAGGGAGAGAGAGGGAGAGAAACATTGATCAGTTGCCTCTTGTACTTGCTCCAACTGAGGATCGAACCCAAAACCTAGGCATGTGCCTTGACTGGGAATTGAACCCATGACGTTTTGGTTTATGGGGTGATGCTCCCAGGGCTGAAACAGACAACTTTTAAGAGGACTCTTTGACACCAATCCTTCTGTCACAGCAAACAGCTATGAGACCTGAGTGAACATTCTATTTTATCCTGTGTGTGTGCATAATGTACTCATACGCACAACAGATGCAACTGATTTCCTGTCCAATATAGCCTTTTCCTGCCAGATCCTAGCTTCTATCTTTCCTTCTTCTTAACATAACCTTAATTTTGTTCAAATATTGCCCACTCCCACAAAGCTGTGTGCTTTAAGAGGTGCTGTCTAGTCACCCACCACACCCCAGGGGTGAATTGCAATTAGTCAAGGCAGTCACTGTGGTCTTATTTCCTTTGATGGTAATTGGTTTGCCAGGAAATGAGTCTGAGAGTCAATTCTGGCCATGAGACAGGAAGAAAGAAATTGAGTTAAGGATCTGAATGTCAATCCTGTTCAAATGTCATTCTGCCCTACATCAGAAGTAGTCTCAGGTTTTGATTATAAATCAAACTCGCAAGATTCAACAGACTTTATTCTAATTCCTCATTTATTAATCTTATAGAGCGACACAAAACAGGCATACCGAGTGTACAGTTTTGTTGCATCAGCAGGAGGCTCAGGGGCTACCCATGTATACTGGCTTCTTGGCCCCCATTACCCACCGGGCCGTGTACAGCTGCTCAGGAAGATGGGGCTGCACAGATTCACTTGATGGATTCTCACCAGTGTCCACCTGGGGCCCAGTTTACCATTCTCTCTCTGCAGGTGCAGTTCCACAGATGGAGGATTTCACAGCAGACAAGGAAGATAGTCAGCTTCCACACAAAGCATTCCTCTCTAGCTTCACATGGTAGTTGCCAAGGAAACAATCCTATGAAAAGGTAGAGCCAAGGTCAGCTTCCAAGAGAGGTGCGAATCTGTTTGGAGGCTCTGGCCTGATGTTACTCCTTTTTCACAAGAAAAAATTTGCTGGTGATTTCAAGGAAAGGTTTCCAGGCTTTCAAGAAGGGAAACAGAAGAAGATAAAATCATGTTCCTGCAGACATTTTTGTGACTGAAGGGGATGCTTGGATTACATCTTACTGGTGCATTTAGTTTCCCAAGCTCTACTGTGAGACATCTATTTTCACAATTTCTCTGTTTTCCTCAACTCTCTTCCCCAATTCTTATTGTCAATTGATTTCTTGCTTCCTACTTAACTGAGAAAATAGAAGCAATAAGAAAACGTCTACACTTTCCTGCCACCACATACCAAACAATTACCTTTTTTTACCCGTATTCTCCACCTCACCTCTTCCTACTGTGAATATGCTGTCCACACTTCACTCTCAGGCCACACCCTCAGCCTGCACTTTAGCTCCTGTGCCCACTAACCCAAGGACATGACTTTAGCAAATGTAAACCCTCCTCTTCCCTAGCTGGTTATCCATCAGCATAGAGCCTTCAGTACTCCCTATTTTAAAAATCTCTCACTTGACTCCACATCCTACCCAACTATGGCCTATTTCTCTACTCTCCATTATAGTAAAACATCTCAAAAGAGTTTTCTATGTCTGCTGTCTCCAATTATTCTATTTTTCTGAATTGAGTTTTCTTTTGCTTGTAGCCCAAGTTATCTTAAATATTATAAATTTATAAACTCAATACTTTTTTTCCATTGAATACTGATTGTTATTATGACTCAAGATTATTAAATTGGGAGCAAGAGTGTTTCAATATGATAAATCCATCACTGAAACAGCAGCATGCTGGAATACCTTTCAAATATGAACAAATTAAAGAAATGCTCATATCTGAATGTGAACAGAGAAGTTACTTCTTTGAATTTAATATCTATATTTTTTCATAACTGATATATTGTTCTAATCTGGGCTGATATTAGAGATTATAGTTCAGGACAAATTAAAACGTTATTTTTGCAATCCAAGTATATGCTTCATCATTTCTTTGAACATTGAATGCTTTTTAAGTTTTTTATTGACAAAAAGATATTAATTATACAAGATTAGAAAATTTAAGTCATCTAGATATTAGTGATGTATTGAGGTAGTTTAAAATGATGTTCAAAACTGTATTATCTTCATTATATATCTTTATTATGATATATATTTATTATATATCTACTAACTGTTATAATTAATAAGCGATCTCAGTTGCATGGTGTTATAATTTCTCTTAAGGAAACCTGATGTGGCTGAGTGGATTGAGTGCCAGCCTGGGAACTGAAAGGTTGCTGGTTTGATTCCCAGTCAGGGCACATGCCTGGGTTGTGGGCCAGGTTCCCAGTTGGGGGTGTGAGAGGCAACTGATCAATGTATCTCTTGCACATTGATGTTTCTCTCCTTCCCTTTTCTACTCTCTAAAGTAAAGAAGTAAAATCTTTAAAGAAAAAGAAAACCTGAAATTTTATGATGTTTCCCATGCATGAGTATATTGAACTGTGGCAATAACTTGCTGAGGCCAGTAGGGCAAAAATAATTCTTCCATTTTTTTTTCTTTTTATTTCCTTTACTTTCCTTTCTTCTTCCTTCCCTTCCCTTCCTTTCCCTTCCTTTCCATTCCCTGCCCTTCCCTTTCCTTCCTTCCTTTCTTTCTGCCATGTGGTAGAATGATTAGAACAAGTTCCATGACAAGTCATATAAACTAACCACTTTCTGAATGACACCGATAGGCCACCTGAGGACAAGCACAGAGGAGCCTTTGAGAAGCCAGACAAATAAGTTACCGATCCCACCATTTTTTAAGAGATGGGAAAAGTGAAGTGCTTATGATAAAAACTGGGTTATGGAAAAGATCCCCAAAGGCTGCAGTAATGCAGGTGAATCTCACAAGTCTAAATTTAAACAGCTCTAAAAGATCTTGTCTTTGGGAGCCCAAAAGAACAACTGCACAAGTACAGAATGGCTTAACAACAGCACTTGTGGAAAACAAGCAAGGCAAGAGTCAGCGATGTCATGTTGTCTCCTAAAAAGATGCTAAAATCTTGGGCTGAATTGAAAACCTGAGTTTTGTACTTGGCCAACATTTACTGAGTATCGTACCTGACTTGCTTTGTGTAGAGTAAGCAGCTGTCAGACAAGGAAAGTACGCAGAACATGGAGGTAATTGTTCTTTTCACTCAGTTTGGACACCACGTACATAGAGTTTATCCAGAGAGCCATAAGGGTACACTTGAGGGAGCAGAGAAGATTGCCTAGAGAGCAAAGTAGGGGGATACAGGGTTGCTGTTTGAGACTGCATGCCCCTAATGACTCAAACTATGGTCAATGAACAGAGAGCCACAGGAAAATAGATTGTATCGCAATGCATAGGCAGAAATTTGTAATGATAAAAACTACCAAAATTGGAAGAGACATGAGAAAGGAAAAGAAATTAAGTACAATACTACGTATCATACCAAGTGTAGTTATGTATTGCTGCATAATAAATTATCCCCAAACTCAGTGGCTTAAAACAATACATACCATCTCCCAGTGCCCATATCCAGGCACAGCTTTGCTAGGCCTTTTTCTTCACGGTCTGTCACAAGGCTGCAATCAAGGTGTCATTCAGGGCTGCAGTACTCTCAGGGTTCAGCTGAGGCAGGAGCTGCTTGCAAGCCCACATAGTAGTTGTTGGGCAGGACTAAGTTCCTTCTGGACTGTGGGACTGAGGGCCTCAGTTCCTGGCTGGCTGCTGTTTGAAGGCTGCCCTCAGTTGGCCCTGTGGCCCTCTCCATCAGTCTCCTTCAGAGCAAGCACTTGAGAAGACCCAGGGAAAGAATACCAGCAAAATGGAAAAAACCGGACAGATATGAGAACTTTTTAGGAGTTAAAACTAAAATTGAGAGACAGGTACTAAGGATGAGTCCAAGATTTCTTATCTGTACAACTGGATAAAAGGATGGTGCCAGTTCACCTGAGATAAGCATACAAGAGGACCTGGTTTAGGGAGGGGAGGAACATGAATTGGATTTTTAAAATGTTGTATTGAGGTGCCTTTGTGACACCAATTGGGAGACAATGAAGTGGATATGAAGCTCAGAGAACTGGCCCGAAGATAATACATTTGTGAAACTAATGTCTAGGTTGTGGTTGGTAGCTTCATAGTGTTATATTATTGACCAATGTGACAGTTACTCTGACCTCTATCTATAGCTGTCCATTGGCAAGGATCCCAGCCTAGAATTAGAGTTTAACACAAACATTTGCTACTCCCTTCCAATTGCACCAGCCGCCCCCACCACCCCATACACCTTATTTTGATTAAAAATAGGATTCAAGAATAGTATGTGAAATCCCATGATCTCCATCCACCTCCTGGTATTCATGCCTTTGGGTTATTCCTTCCCAAGTGTAGGCAGGACCTGACTTGCTTCTACCCAAAAGAATATGGCAAGGTCATACACATCATTTCTGTGATTATATTACTTTACATGAGACTCAGTCTGGCAGGCTGACTGGGGCTAACCACTCCCTTGGTTGGCTGGCTGGTTGAAGTGAGGGGGCCCAGCCAGCAAGGAACTAGGGGGACCACTAGCTGGCAAGCTTCAGCCAACTGCCAGCAAGGCACCGAAGCCCTCAGTGCTATAGCCGTAAGGAAACAGATTCTACCAACATCCAGGAGGAGCCACCAACATTCCAGTGGAGCCTGCAGGTGAAAACACCACCTGGCTGACACCTTAATAGCAGGCTTGGCACCAAGAGCTGAGAGCCCACCTAAGCTGTGCCCTGACCCACAGGGACTGTGAGATAATAAATGTGCATTGTTTTAAGCCTCTAAATGCAGAAATTTATAAGGCAGTATAGAAACCAAAGTAAAAAGGGCTTATTCGGATCATCATATTTTTTTTTCATTATTGTTTTTTATTTGCATGACTTTAATTGTTGGTCAAGTTTAACATCTGAGAGTACTTGGGCAACTTTTTTTATTTGCTGTGAACTGCTCTTATCCTATGCCAAGTTTTCAAATAGGTGATTTTTGAAAATCTGCTTCAAAATATAATAAACTTTTCCCAAGTTGTCAGGACAACATAAACATTCAAAAAACAGTTTATCCTATTTTTGAATATGCTAATCTTTTTGTGCTGCAAGACAGGTGCCTACTTTTTTGTTTTATGGGCTTTCTGCAACCTCATTTGGGGTCAGGAACAAACTGTTTTATGAGGGTACTAGGAGCATGAAATGTCACAGAGAGGTGAAAAATTTAAGAGCCACAAAAATGACAAGCTTTATTACTACAGATAACCCATTAGATTTAGAGAATAAGTTTAGATAAATCTAGAATGAAAAGCCAGAGCTGGAAAGACTAGCAAATCAGGTATTAAGAGACTCATGTGTTTACATTCTCACAGGTGGAAAAATATAATTACAAAGTGGTCTCATGTTTTTGTAATGAGTAAAACTAAAAGTAATGTATAATTGTAGCAAGGTTGATGTACAAAGCTTTTTGAAACTAAAACTAGTTATAATTGCTCAAAGTGAGTATGAAAAAAAAACTGTCTAGACAAAATGAGTTAGTATGCAGGAAAGGAAACCACATTTTAAGGTAGGTATGTCACACCTTAATGTTTTCCCTTTGGCTTTTCATTTTGAAAGGTTATAGAAATCCTAGTTTCTGAGCTGTAGACATACAGAACTGCAAGAATAACTTCTCTTTAGAGTTTCTGGCAGAGAAGCAAGTCCCTAATCCACAAAAGAGGCAATTTGATAAAATAAGTTACACTCAAAAATGTTTCAAATAATATATGGTACGTAATTATAAATAAAATTTTCTTCAAATATTTATCTTCTATTTGGTTAGCAGGGCAGATGTCTCAAAAAACGTTTAATTAGATTCACTGGTAAATAACTACTCTGCATCAATAGAATGTTTCATTCAAGCAGTTTTGAAGAGTTTTCATTTTCCAAAATTGCAGTAGCAAATCAGTGCAAAGATCATTGCTTTCTGAGTTGTGCACTTAATTCTAAGGCTCAAATTTGCTCTGGGGGTAAGGTTATTTCATTGTTCATTTAATATTACTTAAGGTTCCTTCCGCACCACTAGAGTTTGCCCAAAGGCTCAGCTCTTGGCTGCTTTCTCTCTACACTCATTCCCTGTAAGAACTTATCCTGCTGGATAAGACTTAAATACCATCTTTTTCAACCCCAATGAGCTCCAAATTTTTCTTTTAAAAAATATTTTTAAAATTTATTTTTAGAGGGGAAGGGAGAGAATAGAGGGAAAGAAATATCGATACGAGGAGCATCAATCAGTTGCCTCTGGTACCCACCCTGACCAGGGACTGAATCCGCAACCCAGGCATGTGCCCTGACCAGAAATTGAACCAATGACCTTCCGTTTTGCAGGATGACGCCCAACCAACTCAGCCACATTTGTCAGGGCTTCAAGTTTCTATATACATCTGCCTACTGAACATGCCAATGTGTAGATCTATCTACTGGGTCTCAGATTTAGCAAGCACACAACCACAACTCCAGGTCACCACCCCAAACCTGCTCCTGTCTTCAACTCAACAAAATGGCACCATTCTTTCCCAGGGGTTACGCTTGACCTCTTATTCCTCTACTCCCCAGACACATGCTTCGTCAAATCCTTTGTTCTACCTGTCCCAAATCCTACCACTGTAGACATCTCTACCTCTACAATGTAGTGTGATGGCTACATCTAGATGATGGCAATAGACTCCTCACCCTAGACTATTCTCGACATAGCAGAGAATAATCTATGAAACAGAAATCAGATCTAATCACTTCTCTGTCCCCATCAAGCTCAATGTAAGATGCAAACACCTTTCCAGAAGCTACATAGCACTTGACATTGTCTTCTGTACCTTGTCTACTCCAGAATAGTCACATGGAGAAGGGACTTATTCTTGTCTTACTCACCATCAGAGAAGGAAAACTCTGACTCCCAAAAACCTCCGCTGCCTTGCGGCATACCTCTTCAGGGGAAAGGCTAGGGGAGTAAACCCCGACAGAAAATCCGGAGCCGGAGTCCCTAAGGCGGTTTGATGTTGTAGTCAACACCGGCAACTCCTGCGGCGCACCTGAAGCCAAGCTGTATTGACTCCGTCTTTCCCTTGGACCCTTCAGCTGCGAAGAGAGGGGGGGTCTGCTGCATGGGCAACAGCAGACCCTCCATATCACCCTGCTCAGGCTCTGTAGCTTCAGCTTCACTGGAGAGGATACTCCAGCATCATCGCAAGATGTCGATTTAACACGGGAGGAGACAGGTACCGTGTCACTCCCGAGTCGGACTGCACAGCCATTCTCGGCGGTGCAGATAGACTCTTAAGAAGCTACACCATCGTCTCTCGAGACGGACGGCTGCCGACGACGACGACTCACCACTCTATCTCCAGTGTCCATCTACAGCACTATCCAGCATTATTATACACCCAATATTCATGGGATGAACTAATTTTACTGTTACATTATGAATGAGCCTTATGAGGCCTTACCTGGCTGAAACAACATTCTTAAGGGTTTTTTTAATTAGCATAATTTCAGACTAGTAACTTTCAAAATGTGAGCTGCTACTTTACCTACTACAGTAATTCCGGGTGATGATTCTAGGTGCTAGAGATGTAAACTACTCTTGAATAAAATTTCAAATCAGACAAATATGTTTTATGCTTCGCGGCGACTGCTCCACTGTTGTAGCTCTCTGTACACGGAAAAACACCCTCTAATTAGAGGGCCAACAAATGCGCGGAGGAAAGAGCACATGCAAAAATAAAGTGAGGGTTGAAAAAGCAGGATATATGCCCTAACAGCAAGTATTTTGGGATGGTTCTAAAATATACTTGAAGGGAGATAAAGCTAGGGAGCAGCAGAGCACGAAGGGCCTTAATGCACCCAGCCAAAGACTTCAAACAGCAGGCAACTGCAATTTCTTCTCCTATTTGTATTTTAGAAAATTTCTGTGGTGAATATGAAGGACGCTGGGAAGGTGTGGTAGAGAGGCAACAACTAGACTGGAGGCAGACAGAGGCTGGTTTACGAAGCTTCAGAGCAATCCAGGCAACAAAGTATGGCTGTGGTGAGAAAGATGGGCCTCTGGGCTCCAGGCCAACTGTGCAGCTTCGACGCCTCCTCATGTTTTCTCTGCTCCAGGCCAGCCTGAGTAGCTGAACTTTGACAAACTATCACTGACTCTGCAGATCCCGCAGATCCCTTTCTGAAGATCTTTGGTACCCCACTGTCTATGGAAGTCTCATTTTTAACTCTTGACTCATTTTCCTTTATCCTTATAGTATTAGCCTGAGATGAAGTCATTAACCAGTTGTTTATTATGTGGTGTCAACTTGAGCAAGATGTCACACAGTCTAAGCAGGTCCAGTAATAGTCATGTGTTTCTCTGATGAAAAGGGCGTCAGGATGGTGGTGGTGGCGGTGAGAGGGGACAGGGGCACAATGCTGAGTTCACAAGCGCTTGGTAACAACATAACCATTTCCTTTTTCCAGATATATAAAGACTCTTCTCCTCTTTCAAAAGTCTGTGTCCTGCAGTGGATGGCTCAAACGACTCCTGAAGGCAGGAGACAGATGATATAGCTTGTCCTCCAGTTCTTGCTGCCCTGCCTTTAAGTAAACCTACTTATTTAAAGGAAAATCAGTGTGAAGCACTCCAACGCTCCATTTAGAAACATCTAAACCCGCTTCCATCCTCTTCTGCTTCTGCTCCAATGAGCCCCCCCTCCCCCAACCTTAGGGAATCCTAATCATTAGTTCTGAATCAATTGCTTTTAACATTCAGATGCAGTAATGTACTTCTAGTAAGAGAAGAACTCCATTTCCACTTGCCTTATCTTTTATTAAGAATAAAATATTTCTCTCAAAATCTAAAAAGAAGGAAATCATGACCAGGGATAAAGTGAACATAATATCTATTTTTATTATGAAAACATTAAATTTTGACACATTGCTTCATTTGCTTTTTAAAAATCTATTATCTGACAAACTTATTCAGCAAAAATGCCAATAAATTATATAGATCATGGTTTGGTACTTTTTAAAACTAGGTACATAATATGCTTTATGATAATCAAACAATACTAAAGCTGAGTTGTATAAGTGGTTAATTTGTAATTTGTTTTAACGTTTAGCTTAAAAACAAAACCAACCGCATACTGATACACTATTGCAAAAGGTTCTCAGAAGCTGCTCTCCCTAGGCAGTATCAGGTGTCAGGCCCTCATCCTGAAAAATCCAGTCCTTCTTATCTCAGGAGCAGGCCAAGATGGAGAGCTGATGATATATAAGATCCCCCTCATCTCCTGCCCATGCTATCTTGCCTTTCAGTAACTTCATTTCTTTAAAAGGAAAACATTAGCTAAGAACTCCAATACTGAATTCAGAAACAGTGATTCCAATACACATTCAATCAAATGTGTTAGTACTTAAAGTCACAAATTCTGGAAACTGAAACTAATATACAAAGACAGAACTTATGTAAACAACCAATGAACTAAATAAGGCAAATAGCACTGCCACCACATGCCTTAAAATCGTATATTTTTGGTGTCAGAAGCTCCTTCAAAATTGTGTTTTGGGATAGCTTGGATGAACGTCAACAAAAGATGTGTTTTGCATAAAGTTAAGAGTTTTAAGGGTTTTCAACATGGTGGCATTGTTTAAAAAATACATCAATAGTCTTATCAGTAAATGTTTTTCCACTTGGCTTAAGTTTTATTTTCTGTGGAGGCAAGCCAAAGCACTGTATTAAGACTCCATGTTACAACAGGATCTCTATCATTCCTAGAGATTTTAAAGCTAATTATCACGCTGGTCCTTGTCATCACCTTCATCTTCATCATCTTCATCATCCTGGTCTATGGATTCAAGTTCATCCTCTTCTTCTTCCTAAACGGAAAATACACATTTAACATTATAAACATTGTTCACTTCACATTCAATACATAATGACATATCTATTGATAAATTCTTTATTCTAGCAATTATACTAGATTACATGCCATCTGATTTCCTTGATTTAATGCTTAAGGCTCCCTGTCATTTTTAATATGAGATGAGATATACAGGTTAACTTGCTGGCAGATGGTCATAACTCTCACTTGAACCTAACATGTCAAAATAAAATGTCACATTTGGGTGGTGAAGAGTCTTGTTATCACTGGAACAATCAAATCAATTCACTTTCTAAGCCCAAAAGAGAACAGTTAACAAATGCTGGAAACAGTGCAGACGATACTGAATTCATGTACTTAACATATCTATGCCCGTATTATAGATATACAGGTACAACATTTCTACGGTATGGTATAATTTTAAAAAATGCATTATAAAGAAACATAACATATAACATTTTTGGAAACATTTCAATCTTACTGGGTGACCAAGTTCCTTGAGTTTTTGCTTTAATGACAATATTTTCTGATCCTGATCCGCCAACAGCACCAAGAGATCATCTTGTTCTTTTTTAGAATCTGTGATGTTCACCTCGAGCTGGTTTTTCTCGTTTTGTAAAATGACAATGGTACTGTTAGATGAGTCCAGCTGCTCTTTAATAGCAGTTCTTTCCTCAGACAGAGCTTTAATTTCATTCTAGAAAAAGAAAGGTGAAAATCACTAATCTAAAATTAGTATTCACTCTCCTCAGGTTTTAACAAATTGGTTCTTTCTATGACAAATCACTGGACTTGTCCAATCTGAGGAGTTTAAAGGTGGGGGTTGGGAGGACAGGAGGTTTAAAACACACATACACTCATCCAGTAAAATGAGAATTTATGTAAGGCTACGCAACAAAGATGCTTATTGTGAAAAAAAGAGTTTAACATCTAAAAAGCTAGTTTTAATTAGTTATTCCTCAAAAAATCCTAAGAGATAATATAATTTCAGATATTCAGAGGAATACAGAGATAAAACATTTTATAGCAAAAGTCTGGTTAGCATCAGAATTAGAACTCAAGTATTTAAAAAAAAAACTTCATCCCAACTTCATACATATAATTAAATGGGGAAAAAATAGCTTCAAATAAAATCAATGGCTTAAAAATAATTTGACCACAATCACATATTATTTTCCTTTTTCCATCTTTTTCCTTCATGCCTTTTTAATTACTGTTACCTCATTCCTTTTCTCATGTTATTTATTCTGATTTCTCTGTCACACAATACGTTGGCAGGATTTAATGTGCCTGTGTTCCTTACTCTTGTGGAAAGCCTTCATGTGGCTGTGTATTAGCCCAACTTGTATCCCTATTCTTATTGTGATTAGAGATTGATAAGAAAACTATTTCCAATGATTTTTACTTCAAAGTATCTTACACATTTGATACAATTATTTGAAAAGGCATTAAAAAACCTTCATTTGTGCCATCTCGAGTAACAGAACAGAAAGGTTGTAAGATATACCCGATTAGATTTCTTTATAAACCTAAGGATTTGAGAAATTAAATGAAATAATCTCTAATTTCCTGGAATTCATTTCACATAATATGCAGTAAATAAAAATTTCACCAAAACCAACCTTTAATTCTTTAGTTTCTTGTAATAATGCAGACAGTCTTCCTTCTACATCAGTCGCTTTTGCAGCTATTACAGTTTCACTCTCTCCTGGTACAGGAACTGACTGTGACTGAAAGCAGACATTAGGGTGAGAAAAGTTTCTTGAAAGTTATGATCAATATGAAACGCCAAAGGTGATTTAATTTTCTTGCTATTTTGAAATTTTATTTCCAATGACAGAAAATACAGCTGCCTTACATAGTGACATGAATAAAGTGCTCTCCCCAGAAAGACCAGTTGTCCCTACAGTAAAGCGGAGGCTGAGACAAGGGTGGTGGGGCATCAGCTCTTATCACAGGATGAGGACGGCTTGGTTAAGCTGCCTCAAGGTCAGACCAGAAAGGTAACCAAACAAGACAGCTCTAGCACAGCTATAACGTAGCATTTAATAAGCAGAGAATATTTTCAAAGCCTTTTCCTCATAAAATTTCTGTAAGTTTAGTTGACACTATCATTTCAGAGAGACAGGTGGGGAGACATGGAGCTAAATGCCATTAATTGGTGACATGCAAGTATTTTCTTAAGTGTTATAGGAAAGTATTCTTAAATCAGTTTTTCAGTCTTTTCCCACTTTTTTCCTAGAAAATACTGGAAGTGAGGTGCTGGTCTAACAAATATCTAAGAATGTGTAAAGGGCTTTTGAATTGCTAGAGGCTAGAAGAGTTTTGAGGTGCATGTTAGGCAAGGCGTAAACTGCCTTGAAGAGGCTGTTGGCAGAAATATGGTCACTAAAGGCAATTCTGACCAGGGCTCAGAAGGAAAAAAGGAGTGCTGCAGAGAGAGCTTCTCTGGTCTTAAGAGAAGACAAATAGCCTCATGAACAGAATGCTGGTAGAAATATGGAGGTTAAATGTGGGTTTGTGTTTTTGGTTGAGGTCTCAAATGGAAACGAGGAAAGTGGAGGAAAGACGATTCTTGTTATAAAGTGGCAAAGACCTTGGCTGAATTATGTTCCAGTGTTTTGTGGAAAGTAAAACTTGTAAGTGATGAACTTGGATATTTAGCTGAAGAGATTTCTAAGCAAAGTGTTAAAGGCATGGTCTAGTTTCTCCTTGCTGCTTATGATAAAATGTGAGAGAGGGATGAATTGAAGAAGGAATTGCTAAGCAAAAGGGAATCAGAACCTGAAGGGTTAGAAAATTCACAGCCTATCTCTATTGCAATAAATGACAAGGCATGTTCTGGCGAAACATCACGGGTGTGGCTAGACAAGCATTTGTGAACAGGTTGCTTGTGTGACTCATGGACCCAGTCAACCACCTCAGCAGAAGCTGGAATGAAGATGTGGTTATCCAGGCAGGATCCAGAAGGGCCTCCTTGTCTGATGGCTTGGACCCCTGTGAATTGCATGTGTGGCCAACAAGGTTTTTGACAATTTTATGCCAGGAGTAAACCTGCTAACTCGGACTAAAGGGTAGAGAGACAGTAGGAAACACAAAATACCAGCGAAATGAACCAGTAAGTAACTGATTAAATTGACCTGGTGAGTCTGACTATAATATCACCACCACCAAGGACAAGAAGGCGATGCGACTAGAACTCTGACTAGTGAGTAACTTAAAGAGAAGGTGCTTTTTGACAATTCTGCTTCTTTTCCACAGTGGCTGAGAAACCACATTTCAACCTTGTGTTTACTACTTTTCAGGAGAAAAAAAATTAATTAACTTACAAATGTTTCTATTTTCTGCAACAGCTCCTGTTTTTCTGTCTGTAGTTTGGTGATCTCCACAGATTGTGAGTTTAACTGAGACTTTGATGTTGCCAGTTCCTAAGAGAGAAAAAAGTTGCATTGTAATATAAATGGCATTAATTTTGTCAAGGAAATGTTAATTTACAGGACATATAAACAATTTTACCTCCTGTTTTTTTTCTTTTCAATTCTAAAAACCAACATTTTTATGGACAGAAAGGTTTAAATACCCAAAACACTTAACCAAGCAATTATGGTCAATAGTGTATGAATATTAGGCATAAGACTTTATATCTTTATATTTGCATCTTATAAATATACTTATATTTTCCTTAATTGTTAGGTCACTGATAATCTACACATAATCTGGGTAAGATGCTGAAATCTGTTAAAAAGAACACCATTAAAAAATTAAAAAACAATAAAAAGCAAATACCGTGACTGTACAATTGAAACAGTTTCTGGATTTTCAAATGGCTGTCGTCACTATCAATTTTTGCTTGCACCTGACAAAGCAGTTCTAGATTGTTGGAACTGAAAGGTGGTTAGTCTATTACAATTAAAACAAGATGAAACAGAACTTGGATCAAGCTGGAAAATTACCTGTTTTAACTCTGCAATTTGTTCAGAATCTCTAGCTGAAGCTGTTGCTTCATTTGTGTCTGGGGATCTTTGGGAAGATTTCTACAAACAGCATAGAAATAAACTATGAAATAAATTCAGTCTAAAGAAATAGAAAAAAACAAAACAGACTATATACATATGGGGTGGGCAAAAGTAGGTTTACAGTTATAAGTATGGGAAAGACTTACTCTTTTATTATCATTTATTATTTATTGTATTACAATTATAAACCTACTTTGCCCACTCCATAAGTTAGGTCTTATGGATGTTTACCAAAAAATTTCATATCAACATTTTAATTTTGATAAAATTTCAATTTAGCATATATTGTCTATAACTTTTCCATGGTTAACAAATTTATACTTATAACAAATACTTTATTAAATCTAAGCACTTATCTGATGCCATATGAAGAAACAGCATACAAACAAGTATTTTTTGAGCAATTTCCATGTATTAAAGACCTTTATACAGAGTATCTCATTTAATGCTCACAACAGTGAAATAGATATAATCATCATTTTATAGATCATATAATCATCATTTTGTAGATCAGGAGATAAGTTTAAAGAGATTAACTAAACTGCTTAAATTCAATTAGCTAGGAAGCAGTGAAATTTTAGTCTGACACAGCTTATATTCTAAAATTTTAATATGATAATTTAAGGGATGCAGAAAAATAAACAAGCAGAATAATGAGGACTAGTCTTGTGCTCTTATTTAAAATTTTTAAACATTTACTTACCAAATTTTCAATCAGAGAGTCCTTTTCAGCCAGCTGGCTTTGTAAAAGTTTCTGATTACTTTTTAATTCTTCTATCTCTTCTCGCAACCTCCCAATTTCTTCTGGTTGAATGCCATTCATTTGCGCCCCATCACCATAAGAACCTTGATGCTGATTGTCTTTTCCTATGAGATAGGCAAAAATGTGAAAAGCTTGCACGAAACTTAAGTCTTACTTTTTGAATTAGAAGATGTAGTAGTCAATAGGGGGGAGGGGGGAGGGGGGGGAAGGGGGATAAGTAAGGGAAGGGTCAAGGAACGTATATGAATGACTCATGGACATGGACAATGGGGAGGGATATAATTGTGGGAGAAGGGATGGGCTGGGAGGGGGGAGCAATGAGGGAAAAATGGGACAACTGCAATTGAATGACCAAAAAATAAAATTAAAAAAAAAAAAAAAAAAGAAGATGCAAATATAAATATATAATTTGCCTAATTTATTTTGGCAGCACTTTTGTAAGCACAATTCATTTTAGCAAAAGAATGTATTGATAAAAATAGTAAACTGATGATATTTTCAGGGTTTCTGGGAGGAACAGCATAGTCTTAGTATGACTAAACTGTTTAGGTGATATAAGATTAAGGAATTATAGTAGTTTTAATGCCAATTCTGTTGATTTAAGAGAAAATAAAATCCCATAAAAAAGATCTCCCCAAAGGAATAGCTTTCTATATAAACTACAAAAACCAACAAATTATTGTCATAAGGAGATGTTTTTTTCTGAAAATTTTAGTCTCTTTGATATAAATATACTTCTACATAGCTTGCATTCCAATCATAAGCATTATAAGATGATACTATTTACAAGAATTTGAGCTTCTCATGTGCCAGGAACAGAACTAGAATTTTATTAACATTATTTCATTTAATACCCAGATGACATGGAT
This sequence comes from Furipterus horrens, assembly GCF_987537825.1. NCBI lineage: Eukaryota > Metazoa > Chordata > Mammalia > Chiroptera > Furipteridae > Furipterus > Furipterus horrens. The sequence goes on from NW_028327172.1 coordinate 169,834,135, forward strand.
GTTATCATCAGCTCAACTTTGCAGACAAGGAAATTGAAAAGTTAGAGCATTCAATTCTTAACTGGCTCTACATTAGAATCACCTAGGGAGGAGCTTAAATAATTACTGAACCTGGACCCAACCCTGACAAATTAAATCAGAAACACAGTAGGGCTGGTTCGATTCCCAGTCAGGGCACATGACTAGGTTGCACATCAGGTCCCCAGTTGGGGGCGTGAGTGAGAGGCAACCACACAGTGATGTTTCTCTCCCTCTCTTTCTCCTTTCCCCTCTCTCTAAAAACAAACAAACAAACAAACAAACAAAAAACACAGTACGGGCTCAGTGGTGGTATTTATTTATTTATGATTTTACACCAGGTTTATTGAGGGAAGGGAGGGGAGGGAAAGGTGTGAGAGGCAAGAGGGAAACTCCCGGTCCACTCCAAGGGCCCGTTGGAGTCTCCTCTATTTCATTTTTAATTAGATGTTTTTTATTTTTCAATTACAGTTGACATACAATATTATATTAGTTTCAGGGGTACAACACAGTAACTAGGTATTTATATAACACATAAAGCGACCACCCGATAAACTCAGTACTCATGTGACAAGTACTGGTGCTATTTTAAAAATTTTTGGAAGATTCTAATGTGAAGGTAGGTTGAAAATCAATGGGTCAGATAAAATCAAACAAGTAGCAAGGTGGCTGAACTTCAAAATCTGATTTACACGTTTGTCACAGTGATTGATTTAAGATTAGAGAAAGACTAGTCTACCAGAATGATCTGTTTGACTTTGTCCAGCTCTTGGGAATGTTGCTAGGGTGACGGCCAGCCACACTTACCTAGCTGTACTTTGAGAAGATTATACTGATCCTTGTGTTGCTGAATCTGAGACAGCTGTTGTGTGACTGCTGTCTGCAGCTGTTCATTTTGACATTTTAATGTAGAAACCTGCTGCTTTAATTCCTCAAGTTGCAGATCCTGTGAAACAAAACATAATTCACGTTTTGTCATTCATACTAATTAGCATTAAGAAGATGAACAAATTAAAAATTAGAGATTACTCTGGGTCAGGGTGTTAAAGTACTCAGCACTTCCAGAATCACTCATTAATTAGGCAGTAATACATCAATATATGCACAAAGGCCAATTAACGTGCAGCAGAAGTAAGATTTTAAGAAGAGTCCCACTAATAAGCACTATGGTACATCCTGCAACCTAATTGCAATTATGGGGAGAGGATCAAGTAGAAAACTCAATTTTATGGCCCATCAAAACATTTTATGAAATTTATGCCAAACTAAGAAAGGTAGCATATGAGATATACATATGCATCTATATTACTTTTCACATTAGAAGACAATCATGTAACAGATCATTTAGAAGACTGAAAAGAGCTTCCAACTCTCACCACCTTAATATAGCTAGTTAAACTTTTATCTATTTATATTCTTCTAATTTTTTTCCAAGTTCCTAAACTTGTCATAACCAGTCCATATATCATTTTGTAACCTTTAGTTTACATACTATTCAATCATAATTTCCCCAAATTGTTTTCATTATTATTTTTAATGCTCACTTAATATCTAATCAATAGATGCAATATGATTTATATTCAAAAGCAACAATGAGGCTCCTTTCCATTTTTCTAAATGACAAATATTATAATACATGTTAGTCCATATAATTGTCCTGAATTTTCGAGAATTTCCTTAGGATGGATTTTCAGATGTCAAAGTGTATACATTTTATAGCTTTCTGTGCTTGTAGCCTAATTGTTAAATGTAGCATTTTAAATTGTTAAATGTAACATTTAAAAATAACATTTCTAGAGAAGAGTCACAGTAACTTGTCAAATCACTTTTTCTCCTTCCAAATCAACAGTATTTATTAGCCCCAAGTGTAAGATATAACGTCACAGTCCACATATTTATTTTCCAGTGTTCTAAAGGCATTTACATTTTACTGTCTGGAAATGACTCCATATCTGTACAAAGATATAGATGAAAGATCCTAATGCCCATGGGTAAGTTTAACAGTTCAAATTTGGATCATTCAAAGCTGATTCTAATTTACTGATTTGCTTATAAACTGAAAAAGCTCAGACTGAATGCTAAATATAACACTGTTTTTACTCTTGCTCACAATTTCAATCTCAACAACATAGATGAACTATGGGGAAGAAAAGAACACAGCAGCAATTCTTCTGTGGAGGGCTGTCCCCAAGCTCTGACTTGCCACACCTGCCTTAGGCTGTGCACAATCAGCAGCAGAGGAAGGTTGTCGCACGTGAGCTACCAGTGTACTGTTTTTATGACACTGGGATTTTTTAAAACAGATTTTGTTTATTTTTAGAGAGAGGGGAAGGGAGGGAGAAAGAGAGGGAGAGAAACATCAATGTATGGTTGGTTTTCATGCGCCCCCAACTGGGGGCCTGGCCCACAACCCAGGCACGTGCCCTGGCTGGAAATTGAACTGGGGACCCTTTGGTTCCCAGGCTGGTGCTCAATCCACGAGCCATACCAGCCGGGGTGACATTGAGATTTTAACAACATCAGTAATTTCCTTTTCCAGATAATACAACAGCACTTTCTAGGATTCCAATCAAGGTAACATAAGAAATTAAAAAAGCAAAAAAACTAAGAAACATATTTTTAAAGAATATAATGGAAGATTTAAGGTGCTCAACACAAATCAAATGTGGAGGTTCTCTGGTATCTTGCAAGGAGAATGTCAACTGATGATGCTGAAAATGTAGTTTCAACTTAGTTCATAATAATCCACTCTAATCAGCTCCCTTTCTTGTTCTATCTAACTCATTATCAGCTATTCAGTTGTGTAAGACATCGATCTAAGGATCATATTTGACCCTTTCTGCTCCCTCACATGTGCATCCAATCATTACCAAGTCCTGCCAGTTTTATCTTCTTTAGTTTCCACATTTCTCAGGTTGCTGCTGTTCTCCAAAGTATTAGCTTTAGAGTCCTAATAACACTTGCATTTGAATTCTGTTCCACCAGTCAGTGAGTGACTCTGGACAAGGGTAAATCTGTCTCAGAGTCCTCATCTATTTTAAACTGAAGGTATTAACTACTTGTACAGATGATGTGAAAGTTAAACGAGATAGTGTTTAAAATGTGCTTCGTGATCACCTAGACCTGTGTAAACAGAATCTGGCAGCCATTATCACGATCATCATCATCAATGCTCCAATTTCCTCCCCCAGCCCTCCACAACCACCTGCTTCTTGGGCTCCCTCCTTCCAGCCTTGCCTCTCAAATTTCCCCTTAATACAGCCACCGAATGTTCTATGTACATGGCAGGTACACCTCCTGTCTTTCTTTCTGCTCTCTTCTTTTGCCTAGCTTCCTCCTAGTCATCATTTTAGGACTCAACTTCTCTGTTTTCTCAAAGGCACCTCTCAGTGCTGCCATACAGCTTTGATTATCTCGATCACTAGATTTAATATGTTATAATCCATGTGTCATAATATTCTATTTATAGGTTTGTCTACCATGAGACTGTATTATGGAAACATGTCTCATTCATGTCTTGATCCACAACATCCTGCACAATGCTTAAAACATTATTGATTTCAGAGAAAGAGGAAGGGATGGAGGGTGGTGAGAATGGGAGAGAGGGAGAGAGACAGACAGACAGACAGACAGACATTAACACTGATCAGCTGTGTCCCGTATGTGACCTGACCAAGGATTGTACCCGCAGCCCATAGGTGCATGAGATCACATTCTAACCAACAACCACCTGGCCAAGGCAGATGCTTTTGAATTATTTAGGAAAATAATGAGTTTTACTCTCTGTATCCTCTTGCATTTGAAATGCCAGGAAAAATTCTTTTCTAAAGTAGAAAGGCATCAGTATAGTATATCAGAAAGTGTATACAATTTCTCAGTACGTACTTGCTCTCGAATCACATTTTTATAGTGAGTCACAATATTGTCATGCTGTTCTAATGTTTTCTTCACCTCTTCTTCTTTTTTATCTTCTTCGCTGGACTTATAAATAGCCTTAGTTATTACACCTATAAAAGAAAGCTTATTTAAAATTTATTTTAAACATTTCAAATACTAAGATAATCAGTAAAAACATATGGCCTAATTGCATGAGAGATGAGAATCTCTCCAATTTTACTGAAGGCTAAAAGTCAATTTTTAGGCTTATCATAATAAAATCTGCATGTGTCCAGAATATAGGTACACAATATAATCATAGGTACTTTCTAATGAATACCAATATAAATGTTCTTATCTTACCTTCAAGTTCTTTTACCAGCTTTGTAAATTCATGATCAAATATCATGCACTCTGGACTGGGAAAGTTGGGCTGGGGTTTCTGAGATGCTCTGGAATACAACTCATGTTTGCTAATAAATCCTAGTTTCTCTATGAAATTCTCTTTGCCAATCCTCTTCTCTATTAGTTGTTTTAGCTTCTCTCTATAGAGATAAGCATATTGAGATGCTTAAGAAAAAGTCAAACAAAACATAAAACTTGGTCTATGTTATACTCTGGCAGAAAAAAAATTGCTTTCGCTTGATGAAATTAGCAAGTCACTTCCCCCTTACTTACTTCATGTAGCTCTCAAGTGAGTTATCATTGAAATAAATAGAAATGCCCAACAGAAGGGCACATAAGCCTTGGACCAATTGCTCTTCCTCTCCAAGATTCTCTGCAATTTGTCCTGTAAGCTGAAATCTTTGTTAAGGAGACTAAGAGTTCATAATATCTAAAATACTTACTTTTATAATTTGAATTTGACATGTATTTCACCTAAGAGTCTCTATAAGAAAGTCTATACACACACACACACACACACACACAGGTTAATAAGTACCATTACCATCTTAACAGTTAAACAGATAAAGAAAATTCAAATATTTTGGACAAAGAGCTACCGATAATTTAGAGGAAGAAATAAAAATGATAATAGCTAATACTTACATGTATCTTATTACCATGTAAAGGATACAAATGGAACATTGGCTGAATTGTGAAGAAAATGTGTTACAGCAATGGGACAGTTACTTAGCCAGGTACAAAGCAACATTAGTAATCCAACTCTTGTCTGAATTTTGCTTCCCTGAAATAGATAAGTTGGCAAAAATCACATTTTATTTTTTTCAAATTTAAAGTTGTCCTAAGGTCCCTCCCTGTTTGCATAAAAAAGATATTGAACATTGTATAAAAGATGTGTTATAAATCCAGATTTTAAAAAATGAATGAGAATGTATTCTTGTGTCCCCTCTGGGCTGAACTTCCTAAAATGAATAGTAAGAAGAAATCAGAATTGATTCATGTTCATGAGCATACACTGGGTTATCTAAAATACTATTAGTAGAAAAACCTCGGTGCTAAAGAAGAAGTGTATGATGTAGATGCTTAAAAAAATCTATTAATCCTAAATCACTTCACAAAAAAATTTGCCAAGCAAATTTATGATGTTTCAATTAAAATTTTAAAAGCAAGTTTCTAATAAAAGAACAAATTCTACCTCCTTCAAAAACCACTGAGAAAATTACAAAGAAATAAACTCCTGAATTACTTAGTCAAGTTCTATTAGAGAATTTATTCTCTAACAGAAAAATAAACAAACCATATTACAAACTTACTAACATGCCACATAATGAGAAACCACAAATGTAATGAAGAAAAAGATTTATTTAAGCTAGTTAGCTAAGTACTCCAAATCACTAACTACACTGTCGCCAAGTATAATTAAACAATACTGAACACTAGCATGTCCATCAAAATTGCAGTTTTCCTAAATTTTGATACGACACATTTATATATCCTTTGTGGGACATTCTGTTAGCTGATAATATTGTCACAGCCCATATTGTATTATATAACATTATTAAGAAAAAGAAAAATCTGTATGAAACAAAATAATGGAAATGAGCACAACAATGAATAACTTTTGGGAGTAATTTAAGAAAGAAAATATCCCAAACAAAATTACTCAAAGATCTAGAGACAGGAATAAATTTAAAGTAACCACTACTGTGTTTTGAAAAATTTCTAGCACCCAGATTGTTCCAATTTAATGAATCTTGATGTCAATATCTTGGTCTTTCTATAATCTATTTTCAAGTATAGTTAATATTTAAACAAATTCAAATTAGACCTCTTCAAATAATTTTCAAAGTAAGCATTAATTAGCATGAATTTAGTCATTACTGTGCCCACAATATATCTTCATGTTACCAAATAAATTGAATGGTTAAAATATATACACTTATTCTCAGTCAACTATGTATCCTAGAGAACTTACAAGTATGTAATTACTCAAGTCATAAATGCAAATGTTTCACTGATTTCTCCTAGTTACACATAAAAAGTTTATTATTACTTGAAATACCATTTGTAGGTGCTAAATGTACCCACACTGTATATGCAAGGTATTCTATCAAATCACTGGCTGATGTCTGAGTAAACAAGTGTGGAATTAAGATTAGAACTTGAATCTTCTAGAACTATGCTCTTAGAGGTCTAACAGAAGGATAAGAAGAGCAAAGTGAAACATAACTAGTTAGAACCAGTTAGAAGAGAGAATGGAACAACAAAATAATATAAAGTACACAAGAATGAGTCTAATTAAAATTGTATAAAACCTAAACAAGGATAATTTAAAACACTCCTAAAGAGCACAAAGGCAGACATAAATCAATAGAAAGAAACCATGTTTAGATAGAAAAACTCAATACTGTGAGAAATTAATTCTATATTAATTTATAAAATTAATAAAATTTTAAAAATTAAAAAAGGAAAAATAGTAAAATTTATAAAGTTAATGTAGCCCAAATGAAAATACTAACAGATTTTTGTTTCTGGAACTAAACAACCTGGTTCTCAAGTTCACAAAGAAAAATAAACAAGCAAGAATAACTAGGAAAACTGTTAAAAAAATGAAGAAGAGCAATGTGGTAATACTAACTCATGAATATAGCCAGCATATAACCATCAGTGGGTTACAAATGGATTTTTAAAATGTTGGGACAACTAGATAGCTATCTAGAAAAGATCAGAGGTTCCATATCTCATAGTTCAACAATAAAAATACACAAAATTTAACCAGAAAGGACAAGATAAAAATACGGGCAAATTCCTCAAAATCTTGAAGTGGGAAAGGCCTTTCTAAATATGGCTTAAAATGTAGAAGTAATAAAAAGATTAATCCAAAACAAAACATCAAGGTCAAAAGACAAATGACGTTTCAGGAAAAAATATATTTGTAAGTTATCACAGACAAGGGTTGAATTCCTTAATATAAAATGAGTTCCTAGCCCTGGCTGATGTGGTTCAGCAGACTGAGTGTTGGCCTGTGAATCAAAGGGTTGCTAGTTCTAGTCCCAGTGAGGGCACACGCCTGCGTTGCAGGCCAGGTGCCCAGTTGGTGTGTGAGAGGCAACCACACATTGACGTTTCTCTCCCTTTTTCTCCCTCGCTTCCCCTCTCTCTAAAAATAAAAATACATAAAATCTAAAAAACAAAAAAATAAAGTGAGTTCCTGTAAACAATGAATGATTACCAACCCAAGAGAAAAATGGGCAGATGAACTATAAGTAAGGAGAGTTCACGGAAAAACTTCAGTTGATGTGTAAACATATAGAAAGCGATTCAATCTTTTAGTAAGAAAAATGCAAATTAAAACTCAGTAAGATAACATTTTTCACCTCTCATCAGATGGGCAAGAATACAAGTCTGACAACACGCTGTTGACTGTGGGGAAACAGATTATTTAGTACGTTGCAATCTTATTTCAGTTAGCTAGTGGAAGTGTAAAATGGCACTAAGTGAACAAAAACCAAGGTGCAGAACGGTGGGTATGCATAAGAAGCACTTAAGAATAGTGAAGAAATGCTCTTTACCTGGCAAATCATTTGAACAACAGGAAGTGGGGAACTACGACAGGGGACGGGGTCCAAGACTTCTTATCATATACCTTTTTATATCACTTTGATTTCTAAACCATGTATTACCCCACTTAAAACAGACACACACATATTTTTAAAGGACTGAAGCTTTAATTCTACGTGTGGTAGTATGTTATCAGTAAAAAGGACATTTGGTTGGGAATTGAAGGTACCAACTCTCCTACTATTCTACCTTGTACAAGTTCAATATACTATGTGGGCCCCAATTGCCTCATTTAGTAAACAGAGGCAGTTGGATTAAATGATCTCATTAAGAGGAATCCAGGATTTATATCCTGGTTCTAAAACTCAGCAGCTATTAAACCTTACTTACTGCTCTTCTCTGTCCTTAATAAGGGTAATAGTTAATACAGATCTCATGGAGCTGTGGAGAGGATCAAACACATATAAAGAAGTTACAACTGTGTGTGGTACACAGTAAGTGCTCTAGAAATGATATAAACTATATCATCCTTTCTAGCTCTGCAATTCTATGATTCTCTACCTGGCATAATAAAAGCAAAACTAATGCTCCAAATTTAAAATAGATGGCAGAATCAAGTTTGAACTGAAAAAAAAAAATTGTAATATTAATGACTGGGGTAATTTTCTTTTTACTGCAGTTAAAGACAAGCAGTCCTTGCTTTGCTGCTTTAACAGAAACCCATGCAATCAAGAACATGCCAAGTAAGGTCTATATAATATGCTCTTTTGTGCACACTATATAATTCTGATGTTCATCAAACCATGATACATATAATAATAGAGAAAAATGGGAGATAACTAATGTCCAAAAATAAGGACATGGTTAACTAACCTATGGTATATCAATTTGGTAAAATATTATACAATCATATAAAGTGATGTTGGTGTAGTCTTTAATAACATGACAAATATCTGTAAGAAAAAATGCAGAATATAAAACAGAATAATGTATGATCACTGCTATATAAATAAACATTACAGAAAAAAAAATGACAGAAATTTTACCAGTAGTTATCTTTGGGTAGTAGAATGAGGAACATTATTCTTTTTCCACTTTCTACTTTTCTAAATTTTTCAAAATGAAAAGAAAAATAAACTATTAATGAGTGCAAAAATGCCACAGTATTTGTCCAGTGTACCATTATAAAACGTTAAAAATAATATCATTCCAACAAAATTCTGTTCAAGTGCTTTACTGCTTCAAAATAAGTCAGAAAATGGGCATTAAAAGCTATCAAAACTTCTATATCATTTCTTTCTAATCATCTGATGGATTTTTTACTAAACACCTAGAACAGTTAAAAGAAAGCCACACCCCACTTTGTGACTAAAACCAATCATTTTGTTAATGTTTACATATTTGTATGTTTGTTGGTAGGTTTAAGTCAAGAAAAAGTATGTATCTCTTCCTAGGCCCCTAGAGTGTATGAACCATTGAAGATGTCTGGAAAAACAAATGGACTCATAAATTATAATTTTAGCGCATCCTGAGGGTTTGGTTACTAGAAATCACATATTTTACAGGATGGAAGAGAACCACAAACAAAATAATTGAAGCTGAATTCACCTTATCTTTAACATAAGTTATTATGTTTCCTTCTATTATGTTTTCTATTATATTTAAATAAAAATATCTCTTATTCCTACATTGTGAGTTTCTAGTATTTTTCTATTCTTTATAAAAAATATGAGAAGCCAGTATTTCAAACTTCTAGTGTTGAAGTATTAAAGTGAGATTCTATAGTACTATTATGAGATTCATTTTCTAGTGGAGCCTTCTGGGGATAGAGAATTAATAGGAAAGGGGCATGATGGAAATTTCTGGGACTAGGAATATGTTACACATCTTGTTTTGGGTGTTGTGAGATATATTCAATTCAACCACCAAAAATCATCAGATTGAAAACTTAAGGTCTGCATTTTACTGTGTGTAAATTATACCTACAAACAAATTCCCTTAAATTACTGATATGTATACTTATAAAATACCTAATATAAAAAATTCTGCAGGCCAAATATGTCTGTGTATGAGTTATTAACATGTTAAATCATGCTCATACACAAAGATAAAGTTCCTAACAAAACCTCAGTTGTTACTACTCACACCACAACAGAACACATGCTCAAACATGGACATTAAGGTACATTCCTTTTTTTGGCCAAACACTCCACAAAACAAAACAAATCAAAACCAACAAATCACACTCTCCCCCCAACCTCCCCCGCACATCAAAAATTAATCCCCAATGGTAGTTGTAGTATATGGCTTATAGCCAGAAAAACCCATAATATTTAATTTAAGATATTTCAAATTACAAAATTATACTTACTATAGTACATTTTCAATAACTGAATTAATACAGAAACCATCACATTTTTTCATATACTGATTAACTAAAGGCAAAATTCTTAATCCTAAATTTTACTACCTTTGAAATGGTTTCAGGGGAAATAAAGAAGCAAGCTCGGGTGAAAAAACAAACAAACAAAAAACCACCGAAAAGCCAAAACCAAGGAATTCCTGAAAGTGTAAGCATCCCTGGCGGAAGCAGAGTATAGCTTCAGACTGTCATTCCCACAGTTCTTAGAAAAACCACTACAATATCCCAAGGAGAAAAACCGGAGAGCCACTTATGATAGAGATCAACTTGCTGGCACATAAAGTGTAAGTAGAATATAACTTCAAACAAGCAGTTAAAAAACAAGTCAGCAAACCCAAGACAAAGAAAAGCCTTGCTGTAAGAGGAAAAGGCCTAAGTTTACACAGGTGATACATACCCGTCTGTCGATCTTATCACCCTGCAAATTATACATTAAACATTATTCATAAATATTACTGCTTTAGAAAAATTTAAATCTAGAAAAATGTCTCAAATACAGTCTCTACAAATCCAAGCCAACAATTTAGGACAGTTCTAATATTTTATTACATACCAATGCATGTGTATCTTAGAGGAGAAAGAATACTGCAGTAGCACTGTGATTACTAGGAGTGAGAAGACACCACTGTCTTGAGGATTTCTAATTATGTATCAATTGCATTTACAATGTTAGAGCAAAGTCTGCAGTGTTGGTGGTTAGGGAGTTAATTACTGGTTGGCTTAAGAAAAGCTGTTTTCAACTGAGAGGAATATAAAAATGCCAAGTATTAAATAAATAAAAATATGAATATTTTTGGATAGTTTTTTAAAAAAAGAGAGAAATGACAAATCAAAGATAATATAAACTTTCAATTGAAGTAAACCAATTTTAAACAACAAAGGAAGTTTTCAGCTCCCTTTTCATTTATAGTTAAATTTTAAGCTTTCATTTGTCACTTCCTATGAATGGCACTGACATTTCTTTAAAGCTAACAATAAAACAAGTCCATAAATGCAGCAAAAATTAAGGAGAATATGGTGCATTATCATGGGTAGGGGGTTAGATAATCCCAGTGGATAGAGCAATTTAGACTTATCCACATTTTTACTCCCCCCAAGTGACTCTGAATGTTGATGCCTTTATGCTATTGCTAAAGCATGAACTTGAATTGTTCAATAGCAAGGCTAGCATGTGTGGGCAAATCATCTAATAGTAAGTGATATTCCGAAGTGCCTTAGCATCCATACTTCAAAGACTACTGTTCTTATACTTAGGTTCTCTCTATCTTACTAGGTAAATTATATGTCTTAAGGTTTTGAGAATTTGACAGCTCACCCATATCAAGAGGTGTACAGTTTAACTATATAAGCATTGAAATGGTACTCTTATCTTCGTTTTCTGAAAGAAAAGTCAATTGCTCTGGGAAGAGAAAGAGGGACGTACATAGCTATGAACCACTTTATTCTGTTCCCTCTTACACTGACCTGAATTAAGCTACTGAGCAGAGAGAAAAGATGACATGCAAGAACACTGTGCATCATTTAAAAAGAAAACAGAAACAATAAACATCATTCTGACCAGAATATGTGTTTCCATCAGGATGCAGACCTTGTTAGCCACGTGGCAAAACCAGTCTTGTAAAAATATTTACAGCTTTTTCTGCATAAAATTGTTTTGGGTTATAAATGAGCTAATAAGCAGGTAAGTCCTTGCCTCTTTCCTTTTTCATTTGCATCTACTAGGAATACCCTTAAAATCTTATATCACTGGCATCAAAATGTATAGCCAAACCTCTTCCCCCCCCCCAGAGAAGTTTCAGGGGCTATTTTACCTGTGAAAGGATGTTGGTGCACTGTTGCAGTAAAGAAACCGGCGGGTTGCCGATACTTGTAGCAAGCTGAACCCTGAGCAGCTGTTCTTTCTGGGTGGAATTTTCTTGCAAAGCATGGGCAAGGGCCACAGCAGCACACCAGTTTGAAAGTGAATCAGTAGAAAACAAACCTCCGCATAACAACTGACCAGCCGAGACTGAATTACCTGTTGCTACAAAGACAGCAGGCAGATGATAATAACAGAAAAATTAATTATGTTGTTTCTACAGTGTAAAATAGTAATAAAAAAATTGTTAATTAGTAGTATTAAGTAACATTTTTGAAAGTCTGCTTTTCAAAACAAAAATGAAAGATAACAAAAAAGACCTTGGAGGAAAAGTAGCAGGACAAAAAATATTAGAACACTTTAGGCATCAAATTGATAATGGTAATATTTCAGAAATTTTTTGCCTTAAACACTACATTTCTAAAGCAAATTCAAGAAAATATCATATTTTAAATATTCTACTACACCCAGGGTCTTTTTATCATTTATGATATAGTTTACCATTAAAAGTTGGAAAGACAATTATTTACTTTTTAAAACAGGAATTATAACTAAATTATTTACCGTCAATGGTGGAAGGTAGAAGCGTTGACACAATTTCTCCTTGTCCTTTTTGGTTTTTATATAAGAAACACTGGAAACAGTAGAGAACAGCACAGCGCAATACAAATGGCTGCCTCTCATTAACCATGGACATGAGAAGTACTACAATTGCCGGTCTGTTGCATTTAAAGAGAAAATAAAAAAAGAAACATAGCAACCCTAGTGCTCAAATCAATAAGTAGTCATTTTTGTTTACTGAAAAACCATTACCAGAACACCAGCAAGTTAAGTAATGCATACATACCAAAGACCAATAATTCCTTTCAAATACCAACATATGTATCTTGTCAGATAATTTCTAGTTTCAAAACACACAACTGAAGTTCTTAAAAGAGTGAGATATATATTTGACAACCTAAAAACTCAGAGTAAGCTTTTACTTCCTCAGCAGATCTCAATATTTCACTTTTCCTACCTTGGTGGGTTTGAAGGTGCGTTTACAGAAGCAAAGTAGTCTTGGTTTACTTGGCAGCCTCGAATAACTTCTGATACAGTATTAATGGTCTATTAAAAGGAAAAAATAATTTAGAGAAAGTAAGTCAAGGAAGGAAACTTGTTTTCAAAAGAAGAAACTTAATCTCTGCTTTTTGCTTTTCAATGCCATATTTCAGACACCAAAAAGATCAGTGACAGCATATAATCTTGGAATACTTTTGAGATAACATTAAAAAAAATTAAGTGTGGGCCTCCAATTAAAAATAACATTTTACATTTAAAATCTCAAAAAACTAAAATTCATAATATCCTCTAAGAGACAGAATCTAGTTCTACAAAACAAGAATGCTTTAAAATAAAAAGACCTCCAAGAAAATAGAATAAAAAATCCAAACTAGGTCCAGAAAGTCCAACAATTTATTAATAGAGTTGCAAAAACAGAAAAGAGGAAATTATCAAGAAACACAAAAACATTCCGAGAACTGAAGGATATATGTCTCTGCTTAGAAGAGAAAAAGGTCTGCTTTATAGCACATCAATCAATTTCAGAAAATCAGAAATAAAAATCCCAAAAGTTTTAGAGAGAAAAAGCAGGTTATATGAAAAGGATTAATATTTAAAATGGCTTCAGACTTCAGCAACACTGGAATGATGTTCTGAAAGTTGAGTATTAAGTAATTTCCAACTCCGAATTCAATACCTAGCCAAATTTCAAATTAACTCTGAAGGCAGAGGGATAACATAAAGAGCTAAAAGCATATTCTCTTGCCATTTACCTCTTTTCAGGAAGTTAAGTAAAATAAGATAATGAAATGAGGAGGAGGGGAAAAGACAATAATCCATGACTAAGGAATCCAAGTCAAGAGAAACCTAGGAGGAATGGTGAATGGAAGTCCAGGACAAGAGCTGTGCGGCGGGAGAGAATGATCAGTCCCTGTTGGAGCAGGATGATGGAAGGCTTCCAGAGAAAGGCCTGGGATGGGGAACCATGTATTAAGGATATCATAGGATTAATATGCATAGAAATACTGAAAATAAATAAGATGGAAAAGAAACCCCACTATTATAACACAGACAAGAAAAAGGGATATTAGAAAAAGATACAGGGCTCTCTTTGGTTTACCTGGGAATAGTATTAATATAGTCATAAAACTATAAACACTGATTATTGATTTAAATATAAATATAAATCAGGGGGATTACCAGAGGAAGTGGGAAGGTCATACAGAGGGGTAGAGAGACTAATGGAGGGAGGAGTGAGACCAAAGACAGCTGTTTTGTTATAAAACTTTTATTATCTGTGCTTTTGATGTGCATGTGTTAATCTGAGAAAAGTTGAACACAAGAAAATTAATGAGAAATCTTCTAAGCTTGAACAGTATATATTATTAAACTTGAGGAATGACTCCATCTTTTGGAACTGACAATGTCATCATTATGCTAATTATATTTTAGTAGGATCAATAGGAATTTAATATATAAAAAGTTAACTACTACTTTTTCCTTCAGCTGATATCTAATTCTTTTTAATAATTCCTAGGATTTCAACTTCTACCAAGCAGTCTCTGCCTTCGTCCAGTTTACCTCTGTCAGGATATCAGCAGGAACTCCAGTAGCCATTAAGATAGTGCAAAGCTGCTGCAGTAAGCCACACTGGAACATGGCCTTCTGGCAGCTACTGGTAGCACCCGGAGGGTTGGTGGGAGATACCAGGACACGAACAAGCTGCAAAAGAATGGAAAAACAAATTTGTCTTTTAAAGATCAAAGACTTTCAAGGAGTCTTGAGGCAAATTTGATCTATAGGAACAAAATAATCTACATGAAGGATTCCCTCACCTGCTCAGCCAGATCTGGTGTGCTTCCCTCTATGCTATCATGGCTACAGCTGTTACAGTACTATATGATGCTATCTGCTTACGTTTGTCTCTTTCACGTGACTGTGAACTCCCACAGAGGTCATTCTTGTATCCCAAACAACAAGCACAGTATTGAGAACACAGTTCATATTCAACAAATGAATGAATAAGTCACAGGGTGGTATTCTACTGAAGTAAGATTTCTTATTGAAGTAAGGATGACAATCTCATTATAGAGCAGGTCTAAAAAATGAATGGGTGGAAGTATGATAAATGCCTTCTAAACTGGAAATATTGAAAGAGTGGATAAACTAACAACTGGAGACATGGTAGAAGATTCATGCATAAGCAAGGGGTTGGCCTTATTGCTTGTTAATGTTAATTAAGTCCCTAATTCCGATCCTATGATTAGTATGAATTTGAACATGAAATTTCATTTACATAAAAAGTGTCATCCCAAACAAGCGTTCAGCACAGTTACAACTTCGAATATACACTTTGCATTTTAAAACTAGAGTTACAGGTATATGTGTGTATAAAATCTTATATATCAACATCAAATGAGGATATTTATGAGGATACTTTATTAAGAGGGTTGATTAATAAATTGATGTCACTAGAGAGGCTTTAGGATCATATACTGGTTTCTATCCTTGGACCTTTCTAGTTAAGATTTCTGTGGATTTTTTTGTTGTTGTTTTTAACTTTATTTTTATTGTCGACACTATTATAGATGTCCCCATCTCCCCTCCTTTACGCACCTCCACCCAGTGTATGGCTACCACCACGTTATCATTCATTTCCTAGCATTCAGTGCCTGGCTCTCAGTAAATGTTTGCTGAATGAATTTATTTGTTAAACTTAACATTCTGAATATTGAAATTTATATCAGAGCCTTAGTTGAAAAAAAGCACAATTTAAAAATTCAAATCAATACTGTAACTGACTATCCTCCGTTATAACACTCATCAGGAAACTTTGTTTGGATTTGCTTTAAAATAATCCCACAGTGCAAGAGAAGCCAATAAAAAAGTAAAACAAAATAGCCAGATGTAATAATTATTGGAGTTGACTGATGGGTGTGTGTGTGGATGGGGGTGGGGGGGTGGAAAGGGGTGAAAGGGATCTTTATCTCTGAGTATAACTGCAAATCTCCATATTAAAAGGAAAAAATTTTTAAAGCCCACCTGAAAGCTACATTCTAGATTTATCATCAAACACAAGCATTTACTTTTCTTTGAAAGGATCACTTTCAAAATTCCTACCGCATTTATGTCTAAGTTTAGTATACCTGTAGCATTAGATGCAGATTCGTTACTTTCTGTGCAGACCAGCCAGAATTTTCATCTCCAACTTCAAACCAAGGTTTCATACGTTGAATATATGAGCCTTCTTTGAAGAAATTTTGATTGGAATTGTTGTTTTTTAACAAGTTTTGGAGCAAAATCAGACAATCTTCCACTACTATACCTGAGGAAAGAATGTAAAATAGAAGTGTTAAGGCTGATAAACCCTGAAGGAAAATTCAATCCCTAAACATTAAAAAAAAAAAAAGAGCTCTCCATGCTCAACATCTCTCAGTATGGCAAGGCAGAGAGCTTGTTCTGACTCCTGACAGCCACAATCAGCGTGCTCCTTCAGGTCCTCCAATGACCTCCTGACCTCTATGTTCAACTATGCACATATGAGTTACCTCAGTAATTCATAATTTGTCTTCAAATCCCAGGTGAAACATAACTTCTTCAGGAATAATTACCAAGACCCAATGACGAGGTTACTCAGCATCACTAACTACATGCTTTCACAGTAGGTTGCTCCTTTTGTTATGGTGTAGTGTCTGTCTTCGCCACTGGATTATAATTCACGAAGAAAGGAATTTGTGAAAGTCCTACTAGGATACAGTGACCTATTCTGTATCCTCAGCAGAGAAAAATGTATCAGGTATGTACATAGTAGGTTACTGTTAAATATTTGTTGAATAAAGTAATCACATCTTAATTTCGAAGAAGCACTTAACATTGTTATCTGTCTCTTCCTTGAAACTTCCCCTTCCCTTGGTTTCTAAAACACCTGGGACCTATGACCACTCCTCAGGCTTCCTTCCTGTATTGTTCATGGTTCTATTCTCCATTTTTCCTTCTTCGCTTACAACATATCACACACACTCCAGGGTAGTTTCACCCACATGACAGGTTACACTTTTATCACAGCTGAAGTTCTCCAACTACTGATCTCTACTTTATCACGTGCTAGTTTAACCAAGGATCTCTACTTCACTCTGTGAAGCCTATGACTGATGTTGGACGCTCACAGCTCATAGGTTCCTTTGTGTAGTACACCCATGCTTCTGCTACTACTAGTTAAGCTTTATGTTTACAAGAACCAATGCCTTTATTTTTTAATTAACAGAATTTACTTTTTAGAGCAGCTTTAGGTTGATAGAAAAACTGAGCAACAAATACGCGGAATTCCCACATAATCCCTCCCTCCCAGTTTCCCCTACAATTATCATTTAGCGTTAGTATGGTATATTTGTTGAGACTGATGAACAAATATCAACACATTATTCAAGTCCATAGTTCACACTAGGGTTCACTCTTTGTGTTGTGCAGTTCTATGGGTTTTGACATATGTAACGTCATGTAACTGCAATTACAGTTATCAGAGAATAGCTTCATTGCTCTAAAATCCTGTGTTCTACCTATTCGTTCCTTTTTCCTCCCGCCCCTAAATCCCTGGCAACCGTTTGTATACACTTTTGTCATTTTCAGATGTCAGTTGTTGGGTCATAGAGTATGTAATCTCTCAGATGGATTATTTTACTTAGCAATCAATATGCATTTAAGGTTCTTCCATGTCTTTTCATGGCTTGTTAACCTTTTACTGTGGAATAATAGTCCACTGTATGGATATACCACAGTTTATCCATTCACCTACTGAAGGACATCTTGGTTGCTTCCAAGTTTTGGCAATGTGAATAAAGCTGCTATAAACAGGATTTTGTGTGGATATAAGTTTTCCACTCATTTGGGTACATACCAAGGAGAGTGGCTGTTGGACTGAATGATAAACTGCCAAACTGTATTCCAAAGTGGCTGTACCACTGGGTATTGCCACCAGCAATGAACGAGCTTCTGTAGTACCACATTCTCACCTGATTTTGGTGTTGTCAGTGTTGTGGACTTTTGCCACCTTAATAGGCGCGTAGTGATATCTCATTGTTTTAATTTGCATTTTCTTAATGACATATGATTTTGAGCATCTCTTCGTATGCTGTTTGTCATGTACATATATTCTCTGGTAATGTGTTCACTTTTGGACATTTTTAAATTGGGTTGTTTGTAAAGAGCTCACTGTATATTTTGGATACAAACACTTTTTCAGATGTTTTAAAAATATTTTCTTCCTGTCTGTGGCTTATCTTTTCATTCTCTTAGCAGTGTGTTTTCCAGGGAAATTTTCAATTTTAATTAAGTACCACTTATCATTTTTCTCTTTCATGGGTCATGCTTTTGGTATTGTATCTAAGAATAAATTACTTTTGTTCACAAATGTATCATGCTATTCGCACTGGTTATTAATCAACAATTATGTAGACTGCCAAAATATGATGATGGAGCTATTTTTATGAAAACTATGTTTGCATTTGGCAAAACTCAATGAAACAAGTCATTGAAAATGACTGTTGTTACGTATGGGTAAAATAAGTCTGGAGTAAGGAAAGTAATTGTAAAAACCCATAAAGATCTTGCACTCTATTTTAAAGAAACCAAAATGCAAATCCTACATGATGCATTATAGGTGTGATGTATGCAAGAAAGATGATGAAAAAATCCAATCAGCAGATCCATGTTCAAAGAAAAAGTTCTGGCCCTAATTCAAAAGATCAGTACAAAAATGTACATTTAAAAGCATTTATTATATTTAATTTAAAGTAAAATGTTTAAGATGCATATTTTAAATACTTTTAAAGAATCTCAAATTTAACCAGCCCTGATCTCTCCAGACTGGAGGCTTCCTTACCTCATGTTGCTGAACCATGTGACTGATCCTCACCTCATGAGGAGAAACCACTACATCTTTCTCTTATGTAGGACCACAAATCTCCATTAAATAAGATCTGCCATTAGGACCATCTGAAGGCTCTGGAGGAAACAGAATATCAAAGCCCTCACTATAACTGGCAGGCTTTCCTTCCAGTGTGCAAAACGAATTCTAGACCTGAAGGCCAGTATTAGTTACAAGGAGCTATTGGAACTTGTCTTAGAGATCCTTAAGTCTAGGTAATTTCACCTTGCCCTAAAACCCAGTTTTCCTCTGAAAATATGCACCTCTCTGGTTACCTACGCTCTTCCATTTTCTCATCTTAGAATGCTCTGGGCTTCCTCTCCACACTTAAGCTCTGCTCAGACTCTTTCATGATGCTACCTTAAACTCCCAAATATTCATTAATAACATGAAATGCTCCTTCTCTTTAAAGAACCTGCCTTACTCTGGAATGTTCTCAAGTGAAGGCAATCCATGCTCTCAATCCTATGTATCTTAAGAGTCAGGATGTGGAATCTATGATCCTCCCACACAGTATACTTTCCAGAGATCACAGTCCCCCTACCCTCTTGTAAAAATCTCTTGTTCACTTGAGGCTCAGGCCGTCTGGCTGTACCATCTCTTATAATTATGCAGTAAGTTCATGGTCACTAATTCTTTGTTCACTGAAAACATCACTAGCCTCTTGCCCGAAGTCTTTTTCCAAGTTTACTGTCATTCTTGATGTCAATTTCAGTGACAACCCATCTATTATATTACCTGGACCTCTCAGTTCCTTGGCATCACCTTCAGAGATAATTCTCACTCTATTATTAAAACCTCCTATCTTTCTAGCTCAGGTATTCTCAATATATATGTGTTCTGTGGCTTCCCTGAGACTTTCAACCCACCAAGTCTTCCTCGCTTTTCAGAAACCTCTTTTGTATTTACTTCCTTCCCTACCTAAATAAAATTATATAAATCTTCATTTCTTCCACTCTACAGATAATATGCTAAACTCTCTTGCCTTACTGTCTTTTTGTAGCACCTTCTTGGAAAAGGCACAAACTGCCTATCTGGCTTTTTTTCTGTATCTTCACCTAGGCAGCTGAGTATTTGGTGTGATGAGGGGCAGGAATCACATAATCAAGCAGTTTGCACTGCTGTAAAATCATGGTAATCACCATTAATGAGGACTTTATCCCTATCTGGAAATTTCCTAATTAAAATAGTCAACTAACTCTCCTATTCTCCAAAATATTATTTTCAAACTTTCTCCATGATTATTAACTGTATCCTTCTCTTTTCACTCTTTGAGTATGACTGTCTTTTCAATGCAACTCCCCTTCTCCTATCATAAAAGCTAATTCCTTTCTCTGGATTCCACTCCTTCCTCCTTTTTCAGGTATTATGTACCACTGATTGATCATCCATTTTCTCCTGTATCTCCTCCTTCTCTCCTTGCTTATGTTGATTGGAGTCTCTCCCTACCACCACCGCTTTTTACATACATACATACACACACACACACACACACACACACACACACACTTTTATTGATTGAATTTTAGAAAGAAAGGGAGGGAGGAAAAGAAACACCAATTCGTTGTTCCACTTATTTATGCATTCATTGGTTGATTCTTGTATGCCCTGACTGGGGATCAAACCTGCAACCTTGGTGTTTTGGGATGATGTTCTAACCAACTGAGCTACCCTGCCAAGGCGGAGTCTCTCCTATTTTAAAGAAAAAGCTCTCATAGATTAAAGGAGAAGAATAATCTGATAATCTCCATAGATGTAGAAAACTCATTTACTAAAATTCAAGATTCATTCACGATAAAAACACTCAACAAAAATCAAACTTAATGGTAAAGCATCAACATTCTCATTAAAGTTAGCAACATTCAACACTGTAAAGATTCTAATTAGTGCAGTAAGATAAAAAGTGGTAGAAGAATTGAAAAGGAGAAAAAAGATTACTCTTATTTGTAGAATATGTGATTATCTACACAAAAAGCCCATTAGAACTAATAGTTTAATAAGGTGATTGGATATAAGATCAACATACAAAAATCAAGTATTAATATAGTAACAAAAAAATAAGATGCCTAAGAATGAATCTAATGAAAAAGGTGTAAGATTCTTTTGCTCAACAGTATAAAACATAACCAACAGACATAAGATCTGAATAAATTAAGAGATATACCAGGGTTTATGGGTGGGAAAATAAATACACTAAAGATGACAATTCAGCTTCACCTGTAAACTCAATATATTTCCAATCAAAATCCCAACAGAGATTTTCATAGAATTTGATTAGCAAATAAGTTTCATTCAAATGAAAGGACAAAAAAAAAAAAAAAAAAAAAAGGCATGTTAAGACAATTCTGAAAAGAGCCAAGGTAGGAGATTTTTCCTTTATTTTAACAGATACGAGATTATGATGAAGTTTTAGTAATTAAGAGTGCTGTTTAAGTGTAGAGCTAAATAGACTACTGGAACAGAACACGGAACTCAGAAACAGACCTTTACACATAAGAAAATTTAATTACAGACCTCATACCATTGTTCAAATGCAAAATCCATATTAATTAAATGTAAAAGACAAACTTTTAAAGTCTTTAGAAGAAAATGATGGAAATTCTCTTTACAACCTTGAGTTAGAGATAGATGTCTTAAACAAGACAGTAAAACATAAACTATAAAAGATTATATTAACATTTTAAATTTTAATAGAAACACTATAAGCAGACTAGAATATGTATTATCAACAAAGGATTAATATCCAGAATACATATAAGACTCCTAGTAACCAACCAGAAAAGGAAAAATGGTCTTACATTAAAATGGGTAAGTAGGTAATTCAGAGGAGCAAAAGACAAACAAACAAATAACAAAAAGCAGATAGTAAATACACCCATCGAAATATGCTTAATCTCATTTTTAGAAATAAAATAGTCCTGGCTGGTATGGCTCAGTGGATTGAGCATGGGCCTGTGAACCAAAAGGTTACTGGTTCGATTACCAGTCAGGTCACATGCCTGGGTTGCAGGCCAGGCCCCTAGTTTGGGGCATTCTTTTATTTATTTACTTTTAGAGTGATGGGAAGGGAGGGAGAGAGAGAGGAAGAGAAATATAAGTGTATGAGGTACATTGGTTGCCTTTCACATGCCCCCAACTGGGAACCTGTCCAGCAACCCAGGCATGTGCACCAACTGGGAATTGAACCAACGACCCTTTGGTTTGCAAGCTGACACTCAACCCACTGAGCCACACCAGCTGGGACTAAATAAATAAGATCTTAAATAAAAAGAAATAAAATAAAATCTCAATGAGATAAATCTCACAACCATCAAACTGGCAAGCAAGAACCAACAAGGATGTGGAAAAAAACAGAAACTAGGAAACACTGCTAATGAATAGACTGATTCAAATGACTTAAAAAAGCCATTCGGCAATATCTAGTAAAGATTAAAAAAAAGTATAATTCTTTGTATAAGTATATAAAGTAGGCAAACTTTATCGTCGTCGGCAGCCGTCCGTCTCGAGAGACGATGGTGTAGCTTCTTAAGAGTCTATCTGCACCGCCGAGAATGGCTGTGCAGTCCGACTCGGGAGTGACACGGTATCTGTCTCCTCCCGTGTTGAATCGACATCATGCGATGACGCTGAAGCTACAGAGCCTGGGCAGGGTAATATGGAGGGTCTGCTGTTGCCCATGCAGCAGACCCCCCCTCTCTTCGCAGCTGAAGGGTCCAAGGGAAAGATGGAGTCGATACAGCTTGGGTTCAGGTGCGCCGCAGGAGTTGCCGGTATTGACTACAACGTCAAACCGCCTTAGGGACTCCGGCTCCGGATTTTCTGTCAGGGTTTACTCCCTTAGCCTTTCCCCTGAAGAGGTATGCCGCAAGGCAGCGGAGGTTTTTTGGAGTCAGAGTTTTCCTTCTCTGATGTACCCTGACTGGAAGATCGAACCAGCGACACTTAGCTCGCAGGCCGACGCTCAATCCACTGAGCTAAGCCAGCCAGGGCTGGGCAAACTTTATACACAAGCAGATACATGAAGACTTCACAGCAACAGTTTATGTTAGCAAAAACAAACCTGTCAACTCAATAAAAAAATAATAGATCACAGTACATTAACACTACAGAATAATATGCAGTGCTTAAAGCAAATAGAGTGACAATCAACATAAATAAATCTCAAAAACAAAATATTGAATGAAAATAGCAAGTTGTAAAATTACTAATAGATTCAGCAGCGTATTTTTAATCTATATAATACTATATATACTGTTTATGGATATATAATGTGTATATACAGACTCACACAAATACATATTAAAAGTATGAAAACGCCCTGACTAGTGTAGCTCAGTGGGTTGGTTGTCATCTTGCAAACAGGTCACCGGTTTGATTCCCAGTCAGGACACATGTCTGGGTTGCAGGCCAGGTCCACAGTGAGGGGGTGAGAGAAAGACAACTGATAGGTACTTCTCTCCCTCTCTTTTTCCATCCCTTACCCTCTCTAAAAATAAATAAGTACAATTTTAAAATAAATAAGTGTGAAGACACACATGGGAAGGTAAAAACAAAATTAGAACACTGTGATCTTAGAGAAGGAAGCTTGAGGAACGGTTATATAAAGAACTTAACTATCTGTTGTGTTCTATTTTTTTTAATCTGAAATATATATGGCAAAATGTAAGCATTTAATAAAACTGGATGGTAGATGCATGTGTTTGTTATGCTATATTCTATTGTTTTCTGTATGTTTGAAATATTTCATGTCAATACAAAAACTTAACATAAAAATCATGTTTCAACCTCCAGTTCCTGTTTACCTCTCTCCCCTGCCTTTTCCAAATTCCTTGTATGAATCTTATTTACTACTCTATTTTCCCACTTCTAACTCACTCTTCTGAGACTGCAATCTGGATTTGGTGGCAAACACTAGACACAACTGCTCTCCTTATGGTCACTAATGATGTCCATATTCTAAATGCCATAGATATATTTCTGCCCTTATCTGGTCTGTGTCTCAGCAAATTCTAACAGTGCTACTCTCTCCCCCAGATCCTTCCAAAAAGGCAGTTTTCCACCTGTCTCTCAGCCTGTTTCTTCTCAGTCTCTTACCAACTGCTCCTTTACTATCCCATAACTATTAACATACCTTAGGTTCTATCCTAGCACTTTCTTTCTCATTCTTTTTTATTTTATTTATTTAATTTTTAGAGAGAGGGGAAAGGAGAAAGAGAGGGAGAGAAACATCACTGTGTGGTTGCCTCTCACTCACGCCCCCAACTGGGGACCTGATGTGCAACCTAGTCATGTGTCCTGAATGGGAATTGAACCAGTGACACTTGGCTTGCAGGCTGACGCTCAATCCACTGAGCCACAGCAGCCAGAGCTCTTCTTTCTCATTCTTTACTCTCCTATGTGACTCACTTAATCCTTCTTGTTTATCTAATTGTTTCACCTATCATCTATATTCTAAAGACTCTTAAATCTTTATCTCCAGGCTGGCCCTCATCTCCAGGCTGGCCCTCCTCTCCAGATTCACATAGCCAACTGTTGACTATACTACTATACTGGCTAATCCCAGTTTCAGTGAATAAAAATAAACTCATTTTCTCCTCTGACCCCAGTGCTAGGTTTTTGGATCAACTTCTCATTAACACTACTAATAATGCTAGATTTTTAAAAAAGCCTTAGAACAAATGAAGAGTTGAGTTTAAGCAGGCTAAAACTGGAGATCAAATAAATATCTGGATAAGTAAACATGTATAAAGTACTTTTTGGCTAGGAGTACATTTCTCAATCATGAAAAATCTAAAATTTTCATATAGACAGTCTCAGGAAAAAGAAATCAAAGCCATGAGCATATACAAGGTGGGAAGAAAATCTAACAGAAAACTCTCCACTTAGTAAGTTGGGACTTCAAAGGCTTTATCTTCAGGGTGAGAATAACCAAAAGTTAACTAGTCCTCATAGGTCTTGCAACCTAGGTTTGCACTGCCTGTGTGGTCTAGGAAATCCCAACTCTTGAATCTGGGTTAATGTGATCCCAAATACACTGCACTCCTAGGGCTTTCTCTGAAAGAAATCACCTTCAACCTAGGCTTCAAATTCCTGTGCATAACTCTGTTAAGTATAACACAACACACAGCCAAAGATAACCAGGAACACAGAAAACATCGTGCCATGTGCAAGAATGAGCAGAGCAAAAGTACAAGTCTCACAGACTCAGAATATTGGGGTTAGACTACAATATAACTGTTTTTTATGTTCAAAGAAACAGAAGATATTGAAAATACCTGCAGAGAAAAGGAAATTAAAAAAAAAAAATCACACAGCAAGTTTAGCAAAGAACTAAACAGAACTTTTAGAAAAGAGACATTAAAAACTCAATGGATGGATGTTAAGTTACTGTGGTAATTATTTCACAATATATATGTAAATGAAATCATTATGCTGTGTACCTAAAAATTACACAGTGCTGTATGTCAACTATATTTCAATATAACTGGAAATAAAATCCTTAATGAACACTTATTAGCAAATTAAATATAGGTGAAGAGAGAATTATTGAAACAGAAAACAAGTTAGAAAAAACAATCCAGAATAAAGCCTGAAGAGACAAAAAGAAGACAAAACAGAAGAAAAAGTAAGATGAGAGATGAGAGTTAAATCATATGACAGAGTTAAATCTGAGTTTAGAAAGGGGAGAAAAATGTGGCAGAGCAATATTTGAAGAGATACAGTTGGGATTTTCCAGAAATGGTGAATAGCAACCTAGATTCCTGAAGCCTAACAAGTATCGAACAGAATAAATAAAAAGAAATCCATACTCAACACACCACTGTGAAAGAAAGAATATGAAGTCCTCCTTTCTCCCTCCAATTGTATTCTCTAGAAGTTAATGATTTAGTGAGTACAAAAGGAATTACTTCAAATGGATCCTTTCATACTGTACCTCCATCACTGTTGCCCTCCTCTGTAATAATGTCCAGTAGTCTCTCAAAAGCATTTTCAAAAGCAACAATTTTCTGGATTGCTCCATTGCTTCTTGTTAGCGCTTGTAGTAGTAAGACACCCTTATGGAGAAGAGATAATGTTTAGTGGAGTACAACTTTTATAAGACATTTAAAAATTACTTTTAAAACACCATAGAATATTAGAACTGGTAGGATTTTCACAAGTTCATCCCCCTTAATTTATAGATAAGAAAAACAAGTACAGAGAAAATGAGCAATGTGCCTCCCTAAAGTTAATCTCAAAGGGACAGAGCCTAGACTAAAATACATGTCTATCAATGCCTAATTCAGTTCTCTTTTCACTGTACAATAAAAGTATTCAATAATTCTTGTATATTCATCAATCACTATATAACTTTCATTGTAGTGTAAGAGTTGAGTCTGATTACATCTGCCTCAGGAATGCCTCTGCACATGCTTCACAATGTAATTACATGAAAATGTGGTTCAAAAATATAAATCAATAAACATCACATTCTAGCAGAGAAAATTTGGATATTCTTAGAATTCCCAAATTCCCCAAACTCAATTATTAGTTGATATGGAAAAAAAAGAGAATCCACACCTCATAAATGGCATATCTGGCATGAGACAATTCAGAGTAGTTTTTGCTTTTGAGTTTTAGCTTTCCTTGGCTTCTGTTATGCTGGATTTTGTTTACATATTCTGCAAACTCTTATCCTTCAAGGAAAACTCAATGATACCCATTTCAATGGCTTTCGTTATCAAACAACAAGTATTGTATAAGACCCTAAAAACCCAACAATACCACAATGTTCAAAGAGACCCAAGTATTTTTATGAGAAAAAGCAGATATTACCGGTACTTCAGAGAAAAAGGAACAGGTGGAGGGGAAGATGGCGGCGGAGTAGGGGCAGTGTTCTCAGCTCGCTCCTGTTAAGGAGAGACTCCAGGAACGAATGCAGAGAGGAGTGACTGAGTGAGTGTGGATCTCCGATAGCGTGAATGGGGAGGAGAGCATGGGAGCAGCGTGGAGGGGGGTGGAGGGGTTTACCACACACTGCAGGCTGAGTCATTCCGGGACCCTGTGCATCTGCAGTACCAAGCCGGAGAGCTCACTAGCCGAGAGCTGCTTGGAGGCTCCCCCTGCCAGGGGCGCACCGATAAGTGAATTCTTGTAGGGAGTTAGGGAGAGGATTTCACTGAAAAAGCCAGAGGAGTGAGAGAACAGTGAACAACCAGGACTGGGAGAAACTGTGTGATCTGAGTCTAGAGGGAAACCTCCTCAGCTGCAGTCGGCACTCCGGGCGCGCACAGCACTTGCGCTAGGGCCCTACAGAACAAAGGGACAGTTTGGGGGCAAGGAGACAGTCCGCACAGAAAAGCTGCTGCGGAACTCCGGACTGGGGGAGAGCTCCCGAGCAAGAGAAAAGTGCAGGCCCCCGGCGCTTTGAGCCATCGCGCTAGAATCCCACAGAACAAAAGGCGGGTTTGGGGCTAGGAGAGAACTAGGGCATGCAGGACCTGTAAGTAGGGAAGAGAGCGGAGGCGGTGGTTCTGGAGTAGAAATAGTTTTAGGGCGGGAAGAAGGGCCCGAAGGGAAAGGCTGCTGCGGAGCTCCGGACTGGGGGAGAGCTCCTGGGTAGGAGAGCGCTGCGCTGACCGACCACGCTAGAGTCCTGCAGAACAAAGGAACGGTGCTGGGGCGGGGAGGGAGATAGAGCGCACAGGCCTATAGCAGGGAAGCCAGTAGAAGCTGTAGATCAGAATAGAGACAGTTTTGGGGCAAGGAGAAGAGCACAGGCAGGAAAGCCGCTGCAGAGTTCCAGACTAGGGGAGAGGCCCTGGGCAGGAAAGGGCCACTGGGCCCGGCACTTTGACCGACTGTGCCAGAGTCCTGCAGAACAAAGGGACGGTCTTGAGACAGGGAGAGAGGTAGGGTACGCAGGGATATAGACAAGGAAGAGAGCAGAAGCTGTAGCCTGGGAATAGAGACAGGACCGGAGGCAGGGCGGGGATTGCTGGCAGGCACAGGCTGGACCAACAGAGGGAAGGAGTAGCTGGACAAGCCTGAGGAGGGCTGAGGCTGCCTCAGGAGGGAACAACTAAAGGCAGCTCACAGCAGAGCGGTGGTAGGCCCACGAAAAAAAGACTAGCAACCCCAGAATCAAGCAGAACCCTCCCACAGCCAGCCAACCAACCAGAAAAGATTTGAAACTCATGGAATTTTGAATAGGAGCAGACTCAGGAAGGAAGCAAGGAAAAACCAAAAAACAAACAAACCAAAAATACCCAGAGACTGTGCCTAAAAGTTGAATTGAGTTAAAATCCTCTCATTCTTTTATTTCTCACTCTCTCTCTAACTGCCCCTCCCGTCCTTTCTTATTCTCTCTCATTTTCCCCCCTCCTCTTCCATCCCTTTTCTCCCCTTAGCATGTCTCCCCCGCATCCTATTCTTTGTTAATTTTTCAATTTTAAGTTCTCTCCCTTTCCTTCCTATTCCCTTCTTCCAATCCCCTTCCCTTCCCCTATCCTCATCCTCCCTCCGTTTCCTTTCTCTCTCTCTCCTTTCTCTGCGCTAAGCACCTTCAATTTTATTAAATTTCTTTCTTTATTTTGTCCCACTTCAGTCTACATTTGTTTTTCTTTCATCCCTTGCCCTTATTTTCCTCCTCTCCCTATAAATATTCTCTCTCTCTTTCTTTCTCTCTCCCTATCCCACTTTATATTCTGATCTTTTAATATTCAAATTATAATTCTAATCTATCCCTCTCTCCCTTCACCCTCCCATTCTTACCCCTTCTCTCTTTCCACCCCATCCCCTCACTTCTCTCTCTACCTCTTGTACTTCTCTCCTTCATCCTATCTTTTGTCAACTCTTCAATTTCAATCTTTCCCTCCCTAATATCTCCTCTTCCTCCTGATTTCCTTCCCTCCTCCGTGTTCTTTCCCTCCCCCATCTTCTTGCTTTCCCATCTCTTATTCCTCTCTCTATATATTCTCTCTTTCTCTCTATCTTGCAATTTTATATCATGTTTTAATCTCCTAATCTTTATAGTATATAATTTAAAAAAATTTAATCCAGTCCCCGCTCTTCTCCCTCCCCTTCTTCTTTCGTTCTCTCTCCTACCCTTCTCTTCTCTACTTTCTCTCTCTCTTTCCTCTCTCCCTTCCTATCTTGCTATTTTCTACTCTGTATTTTTATTCTTGAAAAATTCTTTCTCAATCTGTTTCCTACCTTCTAACCTCCTCAGCCCTCTCCTTCAATTTCTGGCTGTCTGTCTGCCTGGATGTCTGTTGTGTCTATCCTCCCTTCCACGCTAATCATATAGCATATATCGATTATATAATCCTAATACTATACACTTCCACTTTCTCACTCCACATTGTAACCCTCTCCTCCTTTTCAAACATACAGTGTAAATGTTAATTGCTGTCTTACATAACCTTGATCCCAATTGCTAATATTATTACTCTATCAACTTCCAGCTCAAAAATTACCCTTCCTTCATTTAAAACAACTCCTATCTGTTTCTCCTATGAAATAAGAGTCCCAATATCTCCACGAGTATATTAATACGGGGTCATTTGCAGCCTACAGTGAGATTGTAGTTGGGGGAGATATTAGAAGGTGTGGGTTTCTTGCCTGGGTTCTGTGATTATGTTTTAGCAGCTCCTCCACAAAAGATCTCAAGACAAGGTGGGCAGAGTGACTCTCAATCAACTAACCAGAGAAAAAGATCCACCAAAGAGTAGCTGAAATACAACCAAACAGATTAAAGAAATAACATCAAGGACAACACAGACGGAGATCCAAGAGGGCGGAGGAGTACGTAGAAGCTACACTAACCTCCTCCCAGGACCAGCCAGTGCTGACTCAGCCCCAGCACAGCAGACAGACCATTCCCCTCCAAGTGGTGTCAGCCTGAGGGAAAATAAAAGCCCTGCCTACATCCACGGTCCTTAAGCCTCACGGCTAATCACAGATTGAGTAGATTAACAACTAAAGAAGACAGACAAAGGCAGTAGATCCCTGGAAGTCTCCAACAGGCTGCCTAGGGCCAGTCTGGTACATGATCTAATGCTACCAGAGGCAGATCCAGGAAGAGCAGATCATTCTAAGAAGCACCAACAAACAATAGGAATCACAAAAATGGGGAGACAGAGGAACAACCCCCCATCAAAAGGAAAGGGAGAATCCCCAGAGAGAATGCTAAATGAAATAGAGGGGAGCAAAATATCAGATATGGAATTCAAAACATGGATTATGGAGAAGCTCAATGAGCTCAGCGGAAACTACAAAGAACTCCAGAAAAACTACAAGGAACTCACAGAGAATTACACAAGCATGAAAAAGGACATAGAAACTATCAATAAGAGCCAGGAGGAAATAAAGTATATGATCTCTGAATTGAAGAACACAGTAGAAGGAATTAAAAGAAGCCTAGAAGAAGCAGAAGATCGGATCAGCGAGCTGGAGGACAACTTAGACAAAAACTCCCAGACAATGCAACAAAACGAAAAAAGAATGAACAAGACTGAAGAGGTTCTAAGACAGCTGCAGGACAACATGAAACGTAATAATATCTGTATCATAGGAATTCCAGAAGGAGAAGAAGAAGAGCAAGGGATAGAAAAGCTCTTTGTAAAACTAATGACAGAAAACTTCCCTAACATGACGAGAGAAAGAGTCACGGAAGTCCAGGAAGCACAGAGGGTCCCAATGAAGATGAACCCCAACAGGCCCACTTCAGGACACATCATAATTAAAATGGCAACATTCAAAGGCAAAGAGAGAATCCTAAAAGCAGCAAGAGAGAAACAACTAATAAAATACAAGGGAGCTCCAATAAGGCTATCATCAGATTTCTCAGCAGAAACACCACAAGCCAGAAGGGAATGGCAAAAAATATTCCAAGCAATGAAAAACAAAGGCCTACAACCTAGAATATTATACCCAGCAAAGCTCTCATTCAAAATGGAGGGTGAAATAAGGAGCTTCCAAGACAAAAGAAGGCTAAAAGAATATATCTCCACCAAACCAGCAATGCAAGAGATGCTAAAGGGTCTGCTTTAAGAAGATAAAGAAACAGAGAGAGACAGAGACGAACACGAGTACAAAGGGGAAAAATGACAATGAATAAGTACTTATCGGTAATAACCTTAAATGTAAATGGATTAAATGCTCCAATTAAAAGACATAGGGTAGCTGAATGGATTAGAAAGAATGACCCACATATATGCTGTCTACAAGAGACCCACCTTAGAACAAAAGATCTACACAGACTGAAAGTAAAGGGATGGAAAAAAGTATTC
This sequence comes from Furipterus horrens, assembly GCF_987537825.1. Lineage (NCBI taxonomy): Eukaryota > Metazoa > Chordata > Mammalia > Chiroptera > Furipteridae > Furipterus > Furipterus horrens. Next base: position 169,865,511 of record NW_028327172.1, read on the forward strand.
CAAGCAAATGGACATGAAAAAAAAGCCGGGGTAGCAATACTTATATCAGACAAAACAGGTTTCACAGCAAAGTCCATAACAAGAGACAAAGAAGGGCATTTCGTAATACTTAAGGGAAAAATCCATCAAGAAGATATAACCCTTATAAATATATATGCACCCGACTTAGGAGCACCCAAATATATAAGGAAAATTTTGAGAGACTCCAAGAAAGATATTGACAGCAACACACTCATAGTAGGGGACTTTAACACCCCATTGTCAACAATGGACAGATCTTCGAAGCAAAGAAACACCAAAGATATTGAGGCACTGAACAACACTCTAGATCAAATGGACTTAGTCGATATATATAGAAGTTTTCACCCCAAAGAAGCAAAATATACATACTTCTCAAGTGCACATGGAACATTTTCAAAGATAGACCACATGGTAGGACACAAAACAAGACTTAACAAACTCAAGAAAATTGAAATTATATCAAGCATCTTCTCAGATCACAATGGCTTAAAATTGGAAATCAACCTCAAGGAAAAAACTCAAAAACATTCAAACTCATGGAGAATGAATAACATGCTATTAAATAATGAATGGGTTAACAATGACATCAAGGAAGAAATCAAAAAGTTTCTGGAAACTAATGATAATGAACACACAACAACCCCAAACCTATGGGATACAACGAAAGCAGTCCTAAGAGGAAAGTTCATAGCAATACAGGCCTACCTAAAAAAGCTAGAAGAATCTCTAATAAAAAATTTAACCCTACAGCTACAAGAACTAGAGGAAGAACAACAAGCAAAGCCCAGATCAAGTAGAAGGAAGGAAATGATCAAGATCAGAGCACAATTAAATGACATAAAGAGTCTAAACTAACAATTCAAAAGATCAACAAAAGTAGGAGCTGGTTCTTTGAAAAGATAAAATTGACAAGCCTTTAACCAGGCTCATCAAGAAAAAAAGAGAGAGCACCCAAATAAATAAAATCAGAAATGAAAGAGGAGAAATCACAATTGATACAACAGAAATACAAAGGATTATAAGAAATTATTACGAACAACTGTATGGCAAGAAATTTGACAACCTAGAGGAAATGGACAAATTCCTGGAAACCTATAGTCTTCCCAAACTGAATCAAGAAGAAGCAGAAAGTCTGAATAGACCAATAACAGCTAGTGAAATTGAAGCAGTAATCAAAAAACTCCCAGCACACAAAAGCCCTGGACCGGATGGCTTCACAAGTGAATTCTACAAAACATTTAGGAAAGAACTAACTCCTATCCTCCTCAGACTATTCCAAAAGATACAAGAAGAGGGAAGACTCCCAAACTCGTTCTATGAAGCCAGTATAACCCTAATTCCAAAACCAGGTCAGGACACAACAAAGAAAGAAAACTACAGGCCAATATCGCTGATGAACATAGATGCTAAAATCGTCAATAAAATATTGGCAAACTGGATCCAGCAACACATTAGAAAGATTATACACCATGATCAAGTGGGATTCATCCCAGGGATGCAAGGATGGTTTAATATTCGCAAATCAATAAACGTAATACACCACATAAACAAAATGAAACACAAAAACCACATGATCATATCAATAGATGCAGAAAAAGCATTTGATAAAGTACAACACCCATTTATGATAAAAACTCTCAGCAAAATGGGAATAGAGGGAGCATACCTCCACATAATAAAGGCCATATATGAGAAACCTGAAGCCAACATCATACTCAATGGGCAAAAACTGAGAGCATTCCCCGAAATCAGGAACAAGACAAGGATGTCCGCTCTCTCCACTCCTATTCAACATAGTCTTGGAAGTTCTAGCCACAGCAATCAGACAAGAAAGAGAAATAAAAGGCATCCAAGTTGGAAAAGGGGAAGTAAAACTGTCATTATTTGCAGATGACATGATAGTGTACATAGAAAACCCTATAGAATCCACAAAAAAACTACTCAACCTAATAAGTGAATTAAGCAAAATAGCAGGATACCAAGTCAATATTAAGAAATCGAAGGCATTTTTATACACCAACAATAAAAAATCAGAGATAGAAACTGAAAGAAAAATTCAATTTACCAGAGCAACAAGAAAAATAAAATACCTAGGAATAAACTTAACCAAGGAGGTAAAAGACTACATAACACTGAAGAAAGAAATTAAGGAAGATACAAATAAATGGAAGCATATACCATGCTCATGGATGGGAAGAATCAACATCATTAAAATGTCCATACTACCCAAAGCAATTTATAGATTCAATGCAATCCCTATTAAAATACCAGCAACATATTTCACAGACCTAGAACAAATACTTCAAAAATTTATATGGAACCAAAAAAGAGCCCGAATAGCCACAGCAATTTTGAGGAAGAACACAGTAGGAGGAATCACAATACCTGATATCAAACTATACTACAAGGCCACGGTAATCAAAACAGTCTGGTACTGGCATAAGAACAGACATATAGATCAATGGAACAGAATAGAGAGCCCAGAAATAAACCCAGGTTCATATGGTCAACTAATATTTGACAAAGGGGGAAAGAACATCAAATGGAGTGAAAAGAGCCTTTTCAACAAATGGCGTTGGGAGAACTGGACAGGGACATGCAAAAAAATGAAACTAGGCCACCAACTTACACCATACACCAGAATAAACTCAAAATGGATAAAAGACTTAAATGTAAGCCACGATACCATAAAAGTCATAGAGGAAAAAATAGGCAGGAAAATTTCAGATATCCCACGTAGCAACATTTTCACTGATATATCTCCTAAGGCAAGGGAAATAAAGGAAAGAATAAACAAATGGGACTACATCAAACTAAAAAGTTTCTGCTCAGCTAAAGAAAACATCAGCAAGATGAAAAGGAAACCAACCATATGGGAAAATATATTCGCCAATGACATCTCAGACAAGGGATTGATCTCCAAAATATATAAAGAACTTATACGACTCAACACCAAGAAGACAGACAACCCAATTAAAAAATGGGCAAAGGACCTGAACAAACACTTCTCCAAAGAGGACATACAGAGGGCCCATAGACATATGAAAGTATGCTCAACATCACTAGCCATCAGAGAGATGCAAATAAAAACCACAATGAGATACCACCTCACACCAGTCAGAATGGCCATCATCAACAAATCAGCAAACAACTTGTGCTGGAGAGGATGTGGAGAAACGGGAACCCTGGTGCATTGCTGGTGGGAATGCAGACTGGTGCAGCCACTATGGAAAAGAGTTTGGAATTTCCTCAAAAAACTAAAAATGGAACTGTCTTTTGAACCAGCAATTCCATTGCTAGGATTATATCCGAAAAATCCTGAAACACCAATTCAAAAGAACCTATGCACTCCAATGTTCATAGCAGCACTATTCACAATAGCCAAGTGCTGAAAACAACCTAAATGCCCATCTGTAGATGAGTGGATCAAAAAACTGTGGTACATTTACACAATGGAGTTCTATGTAGCAGAAAGAAAGAAGGAACTTCTACCATTTGCAACAACATGGATGGAACTAGAGAGAATTATGCTTAGCGAAATAAGCCAGGCAAGAAAAGAAAAATACCTTATGCTGTCACCTATGAGCAAAATTGAACCAGAGCTATGTAAACAAGAAGTAGACTAACAGTAACAAGGGGGGAGGTGGGAGGGAGAGAAAGGGGTAAGAAGGGGAAGGGTCAAGTCAAAGAACATGTATAAATGACACACGGACATGGGCAACTGAGTGGGGACTCAATGTAGGGGAAGGGAGGGGCAGGGTGCAGGGAAGCAAGAGGGGGAAAAAAGTGAGACAACTGTAATGGAAAAACAAAAATTTTTTTTTAGTGGGGGAAAAATGAAAATATGAAGAATGGAAATTCCAGTTCAGTGAATATTAGGACAAAGATTTTCCTTCACGTTGTATATTTTTCTCCCTATTTGATCCCTCCAGAGTTTGGCATTCTAAATAAGTAAGTACTGACATAAGTTTCTTTGCATAGAACTAATAAGACCAGTTGTTAATAGAGGTTCTTTTGTATTTTTCTTTTTTTTGACCAAGTCTTTTACTGGAATGTGAAGCCTAAAGGAGATGTACTTGGGCTCAGGTTGTTACCAAAAAGCCCTGAGGAACTGGGAATGACTTTCAAAGGTAATAAAAGCCCGCGAGATAAAAGGCCTGGTACCATCGTTGGTTGTGCGGTCCACAGCAATATTTCCAGGGAAGGAACGAAGGTTGTTTTCCTGAAAGATGGCTAGAAGGGACCTTAAGGCACAATGAAAAACCAGAAAGACTTGGAAAGGACAGGTGTGTACAGGCAAGGCTGAATGCAAGGCTGAATGCTGTATGTGGCTCAGCTTTTGTGCCCCGAAGAGCAGACTGAGGGTCACCCTAAATGTTCCTTGGATAAGTTCCAGCAAAGCAGAATGAAAGATCATAAGTGATCATTTGCTGCTCTTGTTATGTTTATGCAAATGAACAGGATAAATTAAAAATGGACTTAATGTAGTCCCTTTAAAGACAAGGAGGGTAATCTTAGGGAGAAAAATCATTATTCAAGGAAAATCACAATGATCAGTAGTAAGAGTATAAAGTAGGGCAACTAACCATCTTAAAAGTTTATTCTCACTTAAAATATGGTTTCATTTGAAAATTAAACCATGTCTGTGATATCATCAAAGATATTCAAGTTGCAGACAAGTAGAATGTCAAGTGCCTTGCAACTGTATGTCTTTCCAATAAGACAGTCTTAAAGATTTAGAGACTTGTTTGTGGGTTACGTTACATAAATTGACATGTGTTTTCTGTTTTCAAAGGGCGTAAGCCTATGATCGCATTACCTGAGTGATTGTCTGTATTCATAAGCCTCACTTAATCCTCTCTGCAGCGCTGCCTCCTGAGACTCAACGGTTTGGCTGAACTAAATGTCTGGGTTGGTGAAGAATGGGGTGGTCTGTGGGCTTCACTTTAAAACTGGTTTCTCTTTTCTATCCTAATGGCTTGGACAGAAAGGGCCCAGAGGTCTGAGAGGTGGGAAACCTAAACTATTTCCCTCAGCCCAAACTAAGTATAATGGGCAAAAAGATTTTGGACAGGTGAGATGTGCCTAGCACACCTTCCACCAAAGAAGTCCTTTTTTTCTTTTTTCTCCTAATGTGGAACATTGAAAAATTAATCCCTGCCTTTTGTCATCTAGTAGTTATGGATTGAATGATGTCTTTTAACTCTTTTTGCCAAATCTGTTGCCCCCAGAACACAACAAGGATGCCAGCCTGTTAAACCAAGCACGCCGTTGTCCGGAGACAGCCAACTGACCTGGAGTCTGCACGATCCTTCCCCATGTGGGAAGGCCACCCTCCCCTCCACACCCCCACCATTATTAGGGATTTCTGGACCCAAGGGTAGGTAGGACGACGACCATGTCCAGCTTGAAGCAGCTAGAGGAGCTTGAGACCTTCGTCCATTGTCCTTTACAAGATTACAAAGGGTCTTAATATCTGAGAGGGAGGGATAGTTATTTTTTACGAACCATGGGTATGGACTTAGGGGGGGGATTGCTGGGGGAGGGAGATGCTGGGTGGAGGGGAGTAAAGGGGAGATAATTGGAACTATTGTAACAATATAATCAATAAAATACATTTAAAAAAAAAGAAAAAAGAAAAAGGAACAGCAAATAGGTAGTTTCAAAGTCCCAAAGAGGCAAATTAGCTATTGGCTATCAGTACTGGGCAGATAAGTAATTATATAAGACAAAAAAAAAAAAAAAAGCCACGGCCTTATTGGGCCTGTTCTACTCATTTTCCTTTCAAGTCTCAACATTAACATGACAAAGGCAAAACTGATTATTTTTAAATGTGAAATTCTCCTACTTTATGCTGCCAACTTGAGTTTAACTGCTAACAAAGGGAGAAAGCAATACAGTAGAAAGCATACTGAGGCTCTGAGTTACATAAAGTGGGTTTTAAAAATGGCTGTCCCACTTATAAGTTGTGCAAGCTTAAGCAAACTATGTAAGTTGTGACTTCTGGCCAAAATGGAGGCCTAGACAGACATGCTGTGTCTCCCTTCACAACTAAAAAGGAATACAACTACCTCAAAACTAGAGACAACCAGAAAACTAGAGTCCCAGAAAACTGAGCTGCATGGAAGTCCAACAAACAGATATAAAGACGAAATTCGCATTCAGACAGGTGCGACAGCTCTACGTAAGACAAAGAGGCAAACACAGGAGCCTGTCAAGATGAGGAGAGGTATGGCCCAAAAGAGGGAACAGATTAAGGTTTCAGTGGGAGAACTAAGCGACGAGGAGATAGCCAACCTAAGCGACGAGGAGATAGCCAACCTAACAGACAAGGAGACAGCCAACCTAACAGATGTAGAGTTCAAAACACTGGCGATAAAGATGCTCACGGGCTTGACAGATATGCTTAAGTACAGCAAACACATAAGGAAAGAGTTGAAGGCTATGCTAAATGAAAGAAAGGAAGATCCACACAAAACCAATGGTGAAGGGAAGGAAACCGGGGTTCAAATCAATGATTTGGAACATAAGGAATAAATAAACAGTCAACCAGTACAGAATGAGGATACAAGAATTGAAAAAAATGACTAAAGGGTTAGGAACCTCTGGGACAACTTTAAATGTGGCAACATCCAAATCATAGGAATGCCAGAAGGAGAAGAGGAAGAACAAGAAATTGAAAGGTTAAATGAAAAAATAATGAAGAAAAATTTCCCAAATTTGGTGAAGGAAATAGACTTAGAAGTCCAAGAAGCACAAAGTCCCAATAAAGCTAGACCCAAGGAGGACCATGCCAAGACACGTCATAATTAAAATGCCAAAGGTTCAAGATAAAGTGAGAATCTTAAAAGCAGCAAGAGAAAAGAAGAGAGTTACCTACAAAGGGGTCCCTATAAGACTATCAGCTGATTTCTCAAAAGAAACTTTGCAGGCAAGAAGGGGCTGACAAGAAGTGTTCAACGTGATGAAAGGCAAGGACCTACAACCAAGGTTACTTTATTCAGCAAAGCTATCATTTAGAATGGAAGGGCAGATGAAGTGCTTCCCAGAAAAGGTAAAGCTAAAGGAGCTCATCATCACCAAGCCATTATTATATGAAATGCCAAAGGTACTTACTTAAGAAAAAGAAGATCAAAACTATAAACATTAAAATGACAACAAACTCACAATTATCAACAGAACCTAAAAAAATGAAAACAAAAACAAACTAAGCAAACAACCAGAATAGGAACAGAATCATAGGTATGGGGATGATTTGGAGGGTTATCAGCTGGGAGGGGGAAGGGGGAGAAATGGGGAAATGGTACAGGGATTAAGAAGCATTATCAATTGGTACAAAATAGACAGGGGGAAGTTAAGAATAATATAGGAAAGGGTGAAGCCAAAGAAATGATATGCACAACCCCTGGACATGAACTAAGGGGGGTGGGATTGCTGGAGGGAATGCGGGTACTGGGAGGAGGAGAGCAAAGGGAAAAAGAAACTGGGACTACTGTAACAACATAATCAATAAAATATACTTAAAAAAAAGGAAAAAAAATTATATAAGTTCTGAGTATTAGTAAATTCATGTGTAAAATAAGTCACAGGGTGTACAAAAGGACATAAAAAAACTTTAATAGAACCTACTATGTACATATGTATATGAGGTCTGTCCAGAAAAAGTCCAGCCATTGTTAATGAGAAGGGTATGCGCAACATCCATGTTACCTGGCAGCCAAGGAAAATGGACTGGAATGTGCACACATGAACAATGACAGCTTCACTGTACTAGTCAGTGGGGTGGGGGGTAGACACCACTGAGTATGTGTACTGTGTGGCTGTCACATTCAAAATGACCGAGTGAGTAGTACAATGAATCTGCATCAAGTTTTGTGTTAGGCTTGAATATTACTCTATGGAAACTATTCGAGTATCAGAAGGCCGCAGCTATGGGCAACTGCTGATTGGTAGTTTCACAACCCACCCACTCATGCATCACGTCTCATGCAGAGTTTTTTGACGAAACATCAAATCACCGAGGTGACTCGCTCCTTCACCCTAATCCAGATTTGGCACCCTGTGACTTCTGGCATTTCCCAAAATTAAAATCATTTTTGGAAGGGAAGAGATTTCAGATGATCGATGAGATTCAGGAAAATACGATGGGGCAGCTGATGGCAATTGAGAGAACACTGTGAGGTCCCAAGGTGCCTACTTTGAAGGGGACTGAGGCATCACTGTCCTATGTACAATGTTTTTATATCTTGTATCTTCTTCAATAAATGTCTCTATTTTTCATATTACTTGGCTGGAATCCTTCTGGACAGACCCCATATGCTACTTTTAAGTTCTTGCTGTAGTTTTTTTTACTTGACTATTAAGAAATATATTGCTGCCCTGGCCAGGTGGCTCAGTTAGTTGGAGCATTGTCCCCCTACACCGGATTAGATTCCCAGTCGGGCACTTGCCTAGGTTGTGGGCTCGATCCCCAGTTGGGGCATGTATGAGAGGCAACCAATCCATGTTTCTCTCTTTCCATTCCGTGCTCTCTACAAAAATCAATAAAACATATCCTCAGGTGAGGATTTTAAAAAATCTGTTAAAAAGTATATATTGCTCTAATCAAACACATCCACTAAAATGTTGTTAAGAATAAAAATATAGCCCTGGCTGGCATGACTCAGTGGATTGAGTGTCAGCCTGTGAACCAAAGGGTCACCGGTTCGATTCCCAGTCAGGGCACATGCATGGGTTGCAGGCAGGTCCCTGGCTGGGGGCACATGGGAGGCAAACACACACTGATGTTTGTCTCCCTCTCTTTTTCCCTCCCTTCACCTGTCTAAAAACAAATAAAGAAAATCTTTAAAAGAAAAAGAATTATTCAATCAGACGCAACCTTAAAAAAAAAAGAAGTATACTCACTGGTCATTGAAAATAAGTGGGCACCAATTCTTTACTTTAAATACTAACTAAAAGGACCGACTTATTTATTTGGTCTTTCATGTATAAAATATATTTCAGAATAAATAAAATAGATTAATTGATGAAATAAAGTTCTTTGTGTAAGATTACAGCTTAATAAATGTGAAATAATTATAAATATTACTTTTTCAATTATTAACAAAATAACCAATTTAGGCAATAATCATCAATGGATGATCAGATGTAAGGGATAAATCTGAGGTAAGGTTGGCAGAGAGTTTTACAATGGAGGGTTCTGGCTATCACCACCTGAATCAAACTCAGTGATCACTAAAAGTGAGATAGCCAGATAGTACACATTTCCTGATGTATTGCAAAATTAAGTGCACTGATTACCTAGGAAGTATCCTAGAAAAAAGGTGGAACCTGAGCTTGATTAGCCCTTTAGGTAAGTTAACAGACATAACAAGGAACTGTGATGAGAGAACCTTGTCTGGACCCTGATATGAAGAAAGCAACTATAAAAGACATTTTTGAGACAACTGGGAAACCTGGATACGGAATGGTTATCTTATTCAAACTGAGGGCTTAGACATCATTGTTAACTTGTTAAATGTGACAATGACATTATAGTTATGTAAGAAATGTATGGGTGTGTGTGTGTGTGTGTATTTGACATGTATACTGAAGTATGTAATGGTGAAATTATATTGATTGTTTGATGCCTTTTAAATACTCCAGTCAAAAACAAAAGATGGTGATAAGGAGAGGAACAAATAAAGCAAGTGTAACAAAATCTTAAAAGCTGATGAATTTAGGGGGTGGTTTTGTCTGTGTTTTCTCTTTAATTACACTTAAGAATAAAATTATAGTCTATCACTTAGAATTGAAGTTGTAGTTATTTCATTAGTTTTCTGAAACGTTCTTAATAATTTTTAAGCACTAAGTAACAAATAAATATGATAGTGTCAGTGCACCTATGATAAACGACAATAAGTTCTCTAAATCCAGGTCAATGTTTTAAATAGAAAACAAAATGGGGCTAAAAATCTTTGCCAATATGCTCCCAGAGAGCCTAGTCAGTGTTGACAACTGTCATTGAGTTCAATTAGAAAGTTCATTAGCCCTGGCTGGTGTGGCTCAGTGAATTGAGCATAAGCCTGCAAACTGAAAGGCTGCCAGTTCGATTCCCAGTCAGGGCACATGTCTGGGTTATGGGTCAGGTCCCCATTTGAGGGCACGTGAGAGGCAACTGATTGATTTACCTCTTGCACATCGATGTTTATCTCCCTCTTTCTCCCTCCCTTTCCCTCTCTGTAAAAATAAGTAAATAAAGTTGATAAAAAAGAAAAGGAAGAAGGAAAAGAAAAAAGAATTTTTAAAGAAGGCTAAAGAAAACAAAAGACACAAAAGAGGGGGGGAAAAGTAGTGTATTGTTCCAGACAGTCACAGTGACACTAATAACTGCCAGAGGTTTCAGTTCATTGGCTCTGGTTGCTGGTGTCAACTGTGGTATATTATGGCTTACATAACATTCTATAATGTAATGTATAACATTATGTAATCTTGCAACAGTGAGTATCCATAAAAATATTCAAATAAATAAATAAGTTTACAGTAGTCCCTCTCTATATCACGGTTCACTTATCGCAGCCTCACTGTATCATGGGATTTTTAAAAATATTATATTTAATTACTTATTGCAAATTTTTCGCTATATTGTGGGATTTTGAGGTACTGTATATGTATGTTGTTAAAGTCACGTAGGTTTAAGAGTGTAGAATAAATGTAAAGTTCCTACTTCGCGGGGGGATCTAGAACGTAATACCCGTGATAAGTAAGGGAATACTGTACTGAAATCAAAGAAAAGATAACTAGAAAACATGTAAAAGTCAAGAATTTAGATGCTACAACAAAAATAAGTTAATCCCTAATTATAAATTTAATGAAAAACAACATAAACAAGGTTAGGAGAAGAAAAAAAGAGACCTAAAAAATTGGTACACTTAAGAACTAGGACAATGCAGTTATGCAAAACAAAAGAAATTTATCTGAAAATGAAAACAAATGGTAATGGTACTAAGAGCAATACAGGAAGAATTTATTAAATAGTTTGTATGGTAACATCTTATTTAAACTGAAGGCCAAGAGAAGAGTGAGAAGCAAATTTAGGTTTAAGATAAATAGCAATACATAGTCAAGGAAAGATACTCAAAATTCCTACTAGATTGATATCCATTTAAATAAGATAATTCTTAAAAGATTAAAGAATAAAACATGCCCTTCTCATGAGTCACATTACTACGTTATTTCACCACTTGATGATACTGTGCTGACAAACATACTACAAATTTTAAACACAAAGCTAAAAAAACTGTCTGTATGGACTAGAAGTCAAGAGTATTTCAGTTTTTTTCTGCTTTGCTACTACCAGTTGGGAGGCCAAGATCTATCCAAATGACATTTAGTAGCACTTAGGATGAGAAAGGCAAAGAATCAGGGACCAAAACACAAAGAGGAGTAACAAAGAAGTTGTCACTGGGTTTCCATGAGTTCTGGGCATCTCAGGGTAAAATTGGATATTAAATTAGTTTGATATGCTCTCCTAGCTCTAGAAGTTAACTTTAAGAAGATTTTTCCAATTGCTGTCTCAAGTATTACAGTTTTGATAAAGCTGTAAATATCAAGAGAAAAAAATTCAAGTAACAAAAAAAATCACATAAATAGAAAATATTCAACTTCTATGCAAATATTAAAATAAATCAGAATGGAAAATAACTTCAGAGCAAATCATGCTCTATAGTTAGAGATTATAAGAAAGAGCCATTGAAAAATATGTATTCAATCAAATCAGGGAGGATTCCAAATATAGTGCTTTAAGTTTACATAGTTCAATGTGCAAACTTTACACAATGGGGATGTTTCCCCTACTCTTTCTGGAGGTAAACTTTCAGAAGAGAATGGAAGGAATCCTAAACTTGTGGAAGGCATAAATTTGAATAGCAAATTCATTTTTCTAAGTCAAAATCCTGGGTAGGCTGCAAACAAAGAAATACTGTGGTCTTGTATATAATTTAAAAACATCTAAAAGACTGGCATCACCTCAACTGTCCAAATTTAACTTCTTATGACTATAAATAAGGGTCAACAAATATTTCATTTGCACATAGAGAAAAAAAGCTGCACATAGGCGTCTTTTTCAAATTTAACTTACATCATTACGTATAACCTCCCTGGAATCCGCTAATAAGTCCATCAATCTTGAAACACCTAGAACACAGTGTGAAAAATACTGGAAGATCAAAAATACAAGTTGTGATTCAAATCGTAAACAATTTATTACACATCATTTCGATCCCTTTCTTTAGGAATGATTCTCATTTTTAAATCAAAATGTTACAAGGAAGATGAGTCACTTACCCATGGGACTGACTAAAATAATTTGCTGCACCTGAGGACCTAAGTGTTTTAAAAGAGAAGTAAGAAGCTTCACACCAGGCCAGCGAACATGGAAATCAAACTCCTGCAAGATAAGAATTTAACATACTGAACATCCATAATTTACAGTAAAAACAAACAAGAACATTTAGCAACTTAACAGTGGTACCAAAAACTACAAACAAAAATTCAGCAAACTTTAAGAAATAAATTAATAAAAAAAAGTTACTATAAACTAATCAAACTTATTCACTGTTACTGACTAAACAGTCTTTTGTAAAAACAGAAATAAGCTGACAGCATTTTAACAGAGTATATAGGTCTTAAAATAGGCATGTGAATCTCTTGCAATGATCCAACAAATTTCACTACCTTACAAAGCTATGTAAGGGTCTCTGGTTCAATTCCCAGTCAGGAAACATGCCTCAGTTGAAGGCCAGGTCCCCAGTTGGGAGCGCATGATAGGCAACCATACATTGATATTTCACTCCCTTTTTCCCTCCCTTCCCCTCTCTTTAAAAATAAATAAATAAAATCTTTAAAACAAAACAAAAACAAAAAACACCGGTATGCATATTATGCTTCGCCCAAAGGATGACAGAAGAAGCTTATTAAGATGACAAAAATAGCAAGGTTCTTTATTTACCTCCAATAACGATAACAGGAGAGTGACATTTTCTTGCTGCTTAATGAAAATTTCTGTAAACTGGCTTCCCAAATCCTCACTTTGTCTTGTGGAATTTTCTTCTGTAATATTTAAAGATAAAGCATTTCAATATCAATATGATGCTATGTTATGTTAGTTTCCTTTTTTTGAAGTAGCTAAGCAGAAATGATAATTTCCTTGGAACAGTGTGGCAAGTAATGCTACCACAATTATGCTGAAAAAACATATCTTTAAAGTAATTTTCAATGCCATTTAAATTTCTATTCTTTTTTATTATTAAATTTATTGCGGTAATGTTTGTTAATAACATTATATAAACTCAGGGTGAACAACTTTATAATACATCTGTATACTCTACTGTGTTCTAACCACCTGAAGTCTAGTCTCCTTCTGTCTTTATGCATTTGACCCCTTTTACCCTTTTCGTTTCCCTGTTCTTCACCTCTGGTAACCACCATTCAGTTGTCAGTATCTATGAGCTTGTTTTTTTATTTGTTTTGTTTGTTCATTTATTGCGTTTTGTTTTAGATCCCATATGAGTGAAATTGTATAGTTCTTGTGCTTTTCCATCTGACTTATTTTATTTAGCATAATACTCTCAAAATCTACCACCCATGTTGTTGAAAATGGCAATGTTCTAATTTTTATTCTTTAAATATTTAAATATAAAATAGTTATCAAGGACATTTTTAGGTTAAACTTCTAATTAGGGTACAAGGAAACTTACTGAGGTGATGGAAATATCCTACCTCTAATGTGATTATGGTTATACTACTGTGTACATTTATTTGCCTGAACACACAGGAGTATAAAACCCCAAGAAGTAAATTTTACTGTATGTAAATTATGCCTCAGAACTTCCTGCCCTAAAAACATTATTAAACATATAGTCCTTACTGACAATGTTACTGTGTTACATAATTAAGTTATAAAATTAACCAGTCTGTTGCAGATTCTTCAGTATCTTTACAAAAACAAACAAACTGAATGTATATAAAGTTATTTGACAATAAAATCAGAACTTGACATTTAATTTCTCATTTATTCTTTAAAGGGCTTTCTAGCTGTTCTTAAAACTTAAAAGTCTTTAGATTAAACTACTTGTTTCAGTGTACATTGTCAAAAAAATATAAAGGATCACTAAAAATTACTAAAGCAACAGCTGCCAAAGCAAATTATCATTTAAAATCTGTCTATACTATAAACACAATTTAGAGATGGCAAATACGCTATTCCTCATTCCCTAACCCACACCAGACACAGCCAGTTGTTCACAGCATCTGCTGCACATCAGAATCCTTTTTCACATATTAGTCCAGGCAGTGACTATAAACCAATGAAGCTAGCAATCAAAATCAAACCTGTTTATTATCCCTCAAACAGTTCTCTTTTAAATGTAAGATTTTATATTAATATACTTTAGAAATGGAAAAACCCCAACAGATGACAAAAAAAGCAAAGCAATCCAACAGTGATAGTGATAACTGGATCTAATTATCTGTAGAGGAGAGAAACAATAAGAGATCACAAGTAGAAAGGAGATGTTTTCCAATATTGATTAAGCATCCAAATATGCTGAGTTTATCCTTCAGAAACTTTAAGAAATATTTCCCTTATCTCTTGTACCCATAAAAGAAGTCATGTTTCTCAATCTTAAAACTACATTATTTAAAACAAAATATACTTTAGTTTTAAAAGAATTACTCCAGCCGCTGTGCTGAGCATACAATGTCAGGGAACGGGAAAGGGAAGATGTAAAAGGAGGTAAAAAAAAATCAAGGTTAAGGGCTTAGACCTTAGTGGTCATAATTGTATGGAACTGGAACAGCATTTGCTAATATATTTCATACAGGGGTATAAGAAGACAAAGGGGGCGGGGCGGAGGAGGGGGAGAGAGAGAGGGAGAAAGAGAGAGAGAGATTGATTCCAAGATTTTGGTCTGAAGAACTGAAAGGATGAAGTTGCCATTTACTGAGATTATAAATCCTGTGGGAGAAGCAATTCAAGAGTACAGAAAGAATAAGAAGTTTAGTTTGGTGTTAAGTTTGAGACACCTTATAAAAATCTGAGAGGAGATATAAAATAAGCAGCTGGATAAATACAAGTATAAATGTGAAGAGGCTTGGGTTGGATATATACATTAGAATGGCAAATATAAATGATGTTTAAATGTTACAAGACTGGATGACACAGGACCTCTATAAAAAACTTACAACAAACGTCACTCTTAATAATGAAAGACTAAATGCTTTCCACTTAAGATCAGGAAAGATGCAAGAATATCCACTCTCATCACTTCTAGTTAACATTATACTGGAATCTTAGTGCCATAGATAAGAAAAAGAAATAAAAGGCATGCAGACTGAAAAGGAAGAAGTAAAACTTTCTTTATTACAGGTGACATATTTACCTATGTAGAAAATCCTATAGAATCTACAAAAAAGTTACTCAAATTAAAAAGTGAGTTTAGCAAAGTTGTGGGGAATAATAGGTTAATATACAAAATTAATTGCATTTCTATATACTGGCAATGAATGATTAAGAGACTGAAATTTAAAAAACAATACCACTTGAAACAGCAAAAAAATTATTAAAGACGGAGGACTATATTTGATAAAAGATGTGTAAGACCTATAATCTGAAAACTCCAAAATGCTACTGAGAAAAATTAAAGACCTAAATAAATGTATATACTGTGTTCTTGTATTAGATGGCACAATACTGTTAAGATGCTAGTTTTCCCTAATTCAATCCACAGATTCAACAGAATTCCAAACAAAATCTCAAGTCAATTTTTCAAACAGAAACTGACAAACTGATTCTAAAATTGATATGGGAATGCAAACAATTTAAAAAAGCCAAAATGATTTTGAAAAAGAACAAAGGACTGAAAAAGTTGGAGGGCTTACACTACATGACTTCAAAATTTATTCTAAAGTTACAATAATCAAGACAGTGTCAATAGGCAAAAGAACTGAAATACACACCAGCAGAATAGAAGTCCAGAAATAGACCCATTACCTCAAAATGGATCATAGACCTAAATGTAAAAGTAGAAATGGACCACAGATCTAAAAATAAGAATTAAAAGTATAAAACTTTTAAAAAATCATAAGAGAAAATCTTAGTGATTTTAGGTTTGGCAAAGATATCATAAATAGAAAGCAAAAAGCCCAAATTATAAAAGAAAAAACTGACAAACTGTACATAATCAAAAGTTAAAATGTTTGATCTTCAAAATACAATGCTAGGAAAATAAAAAGGCAAGTCACAGACAGAAAGAAAATATTTGTGAAATACATATCACAAAGGACTTGTATCCAGAATATATAAAGAACACTTACAAATGAAGTATAAGAAGGTAAATGACCTAGTAAAAAAACCAAAAAGATTTGCATAAACACTCCACCAAAGAAGAAAGATACGCAGATGGCAAAAAAGCACATGAAAAGTTGTTTAATATCATTATTCATTATGAACACACAGATGAAAACAACCATAACATACCATTTCATACCTATTAGAACAGCTAACATTTAAAAAGACTGACCATTACCAAGTATTGGGGAGAATGTTGAAGAACTAGAACTCTCAAACATTACCAGTGGGAATGTAAAATGGTACAACTGCTCTGAAAAAAGGTTTGATATTTTCTTATAAAGTTAAACATACACCTACTATTATCGCTTAGCCATAATATTTCTAAGTATTTACTCAAAAGAAATGAAAATAAATGTCCACACAAAGACTTGTACATGAATTATTTATATAAGCTTTACTTGGAACAGCTAAAACCTGGAAATAATCCAAATGCCCACCAAGAGGGGAATGGATTAACAAATTGTTGTATATTCACACAAATGAACACTACTCAACAATAAAAAGGAACCAACTACTGATATACAACATGCATGAAAATAAAAATAATTATGCTAAAAAAGTCAGACCAAAAAAAACAAAAAGACAGTATATACTGTATAATCTCATTTATATAAAATTCTAGAAAAATGCAAAGTAATCTACAGTGACAAAAGCAGATCTGTGATTGAATAGAGACTAGAAGGAGGAGAGCAAGGTTACAAATATTTAAGTATAAGGAAACTTTTAATACAATCCTGTTCTAAGGCTCTAGGGTTCCTTCTGGTTTAATATTGTCAATTTAAAAAAGCTATTAGATAAACTACTTCCTTTAAGTATAAGACAGCACTTCTGAACTAGAGTCCTACAAAAATTAGCTAAGCAATTAGCTATTTTGGTGTAGCAGTAAATGAAGCTAAAACTACTATAAGCTACTACATTAATTATATCTAAAAGTTATAAATCAAAATTAGACCCATGAAGAATTAATCTATTTTACATGTAACCAAAGATATGAAACACATAAACAATATACTTATTTTAAAACTAGAGATGTCTATTTTTGTATCCTATATTTTATATACTCTATGCTATACTTATTATAGCCTGTAAAAGTAAATGACTTTTTATTGTAAGATAATGACAAAATAAGAACTAAATGGCCCATTATTACTACAGTGAAAATAAATCTAAGAGAGGTATATAGAATTAATGATTGCTTTTTAAAAAGTCCTTAAATACCCCTGAAAACATTTCAGACCTATTTATATGATTGGCTTTTAATTATATATGTATATATACACTTACTCTTCATGTGTATTTACAGTTGCATTTACAGGGATAAACAATATTCAAAAACATTTGTGGACCTTTTTGGAACTCTACCCCATATCAAGTTCATAACTCATATTATGGAGAGCAAAACTACTGTATAAAAAGAGATATTCTAATAAAAGTAGTCCTAACTCAGAATGAAGGAAGTATCTTCTTTTATACTGTGGTCTATTAGTTAAACAAACACCCCTATATTTTTTAAAGTTTGTCTGCATTCTTTAAAAACTCTTTATGTAAATTATAAGATTTAATAGAGAATCTAGTTAGAAAAATGGCCACAATTTATTAAATCTGAAATCTATGAAACACAAAAAATGAAAAGGAAAGAAAAAAAAAAAAAAGATGTATCCAAAACAAACAAACTGTTATTCTACTTACTAGGTGATACTACGTTAAGTTACAGGTCTCTGGGCTTCCGTTTTTAGAAAACAGAAAAATACTACATACCTGAAGGCTCCTATGAAGATCGAATAAGATAATGGACATAAAAGCACTGTAAATTTTAATGTTCCATACAAGTACGATGAAACAAGAATAGAAACTACTGACCTGTGCTACCCAACAGGGAACAGCTTAGCGCTTAGGTGTTTTCTGCTTTCAAACAAGGGGTTCAAATGTCACAAAACATAATGCTATATACACCTTAATAAGTTAGTTTCTTCGTTAGTTTTTTGCTAGGTATAGGCAACTCTGTTGTATATCATTTTAAACCTCCTGTAGATAAGGATATTCCATTCCTTATTTTATTTTTTCATTATTTTTAAATCTTCACCTGAGGATATGTTTTTATGATTCTGGGGGGGGGGGGAGCGGTGAGAGAGAGAAACTTCCATTGGTTGCCTCCTGTACACACCCCAACAGTGAACCAAACTACAACCTAGGTATGTGCCCTGATTAGGGATGGAATCTGCAAATTTTTGGTGTACAGGACGATGATCCAGCCAACTAAGCAACCCAGTCAGGGCTTCCCTTCCTTATTTTAAAAAGTTAAGGATTCAGGAAAAATGGTAAAACAAAATAAAATAAAACTTGGTAACTTTAATTTTGAGTTAAAGAAATATGAATGTTAAAAGTAAATGGACCTTGAAATAGACCATCAGAAAAAAAAGAAAGACAATATTGGTGAGTTTGATGAATTAATATAATATAAAAAATGTCAGTAACCAGACATTATTGTGCATGCATTATTTTAAAGTGTCAATATCAACATTTAAACATTATCTGAACTGAAATATTTTCCAGTTTTTATTGAATATGGGTAAAATTCCTACGCATACATATTCAAATACTATTTTTATTTTTAAATAAATTGTCTCAAATTTTCCCAGGAAGTACAAAAAAAATAAGTCAAATAGATTATTCTACAAGAGAAATGGCTTTATTTTAGAGGCATGAGACTACTTTCTGTGTTCTGACAACAGATTTTAATAGTCACAAAAATAAAAAACAGCAATGTAAGATTATCCGATATTCCTCTTTAATCAAGGAACTCTTACATAGTGAAACAAAGGAACTTTTATACAGTGAAACAAATCTCAATCTACCAGCCAGAAGAAACATCACTTGACAGTGTCCTTTTGTATTACCAGAATTTATGCCTAAAGCATCATGCATATGCAAATGAAATCTTTTACCTTCAACATCATCTGAAAAGGTAGACAGAAATAAATAAATAAATAAGGATGATGATGAAAATAGTTTCTTATGTAGCAGAATTATCAATAAAATAAATAAAAGCTTAAAATGTAAAATAAGCAATATAATCTCTTGACAGAAGAGACTCATCTTCACTTTACTCAATAGCTAAAGATATGTAGCATATACTATATATTCAGGATGATGAGACAGATTTTTTCCAATAAATATTTCTAAGGTAAATGACTCTTAAATAAAATTCATTATGTCAGGTAAGAATTACCTTCTGATAAAAATTTAAGTTCCCATTTTAATTTTCCTTAAAGTAAGTGATTCTAGTACTGTTTCTCCACAAGGATCATTTTTGGATGTTGAATTAAAAATAAAGAGCCAAAATACATAAAGAGAAACTAAAAACTGAACTCTGAATATGATTATGTTATAAATTTATAACCAAAGAAAACCACCTAACTAAAATTATTACTGCTATATGATTTTTTAAACAGAAAAATCACCTGCTATACACTAACTAGAAAAAGAGATAATTTCTAATCTGAAACAGCAAAAAAAAAGCTCTTTAATGTGTTATAACAGTGTGTTGCACCTAATATTCTTAGAGAAATAACTAGACAAAATAAGTACCTTTTTCTTCAAAGTATGTTCTTGTGTGTACTGTATTTAAGTACTGTCATGTGACTGACAGCTTCTTTTTCCATTGGTAGCAAATTGTATTTACTAAAGATTTCTCACCCCTGAGAAATTAATAAAGTTAATTCCAAGCTAGATATCACAAATGAATGAGGTTTAAGAAAAAGGATATCTACGTCTAAGAAATTTTGACTATTTAACACAACCCAGTTTCAAATGCTCCTATTACTGATATTCTGAGAAGTTAATAGCTCCATGTATTAGTGTTCTCCTTTTATTAAACAAAAAAAAGAAACTGCAAACTCAGTATCATCTACATTTCTTTCTGACTCATTTATGCAGAATTTTAAAATATCCTATAATTTCAGTCCTGGCTTGCATAGCTCAGTGGATTGAGTGCCAGCCTGTGAACTGAAAGGTTGCCAGTTCAATTCCCAGTCAGGGCACATGCCTGGGTTGCCAGCCAGGTGCCTGGTTGGGGGCGGACAAGAGTGATGTTTCTCTCACACACTGATGTTTCTCTCCTTTCTTCCTCCCCTTCCCTCTCCAAATAAATAAATAAATAAATAAATAAATAAATAAATAAATAAAGTATTTTTAAAAGATCCTATAATTGCAGTATAAATTACTTATAAAATGCATGCACACGTCCATCATTCTGACCGCCTAGAATAATGAAAAACCCACTATGTCCCACTGCAACAGCCAATCTGCTATGAGGAATGCATTCCTCAATAGCATTGTGAAATGTTATTCAATGCATATGTTTTTTTTTTACAATATATAAACAGAATGTACAGATTTCCAGTCAAATGTTTCACATACTGACAATAAAATAAAGTTAATGACAGACTACCTCATTTTAAGTATGCAAGTAACTTGAAAAATAAAAGGAAAGAAAGGATGTACAAAGCAATGTGTGAATTTCAAAATGATTCATATATATCATGTCATACCAAACTTTCTAAAATTAGCAAATTGCTATTCTTTATAAATTAACATGAGTCCTATGGTAAAAGTTTAAGTATTTATTATGGAAAAATTCTTCAGGCTGCTCACCAGATAACATAAAAAAAACTGTCTGATTTTCAATCAATAGCCAAAAATGATTATTTAATTCAGAGATTACTAACATTCATACGTTTACCTGAAACTAAATACCCAAATATTTTTTTTTAAAAGAGTAGAATCTAATTCCATCTCCAAATTAAATACAAAGCAATCATTTTAAAGATACTTTTCTGGAACTAAGCATATATCTTTCCTTTACTGATTAAAAAAAAAGAGAAACACAAATAAATTTGTAAAATAAATTCAACTTTTAAAACCAGAACAACTGGTACAATAGTTAACTTTATGTACAAAAAACATAGTAAAAAACTTACCAACTTCTTCTTCTTCATCATTAGATATTATATTATATAGTGTGTCCAAAGCATAACCTATTATTTCAGAATCCGAACTGGAAAAAAGAAATTATTACATTTATACATTGCTAGATAAGAGTGTGGACTGTTATGACCATTGTTAAGACAGTAATTTAGCAAAATTTTATAAAACACTAATTTCATTTCTAAACATTTATCCTGCTTTCAGCTCCGAGCAGACGAAGTGCAAACTTCTTTGGTGGTCTCGAACACGAATCCGGGTTCATCAGACACCGGCCGCCTCCACCATGCCGCCGAAATTAGACCCCAACGAGATCAAAGTCATATACCTGAGGTACATTGGCGGGGTAGTTGCTGCCAGATTTCCCCTAGCCTCCAGATCGGCCCCGTGGGCCTGTCTCCCAAAAATGTTGGTGATGACATAGCTATCGCCAAAACAACCAGTGATTTTAAGAGTCTGAGGATTACAGTGAAACTGACCAATCAGAACAGACAAGCCCAGATTGATGTAGTGCCTTCTGCCTCTTCCCTAAGCATCAGAGCCCTCAAAGAACCACCACAAAACAGAAAGAAGCAAAAAATAAAAATAAAATTAAATTAAGGAAAGTGGAAATAGCACTTTTGATGAGATTGTCAACATTGCCCGACAGATGTGGCACTGGTCTTTAGCTAGAGAACTCTCTAGAACCATTAAAGAGATCTTGAGGACTGCCCAGTCTGTGGGCTGCAATGCTGATGGCCACCACATTCATGACATGATAGATAACATCAACAGTGGTGTAGGTAAAGGTTTATTCATAATAGTGAAAAAGTAGAAGCAAGCTAAATAGTTAAATGTCCAATAACAATAGCAACAAAAACAGTACGGTAAAACCATACATATAACAGCAATAAAAAATGTACTTCAAAGGATGTTTACTGAAAACATCCTTGATATAATGCCAGTAGGAAAATACTGAATATAAAAATTAACATACAGAATGATCCCATCTAGCAAAACATATACATTTATGTCTTTATATATTGAAAAAAAATCATAAATTTGTAAAATAAATCCACTTTATTGTTTGTTTATTTATTTTTTTAGAGAGAGGGGAAAGGAGAAAGAGAGGGAGAAATATCACTGTGTGGTTGCCTCTCACTTGCGCCCCCAACTGGGGACCTGATGTGCAACCTAGTTATGTGCCCTGACTGGGAATCGTACCAGTGACACTTGGCTCGCATGCCGATGCTCAATCCACTGAGCCACAGCAGCCAGGGTTTAAATACACTTTAAACCAGTAAAATTAGTTCAACCCAGGAAATGCTATGGGTGTGTTACATTTACATCTATGTTTTGTGACAGATATACATAATATTTATATAAACATAATAGTGTTATCTCCAGTTGAACTACTAGAGTTTGTTTCCCTGTTTCATACTTTATTTTCTAAAAAAAATAAAAATACCTTACAGTAAACATGTACTATTTATAACAAGAGGAAGTATAATATTTTGTAGTCATTGATAAATGCAAGATGGATGATGATGGCATTTAGAATGAAAAACAAGAATCAGATACCAGTCACAAAGATTCAGCAAATACAAAGAAGTGATTAGGAGTGATAGATGAAAGCACAGATGAGGGACAAAGGGGTTCATAATGAGGGGATGTAAATCTCCAACAATGTGGGTTTTAAAATTATTATTATTTATCATTTTGTTTTTGAGAAATTCGTGGGACATCTTTTATAAACCTTTTGAGAAACTAGGCATAGAAGGGAACATCCTTGAAATGACAAAGGGAATCTATGAAAATGCAATGCTGAGAAACTAAATGTTTTACCCCTAAGATCAGGACAAGATAGAAATGTCCCCTCTAACCACCTCTACCCAATACTGAACTGTAGCTTCTAGCTAGAGCAACTGGGCAAGAAGAGCAAATAAAAGACACACAGACTGGAAAGTAAGAAGTAAAACTACACCTAATCACAAATGACATTCTTGTATATAGAAAATCCTATAGAATCCACTAAAAAACTATTTGAACTAGTATATAAATTCAGCAAAGTTGAAGGTGACATACTCAATATAAAAAACTCAAAACTAAGTGAAAAAACATTGTGTTTATGGATAGGAAGATATAATATTGTTAAGATGGTAATATACTCCAACTTGATTCACAGATTTACACACCCCTATAAACGTCCTAGCTGTTATTTGTGCAGAAATTGACAAACTGATCATATAATACGTATGAGAATGCAAGGGATCCAGAATAGCTAAAAACAATTAAAAAGAAAACAAAGTTGAAGAACTCATTTTTCCCTATTTCAAAACTTACTACGAAATAACAATCACCACTATGTGGCACTGGCATAAGGACAGACATATAGATCAATAGAATAAAGTCTAAAATAAGGCCTTTTATTTCAATTGATTTTTGGCAAGGATGTAAAGACCATTCGATGGGGGGAAATGGTCTCTTCAACCAATGGTGCTGGGACAAATACACATCTACATGCCAAATGATAAAAGTCGGACCCCTACTTCAAACCATATGCAAAAATTAACTCAAAATGGGTATAAGACCCAAACATGAGCTAAAGCTATAAAACTCTTAGAATAGGCATAAATCTTCAAAACCTTGAAATTAGGCAATGATCTTTTAGATATGACACCAAAAGCAAAAGAAAATGATCAAACAGATAAATTGGACTTTGTCAAAATTAAAAACTTTTGTATTCAAAGAACACTATCAAGAAAGTGAAAAGGTAACTCAAAGAATGGGTCTTGTATCCAGAATATAAACACAAATCAACAATAAAAAGACAAATAACCCAATTAAAACTGGGCAAAGATTTGAATAGACATTTCTCCAAAACACATAGACAAATGGATCAATAAGTGCATGAAAAGATGCGCAACATCGTTAGTTATTAGGGAAATGCAAATCAAAATCACAGTGAGATACCTAGCTATACCCTTTAGAATGGTAATTTAAAAAAAAAAGGGCAATAACAAGTGTTGGTGAAGAGAATTTGGACCTTCATACACTGCTAGTAGTATTGTGAAATGGTGCAGCCTCTGTGGAAGAGTTTGGTCATTCCTCAAAGTTAAGCACAGAGCTAACACATGACCCTACAATTGCATTCCTAGGTATAAAACATGTCAACACAAAAACTAGTATATAAATGTTCATAGCTGCATCATTCATAATAGCCAAAAAATAGAAACAGCCCAAATGTCTATTAACAAATGAACAGAAAAACAAAATGTGGTATATCCACAAATGGAATATTATTCTGCCATAAAAAATGATGAAATACTAATATATGTTACAACATCGATGAATGTTGATATGTTAAGTGAAAAAAGCCAAACAGAAAAGCCACATATTGTATGATTCCATCTATATAAAATGTCCAAGATAATCAAATATATAGACAGAAAAAGGATTAGTAGTTGCCAGGCACTGAGGGATGAAGGAATAGGGAATGACAACTAATGGATACCTGATTTCTTCTGAAGTGATGAAAATGTTCAGGAATTAGATAGTAATGATGCATGAATTTGTCTAGATACTAAACCCACTGATGTGAACATTTAAAAAAGGTGACATTTATGGTTATATAAATTATATCTCAGTCTTAAAAAAACCATTGAGGTGTCATGCTTTGGAAACAGCAATGAGAAGTAGACAATTTTCAAGCCCTGAATGTGTGACTTAGGAGAATAAATAGCTCTTCTCAAGGTGGCCGTAAGGGAAGCAGACACATAGACCCACAGAAAATTTTAAGCCATGCCAAGAAAGGAGACATAGCTCCCTGTGAGGCAGCACCAGTGGTGAAGGGGATCACAGTGTGTTAGCTGGACAGGCCAGGAGGAGCACAGAACAGTAATGAAGATGAGAAGTGCAAGGAGATGGCTACAGAACATAGACCTCTGCACTGAATGAAGTTAAAAAAGTCACAAAACACTTTGAAAACAGAAGACAATGGACAAGTATGGGAGGCAAATGGAAAAAGAAATTTAGCACAAGAAAGAGAATGAAACACAAGAGGGCTCAGAGAAGTTTGGCATTGTTTGTTGTCTACGAGGAGCTACAAAACATCCCGCCACCTTTAACATGATACAGTTATTAGTTCATACATTCACAACACTGTATGGTATATTTATCTACTTCTAAATATGTGCCTGGGACACAGTAAATGTGAAATAAATATTTTTAAAAATGTATTTCTTAACCTTTGTATCAAAAGTATCTGCACATTTATTTTTTGCTGTGCACTAAAATGATAAGTGCTACTTTATGTAAGAGGTTGCATTCTATTTTTCATATTGAGATATTAGTCATTTCATTACTAACTTTATAAGACTCAGTAAGAACATGACACATAAAGATACAGGGAATGAAAAAGAAAGATCATATGCATGTATAATAATCACACTAAAGTGTTTTGTATTTTCTTTTTTTGAAGTAGGATCCATTTTCTCTAACCTGGAATACTGTTTAAGAGCTAACTAACTTAGGTTAATACATTATTATTTTTTAAAAGATTTTATTTATTTACTTTCAAAGAGAGGGGAAGGAAGTAAGAAAGAGGGAGAGAAACATGCAATAGATACATTGATAGGCTGCGTCTCACAAGTCCCCAACTGGGGACCTGGCATGCAACTCAGGCACGTTCCCTGACTGGGAATCGAACTAGTGGCCTTTCGATTCTTCGCACACCAGCCAGGGCTGTATTAGTTTTGATGCTGTAACAAATTACCACAAACTTAGTGATGTAAACAATACAAATGTATCATCTCACAGCAGAAGTCAGAAGTCTGAAATGAGTCTCACTGGGCTAAAATCAAGGTCTCAACAGGGCTACCTTTCTTTCTGTAGGCTGGGTGAGGGGAGGGGGCAGGGAGGATCCATTTCCTTGCCTTTTACAGCTCTAGAAGCTGGCTTGCTTCATCTTCAAAGCCAGCAAAATCAGGTGGAGATCACTTCAGATCACCTCATTCTGACCTCCTCTTTTGCATTCCTTCTCCACTTCTAAGGAGCATTGTGATTATATACACTGGGCCTACCTGCATAATGCAGCACTATCTCCCTATATCAAAGTCCTTAATTTAATCACATAGGCAAAGCTCCTTTTGCCATCTAAGGTAACATTCATACGCTGTGGTGATTATGATCTGAACATCTTTGGGCGGGAGGGGCATTATTCTGCCTGCCACAGTTATCTACTTAGGTGTTAATAACACAGTCCTGAGACATCCAATGCATTTATTCAAATACATTAGAACCAGTTGGCTTTGAAAGGTAACCCATGTGGTTTATACTTCTTGTGGAGAAAAGGTTCTAACTGATATGAACAATCAGCTTGGCATTCCTGAAATATAACTGAAAGAGAGGCTATCAGGTTAGACAGACAGGTAGTATTAAATTCTTTAAAAAACTGAGACGTCCGACCAAGATGGAGGCCTAGACTGACACAGTCCGTCTCCCTCCACAACTAAGAAGGACTACAACTACTGCAAAACCAGAAATAACCAGAAGTTCCAGAAAATAAAGCTACATGGAAGTCCAAAAATATGAAGTTATAAAGAAGTAGTGCTTGTCCAGACGGGTAGGAGGGGCGAAGCTGGGGCAGAGAGATCAAGCTGTGCTGGTGATGGCAACAGGATGGTGGCAGGACGGTGGTAAGCACAGACACCTGTATTTAAGGGAAGGCGAAAAGCGCCTGGGGAGCACCCCTGGCTGCAGACCAAACCCATCAGCTTGTGATTCCAACACCGGGGTAGGCAGACCCCCATTGCCTTGGACTGTGAGGGCCAGAGGGCGTGGGGCTGGAGGAGGCGGCTTCCAGTTTCTCAGTGGAGAGAGAACGGCAGAAATCCATCTGGGACACCGGCCCCCACACAAAACACCACAGTGTGGTGAGAAGGGTTGCTTGGTAGTGATGAGTGCATGGGGCCCCGCCCCCTATAGGGCAGGAGATGTGACAGCCACACCCAGGAAACAAAGGTAAACACAAACTGTCAGGATGGCAGGGATCATGACAGAGATCCCAATCACACAGCTGACCAGTCAGGAAATATATGATCTATTAGACCAGCAGAAGCCCTGGCTGGTTTGGCTCAGTGGATTGAGCGTCGGCCTGCGAGCTAAGTGTCGCTGGTTCGATCTACCAGTCAGGGCACATCAGAGAAGGAAAACCCTGACTCCAAGAAACCTCCGCTGCCTTGCGGCATACCTCTTCAGGGGAAAGGCTAAGGGAGTAAACCCCAACAGAAAATCCGGAGCTGGAGTCCCTAAGGCGGTTTGACGTTGTAGTCAACACCGGCAACTCCTGCGGCGCACCTGAAGCCAAGCTGTATTGACTCCGTCTTTCCCTTAGACCCTTCAGCTGCAAAGAGAGGGGGGGTCTGCTGCATGGGCAACAGCACACCCTCCATATCACCCTGCCCAGGCTCTGTAGCTTCAGCTTCACTGGAGAGGACACTCCAGCGTCATCGTAAGACAGATACCGTGTCACTCCCGAGTCGGACTGCACAGCCATTCTCGGCGGTGCAGATAGACTCTTAAGAAGCTACACCATCGTCTCTCGAGACGGACGGCTGCCGACGAGACCAGCAGATAGGAAATCTTTCTGAGGCACAGTTCGGAGCTCTGGTTATAAGAAAGCTTACAGATCTAACAGCAGATCTTAAACAAGACAGGGAAGGAATGAAGGCTAGTCCTGCTGAAATGAATGAAAATACATACGAAATAAGTGGTGAGGGAAGGAAAACCAGGGATCAAATCAACAAATCAGAACATAGGAAAGGAACAAACAGTCAACCAGTGCAGAAAGAAGAAACAAAAAGGGAGGAAAATGAGGAGAGGCTCAGAAACCTATGGGACAGCTATAAGCAGGCCAACATCCAAATCATAGGGTTGCCAGAAGGTGAAGAAGAACTAGAGATTGAAAAATTATGTGAAAAAGTAATGAAGCAGAACTTCCCTAACTCGGGGAAGGAAATAGACTTACAGGTCCAGGAAGCACAGAGAGTTCCAAATAAACTGGACCCAGGGAGAAACACACCAAGACACATTATAATCAAGATGTCAAAAATTAAGGATAAAGAGAGGATCTTAAAAGGAACAAGAGAGAAGAGAACTATGTACAAAGGGGTCCCAATTAGACTATCAGCTGATTTCTCAGAAGAAACCCTGCAGGCAAGAAGGAATTGACAAGAAGTATTCAAAGTAATGAAAAGCAAAAACCTACAACCATGATTATTCTATCCAGCGAAGCTGTCATCCAGAATAGAAGGGCAGAGAAAGTGCTTCCAGGACAAAGTAAAACTGAAGGAGTTAATCAGATCCAAACTACTGTTATATGAAATGTTAAAGGGAATTGTTTAGGAGAAAGAGGATCAAAACTATGAACATTAAAATAAAAACTGTATCACAACAACCAAGAACAGAGGCTAGGGAATTGAAACAAAGGCAAACTAAGTAAGTAACGAGAGGGGAAAAAGAACTATAGGTATGGGGAACATATTGCGGGGAGGTCAGCTGGGAGGGGGAAGGGGGGAAAGGGAGGGAGATGATGCAGGAATTAAGCATAGTAGGAGGGAGTGGAGTAGACAGGAAGATGTTGAGAAGAACTATATGCACAACCAATGGGCATGGACTAAGGGGGGGGGGCAACTGGAGGGAGTGAGGTCACTAGGTGGAGGGGAACAAAAGGAAAAGAAATTGGGACAACTGCAACAGCATAATCAATAAAGCATATTTTTAAAAAATTCTTTAAAAACTTATATGCTTTGCTTTGTTTGAGAAACTTGGGCTCCACACTGCACTGAGCTGGTGAAATGCATTAAATAAGTGAGTGGTAGTAGATTAACATTTTAGACAGATAATTCTCACAATATATAGAGTGAATGGAAGGTCAAAGAGATCAGTGGCAAAGATTACAGTTTGAAGATGGTGGTGATTTTAAACTATTTCCAAAAACTCTTTGGTACACCTCCCTTCAAAAGATAAAGCCTAATTCTCCTCCTCTTAAGTGTAGGCTTTATTTATTAACATCCTTGTAACAAATATTGATACAGTGTGGTGGAAATGATGTTATGTGACTTCTGAGACTAAATTCTATAAAAGGCATTGTGGCTTCCCTTTAGTTCTCTCTCCAGGATTGCCTGCTCTTGTAGAAGCCAACTGCTGTATCATGAGGATGCTCAAACAGCCCTACAGAGAAACATGGTGAGGTACTAAGGCCTCCTGCCAATAGTAATGTGAATGAACCTTCACATTACTATCTTCCAGTCCCAGGCAAGCCTTCAGATGACTGCATTCCTAGCTGACATCTTGACTGAAATCTCACGAGAGACCCTGAACCTGAATCACCTAGATAAGCTACTTCTGAATTTCCAATCCACAGAAACTGTGGGATATTTTTTTTTGGAGCCACTAAGTTTTGAAGTAATTTGCTATGCAGCAAAAGATAACCAATACAGAAGCTATGAAAATGATTTAAGTGATTGATATTAAGAGCCAGAAGTAAGACCAACAAAGGAAATTAAGAAAAGTTCATGGATTCCAGCTGGTTTTTGGGCTTGATGGACATAATGGGTTAAGAAGAAGAATCAGTTCAGCACAAGTTCTCCAGTTTCTTCCTTGAGTGTAAGGTGCTATCAATTGGAATGAACTTGCGTCGAAAGAAGTTGAAGGGGATGCATGGGGTGGAGGGAAGGCAATTAGCAGATGGGCAACTAGAGATAAATTAATTTTGAATATTTTGAATTTGAGATCCTTGTGAGAGATTTTGATATGGTAAAAATGTCCATTGTGCAGCTAAAGCTTATAAAACACATTTAACTAGAGGTAAAATTTGAAAGGTATCCATACGCAGTTATTAATTAAAACCAGATGCACATATAATCTCTTAAAAGAGAAATTGAAAGAGCTAAAAATAAGCTGAGTAATATTTTTGTGAAGACATGTTCAGGTTTAACACTTCTATTAGTACAGTTTATTTCTTCAGAAAAAGCAAATCTGGATAACTGATATACCATAATATGTATACATTATAGAACAGTACATTATAGTATATCTAAGAATATCAAAATATCCATTTGCCCATTCAAATTCAAGAGCTTAGTCTTTCAAAATATCCATTTGCCCATTCAAATTCAAGAGCTTAGTCTTTAATTAGCAGATACTTCATTCCATTTTTATATAATGGAAAGTTTTCAACCCTTGAGGGCTGACATTGTTTGTCCTAATGCTTAGCATGGTGGTTTGCACCAATAAATATTTATTGAAATAACTAAAAGTAATAATTAATAGCTGTAATATATGCAGCATTCCTTGAATAGATACTCTAAAACAAATTAATTGAAGTTTCAAGAAAAATTAGGGAGAAAAATCATTGAAGAGACTTACCGATCTGTTTGTAACACATGGATGAGATGTTCCATAGCTTGAATACCCACTTCCAAGCGATATTTCTGCACAAAAGAAAAATGTTAAAGAAACTAATATCCAATTTAATAAACTTAATAACTAGTAAAGTGTTACAGACCTTAGATAATGATTTGAGGGCACGCACGGCATTTCTTCGATCATCAAGTAAAGTAGATGAAGCTACTCTGTCACAAAGCTTTTGAATCTGTCAAGAAAAAATAAAAGCATTAACAGAACAGAAAAAACAAACAAAAACATAGTTTTCCCCAAATTTATACCACCTAATTAAAAAAAAAAAAACCAACAAATGGGATGTCATGAGAATGACCTTACACAAATCTAAATAACTAGATAATCTCATTACAGAGATCAAACATTTTTCACAAAAAGTTGAAAAACAAAAGTAGTGAAAGAGAAGTCAAATAAAATAAATCATACAAATTGAGAAATTAAGAAAAATCATTAGTAGAACCAGAGTTCTCTAAACATGCCTATGAACTGAGAGGAGAGCATAATCCATTAGGGTTATGGTAGAAGATGGAAAGTTATTTCTAAAAACTTGTAAACAATACTTGTTTATATCATAAAATCACCCTATATTTGAACAAGAAAAGACAGAACTGTAAGTTTTGAGTGTACCTCATAATCTACAAGGATAAAAATATTTCTATTATAAAAGCTTTTAATAAATTTACAAGAATTAAAATTCAAATTGATTTTAAAATAAACGTTGAGCATTATTTACAACGAAAAAAAAACTGAAAAGAACTGAACTGTCCAGCAAAAGAAGAAAAACTAAATAAATTGTGGTACATTCTTTGGTGGAATACTACGCAGCTACTCAAAAGAATTAACTGAACTGACATGAAAATACTATGATTTAAAAATAGTGAAGTAAAAGGAAGCTGTAAAACTATATATAAATAGTGAACCTACTGAAGCAAAAGTATTGAACTGTATGTGTATGTAAATTTTCACTAAAAAAAGAAAAAATTGGAGACAGACACACAGATCAATGGAACAGAGTAGAGAGCCTAGTTCAGGAAGCAAGCACATGCAATGGACTAAAGATAGTTTATTCAATAAATGGTGTTGGGAAAATTGTACAGATACATGCAGAAAAATGAAACTAGATCACTTTCTAAAGCCACACACAAGAATAAACTCAAATGGATTAAAGACTTAAAACATTAGACCCGAAACCATAAAAACCCTAGAAGGAAAAACATAGGCAATAACATCTTGGACACTGCTCGTAGTAATATTTTTTCTGATATATCTCCTCAGGCAAGGAAAACACACAAAAAATTAAACAAATGGGACTACATCAAACTAAAAAGATTTTGCACAGCAAAGGAAACCATCAATAAACTAAAAAGACAACCCACTGAATGGGAGGACATATTCTCTGATATATCTAATAGGGGATTAATATCCGAAATTCATAAAGAACTTATAAAACTCAACACCAAAAAACAAATAATCCAATTAAAAAACGGGCAAAGGACCTGAACAGACACTTCTTCAAAGAGCACATACAGATGGCCTATAGACATATGAAAAGATGCCCAATGTCACTAATCATCAGAGACATGCAAATTAAAAGCACAATGAGGTATCACCTCACACATATCAGAATGGCCATCATCAATAAATCAACAAACAACAAGTGCTGGCAAAGTTCTGGAGAAAGGGGAGCCCTTCTACACTGTTGGTGGGAATGGAGACTGGTGCAGCCACTGTGGAAAGCAGTATGGAAATACCTCAAAAATTTAAAAATAAAATTGCTTTATGATCTAGTGATTCCACTTCTGGGAATTTATCTGAAAAAACCCAAAACACTAACTTGAAAGTATTTAAGTACCCCTATGTTCATTGTAGTGTCATTTACAATTGCCAAAATATGGAAGCAGCCCAAGTGTCCATCAGTAGATGAGTGGATAAAACAATTATGGGACATTTACACACTGGAATACTACTTGGCTGTAAAAAAGAAGAAAATTTTACTCTTTGTGATAGCATGGATGGACCTGGAGAACATTATGCTAAGTGAAATGAGCTAGTCAGAGAAAGACAAGTACCATATGATTTCACTCATATATGGAATCTAACGAATAAATTGAACTAAGAAGCAAAATAGAAACAGACTCAGAATAGAGAGCAGGATGATAGCTCTGGTGATGGGGATTAGGGGGTGGAGGGATTGAGCAAAAAAGGAAAAAGGAAATGGATATGGACAACAGTGTGGTAACTGCTAGGGAATGGGGGTGGGTGGAGGTGGAAGAGGGTATAAAGAGGACAAATGTAACGGAAAAAATACAATAAAAGATTTTTAAAAATCAGTAAGTTAAACATTTTTTAAATTTGGAATATTAAAACTATAAAATTTCTATAAGAAAGCATAGGAGAAAATATTTGTGACCTTTAATTAAGATTTCTCAGGTATATATTAAGAAAGCAATCCAAAAAGAAAAAGATAATAAATTGGGCTTTTTCACTTCTGCTCTTAAAAATATACTGTTAAGAGAATGAAAAGATAAGCCACAGACTGGATGAAAATACTTGGAAAACATCTGATAAAAAAGTTTTTAAAACCACTACACTCGGATCCTTTATAGTGCTAACAGTTACTATTTTATTAGAAGTTATTAATTTTTAAATGACAGTTCTTATTAAGATTTTATAAATAAGATTTTGGCATATCACTCAATTTTTTGTACTGTATGTATCTGAATTAATAGTATTTTCAAAATTATGTTCTGCAGATTTCTAGTGTCCAGAAGATATTAATAGATTTCCTATGACCACAGAACCAGTGGGAAACACAAGGTTATAGAAAAGTAAATAGGTTTCTGCACTGTAGGATTTCTAAGTCTTTACTATGCTGATTTGCATCTCTTCATACAGCAGATAACAGGATCATAACCAAGCCTAGCTTTACTTTTTAAATTTTATTCATTCTAACTGCTCACATTTAGAAATCATTTTTATCGTAAACTGTATTTATTTTCATAATTATACTGACTCCCCAAAATGGAAATAATAAAACTTTCTCTTTATTAAATAATTGGCTGATACTTTTCCTAGTATAATTTTTTTTTTAACCATTAGAAAAACTACAAGATTATCTTTTGAAAACAAACCTTGTCACCCAGGTTAAAAAGTTTCTTAGGCCAAAACAGTTCTAATAAGCATGATTGTAATTTCCTCTACTTGGATCTTGTACATCTTTAATTATTTTTTTCTAGGTAGTTTACAGCTGATACTATGACTGGGAAATCTTTTGTAGGCGTCCCTACTTTTTCCCAACCCTCAACCTCAAGCACAGACTTGCTCTAGATCTGGGATTTCCACCATCGTTTCAATACTTACTCCTAATACTAATGCAGGACTTGAACTCCAGCCTCAGCCCCATCTTTGGTTGATGTATAAAGTCTTATGTCAAAATATGAACTTCCATGTGTAGAAGCTCTTCAATCATTGTTTGTTGAATGTGGAAATGTGAAAGTTATTTAATGGTGGTGGAGAAACTTAGCTTTAGGAATACTGGAGGAAGATGATCATAACCCTAGAGTATAGGGGTTTCCTTTTTAAAAAAAACATTTTTTAAATTTTATTTTTATTTTTTATGTTAGAGAGAGGGTAAGGGAGGGAAGAAGAGAGGGAGATAAACATAAATTTGAGAGAGAAGCATTGGTTGAGTCCTTCTGTACGTGCCCTGACCAGGGGCTGAATGTGCAACCCAGACATGTGCACTGACCAGGAACAGAACCACTGACTTTGCATTTTATGGGACAATGCCCAATCAGTTGAGCCACACTGGATGGGTCAGTATTTGCTTTGTTTTTATTTTCAGTCATTTATTTTGTGTTTTAACATGCTAACATTTCAGCAGTTAGTTTTATACTTAAAATTTTTTAAAATAAATTTGAACATTTAGTTATTGCTGAGAGAGAGAGAGAGAGAGACAGAAAGAGAGAGAGAGGGGATGGGAAAGAGAAAGAGAGAAGCATTGATTTGTTGTTCCACTTATTCATGCATTCATTGGTTGATTCTTGTATGTGTCCTGACCAGGGATTAAACCCACAACCTTGGCCTATCGGGATGATGCTCTAACTAACTGAGCTGCATGGTCAGTTGTTTTTTAAGCTTTGAAATATACACAAAGATAGTAATCTCAGTTATTATGAAGATAAATAAAATGGCAATGAGGTTATTTTTACCT
Organism: Furipterus horrens; assembly: GCF_987537825.1. Classification (NCBI taxonomy): domain Eukaryota; kingdom Metazoa; phylum Chordata; class Mammalia; order Chiroptera; family Furipteridae; genus Furipterus; species Furipterus horrens. Next base: position 169,900,559 of record NW_028327172.1, read on the forward strand.
AACAGACTCACAAAATTAAAATTAAAATAAAGTAGCACATACCAAATGATTCCATTGCTATGAAATAAAAAATAGGCAAAACTAATCTATGCTATTAGAAGTCAGGATAGTGATTACTCATGGGGCATGCAGTGAACTGAATGAAGCACAAAGTGGACTTCAAGGGTGCTAGCAATGTTCTGTTCCTATTGATCTGGGTGATGGCTATCTGGGCTGAGGTTTACATATATGACATGTGCACATTTCTATCTACATCAATAAAATTTTTATAATAGAACTATCCAGGACAAAGATATAAATTAGTGAACCTGCTTATATTCTTCAAGAAGAAATGTAACCTAAAGAAGTGGCAATTTGACAAAAATATTACAATTTAAAATGTTCAGACCCTTTCAGCCAGGCATTCCTATTTCTAGGAATTTATCCTTTAAAAATATGGCCACAACTACACCATACTATATACAAGAATGTTCTTTGTAGCAATATTTTTAATAGCTAAAAAGGAAATCTGCCTTACACCCTGTAAGGATATAATAATGTCTGCTACAGGGAAGAGGGCCCTAACCTGACCATACTGGCACCCTGATCTCAGATTTGCAGCGTCCAGAACTCTGAGCAATACATTTCTGCTGTTTATTTTAAAACACACACACACACACACACACACACACACACACCCTCTCTAAAATCAAAAACACAAAACACTAAAGGTTAATCTATCAGCCAAAGAACAGTGAACTAACACATGGTACATATCCAGGGTGGGGCAAAAGTAGGTTTACAATTGTTTGTATAAAAAGTAATACAACATGGCTAAGATGGTGGCTAAGACACGCTTCAGCTTCTTGCACAACCATAAGGATTACAACTACCTCAAAACAAAACTCATAACTATCAACAAATGAATCTAAAAAACAAAAACAAACTAAGTAACCAACTAGAACAGGAACAGAACCACAGATACGGAGATCATATGGAGAGTTATCAGAAAGAAGGGGTAAGGGGAGAATGGGGAAAAGGTACAGGGATCAAGAAGCTGGTGTGGCTCAGTGAACTGAGCACCGGTCTGTGAACTGAAAGGTTGCTAGTTCAATTCCCAGTCAGGGCACACTGCCTGGGTTGCAGACCAAGTCCCCAGTTTGAGGCATGCAAGAGGCAACCAATGGATGTATCTCTCCCTCTCTTTTTCCCTCCCTTCCCCTCTCTCTAAAAGTAAATAAATAAAATCTAAAAAAAAAAAAAAAAAAAAAAGAGGCAGCATAAGTGATAGATACAGAATAGACAGGGAGACATTAAGAATAGTAAAGGAAATGGAGAAGCCAAAGAACTTATATGCACAACCCATGGACATGAATTAAGGAGGGGGATGGGAATTGCTGAAGGAAGAGGGTAATGGGCAGAGGGGAGCAAAGGGGAAAAAAACTGGGACAACTGTAATAGCATAATCAATAAAAGATACTTAAAATAATACAATAATTAGTAAATAATAATACAAGAATAAACTTTTTGTGTACTCATAACAATAAACATGCTTTTGCCCCACCCTGTACACTATATGAATGAAGCAGATTCATGTATACTAACAAGATGTTCAAGATATATTCACTTGAAAAAGAAAACTATGAATACTATGCTTAACATGAGCTCATTTTGATTTAAAACTACATTAATAACAACCCACTAGAATATATATTGAAAAATTAAGACTATGTACCACACTATCTTTTAGTGGGTTGTTGGAAATGTTCATTTTCTACATTACTTCCGATGTTTGAATTTTGATAATAAAAAGTATTACCTTTATAAGCAGAAAAGAGCAATAATGAAATAAAGTGAAATGGTTTATATTTTATTGGAATTTCTATGATATATTCACAACTAAATCTATCTTTTAAAGATCTTATTTTCACTCTACTGACCAAGAGTATAAAATCAGCTCTTAATTGATAAAAATAAACTACCATAACAAAAAGAATCTTTAATTTGTTCCTTGTTGCTTACAGGAAAAAGCACAAATTTTTAAGGTTATAATATACAGGTATTAGTCAAACACATTGACCACACATGTACATTTGTTCTTGTGCTATGCAAAATAGAGATATGGTCTCTAGCTACAGGAGCCTGCACAGGCAAATATTAGCATTTCCTTTTATAATAATTTCAAATGCCTGTTATTTCTGGGAATGATGATTGATCACAATTTTTTCTTTCTTTAGGTAATTACACAAACACAATTCCCTGGTCGGTGTGGCTTAGTTGGTTGGAGTGTCATACTGCAAAAGCAAAGGTTGCTGGTTCAATTCCCAGTCAGAGCACATGTCTAGGTTGTGGGTTTGCTTCCAGGTCAGGGCATGTATAAGAGGCAACTACGAGCAGAACTACCCTACCCTATGGATCACCTTCTAATCAGCCTTTTAGTGGAGAAAGCCAGACTTTTGTCTTGGTTAGACCTCTGTTTTCTGGCCTCAGTTCTAGCGGCTAATCCAATACCTGAACTAATAAACTAATTTTACCGAAGATGAAACTAGGCTCAGAAATACGCAATGAGGAGGGTGAGCTGGGTGGAGGGGGGTGAAAGGGGGTGAAGGGGGGGAATGGGACAATTGTAATAGCATAAGCAAAACATTAAGAAAGGAAGGAAGGAAGGAAGGAAGGAAGGAAGGAAGGAAGGAAGGAAGGAAGGAAAGAAAGAAAGAAAGAAAGAAACAATGAACCCAAAAATGCACTGCCTATTTGGTGGCACAGTTCAATTCTAACTGAGCTTCAGATGTATCACTCCAAAGCCCACATTTTTTCTACTATCCTACATTGCTTCCCATGCAGAGAAATGTTGGTCTGAGTCCTGTTGCAAACTACACAGAGACTGCAAAATGTTTTTGGTAAGTAGAGGAACATAGTAGTGCAGTGTTTAAAATAATTTTTAAGCCAACATTTCAAAATCTAAAGATTTCATAGAAATAGAAAGATTTCCACTTTTCTTGAAAAAAATTATCAGCTTGCTAATAGCTCACACTGTATTTCAAACAATTTAAAAAGCCATCAATTTTAAGAGTCACCATTTTTTAACGTATCACCAAGAAATAATGCCAATTATAAGATACAACCTGATTTTAGAGATGTTTAAATGCTAATGTGCATCTCAGAATCATTATAATCTGTAATATATAGTACTTACATGCCAGCTGTGGTCTTAAGTTCTTTGTATTTTTAACAAAAAAGACACTATTTTACTATCTGCATTTTAGATCTGAGAAACAGTCACAGTGGGTGACTTGTCCAAGTTCACGAAACTAGCAAGTAGTGGGATGGCATTGAAAGCTACACTTTCAAGTCAGGATATGCAGGCTCCAGTTTGATCCCAGACCTCTGCTCTCTTCTCTAATCCAACCTGCTTCATTGAACATGATGTTACCCAACTGATAGTGTTAGAATTTGAGTTTGTGACTCTTGCATTAAGCAATACAATACTATGTATGAACAAAAAGCAGTTTTAAAGAGAAAAAAGTATTTTTGAGTAAAATTTAATCCAGAGTTAGTTTTACTTAGAGGGACCAGAAAGGGATAACAAGGAAAACTCAAGAGATAAGCAGTTCTTCAACCAGCGCCAGCCGGGTGGCTCAGTTGGTAGGAGCATCATCCTATACACCAAAAGGTTGTGGGTTTTATCTCCAGCTGGGGCGCTTGCGGAGGCAATAGATCAATGTTTCTCTCTCAGATCAATGTTTCCATCTCTCTCTCTCTTTCCCCCACTTCCTCTCTCTAAAATCAATAAACATATCCTTGGGTGAGGATTAAAAAAGAAAAAAGACAGCTGTTCTTCAACTAATTCATATTATGCTAACTAGGTATAAAGTGCTCTGAGAGATAAAAACAATGATGAATTAGACATGGAACCTTTTATAAAGATGCTTTTATAGTCTATTAGAAGACAGTGTAGTATAATTAACAAAATCAAAAATCTAGTATTTCAAATAATTTCTAAGAAAGTAACTATGTTTTAACATGCAAAGTTCTCTAAGACATATCAACCAATGAAAAAGATATGCTACAGAAAACTATATTGAGGGTGAGCTTTCTTTCTTTCTTTCTTTCTTTCTTTCTTTCTTTCTTTCTTTATGTTTTGCTTATGCTATTACAATTGTCCCATTCCCCCCTTCATCCCCCTCTACCCAGCTCACCCTCCTCATATAGCACTATATCATTTATGAAAAAAAGATACATATCCTCATACAAATATATAATTCCATATTGCACAAATGCATGATTATACATAAAGGATTTATTCCCAACAAAGAATAGTGGTTATTTTTTGAAAGACAACTGAAATTGGAGGTAGTAGTCAAAGACGACTTAAACTTTACTAGTATTATTTGCCATTTTATATAATTAAAAAAATGAAGTCTTATTAATCAAATAACATCATGCAGCAGATGCAAGTGGTTATGTATTAAAACTCTTCTCTATTTTCAGTAATTGTCATATAAGATTCACAATTCCACTTACCAAGAAAAACGAAAAGGGCAAATAATCCCACTAACAACCAAAATTACAAACTAATAACCTGACTTTAATGTTTGTTTGTTTTGCTACCCAATGGTGCCACTTATTTTTTTATAAGTGATACACAGATGGGGGGAAGGGTGTCTAAGGGGACTAAATGGTAATGGGGAAAAAAATACAATAAAGATTAAATTTAAAAGAAAAAGTGATACACAAGGGAGACCAAAATGGGAATAGGAGAGGCTAGGAAAAGCAAAAAGTGAGATGAGGAATGTGAAAATGAAAAACCACTGAAAAGTAAAAAGAAAAAAAAGAGAAAGTGACATAAAACTAGTATGTTGAAGGAATATTTAAAATTTAACAGACACTGCCCTGATTGGTGTGAGTCAGTTGGTTGGGCATCATCCAGCAAAGCAAAAGTCTGCTGGTTTGATTCCTGGTCAGGGCACTTATAAGAGGAAAGTGACTGATGTTTCTCTCTTTCTCTCTCTCCCACCCTTCCTGAACTCTCTCTGAAAATAAGTAAAATCTTAAAAAAAAATTTTAACAAACACTGACATAATATAGTTCGCAGTAATTGTTTACAATTCCTAATATAAATACATATTTATTTTAGTATTCAGTAACTATTTGACTGATATGTAAAAATGAAGGGCAGGAATTTTAATTTAAGAAATTTAATTCACTGTGGGAGCGGGGTAGAGGCAGAGGAGAGCAACAGGGGTAAAACTGGGACAACTATAATTGAACAATAATAAAATAAAATATAAAAATGGAAATTTAAGTCAACCATCCAGTCATTTATTCAGTTTATTGATTTTAGAGAGAGAGAGGAAGGGAAAGAGAGAGAAAGGGAAACATCAATTTGTTGTTCCATCTATTTATACATTCATTGGTTGCTTTTTGTATGTGCCCTGACCAGGAATCAAACCCGCTACCTTGGTGTATTAGGATGATGCTCTAACCAAATGAAGCTACCTGGCCAGAGCTCAGTCATTTATTCAACCAATATTTATCAAACCTTAATACCAACTTATTTGATGATATAACTTTGCCTTTATGAAACTTAACATATAGTTTCACCTTCCTTGGAGAGAACTTTCCCATCCATGACTGGTTCCTTATAGGACTAAAATAATTCATGTTGACCTACAGTATATTCATTTATATTGTTTAAATGGATAATAAATATTACTGTTTTAGGATACAAGAAAGAGCCAGAGATTTAATTTGTTTAAAATTGAACTATATAACTGAGATTTGACACACACACACAAAAGTAAAAGCAAGTCATCTTCCAGTTGACCTAAATTATTATAATCTTAAAAAAAAAGTGAGCACATTAAAAAAAAAAAGGACCAAAAGTTATTTTAGCTTCCTCAACAGATTGCATGTCAAGTTGCTTATTAGGGAAATAAATTAATATTAAGTGCAATATATGTGTTGTCTTTTACTATGGCATTTGTTTAGTTGTTCAAATCATTATAGTACGGCTCTGCAAAAAAAAATCATATAGCCTATTATCATGGATCTAATGTACTATAACTTTATCAATGAGAGGTAAAAAGTCTCAAATAACAAATACAAACATTGAACAATGCCCTATAAAGATTTGTAAAAGTAAAATTTTTCCAATAGATTTCATTCTTGTCATTTTGTAGAATGATTCTGCAGTCCACCTGTTTGTAACGTCTTAAATAAAATAGACATCTGTATTAAAAAAAAAAAAAAAAGTGAGAACATTACAAAGTCAAACACCAGCCTCTTTGGAGATCAATACCATGAATCTAACACAATCTATTTTCATTACAATTACCAATAAGTCAAACAGGTAACATACTGCTTCATTTATTTCTCTAAGAAATGAATGATGCTTTCCAAAAGGACATCCTTTTAAGTAAGGCATAATAATGAAACTTGTCTACCAAACAACCTATTACAAATGCTGCATCTCAAAGTCTAATACTACAAGTTTTCAAATTAAGGGTAACTTCTTATGCAAAAAAAATTTACGGCATTTCTTCCTGAAGTATAGAAAATAAGGATGCCTTCTGTCCATGACAAGCAACAAACAGACAAAGCAGTATAAGTAACAGGAGATAAATAAATAAAAAGAGAGAAATGGCATTTGCTATTAACAATTTATAAAAGAAATGCTTCGATTCTCTCCTAAAAGATAATCAGATTCAAGAGTGATTACCATTATTTATCAAATCATAAAGTACCAGGACTTATTTTATAAAATTTTTTTAGGTATTCAAAGGGAAATACTTCATGAACTCCATAATCTGACAACAATTAAGGACTTCTAAAATACAGCATTCCTTTAAAAACATATCCTCTAGGACAATTCTTCCCTAAGCATGTGCATCAGAACACTAGATCCATAAAGTTTTCTGGGGGAGGAGGGAAGGAAAGAGTCTGTTCAAATAAATTTGGCAAACACAACCTTATATCTCCATCTTGAAAATACTTGAAAACATAACATGGTGCTTGCTTAATAAAATATTGTATAAATGTTAGGTTTTTGTTTCATTTTTTTTATCATCACACAGAACACTTCTTTGTTAACAAAATTCCTTCCAGTACCTCTACTCACTTTCTTTGGAACATACTTTGATAAAGCTGAGGTATGTAAAATTTAAATGATTCTAGTTTTTTAGAAACACCCTAATTAATCTAATTAAATTTCTATAAAAGCCATGTAGTTTTCAAAAGAAACTATTTAAAAATATAAGAGACATCTTTGGTTGGATATAAAAGTGATGAAACACAAATCATTATTCTCTGACATTTACTGCAAGAGTCAAGAGAGAAAACACATACCAGTTATGACACTGGTAGAAAATGTGCTTGACAAAACCAAAACTATGTCTAAATTTAAATGCACACTCAAGTTTTTATTAAAAGAAAGTACAGCTGTGTCTATATTGTTAGCCCTTTTCCTTTTGAAGCCAGCTGATCAAAGTTTGATCTAAAAAGAGATGCCCTAACAGCATGTTAACTCTGCATACTTTCAGACTTCAGCCAACTTTCATGCCTTGGGATATAACTAGTCAAGGGAAAGCTTCCCTGTGATTTATCATTAAATGTGTTAACACCTGCCCTGGGATTTTCAAAAAACTAGCTTTTAAAAAGACATTAGTTGGAAGGTAGATGGAAAATTAAGCCTGTGCAAACATTCAAAAAATGAGTAGCACTTTTCTATAATTAGTAAAAATAATTTGTACCCAGCAAAGAATGTCAAGGGTTAGGAGGCTTTAAGCATCAGAAATCAGTGCCTTTCTCTACCAAAATTAAAAAGAAATAAAAATTAAAAGTTTTTGACTCTAAAATGTGAAAGGTTTGATGTGGATGAAATTTGTTTTGAAATCATGATATAAAAAGCATGTTGTTCCATTTACTACGGTGAGATCAAAGTGTTGTCTCAGTCCTGCAATACTGTGCAAGCGTTTTAGTGCTCTGTTCCTCAGTTTCCTAACTTGAAAAATGAGGGGGGCGTTAAACTTGCAAGAGCTGCAAAGGATCTTCCAGCTTTAAAATCCTATACTCAATTATGGACCATCTTCCAACTATAACAAAAACAACAAAAGAGTATCCTTCCCCTAAAAACATGTAATAAAAACTACCCTTTATTGGGCACACACTAAGTGTCAGGCTCTATTTCTTCTTTCACCTAATCCTCATTAAACTTACAAGAAGAGGCATTTTCCTTCTTTTACTCATAGGGTATAAGCCATCTTTTATCTGTGCAATCCATTTAGGGGTGGAAGACAAGTATAAATCAAAGTCCAACTCCAAAGCAAGTGGCAGTAAACCACAATTTAAAAGTTGGTACCCCAAACAAAAAATATCACACACAAAGGAAAAAGAAAAGCTAAAGAGGTGGGCTGTGACTATGACTATGGTAATCTGAAGAAGCACGATAGATCTTCTAATAGCCCAGCTCAGTTGCCTTGTAGCCATGTGGGAACCAACAAGAGAAGCCAAGTATCATCAGTTGTATGTTAGTGTGTGAATTCTCTTGATTTTCAGATGAGGAAAAGATTCATTACCTTTGAACTTCTGCTTTGAACAGTTCTAACCCAGATCTGTGAAGTTACTTTTAATATTCTATAGATTTCCAAAATTCCCAGATAAGTTTAAAATATGGCACCAGAAGTAAAGCCTAGGCTCTGAATAAAGCAAACCTTGGTTGAATTTTGGCTATACTACTCCGTTGTGTGACCTTGGTCAAGTTACTTTACCTTTCTCAACCTCATTTTTTCATTTGTAAAGTGAGGATACTATCACCCATCTTACACGGTGGTTAGGGAAGGTCAGAGCTTGGCAATAAGTTATTATTACCCTTCAGGATCCTAGTAACACAGAACGTGGTATCTATGCTCACAGACATTCCAGTTATGTGTATGAACACTACCCAAAGTTTGCCTTTAAAATGTCATACTGTCACTTTTCTGCAGACCTAAGACAGTTTATTGCTAAAAAGTCATACACACTTATTTCTAACAGACACTAACCAAACTTCACAAAGTTTATCGTAAACTTAAATTGAACCATCTATCAGACTGTTTTCTGTGGCTAACAATTTTTCTAACGTGACGCCGCAAATCCTGTTACCACGAATTCAGACTTCTTAATGAGGGGAGTGGAAGGGAAAGCGGGGGATGTGTCCCCCAAAGAGGTTGGAGTGCTGAAGATCCCTACAACTTCCAAATATTTCCCAAATGGCATTTCAGGAGCAGGTGGCTCTGTACCCTAAACTATCTTTTTATTCCTAGCAACATGCTCTCCCTTCACAGCTGAGTTTTAAACTCAGTCTTCCCAATGCCCCATTCCAGACGGCGAGAGGGAGCAGGACTTCAGGTTCTTCTCGGCCAGGGAGACACCCGCTTAAGGGAAAGAGGGAGAGGCCCTTGGCCTCGAGGGGCGTGGAAGACTGGTCAGGCCACCTCTGCCCTGGATCGATCCCTTCCTGGCCGGTACCATCCACGGCCCACCCTCCTCGCCAGGCCTGCGGAGCTTGGGGACACGGCTGTGGTTAGCAGGGCCGAGCCGCCGCCGTGGGGACTGCGCTGGGGGCATCAGGAAATAACTCGGGGGTTTCAGGAGAAAGAGGGAGGCAAAAGCATGTGACCCCACGGTGGGGCGTGGGAGTCCGCCGTCCCCCTTCCTGTCCGGACCCTTCCCAAGTCCCGGACCGGCCGCTCCTCTCACCGTCTCGGCTTCTGTGTGCTGGGGTCCGGCACTCTGACCCCCCATTACCCCGCGGAGGAAATTCATCTTGTCGTTCAGCTACTGGCTATACCGGCCCCTTCAGAAAAGAAAGAATAACTTCTCCTGCTCTCTGCAGGGACTGGTCCCTAAGCCCGCACTCGACACTTGGCGGCCGCCGTGACCACCACCTCCTCGGCGGCCGCTCCAGCCCCCTAAGTCCGGAAACACCAGCAGTCGCGATGCGCACGCGCGAAGACGTGGCATTACGTGGCGGCTCGAAGGGCGAAGGTAAAGGGGGCGAGAAGACAGGAGGAGGCCCTCAGGCCGGGTCCGCCCAAGCCCCGCCCACTGCTCAGGCACCGCCTTCCTCCGCAGGGACACGCCTCCTACTCCCGCCCCTCGTAGGTCGCTACCGCTGACCCTAATCATCCACGTGGTCGAAGCCCGGCCCTGCAGGCTACAGAGGATCCCGAGAGTGTGCGTGTTTGGGCTTGCAGTGTTCGGTTGTCGCCGAGCTGCACTTACTGCAACCTGTCAAATCTGGGGTCGCATTTTGTTGAGTCGAAAGTGCGATTTTCCTTCGGCCAACGTGACAGGTAAGGGATCCCGGCCGCTGGGAGGGTTTATTTGATTTTGCGGTTAGCAGTACGAGCGTTGTGGCCTTCTGATCCCCGTAAATTGTGTTTCTTTACGGGGCTTTGTTTGGTGGTAAAGAGGACGCTAGAGCCCCCTTATTCCACTGCCACGGGAGGGCGCATTTCTCAAATCTTGCTCCTCAAACCCGCTAACAGGTACACTGCTATTTTCAAGTGGTGTGAGGAGGAAACCAGTCGAACTCTGCATTTAGCTTACGAGAGAAAATACATTGATCTGTAGTGTCAGTTTGGCAGCCAATAGCATAATGTTTTATTATTAACTGTCAACCCCTGAATTACAGTGGCTTTATAGCATGAAAAATATAATATTTTCAAATCGGTATGCCTTGTTCCTTTCAAAATGAGATTGCCAGGTACACATGTTTCTGGAGTAGTCTTGTAGATTTCTTGAGCATAAAAGCGCAGGGTCTAGTTAGCCAACTGATTCATATACCTCTCCACTAGGATGACCCACAGGTTTCATATTTCCCAACCTCCCTTAAAGAAAAAAATCAATATGCTTCCTGTGCCCTGCCATGATCAATAGTACCACTAGTCAAATAATTGCCTAAGCTAGAAGGAGGAAGCTGGGAAGACCCTTAAACTCTGGATTTCACCCCCACATGTCTAGTAGTCAAGTTCTGTCATGTCTGTTTACAGTATTCCTGCAATAGGTCCTGTGCTCTCCATCTCTCTGCCTCTGAGATAGTTTATGTTGTTATCATTTTTCTCCAAGATTACGGCAATAGTTTCTTAAATAGTTTGTCATTATTCAGACCCTGACTTCCCTCCATTCGATTCTCCAGTTCACGCTCCGGTGAGCCTAGCAAGCCATGGCAAAACATCTGTCCATGACAGTCCTTGTATTAAAATCCTCCAGTGGTTGCCCATTCTCTTCGTAATGAAATCCAAACTCCTTAGCTTGCTATACAGGCCTGTTATGTTCTGTCTCCTGCTTATCTTTACAGCTCCTGCCTTCCCCACATAGTCTTGATATATATATACCCTTCCCTTTCTCCTCTTCATCAAGGAAACTCCTGCTAGTTCCTTAAGACTTAACTCTGGCATCTTCTGAAAGCTTTCCCTAAAATCTACAGATATGCACTTTGCAGTTGTTAGTATGTGGTAAACTCAATAAATGCTTATGTTAAGGGCAAGATTATGTTATTTTGTATCTCTGTGGCTTAGCACTATCTCATAAGAGGTGATATTGATGGATAACTGAAGAAAACATTAAAGGATATATGAATATTATGCTGAGGAGGAGGGTCCTTTTTTCATGTGTAAGGTATCACAAAGGCTATCGTAAAAGTTCCTTTTATAGTGTCAAGGTTTTAATCCTGGGTGGCTAAGATAATGGTGGGGGTCATGCTGCCAAAAATATTGTGCACTAAGCATTGTCCACTGCTTTAAAACTAGACACTTGACATTTAGCATCAGACATTTTCCATAGGGGCATTCTATTGCATCCTAAAAAAGGAACCAATCAATGCTCAGCAATTTTATTATCAAGTAATGTGTGCAAAGAACTTCACCCAGTCTCTAAGCCTATCCCTTCCTGAGCATCTCCTTACCTCTTCCCTCTGTTCCACTCTACCCCATCATCAGGAATAAAGCTCTAAGATGGAATGGGGCTCATTGGATGTCTACTCTATCTATTATTTGGTAATAAAAAGCAGTGCTTTTACATTTTAGCAAAATTGTTTAATGGCACTGGCCTTTTCAAAATGCCCTGCTTTGTTTTAAATTTGGTGAATATAGTAGGTCACTATGAGTTTTCCCTTCATTTGACTGTGTTCTTTCCTAACAGCATTCGCTGGGTGGGAGGGACTGTGGGCAGAAAGGATGGAGAACTGGGTGCAGAGGAGATGAGGTAGAGCCCCTAGATTTCCTCCTGACCTCTTAGTCTTGTCTTTCTCCTGATGTCTGGGAAAGGGTGGACCTGCCCATTACTTCTAGGCTCAAGAGGAGGCAGAGAAGATACAGTGGCTAATTTGTCCCTCATTTGGGGGTCTGAAAGGGGAGCAGAGGCATCATCACTGCGGAACAGCTGTGAAATGGACTCCTTATTTAAGAGAATTCACTTCCACTGATTTTATAGAGAAAAGTCAGGGACCATTTCCTGTTTCTATTTGTACTCTTTAATCATCTAGCATAATTCCTTTATCATGATAGATGCTTAAGAACCATTTGTTAAACAAAGGAGGAAAAATATGAAAAAATTGTGACTGCTTGACTAACACCATTATACTTCTGACTTTCATAAATCTAAACACTTAGGATAAGAATGCCATGGATCATAAAAATACACATAATCCAAAATTTTAACTTAGATAAGTAAAAATGATTTTTCTTTTCCTAAACTAAACCTGGCAACAGAGAACTAGCAAAAGCCTTTGGTTTTATTTTTTTATTTTTATTTTTAAATTATTTATTTGTTAGTTTTGTTTATTTATTTATTTATTTTTAGAGAGAGGGGAAAGGAGAAAGAGAGGGAGAGAAACGTCACTGTGTGGTTGCCTCTTACGCATGCCCCCAACTGGGGACCTGACGTGCAACCTAGTTCTGTGCCCTGACTGGGAATCGAACCAGCGACACTTGGCTCGCTGGCCGACGCTCAATCCACTGAGCCAGGGACAGCCTTTGGTTTTAAATTCATTTTTTAAATTGTTTCCTTACAATCCCCTAGTTCAGTGGCTGTCTTCAGTCGCCCACTTTCCCCATCCTTTCTTACTTTATAATAACAAACTCAACAATAACAATGGCAAGATTTCAATTTTTATGGCTAAATCATATTCATTGTACATATGCATCATTTCTTTATCCATCTATTGATGGATACTTAGGTTGCTCTTATATCTTAGCTATTGTAAATAATGCTGCAATGAACATATGGATGCATGCTTGTATATCTTTTCAAAATAGTGTTTTCTGTTTCTTTGAATAAATACCCAGAAGTGGAATCGCTGGGTCCTTCTTAGTCTCTTTGTCTTTTTTTTTTAAACAATAAAAGGCTTTTTATTTCATGTTCAGCTAAATATTTCTCCCAAAACCTAGTAGGCTTCTTAGCTTTGATTGCAATTAGTTCCATGTGCTAATAGCCACATTCAAAGTTTATCTTAGGTATAATTTTCAGCCTGATTTATTCTGTTTATAGCCTTTGTTTTAAAGTCTATTTTGTCTGGTGTAAGTATTGTTACACAGGCTTTTTGTTTTCTTCATTTTATTGTCATGAAATATCTTTTTTTCAACCCTTTACTTTCAGTCTGTCTGTGTCTTTTGATCTGAAGTGAGTTTCTTGTAAATAGCCACATACAGGTTTTTAAAGACTCGTCGGCAGCCGTCCGTCTCGAGAGACGATGATGTAGCTTCTTAAGAGTCTATCTGCACCGCCGAGAATGGCTGTGCAGTCCAACTCGTGAGTGACATCGTATCTGTCTCCTCCCGTGTTGAATCGACATCTTGCGATGACGCTGAAGCTACACAGCCTGGGCAGGGTGATATGGAGGGTCTGCTGTTGCCCATGCAGCAGACCCCCCCTCTCTTCGCAGCTGAAGGGTCCAAGGGAAAGACGGAGTCAATACAGCTTGGCTTCAGGTGCGCCGCAGGAGTTGCCGGTGTTGACTACAACGTCAAACCGCCTTAGGGACTCCGGCTCCGGATTTTCTGTCAGGGTTTACTCCCTTAGCCTTTCCCCTGAAGAGGTATGCCGCAAGGCAGCGGAGGTTTTTTGGAGTCAGAGTTTTCCTTCTCTGATGTACCCTGACTGGAAGATCGAACCAGCGACACTTAGCTTGCAGGCCGACGCTCAATCCACAGAGCTAAACCAGCCAGGGCCATTTTAAAGACTAGTTACTGGAAATCCAAAAATATAGTCAATACAATTATGCATTACTATCCATTAAGCAAACAGCACATAGCAAAATAAGTTAATAAAGTTGAAGCAGCAATTGAAATTCATAACTAAATAATAACAATATCAAATACATATTTGTGCTTCATATATGCTAGCCTCTACTTATTCCAAGTACTTTACATAAAGTAATTTACTTAATCCTCACAACAACTTTAAGAGATGGTGTTATCAGTTCCATTTTACAGGTGGTGAAAAAGGTACTCAGAATAACCTGGCCAATGTCAGACTGCTAGGAAGTAGCAGAGCTGAGACATAAATTGGTGGTTTGACTCCAAAGGCTGTACACTGAGGTACTTTTCTGTCTGATCTCTAGACCTGTGGAGGTTGCAGCTGATCTGAGGGATACTAACAAACTTTTCTTAAATATTGTTATGTATACATTACTGAGTACATAGGTTCAAGGTCATGACTAGCTGCGTGTTTGTATGTGACTAATGTTAAACCGTAGCCTTTAAACCATCAATTTGGTTATAACACATGCGATAATATAATATTACAACCAAACAAAGTCAGAAGTTGGCACGGTGGACCAAATGATAGTTACATATAATGTGGCCAAGAACACCAGAAGACGGCCTCTGGTTATATTCTACAAAATTCTGAATATTGCAGGAATAAATGCTCAGATTATTTATATGCTGAACAGCAATGTGAAAATAAGGCACAGAATATTTATTAGAAATCTCGTAATGCAGTTAGTGTCAGAACAAATAAAAAGGCATTCAGAAATCTCTACAGATGTGCAACTTCATTAATTTCAAACACAAACTAAAGGAAAATTCTAATGAAGACACAATACAGCTCCCTTGACAAGCAGAAAAAAAAAAGATGTGTCAGGTGCTGTGCATCCAAAATGAGTCACTTATCAAAATATTTTTGCAAGTATTGTGAAAAGTATTCCTGCCTTGAGCATAGCAGATTGTTTGCGATGACTGTTACAAATGTTTTGCAAAACCACCTATTGAAGACAATTAGTGTTAAAGACTTTTTTTGGTTGAATTTTTTAGCAATATCCATTTCTACTATTTGAAAAGAAATTTTTATTCTTTATGTTTTTATATTTCTTCATTTAATAGTTTCTAGATTGTAACTGAAAATAATTTAAAATAATGTATTATATAAATATAATAAATGAGCTCTTTAAAGAAACAAATAAATGTAGCACATTGCTCACACAGTTCTACACCTTACTTTTTCGTATTTAATATATCTTGAAAATTGTTCCATACCAAAAGAGGTATTTCTTATCCTTTCTTGTTCTGTTCCATGAAGTGCTTTTCAAGTTTTTTTTATTGAATTTATTGGAGTGACAATGGTTAACAAAATTATACAGGTTTCAGGTGCACAATTCCACAACACATCATCTGTACACTGTATTGTGTGTTCACCACCCAAGACAAGTCTCCATCCATCACCATTTTTTCCCAAAATATGTTTTAAAGCCCTAGGTGTTCCTTGGGAGAGGAGGGTGCAAGAAAGAGGGTTCTGCCCCTCTCCATCCTGCTCCATTTGATTGGCTTCATTTGTTTATACTTCCTATTTCATTTGAGAAGATTCAGAGGCTAAAATGTTAGCCACCTGTCTTAGGAGATATGAAATGTGGCCAAGGCAAGGACTTGGAAAAGGCAAGTCTCTCATATGCTGTAGAGTCCAGGGTTCAAACTCCTGCTCTACCTGTTTTGAAGAGAACAATAATAGTACTTTCTTGTGGTTATTGTTAGGATTTTGTTAGATGATATCTTTAGTGTGCTTAGCACTTTAGTACATGAAACATAGTTAAGTATGCACTAAAGGTTATGTTACTGAGCAAAGCAGGGCTCGTTCACATGGTGCCTTGGTGTAAGACCCACAATTAGTGTTGAGAAAAAACAGGTCTTTATTTACATTATTCCAACTTTGGCAGTACTGGGAGCACTTTAGCTGAGAGCCCTGTTCTCCCACAACACCCAGCACTTCCCTTGCTCCGCAAAAGGCTATAAAACAGAACCAAGCCCAATAGTTTCCTGTTCCTTATCTATCAGCTCTCTCCTTCAGGATCTGGGGTACACTGTCTTCAGCCTCTGTATACTAGTCCAGGAAAGAATGTGCTGTGTTACACTGGATCATGGTGAAGTCCAGGAAGGGCACAAGTCCTAAGAGAGTGCCCTCTCTTTGTATCCTGAGTCCCAAGAGTCCAGATGGAGTCTGGGTCTGTGAGACAGAGTCCTTGGTGACTTTGGAGTCAGCTGGAGCAGGCACAATCAAAGCAGCAGCATGCCTGCTTTCTTACTAGCCTAGGCTGCATGGGTGAATCCTGACTAAAACTGCAATGGCTGCTTCTCACATGGCCGCTACAACCTGCTGCTCCATCATGCTCCTCTAACATGCTGCTTCCATAATGCTTCTTGTGGCAAACAGGGGCCCTTCATCCTTTCAAACAGCACGGTTCCCTTCCTCATGGCTCCCCCATTTTTAAATGCTCACCCGGAGCACCATACCTCATTGTTACGGAAAGTTTTTTAAGCTGTACCATCCGCCCTCTTACTCAGGTGACAGCATTACTTCCCTTCAAGAAAGGCTCGGCTGTCATTGGTATGTAGAGTATCTTAAACCATTTACCGGCCTTTTACCTGGGCCATAGTACAGCTATTATCTAGCTACCAGCGTGCCAGAGATATGCAAAGTACCTTAAAAGCTGTACTATCTCCTTTCCAAAACCATGAGCTGTGGATACTTTGGGGATCACACCCCTGCCCCATTACAGTTGCAATGGAGGCCCAGATCATCTTTAGTGTGTATCATTAATTTCTTAACAACTATTTAAAAATATTACCCCATTTCCTGGCTGGTGTGGCTCAGTGGATTGAATGCTGGCCTGTGAATCAAAAGGTTGCTGGTTTGATTCCTAGTCAGGGCACATGCCTGGGTTGCGGACCAGGCACCCAGTTGTGGGCATGTGAGAGGCAACTTATCGCTGTATTTCTCACATGTTTCTCTCCCTCTCTTTCTCACTCCCTTCCCCTTTCTCTAAAAGTAAATAATAAAAGTCTTAAAAAAAAAATCACCCCATAACGGTACTCAACTCAAACTTCATTGGCTCATGTTACTGAAAAGTCTATTACTTTAGTATGGCTTAATCTAGGACATCAAGACAATCTCCTCAGGATCTGGGCTTTCTCTGTTTTTAGGCTCTACTCTTTTTATTGGTTTCTTTCTCAGGCTCCATATAAGGACAAAATGGCTGCTGTCAGTACCTGCAGACCTGTAATCTTCTAGATCCAAGTTCATTAAGAAAACCTAACCTCTCTCCTTAGAATCCCAGCTAAAGTCTCCTTATTTATTGGATCCGATTAGATCTTTTGTCCTGTGTTGGGCCAATTTCTGTAGTCCAGTGTGTGAGATGCTCTGATTGGCTTTGATTCACACGCCCACCTCTAAAGCAAGGAGTGGGAATACTCTCCTCATCTCAAAGAATGTGGCATAAAAATGGAAACAGGGACTTTCTCCATAAAAAAGCCGTAATATTCTGCCAAGAGAAAGTTTATCAGGATAGAAAAAAATAAAAGATGCTCGCTTTATCCCCTAATGGACTTGATTGCTGGCCAATTTTTTTGAAAAATATTTTTCTAGCCGTGTTACTAGCATATTGCTGGCATCAGTTCTGTTGCTCTGCAAAAGGTTCAAAAGATCATGTTGCAGTATTTAATAGAAGTACTTTTATATCGCTTCATATTTATATCTGCAAGCAAAGCTGTATCTACACCCTTTTTAAGAAAGTACAGTCCAGTTGTGTTTTTATTCTTGAGAAAACACAATAAACAGAATTGCTTACTTATGAAACACTTCTATTAGGAAATCCAATTTTCAGTTTCAAAGAACTTTTTATAAAACTCTACTGAGACAGATTTATCAGATGTAGGCTCTGACACTCTCGCCCTCTGTGGAGAATTTGACTGTCACCTCTCTACACCCACTGTCCTTCTCCTCCCCCCTCAGCTAGCTGAACAGGCAAGTCCCGAATAGCCAGAACGGGATTGGAGTTTTTACTGTCCTGTTCCAAAGCGAGACCAAATCCTTTGAAGTTCACTTTACTGGCTGATGCCAAGATTCCATGGAAGCTGAAGATGATTTATTATGGAGTCATTGCCACTTTTACCAGTAATCCATGGTCCCGAAACAAGTGGTAGCTGATCTGTTTCATTTGCCTGAGTCAGTCGCCCAAGTGACTATGGGTGGGGCGATGAGGTGACAGGGAACTCTGTAGTCTGTCTCTTGAGATCAAGGTAGATCAGGCTTCATGGCCAGCAGGATGGTAGCAGACCTGGACCAGAACTTTCAAAGTCAGCCCACACTTCCATGGAACCCCTCACTTCCCAATTCTAGGTCTTCAGTGAAGTTGACTATAAAGTGCCAGTGGCCTGTGATTGTGAACACACTACCCAGATAATTGGGATGGGCTCAGTAACTTGCAGCTATTAGGTAGAGTGTCTAGAACTGGCATAGGCAGGTGGCTTGAGGAAAGAAGAGGGAATTGAATGTAGACATAATTCTCTGCCAGCAGCTCAAGAGTCCATGGGCAGAGGAATGGAAGATATGAAAATCATGAGCTCAGAGAGGCAAAGCAATCTTCCTTTTGCTCTGTTTTTTGATGCTGCCTTGCCCAAGAAGGACCTCACAAACATCACACTAGTTGTGGGTAGTATAAAGAGCTAAAAGAGCTCTGGCTGGTGTGGCTCAGTGGGTTGAGTGTTGGCCTGAGAACCAAAAGGTTGCCGGTTTGAATCTTGGGCAGGGCCCATGCCTGGGTTACCATTTGAGGGGGGGTACTTGGCAACTAATGGATGTTTCTCTTGCGTATTGATGTTTCTCTCCCTTTCTCCCCCTCCTTCCCCTCTCTTTAAAGATAAATAAAATCTTTAAAAAAAAAATAGACCTAGAAGAGCTCCAGCCTGCTCTCCCCACCACCCTTTCCCTCCTTCTAATACCCACATGCACACATGGCCTTTCCAGGGCAGGGCCACCATCTTTGAGACCCAAAGTAGTTGACTCCTAAATAGCTCAGCATCCAACACCTCAATGGGTCTTGTCACAGACTGTCTCCTTCCTGGGGAGTATTGCCATCTAGGTCTGGTTCTAGTGTCTGGATCAGAGCAAAATTACTATATTGGTGTTTTGGTACTGATTTCATGGTATAATAAATACCAAGATCTTTTACTTTTAAAAGCTCAGAATTAATATCATTTAAAACAAATCAGTGATACTCCATATTAAACACATTTCATTTTAATAGAAATTAGCCATTTCAAATTCTGCGTCCTTTAGCTTCAGAAGAGTTGCACGTCTGATGTTTTTTTTTTTAAGGTTTTATTTATTTATTTTTAGAGCGGGGGTAAGGGAGGTAGAAAGAGAGGGAGTGAAACATCAATGTGAAAGAGAAACACCAATTGGTTGCTTCTTGTATGTGCCCCGACCAGAAACTGAACCTGCAACCCAGATATATGCCCTGACCAGGAATCGAACCTGTGACCTTTTGCTTTGCATGACAATGCCCAACCAATGAAGCTACATGGGTAAGGACTGTTTGATGGGTTTGGTCAGCCCAGATTCAGTGCCTTCCTGCACCTTCAGCTCTTCTGCCTGGAGCTTTTTAGAACCTTGGACTCTAGGTAAGCTGCTCAGCTCTGGCCAGAGGCTAGGGCTCCCT
The DNA here is from genome assembly GCF_987537825.1 of Furipterus horrens. Lineage (NCBI taxonomy): Eukaryota > Metazoa > Chordata > Mammalia > Chiroptera > Furipteridae > Furipterus > Furipterus horrens. The sequence continues at coordinate 169,920,510 of NW_028327172.1, forward strand.
GTTTTCTATTTTTCCCTACCTATCTGGGAAGGATGGTCTTTTCTGTTGGCTAACTCCTGCCTGCCCGAGCAGAATGAGCCACTTTGCTCACAGAGAACTTTTCTTTTTTTGTTTTCTCTTTAAGTTTTCTTTATTTATTCTTAGAGAGAGGGAAATGGTGGGAGAAAGAGAGTGGGGAGAGAAACATCAATGTGAGAGAGAAACATCCGTGGGTTCCCTCTCGAATGCCCCCACCTGGGGACCTGGCCCACAACCCAGGCTTGTGCTCTGACCAGGATGTGAACCAGCAACCTTTTGGTTTACGGGATGACGCTCAAACAACTGAGCCACACCGGTCAGGGCCCCTCTAACAGCATCTGTGTTTAGTAGGTGGGGAGATTGGGGGTTAGATAGAGTTATAGGAGCTGATAAATTAAAGAGAAGGTTTTAGGACTTATGTGAAATAAAGAAGAGGCAAAAGAGGAGAAGGGGAGAGAGTGGCAGAGAGAGACAAGAAACTGAATGAAACTGCTGACTAATATCTGCAGCTCTAGAGTGTTACACCCACATTAATATAGTTTTTGGGTTTTTTTTCCGGTACTTAAAAATAGCTCAGTATAGCAGAATACTGAAAACAGATGTAGTTGGTTTCTTGAACTACTGATTCAGCAAACATTTGAACCTGTGTCCTCTGTGCCAGGCTCTGTCTGCTATAGGTACTCTCTCAGGTGTAATCTCATTCTGGAGTGCTAGAAATTCTTATTATTTTAAAGAGAGAGGCCTGGGCTTCAGCATGCTATAGAACAGAAAGGCATGTTTTGTTTGCAAACCTAGACAGACATGGGTCTTCATTCTAGTTCTGCCGTTTTTGGACTATGTAGCCCTTGGCTGTGTCAGTTGTGATTTTCATGCCTTGCAACAGAAAACCAGAGTGTCTTAAACAAACCAGGAACTAGGCAGTGCAAGACTGATACAGAGGTTCTAATTTGCCAACTAGGATCTAAGTTGGAATCTTTCTGCTCAGCCATCGTTGGCTTCAGGCTTTCATCTTTGTGGTTACAAGCCAGCTGCTTCATCTCTAGCATTTCATCCTTATTCTGGAAAGGAAGAAGCGCAAAGGTGAAGAGCGAAGTTGTCATCAACTGATACCCATCCCCCACTCTTTTATATTGAACTAATGTCAGAATTACAGAAAGGTTGCAAAAATTGTATAAAGAATTTTCATACACTCTTCATCCAGATTTTTCAAGTGTTTTGCCCAGTTACTTAATCATTTTTTTTTTCTTAAATATATACATTTTCCTCCTGAACCATCTGGAGAAGAATTGATAGGCATGAGCTCCCTTTTGCCCCTCAAATACTTGTGTTTTATTCCTAACAGCAAAAACATTTTCTTAAATAATGTAGTGCAATGATCAAAACCAGGAAATTAACACTGAAAACATTGCAGTTATCTAATCTACAGACTTTATTCAAATCTTGCCAGTAGTCCCACTAATTTCCTTTTTGGGAAAAACAATTTTTTGGTCCAGTATCAAATCCAAGATTACACATTGCATTTAGATGTTAGATTTCTTCAGTTGCCTTTAATCTAGAACAGTTCCTCTGTCTTTTTTTGTCTTTCATGGTTTTGATATTTTGGAGAGTACAAGATAGATCAGTTACTTCGTAGAGCATCCCTCAGTTGGGGTTGGCCTGATCTTGCTTCATGATTCGGTTCAGATTGTTTATCTCTGACATCTCTGGCAGGAATAGCACAGATGTGCTGTTCTCACAGTGCATCATCTCAGGAGATAGATAACATTTTTGTCTCATTATTAATTATATTAATTTTGATCATTTGTTTAAGGTGTTATCTGCCAAACTTCTCCATTGTACAGTTTGTAATTAATAACGATTATTTCGGGGCCTGCTTTAATAATGATAAATATCCTGTTTCTCATCAAACTATCACTTCCTGTTTTAGCTTCCATTGATATTCTTGCCTGAATAATTGGTGGTTGCCAGTCTGCCTTTGTATAAAAAGCTTTCCAGGAAGCTTCATCTTTTGACTTCCACTTGTTTTGTTAAGCATCGTGTCCAGCCTTAGCTGCAAGAGAGCTTGTCAAATGTGCTATTGTATTGTTTTGTTTTGGAATGGGCATATTGCTATCCCCAAGAAAACTGGAGATCTTTTAGTAAAGAGAAGTAAATTAAACTGGGTAAGCAACTTGCCAACCCAAAAGTATCGTTTTAAGGATTAAATTAAATAATGTTTGTAAAACATCTACCGAGGAGCCTTAACATGGTTATGTAAAAATATCCCTCCCCAGCCTGTGGGAACTGGATTTTGTTTATTTTATTTTACTTTATTTATTTATTTATTTATTTATTTATTTTTGATCACTTGTGGTCACATAGCTAGTAAATGACAAAACAGGTCTGTAAACCCTAGGCTAGTCACTACACCATAGTTTCCTCTGCTGGTTTTAGAAATTCTGTGTAATCTCTTAAAACTTTTTGCATGTTTTGAGCTGTACAAGTATAACTACTTCTATACTGTAAAAATCTACACATCAATTTGTAGAATGGTCATATTTACTAGGTAAAGCCCGCATTGTATCTATCCGTCTATATCTATCCATCTATCATCTCTCTATACTTGATTCAAATTTCTTTATATTCGGGCATGCTCACTTCCTTATAGTCCAAGACAGTTCTCTTTTTGGGCAATGACTATTAATTCCCCCAAGGGATCATGATCTGGAAAGATCTGGGAGGGGAATATGTTCAGAGAATGATGGTGATTACTCAGCCTTATAAATAAACACAACTGCATGTTTTATTGATTATTTGCACTTTAAAAAAGACAACAGACAGAGAGGAAAGAATTATAGAAATCTTTTGTCTCATGCCAATGACAGGAATTGAAATTTTAAAATTTCCTTGTCACAGAGTCAGCATAAAAAAACAATTTTAATAACAATTGGCAGTAAAATCTCACTTCATTTAACTAAGAATTTTACCCTGGACATCATAGAATAATATCATACATGACAGAAATTAAAAATCATGGTAGAAAAGTGATAAATCAGGATACAAAATTATATATACCAAATGATCATAGTTAAGGTTAAAATATATGCATAGAAAGAAGCCTAGAAGGAAATGTAGTAAGATGTGCAGAGTGTTTACATTTAGGTGGAAGGATCTGGATGATATTTTCTTTCAACTGTTCCATAATTAACACTGGATAATTTTTTAACAAGCATGCCTTTAAAAAAATCACAAATAATAAACTTAGGAAAGATATTAGATAGAAACAGTTTTGGAAGAGAAGTGTCTGGAGCCCTGACAAAACTATTAGTGTGCTTGGGAGGAGAGGCCCAACAGGCTCCATATTGCTTGCAGCTGATGCCTGAGCCTGAACTTCATTTCGTTACTTTGGTGCCAGTTATTTTCCTCCCTCCCTTTCATTCTTTCTTCTCTTTATTTCTTTTCTCTTTTTTTCTTCTTACTGTAAGGTAGGTGAAAAGATTATAAGAAAGAGAGAGTTTTGTATAGTAGAAAGAAGATTGCACTTTAGAGCCAGACAGACCTGGTCATTGAACAAATATTAATTGAGCAGCTATCCTATGCACTGTCTTCGGCACTGGAGGCTCAGCAATGATTTTTTTAAATCGCCTTTGTGAAACTTACATTCTAGTGAGGGAAGACCAGTGTGATTTTAGGAGGTCCTGGAAAGACCCCGGGATCAGTTACAATACTTAAAATTATGCCCTAAAGGCCTAATTTAGCTTTTTTGAGTTGACAACATCTTGTTTTAAAATGCAGATATCAGTGGAAAGAGTGCATCATCATTAATTATCTCACATAGCCCAGGAGCTAAATGAGAGCCACGCTTGCAAGAATAAACATTTTAATTGAAGAGAGGACCATTAGGTACTATCCAGAAGGGGTAGACTTGAGTGGATTTCAGAGTTGGCAGTAGGAGGGTCCTGTGGCAAGAAGTAACTTAAGAAGGGCAAAAAAAAAAAAAAAAGAAAAGAAAAAAAGAAAAATAGGAGTGGTAGGGTTCTGGGGGTAAATTTTACCCTTAACGTGTGACTTTGTCTTGGGGAAAGATCCAGAAGTCTTTTGTGGTTTAGGTACCACTCTTCCTCCTTCCTTTCATAGCCAAGGTTTTTTGAAAGAATACCTTAGAACCAGGACATTCCTGAGAGATATATCTGTGACTTTCCCAGGTCCCTCACATTGTCAAATACTCCTAGAGTGTGCCATCTCTCTCACATAATGTACAAGATATAAATACATAAATGTATACATACATACAAATAGAAAAATAAATAGTAAGAAAAAATTAATAACGATTCCATTGAGATGTCAATGCAGGTCCTCTGTTTACTCAGTAGCTTGCCTCTTGATCACATTTTTAATTGCTGGTTCACTATCTGTCAGAGACCTCTGGCTCTCTGAAAATAAAATTTAAAATACGTAGATGCTGAGGTTTTACCATCATTTGTATTTGCATGTCTATATCCTCATCCTCCCTCGGGTTCACCCTTCACTTTAACCACAATGCTGCCTCTTATTTCTTTTATTCTGAAATTACATTACTTAAGGCTGTGAAGAAATTCTGTGAGAGTCTAGGGCCTCTTGTTTAAAGAAACAGAATCTTACAAAATAACTCAGGGAAAGAAGGGTCTATTGTAAAGACACAGGGGAATCTTCAAGGAAATCTTCAGGAGGTACAGCCCAGCCTCATGAAAACTGAGTTACATGCAGGTATGGTGTGTGTGTGTGTGTGTGTGTGTGTGTGTGTGTGTGTGTGTGTCTGAGAGAGAGAGAGAGAGAGAGAGAGAGAGAGAGAGAGAGAGAGAGGCATTTCATAGTCTCTTGTCTTTGCTTTTTCATGAGTTTGTTTCATTCTCTTGCTTCTCTCTGTGACCTGCTTTCTCTGCCGATTCACAGCCTCTCTGCTGCCAAGCTTGAAAGTGGCTTTGGCTTGTCACTGCCCAGACCCCAGCCTAAATGCAACATAACCTCACAGCTCAGCTCGTGGTAACTGACTCAGGACAACTCTGGGAATCTAATTGGCTCAGCTCGGGTCAGGTGTCCATCCTGGTCCAGTTAGGAGCTGTGCTTAATAAGTGGTACCTCATTATTATTGCCTGTGTTCCTCTTTATTTTGACTTACAGAGTGTAAGAGGGGTGGAAGGACAGGCGATTTGGTGAATCCTGTTGTGAGATCCTTTGTAATATTCTATTTTACCTGACTGTAGTGGTAGTTGGTATTATTTAATAACAATAATTACTACCGACAGATTTTTGTGCTAAGCGCTTTACATTTATCATCTCCATTAACTCTCTCAACCTTCCTACTTTCATCCCCTTAATGTAAAAGGAAAATATTGAAGGGGAGTAGTTAAGTAACTTGTCAAGGTCACAAGCTCAGTTACTGGGATTTGATCTGAGATTTCTGAGAGCTGTGCCCTCTCCTGCTTTTCCCCACACCAATCCATAGTCATATTATTGGCTGCTTCTGATACCTGCCATAGCTTTTCCCTGGTTCTTATTTTTCGCAGCTAAGTTGTCCCACTTTGAAGTACTTAATTTGAGAAAAGTGAATGGGTTACAGAGATCTACCCAGTAACAGTGTTTTCCAGTTGCTTCTAGTCTGTGACAAAGCTGTGATCTTGCCTGAACATATGCAGAAAAGGAGAGGCTGCCATCTTGGTTTCTTACGTTGAATTATGCACCATCCATCAGGAAGTGGTCCAAGCACTTTGCCATTTATATAAACTATCATTAATGTTCCATAATAGCTTAGTGCTTAGCGCCTGGCTCAATACCTGTTTCAGTAGTGGGATGTTCAACAAGCTTTAAGGTTTTGTTTTTCCATTAAACCTAATAGCCAACTTTAGCCATATCCTCTCATAAAATCGAAGCCAACAGTCATTAGAGCTGTTTTGTTATTACCCAAGTGTCTTTGTCCACTTGAGCCACTATGACAGAATACCATAGACTGGGTGTCTTATAAACAACAGAAATTTATTTCTGATAGCCTGGTTACTGGAGGCTTATGATCAATGTGCAGGCAGATTCTGTGTTTGGTGAGAACCCACTTCCTGGTTCATAGACTATCATCTTCTTGGTGGGAAGATGTGTCCTCACATGGCAGAAGGGACAGGAGAGGTTTCTTGGGCCTCCCATATAAGGGCACTAATCCCATTTGGAGACTTTGTGACCTAATAACCTCCTAAAGGCTCCCTCTGAAAGTACCATCACATTGGGTGTTAGGGTTCAAAATATAAATTTTGGGGGGACACAAATGTTCAGACTATTGCACCAACTTAAGAGTTGAAGGTGAGTTAGTGGAGTTAAAAGTAATCATGATTTAACAGGTTAGCAACCCTTGGAATATATGAATCTGTTAAAATAAGGAAACTTTTAAAATAAAAATGAATCTTTAAACTTAAGAAGATTCCCATAGAGAGGATCAACTGAATCGTAATATTCTGTTCTCCAAAAGATGTGCCTTCTTAAATCTCTCACAAATTACTGCCACCTCCAGCATGTTGGCCTCTAGGGGGCACTGTTTCCTCTCCAAGGCTATGGACCATTCACTAATGGCTGTCAATCAAGTCTATGGCTCAGCCTAACTAAAGCTGGGTTCTATCTGTGAGATACCACAGAGAAATAAACACAGAGAGTGAGAGTGATGTGAATCTAGATAATCTGGTTTAAAAGAAAAGTATACTGAGTCCCACCTTGCAGCTCACTGGGCATCCTGTCTCCCTAGCTTTTGGACTCTTGATGCAGATTAGACCCTCTTTCCTCCCAACATCCAGGAATCATTTACCAGGCTTGGTGCTAGGGGCTGGGGCAGAATAAAATGGAAGGTCCCGTCTCAGAAACAAGCCCAGTGAGGGAGAGGAGTAGTCACCTAGATTGCTCAAGACCAGGCTGAGAAGCAGGGCAAGGGATAGGTCCTGACAACCTTCCTCAGACCCACTGGCACAGTGCCTGGTTTTCTGGTTTGAAATTTAGGATACTTCCCTTCAGGCAACTGGAAAAGCCAGTGTTCGTGCTGCCTGTCATCTGCCAGACCCAATAAGCAGAGACAGGAACCGAATCTTTATGGGCGCTTCATTCAGATGGCCAGCAATCTGAGAAGAAGGCAGGTTTGTACCCTAACAGACCGTCTTAAATTCCATTATAAATAGAACCTTTTTATAAGGAGAAGAAAAGATTAGGTAAACAGGTTGGAATTCAGGGAAAAAGTTAATCAGATAAAAGGTGCAGTATTCTTTCATCTGTGTTTTGGGCATGATCTTATCTGTGCTTTATCTGTGTCCTGGGGGTGGTAGCCTCACCCTGGAGCACAGTGGCTCAGATACCATCTTGATTGCCTGCAGTCCTCCTGAGGCACAAAGGTGGAACTGCTATGGTCTTCTGGAGTCAAGGTGGGTCACACCTTCAGTTCATGAAACATTAGCTTTTTATATACATTGATTACTAAGTTTATTAGCTATTACTTGCAACTTAAAAATTTTCCAATATTTGAGTCCCCCATCCTTTCAGTTTAAACTATCCTATTTCTATGAGATCAGTTTCATATGGAAGTACTCACTTTGCTGTTGAGCATGTATTTTAGCATTAGGCAATCTGGTAGGGGGGCTTAGGAATACATTTAATTGCAGAAGGGGGCACATTGTAAACAGCAACAATACTGTAAACTACAATTCTGAAAAAAATGAAACAAACAAAAACAGCAACAAATACCTCTCTAAGACCAGTAATACTAGGCAACCAGGAGGTTAGTTAGACAAATCAACACCAAAGAATTCCTCTCTTTGTTTTATGTTGGATATGACTACATTTACTTTTTTTATTTTATGCTTTGTGAGCTGTGAATTACCAGTCAGGTTGAAACAGCAGAGCCTTTAACTTCTTCATATCCATGATTATATCTTAAAAGGAGGTAGTCTATAGCAGCATGATTCTCTTAATACTGGTTCTCTAACTTGTCCTAGTTCTTGACTAATGGCACTGATGGCTTGTGAGGTGGCATTCAAAGTTTTTGCCGTAGCACAAGCTAATCTACTTATTTCTACATTCAGATAGGTTATTGTGGCTGGCATTGCAAATACAGTGAAAGACACATAATCAGCAGTGCTAAAAAGGTATAAATCACTGTTACAATCAAGTGCAAGGGATAGTTCTCATAAAGCCTGGGTGGGATGGGGCTTCTGAGGCATAAACACGGTCATTCTTCCCAGAGAGCATAGCCCCCCAGACCTGTTTGCTGGAACATAGAAAAAGGCAGTTCTTCAACATATTAGAAACCATCCTTCAGGCAATTTAACGTGAGCAGAAGTACAAGATACATTTGTGGTTGTGGTGCAATTTATCTTCACATCTGCTGAAAGCACAAAACAGTTTTTAGTGCAGTTGACAAAAGTTCCACACTATCTGGGGCTACATTAGCGAGCTTTAAATAAAACATTTCCCTGTCCTTTAGAATTATCACAGATCCCCAGTTATAAATACCAGAGTAGGTCATTTTCTTATTGATATGCTCACAGTATAATTTCAAAGGCTTTCCAAAAGAGTATAAACACTTACAAGACATGAAGTGAAAGCTTGTTCAGCATAAGTTCCTCCTTCAAGACAAAAGTCAGAAATGTTTAGAATATATTTTGCTAAATATACCCAAACATTTTCATTTTGTTTGAAAGGGTGAGCTGTCCATAACATGGGGTTAAACAAAAAGTAATGAAAAGAACATAAGTCATTGTTTTCGAGAGATGACTATCCGGTCTTCTTTTGGTTCAGTGGTCCATTGTTCCTCTGGTGCTTTCTTTGGTGTGATGAATCCAAGGTTTTATTCCTGCTAATTTCACCCTGGTTGGGGAGGGAGGAGTGTATCCCAAAGTCCAGTCCACTTTTCTTGCATTTGGCTCTCTGGAGATCCTGTCTTCCATGTTTTGAGTAGAACCTTGTTTCCAGGCCCAAAGGAATGTAGTGAACCTGTGAGGGAGAGGTCCCTAATACAAGCAAGGTCATTAGGTACAGCTAAGGTTTGACTTAACTGTTGTACATATTTCTTTACCTTCACTTCTTGATCTATATAGATATCCTCCACCCTAATCATAGCCTGAAATGGTCACCCATACACAATTTCGTAAGGACCCAATTGAATCCCACTTCAAGGAACCACTCTTATCCTGAGCAGGGCAATAGGTATAGTTTGATCCCAATGGAGATGAGCTTCTTGACACAGCTTAGCTATATTTTTCATCAAGATGTGATTCTTCTCCTCTACCTTCCCAGAAACCTGAGGTCTCCATGCCCTGGGGAATCTCCACTTGACTCCTAAAAATTTACTAACCTTCCATGTAATTTCTGAAACAAAAGCAGGTCCATTATCTCTCTGTCTGCTGCCAGAGAGGCCAAAGTGAGGGATTATTTCCTTCAGTAAGGCTTTCACTACCTCCGAGGATTTCTTCGTTCGAGTGGGATAGGCTTCTACCCATCCTGAAAAGGTGTCAACAAAGACTAACAAATATTTCTACCCTTAGACCCTTGGCATCCGGGTCAAATCTATTTGCTAGTCCTCAGTTGGACATGGCCCTTGGTATTGTTTCCCTTCTTTCTTTTGGTGGGGATCTGTCCCTGGGTTGGTCTTCTGGCACAAAACACATCAAGCAATTATTTTTTGTATGGCTTTAGAAATTCCACATCCTGTGAACCACAGCTTGATATAGGTGGTTAATGAGTCTCTTCCCTAGTGAGTGGCCTCTTGCAAATGCTTCACGACTGGCTCTACTAAATGTTCAGGAAGCAGTGTAACTCCTTTCTCATTCTTTCCCCATACACTGTCAGCACCTTCTCCATCAAAACACCAACTCTTAGCTTTCTCTAAGTCTGCAGTTGAACATTCAGGGTCAAATTATGACAAGTCCAGAATAGGGACCAAAGGCATTATAAGTGTTCTTTTAGCAGCCTCTTTCACTCCTTGATCAGCCATATTATTTTCTCTAGCCATTGCAGTGTCCTCTGTCTGGTGTCTGGGGCGGTGCGTAACTGCCATCTGTAAAGGTACCTGAACAGCTTCTAATAATTCTAAAATTTCTGCTGCATGCTTAGTCTCGTTTTAAAAAATATTTTATTTATTTATTCTTAGAGGGAAAAGGAGGGAGAAAGAGAGGACAAGAAACATTGATGTGTGAGAGTTGCCTTTCATACGCGTGCCAACTGGGGGCCTGGCCCACAACCCAGACATGTGCCCTGACCAGGAATCAAACCAGTGACCTTTTCACTTGCAGGCTGGCGCTCAATTTACTGAGCCATACCAGCCAGGGCTTAATCTCCTTTTTTATTGGAGGTTAATAGTCCTCTTTCCTTCCAGATTGAACCATGTGCATGCAAAATTGGAAAGTGTACCTTGAGTCAGTATACACATTCACTCTCCTTTCGTGCAGTAATTCCAGTGTCCTCGTCAATGCAATCAGTTTAGCTTTCTGGGCAGAGGTTCCTGGTGGCAAAGCCTTGGCCTCCACTACTCCTTCAAGAGTCACGACTGCATAGCCAGCCTTTCCGTTTCCTTTGTCCATATAACTGCTTCCATCTGCATATAGAGTCCAGTCTGCCTCTTCTAGAGGGTGGTCCTATAAATTAGTTTTGTTAAGATAAACCTCATCAATTATCTCAGCACAGTCATGTATTAGTGCAGCCAAGTCAGGCTCTGGGAGAAGGGAGGCAGGATTTAATTTACCTACAATTTTGAGGGAGACGTTAGGATTGTCAGGAATTGCTTGGTACCTGCCCATTCCTCCAGCTGTGAGCCACAAATTTCCCTTTTGCCCCAGCAGGCTCAACACTTGGTGGGGTGCATAAATGGTGATAGGCTGGTTCTTGATTTCTGATTTCTTCCAGCCAAGGATGTGCTTCTCCCTGCTCCCTGCATGATCGCATGAGGAATTGCCATGTATGCTCTGGAGGGACCAGCAAGTGAAGCTGTTGTTCCTCTGGAGCAAAAGTGATCTGGGTGCGAAGTTTTTGACAGCAAGTCCCTTCCCAGAAGAGTTATCGGACACGCAGGAATATATAAGAAATTATGAGTTAAAACTGTATCTTCCATGGCACATTTCATGGATTTCAAGAAAAATTGGGTTTTAGTGCTTCCAGAAATTGCGGTTGTAATTACAGCCTGACGCAAGGACTCAGAGGTTTATTGACCACAGAATATGTTGCTCCAGTATCAATCAAAAAAAGTCTACAGTTTGTCCCTCCACTGTTAGTCTTACCCGAGGTTCCTGGGGGGTGACTTTAATAGGTCGTTGTAATGGGAGAACCTCTGGGCACTATCAGTCATCATTGGAATAATTTCCTTTTCCCAGCATAACTCTCAAGTTCTCAGGCTCTGGCCCCTTCTTCTCTTGCTTGGGACACTCATTTTTCCAGTGCCCCTTTTCTTTGCTGTATGCACACTAATTGGTGGCAAGTGTTTAGACTAGGGCTGGGTGCCTCTTGCCCACTGATAGAATTGCCCTGAAGCCTGTTCCAAGAAAATGGTGGCTGCGTGGGCCTTCTGCTCTCTGCTATTATAAACTTTGAAAGCAATGTCTACTAATTGTGAAGGATTCATGCCTATCCCTCCCTCTAACTTCTGGAGTTTCTTTCTGATGTCAGGGGCACTTTGAGAGATAAAGCTCATATTCACCATTCTAATATTTTCAGGGGCTTGTGGATCCAAATCAGTATATTTTCTATTGACCTGGTAGATTCTTTCAAGAAATTCAGAGGGATCCTCTGTGGGCTTTTGTTGCACTGCCTGCACCCAATTCAGTCTTTTCTGCTTAGGGACTCCTTTCCTCATTCCCTCAGGGATGCACCTCTTATAATGCTCTAAGAAAGAAGGCCATTCCCATTAGGGTCCTAGTTGGGCTTGGTTAAAGGTATTGCCTTAGCCCTGGCTGGTGTGGCTTAGTGGATTGAGTGCTGGCCTGAGAACCAAAGGGTCACTGGTTTGATTCCCAGTTGGGGGCGTGTGAGAGGCAGCTAATAGGTGTATCTCTCACACATTGATGTATCTCTCCCTCCCTTCCCCTCTCTAGAAGTAAATTAATAAAGTATTTTTTTAAAAAAAAAAGAGTAAGTAGAATCTTAGAATTTCCAAAGGACTCAAATGTGAATCATATCTTGTTACATATATAACCTGTCTGAGTCTGTTTCTTCATCTATAAGGTGGAAATAATAATAATAGAACTGACCTGATTAGGACTTCTGTGAAGATTAATGAGGATTAAATATGTGAGTAGTGATGTGTGTGCATTTTTGTATATACCTGTCCACCTCTCATCCACGTGTCTCTGTGTGTATAAAACTTTAAACAGTGCCTGCCATCTAGCAAGTGCTCATTATTCTAAACACTATTCCTGTGTTCAATAAGTGATAGATATCATAACTATTATCTATGAGTTTTCACAGTAATACTTTCTGATATCGAATGGTCTGTAGATACTGAGAAATTTTTATACTCATTCCTTCTTCATAGCCCTCTTCAACAGAACTTCACTTTTTAGGACCCTGCCGATGCTCATTTAGGAGCCTCTTAAGTGGCTGTAGAACCATTTCTGGGTCCAGGGCCTTTTCACTCCTTAGCCTCTCAGCCTCCTCTGCCCAGACTCTCCTCTACTATTTCTCAGGGCCACACCTGTCCCTCCGGCTTAGTGCTTGAAAGTGGAAAACACTCTTTGGCTCTCCAGCCTGGCTGTGTGACCAGCACAGGCCTTTTGTTTTTTAAATAAGCTTTGTAGCTAATCACTACAGGGAAACTGGAAATCTCAGAAAAATGCATAAGAAAGTACAGAATTGACATAATTTGGCTCCTGTCTATAATCCCTGACTTCTGTTGAAATGGTAATGTGGAATTCCCAGTTGCTTCTACCTTTGTATTTTTACTTTGGAGAATAAAAACAATTTCCCTTAGGCTTCCGCCTCTTGCTTTCTCTGGTTGGGTCCTAGGTAGCTTGAAGGTGCAGCCCAGGCTTTTGTGGTTGTTCTCTTTCCTCCAGTGGGTACTTTGCATCTCTGAGGAACTCCAGGTGGGACATCAGGCAGTTAAGTGTACTTGAGACCCCCTCCCTGGGGATTATCCCCTCCGAACATTTCCTTTCTGAATTTGGCTCTGACTTTAGGAGATATCCGGGCAGGCCTAGAAGTAAAAAAAATAAAAATGTATAGAAAAATTACACAGGGCTTTGCATTTTTGCCCAAGATCCAAAACTTATTAAGAAAAGCATTTACGCCCTGACTGATATGACTTAGTGGGTTGGACGTCGTCCTGCAAACTGAAAGGTCGCGGGTGTGATTCCAGGTCATGGAATGTGCCTGGGTTGCAGGTTCAGTCCCCAGTCAGGGTGCGTGCAAGAGGCATCTGATTGATGTTTCTCTCTCACATCAATGTTTCTCTCCCTGTCTTTCTCCCTCCTTTCCCCTCTTTCTAGAATCAGTTTTTTGTTTTTTTTTTTTAATAAAGGAAGAAAAAAGAGAGAGAGAGAAACATTTCCTCTGACATGGACAACAGATGTTGCCATAATGTGAAATTACATTTAGGTTAAAATGACCTTTTAATTAAAGTCATAATAAGAAAATGAAATGATCTTGAGAACATCTTATGAATCAAAAGGTTAGCAAAAGAGGGAGGAAATAATGAATGAAAGGTATTATGCCAGCTGCCTAAGATACTGAAAGTGCTCCTTGCCATCTGTCTTCCTCCTGTCCCTACTTTGTTCTTGCTGTAGCCTGTGTGACATTTTTAAGAGGAAACCCTCATCTGGTTTCTCTCTTGGACTAACACACCTATTGCCCTCAGAATAAAATTGAAAATGTTTGATTTACAATGGCCTTTCAGACTTCATAATTTGTCTTCTTCCTTTCCTCCCTTCAGTTCCCCTGCTCTTTCCCCGCTGCCTGTTTTAAGGTCTAGCTTCACTAAACATCTTTCAGTTCCTAAATATTCTTACTTCTAGGGGTTTGCCTCTGTTTACCCTCCACCTGGGCCACCTCCCATCCACAAAGTTGGCTCTTACTGTTCTTCAGTTTTTAATTTAGAAAACACCTCCCCCATCCACCAGAATCTGGGCTCCCATATGCCTTTCCCATAGATTTTATCCCACTGTGTTAATCTCACCTCTTTGCTAATCTGTGTACCCAGATAAACAGACCTCAATCTTCAGGAGGCCAAGGACCCTTTTTAACAGGCCTGCACACAGTTTAGTGTTTGGCCCTTGTATACACCTAGTAAATACTGATGAAGGAATGGATGGGGCAGGTGTTGGGAGACCAGTGGAAGTTGCATGATTGGTAAGCGCTGTGGATGGGAGGACTGAGAGGTGGAGTCTTGGGGCTGCTGGCTGCTCCCTCATACCGTGTCACCTTGTCTGGTCACTGAGTGCTGTCAGAGCCTGGTCCTCATAATTGATCTATACATTTCTTGGAACCCTGGGAAACCAGCTTCTGTGAACCCAGCCTTGCACCATCCTCTGCTCATTTGTTAATATGTAAAAAGAAATGTTAACTGTGGGAGGAAGAGGCTCCTTGTCAGCACTTTCTCTCCCACAGGAAGTTACAGGGAAGCCAGATCACAATCAGAAGGTTACATGTGGGAACCTTGTTCTTTTCTGCCTTCATGCAGCATATGCATTTATTTATTGAGTGCCTCTTCAGTGCTGGAACACAAGAATGTGATTTTAAGGACTGTCTTCAGCTGAGGAAGTTTAGGAGACTCTGCTCCTCCCTGCTGGGGAGACCATACTGTTCCAGCGAAGTGGCCAATTGACCCTGACCCTGGATAATGCAGGAATTTCCCGAAGATTGTGCCCTGGACTTGCTTTTTTTTTTCTTTCAAGTTTGACCAACTGACCTTCTCAGACTCCTTATTCTGTAGCTATACTACATGTTCAGTCTGGTTATGGTCCAGGTTTACCTCATAGAAGCGTTTGGAAGTCTCTTCTGGGTCACTTGACATATCTCTGCTGTGTCTGTTTCCAATCTTATTTCTAAATTCCATTGTGGGTGGAGTGGGCAGGGTCAGCCAGGGCAGTAATTACCTTGCCTGTAGCTTCCAAATATAGTGCTGCTAATATAATAACCATACATGCGTACTCTCACAGGGGCACATGATGAAGCTCTAAAATTCAGCATTTGCAAAGAAGTATTGGAAATACTTGATCATAAGGTTGCCAGGGTGGAAAAAATTTCCTCTGCTCTTTTTGATTCAGTTGTTGGGGGGGCTTTAAATTAAAACTGACAAAAGAAGAATTTGCAAGTGAAAAGACGGAATTGAGTCACATATTTTTATTAATGTTTGTACATACGTACCCAAAGGGGCAGTTAGATACCATCTTAATCTTAATAGGGAGAGGAGATAGGGAGAAGGGTGCTTACAGAAAAATGAAAGATTAATTTAAAAGGAAGGGAGGGAGAGAAAGGGCATTTATGGGGAGAAAATTAGGTTTTTCAAAGATAAGTGGGTCCTTAGAAGTATAAATGATAGTTTTTGTGACAATGCCTGTTTAGTGGGATGTGGAGACTTTTCAGATCTGTGGTGGTAAGGACCAATCTTCCCTTGTTGATTTATGACAATTGGATTCTTTTGAGTTTTTTTGGAAGGCTCTGCTTTTAGGCAGATAAGCGATTGCAGGAACTTAAGTGCCCCTGCGCAAAATAATTTTTATAGAGGCAGGTTCTGGACCCCTTCATGGTCTATCTTTATACTCTAGAGCAGTGATTCTCAACCTTTCTACTGCCGCGATCCTTTAATACAGTTCCTCATGTTGTGGTGACTTGACCCCCAACCATAAAATTGTTTTCATTGCTACTTCATAACTATAATTTTGCTACTGTTATGAATCGTAATGTAAATATCTGATATGCAGGATGCATTTTCATTGTTACAAATTGAACATAATTAAAGCATAGTGATTAATCACAAAAACAATATGTAATTATATATGTGTTTTCTGATGGTCTTAGGTGACCCCTGTGAAAGGGTCGTTTGACCCCCAA
This sequence comes from Furipterus horrens, assembly GCF_987537825.1. Lineage (NCBI taxonomy): Eukaryota > Metazoa > Chordata > Mammalia > Chiroptera > Furipteridae > Furipterus > Furipterus horrens. Next base: position 169,936,545 of record NW_028327172.1, read on the forward strand.
AGGGGTCGCGACTCACAGGTTGAGAACTGCTGCTCTAGAGTATCCCAGTATGTAGCAGATAATTGGATGAAATTGTTCTCCAAAATTATATCAGCATTTGCATTTGAGCCCAAAACCTTCAAACAAGTGGCTAGAATATAAAACAAATATAAACAAATACAATGACTAGGAAATTATTTACTGGGTCTAAGTGAGACTCTTGTTCCAAGTGTAAAATATTGCTTACTCAACAAGATTTCTTTTAACAAATTAACGGGGATAAGAAAAGATTTTAATGAAACCAGATGGTTAAAATTATTAGTGCAATTTTATTAATCTTTTCCCATTTAAGGGTGACACTAATAAACTCTTATAAGTATATGTTCAGCACAATGAAAACTCTGATGAAGTAGCCATCAAAAGAGAAAGGAAAAAACCAGGGACGTAGGCCAAGCAGCCCTAACTCTTGAAACATTAGAGTTGATGAATTACGGCTGAAGCTGGAGAAATTATTTAGGTTCACCTGTGAGACAAATTCAAAACAATGCAGTGGAACTTATCTATGTGGGAAGTAGGACATAGAATAAATTTCCTTGGTATGTGTTGGGTTGACAGAATAATCTCATATCTTTGGAAGAAACTGAAAGAATAATGAGACTTTATAGAATATTGGTTCCAGGTTAGAGAACTTTGACCTAAGTTGGAAAGGGCTGAATTGAGATACTATAGGGTTGAGGAGATAAGCTGTTGTAAAAATAATATGCTGTCTGAGCAGTTGTCATTTAATATACTCTATGCTTTCCATACTTTTCTAATTTAATTCTTAGAACAATCCAATGGAGTACTAGTATTATTCCAACTTTACAGAAGAGGAAGCAAATTATGTAACTACTCTTTTATTGATGGACATGTAAGTCATTTTCTGCTTTTTTCTAAGCTGAATTAAACATTCATTTGTTCTTAAATACTTGTGTTTTTATTTATGTTGATTTCCTTGCATATTTTAATAGATAACTCAAGATTATTTTTCCATATTTGCTGTGATTATAACTAGAAAAAAAAACACATATGAAAACATAAAAGGAAATTAAGTGCTAACAATATTTGTATTTGGTGCATAATTATGGCTGATATAATTTTGCTTCCCATTTTCTACAGTTTTATATTGATGTGGTATTACTTAAAATGAAAATAACAAATATATGAATAAGTGATAAGTTACAGTAAAGTAGCTGCATAATTTAGGAAAATATTCATGGAATTTTTCCTAAAATCAGTAACTACAAGAAGAAACATTATCTCAATGTAAGACATGACACAGAAAGATAAAATCAGAAATATATTAGTTTCAAAAATCAATATGTTGCCCTAGCTGGGTAGCTCAGTTAGTTAGTGTCATTCCTATACATCAAGATTGTGGGTTCAATCCCCCATCAGGGCACATACAAGAGTCACCCAGTGAATGCCTAAATAAGTGGAACAACAAATCGATGTTTTTTTCTTTCTCTCTCTCTAAAAATCAGTTAAAAAAAGAAAAACAACTTTAAAATAATCAATGTTAGTAGAATCTCATAAACACTTTGTATGACATGTAAACAAGACTAATATTATAGGAGGCTGGCTGTGCTGTCCAATTTACAGTAGAAAACAAGAGAGCCAGGCTGAAGCAGCAATCATAAGGGGAGGTTTTAGTCTCAGCTGCTAACTGATGTGTGGTTTTGAACAAGTTGCCCAACTTCTCTGAGGCTTAGTTTGCTTTTTTGTTAATGGGATTAATGATCCCCACCGCTCAGATCTGTGCTGAGAATGGATTAACAGGCAAACAAGTGGGTTCCAAAAGGGTGGAAGAGGAATTACAGAAAGCAAGTAGACAACTTTTGAGGAGTTTTACTCTTAAGGAGGAGCAGAGAAATGGGGTTGTTGCTACAGGGGAAATCTGTTATTGTTTTAAAGTACATTTATGTGCTGATATTAATGATCCAGTGGAGAGAGAAAATTTGTTGATGTTGAAGAACTGCAGGAGTGATGTTTTTGAGTAAGTGAGAGGGGAGGATTGGGTTTAGGTAGGAACACAGTAGGAGCACAGTGTGGGAAGCAATGGGTAGGACAGAGGAGTGGGTAGGTGCAGCTGCTGGTATGGGTAGAGGTGGGAGAATTTGAAAGTGTCTTGATTGCTCTTAACTCTGCTGTGGGATTAAGTCTCTCCCTCCAGCAAACAGCACAACAAAGGAATGCATTGGGAAGGTAAGTAGGGAGAAGTAAATTGCGAAATTTAAGGAGAGCAGAGAAACAGTGACCTACTCATCTAGGAGAGTAAATTGATAGGAAATGTTGGGCAGGTAGTTGCGATGGTGAGGGTGGAGGTAGAGTCTCTGGAAATCAGCAGGCAAGAATTTAAAGTGAGGTCAGATAGCTTTGTTTTATGTTTTCCTCCAGACATGGTGATTGGGCTAAAATCAAGGTGTCAGCAGGGCTGCTTCCTTCTGGAGGCTCCAGGGGAGCATCAGTTTCCTTGCCTATGCCAGTTTCTGCAGGCCACCTGCATTTCTTGGCTCACTGTCCCTTCTTCCATCTTCAAAGTCAGTAACATAGCCTTGTTGAGTTTACTTCACTGACTGCTTCCTTTGTCACATCGCTTTCTCTCTAACATTATCCCTCTTGCCTCCCTCTCATGAAGGCCCTTGTGATTCCTTTGGGTCCACCGGGATCATTGAGATAATATTCCCATTCCAAAAATCACATCTGCAAAATTCCTTTTGCTATGCAAAGTAACAATATTCACATGTGTGCCCATTAGGACATGGATATCTTTGGGAGGGGGGGCATTATTTTGTCTCCCATAATAAGTGAAGCTGAATATGTTTTCAGATGATTATTAGCTCTTGGCATTTCTTCTGTGAATTGCCCATTCATGACATACTTTTTCTATTAGCTGTGAGGCTGTATAATTCGTTTGTAAGAACTCTTTGTCTCTTAAGGCTGTAAACCCTAACGGTGCAGCCTATTGCATATTTCCCCCAGTTTATTGCTTGCCTTTCAATTTTGTTTATAAGGTATTCTCTAACTTACAAAAATACATTATTTTTTAAAACTTTAAATAATGGGAAATGTCAAACAAATTAAAGTAGTCCTGGCCAGGTATGGCTCAGCTGCCTAGAGCGTCAATCTGATACGCGAAGGGCACATACAAGAACCAACCAATGAATGCATAAACCAGTGGAGCAACAAGTCAATGTTTCTTTCTCCTTTCCTTTCTCTCTATAAAATCAATAAAATCAATAAAATTAAACCTATTAAAAAAACAAATAAAAGTAGAGATTTAATATGTTAATCAAACTTAAATCATTATCAATTTAAGGCTAATCTTTATCTATATCTGTACCCACTTCCCCTAAATTCTTTATTATTTTGAAGCAAATCCCAGGCTTATATCATTTCATCCCAAATATTTCAGCAAAATACATTAATTTAAGATATTTGAAATCATGAAAGTAGTTTTTGTACAGTTTCTGGTTTTGGTGCCATGTACCAAAAAACCCAGTTCACTTCTTTTTTTAAAGGCAATGAAAATAAAGCCTGACCATAAGTTTTAGCACCTTTTTAGGTAGTTTTGTTTCCTTTTTTTAAAAAAAAAAAACTTTTTTGAAATTATGAATGAGCATTTTCTGACTGCTTAAACAAGTGTATTTGAGCACCTACCATGCTAGAAATGCTGAGAATTCAACTTCTTGTTACCCTTGGGTGCATGTGAACAGGGAACTGCATAAAAGGATTACAGTCATAAAATTAGCAGGCTGCCCATTGGTGTCCACACTCCTGATTTAGTCCTCTTTCCATGACGACACCGACACCAATGATAGGGAGCAACTGCTAGACTGCTGGCAATTGTCTGCCATGGTGGTATCATTAGCACATTTCAGTGTTTTTTGCCAAGGCCACTGTGCACTGGGAAATAAAAACAAATACGCAACATGTGGGGAAAGACCAGATCCCCTTCTTCATAGTCAGTCTGCTGCTTGGTGACTCCTTCATGCTCTTAAAGGGATGAGCCCTACTTTCCTTTGTTTAACATAGCCCACAGTGTGGACTGTTGTCAACCACAGATGCAGTTAGAGAACCTTTGGCTTCCACTTTGAAAAAGAAGACATATAGCCCTGGCTTGTGTGGCTCAGTGGATTGATTGCAGGCTTGTGAACCAAAGGGTCGGCAGTTTGATTCCCAGTCAGGGCACATGCCTGAGTTGCGGGCCAAGTCCCCGCAACCACAGATTGATGTTTCTCTCCATCTCTTTCTCTCTCCCTCCCCCTCTCTCTAAAAATAAATAAAATATTTTTTAAAAAAAGAAAAAGAAGACATATAACAAGTACTGTACAGTTAGTTATTTCTTAGGACTAGGTAAGAATAGGTGGTCCAGGTGATGTGTTAGGTTTCCAGACGTTAAAGGATAAGGCAGGGCAGGAGTTCAGTGTGTGCTTGTCATAGCCTAGCAACTCCACAGCCAAAACAAACACCACTCAAGCCTTACTACCATAAATACCAATGGACTGGTTTGGCACCCTCTAACTTCCTACTCTTATAACCCCTTGCAATCTGGTTCCACTGCTTTCTGGGAAACTCTTGAAGGTTACCAGGCAGATCCTGGATGTTATTTCAGGCTCTGTCCTGTGTGTCCTCTCTTCAGTAAGTGACTGTTAACCACCCCCTTACTTAAACTTCTTGCTCTCTTAGCTTCTGTGATGCTAAATGTTTCTGATCTACCCAGGTTTTTCTGTGTGAATCTTTCACCACTATGAGAGCTACTTTTTAATCCCTTCATCCCTTAAATTTGGCTCCTTTGTAGGCTTTGATAGTCACTTATGCTGCTCTCTGTCTCTGCACTCCTCAGCTTTAATTATTTTGCTACCAAATATCTATTTCAAGCCTAATTTTTTTCCTGAGCTCCCAGCCTGTTTCTGCCTAATTTCTGGGGATGTCTAGGTTGACCTTTGCTTGCCTCAGGCATTGTAGCCCAGCTCCTGCCTTGAACTTTAGGCCCTGGACACCAGTACTCATCACCTCCAGGCTTGGACTGTCACAGAACAGGAAGAGTTCATTCACCTGGCAGAGCCAAAACTAAGCACTGAGAATTGCAGTAGGGAAATATTGGCTACTCATGAATGGTGCCATCCAGGAGAATGAGAAACTAATGCTCAATCGCTCAAACTCCCCGATGGCATGTAGGTTACAGATTCTATAGGGCAAAGTAACAAGACAGTGTAGGTTAGAGGTTCAATGTCATGCTGGGAGCTGATTGGTGGGAGGTGAGGTAAGGGTAATAAAACATTTCTTCAGCTCTTGAGGACAGCTTGGAGGTCTGTTTCAGCGTCCCTCTGTCCGGTCTCATAGGAAGGTAGCCATGGGGTCGTTCCACCTTAGGGCTCAGGAGCTGAAACATAATTTAGGTCAAGATGTGATCTTTAGTCTGCCAGAGATCCAGACGGTGTGACCATTAGGCAGATCTGGGCTGCCATCTTCTGCTGCCTAGGTCTCGCTGAGGATTGCGGGGGGCGGAGTGGGGGGTTTGGGGGGCGTTGAATGAGAATGAATGAATCTTAGAATTAACTTTGATTGCTAAAAATCAGGCAGGCCTTAATTGAGCCTGTGGCACCGGAGAGGGGCTACAGTCACATAGGCTTCCCTCCTGAGGACCCAAATGCTGCTTGTTTTTTCTTTCCAAGAACTCCACTCTCCCCTCTTGGTCTGAAGCTTGTTTTTCTGCAGCCTTGAAATGTTTATCTCTTCCCAGATGATCAAATCTCATTTTGTTTCTATTTTGTTTTTCTCATCCCCACTAGTGCTCTGTCTCAGCCTTCACTGGCAGAATCTGGGTGCTGAGCCATTTTCCTGGACACTCACTAGGTTATGACCACTACTCCTTCTTAAAGTCCTGTCCTCTTCTGTGTCCAGCTGCCCCACTCCCTTCATGCCTCTATTACTTCGTGTTCAAAATTATGGAAAATCCCTCCAACTGTTACTTCTGGATGCGGTGCCTCACACCTAAGTTCATCCTGTCTTCTGCACCATCTTAAGTCCTTCCTGGAACTTGGTGAGGTGTAGTAGGCTTTTTAAAATTATTAATTTTATTAGCATTCTTTTCTTTTTCTTATTTATTCTCAACTGTGTATCATGTGAAAGATTGGAGGGCCTAGCTCTGCTAGTGTCCCATAAAGTCAGGTAAGCTCTTTTTGACAAATGTCCTAGTTAAAGTTGTACCTAAAATATTTCTAAACGCTCATCTAGATCATGTTGCTGGCTGGGAAAATGCCTTCAGGTGCCTTTCACCCCAGGCCATAGTCCACATTTATTGGTGTGCTATTTGAGGCCTTTCACAGTTACTCTCTGCAGTACTTTTTTCTCCAGCCTTATTGAAACATAATTGATATACATTGTGTAAGTTTAAAGTGTGTAGTGTATTTGAGGGTAACTCTTTAGTATTACTAAAAGGGGACTCTTTTTCCTCTTCTTCCTCTCTTTCTCCCATTCTAATTTGTTCATTGACTAAATAATTATTGAATACTAGAGAGGCAGGGTAGTAAACGAAGAGGCGAAGCAGGCGGTGGTAGAGACTACGGAAAACTGGAGAGCGGGTGCCCTGGGCTCAGCAAGCAGCAGCTATCGATCTCCATGGTTTCCATGTGGAGTGGGGGTCCAGTGTTGCCAAATCCTCATCTTTTTCAGGAGAAGCTGGACATCTGGTTTTGATGTGAAATCTCCCAGTTCTAAATGTTAGCAACCAATTTCAAAACGTTTTAAAAACTATGTGGGCTAAGCCAGAGAGCTGTGAGCTGGGTCTGGCCTGTAGGCTCCCAGTTTCCAACCTGTGTTCTCCAGAAACCTCTCCAAAGCCCTCCATGCTCCCTGACACCTTGTACTTGTATGGCTCATCCTTTTGTTCCACATGTCCCGTTATCTGGACTGCCCAACCTCATTCTCTCCATTGATCCAGATCCTAACTCCTACTTGATCTTTAAGATCCAACTAAAAGTCTGCTGTGTGGCATGCATGCTTGACTTTTCAGCAGCAATATAGAGCAGGTAGGGGAGGCAAAATCAGAAATGGGTTGACAGGTGGTCTAGATACTCCTGGGAGGTCGGCCAAGGCAGGGATCAGATTCCCAATCTACAAGTCCAGGGTACAGGGAGCCAGAGGACAACAGGCTCTGTAACTTGGATTAAGGAATCTAAGTACAAGGCACAGGACACCAAAGATTATAATGGAATTTGTAATAGTCCCAATACAACAGTTTTTTGTTTTTTGTTTTAAAATATCCAATTCTCTAGTTTTTGAAGGGAAAGAAAAACGGAAGGGTAACTAACATTTTTTTCAAAAGCTACTGTGTGCTAGGTGTATCTCAATGTCATACCTGAAGTTCAGAGCAATCAAATAGTTTATTCATGTCACATAACTAATAAATGATAGAGTGAGAAATTAGGTTTTCAATTCATTGCTCACAGAGAGAAGGAAGCAGTAAGTAATAAACAAGTGGAGGTCAGGAAGGTCAGTGAACTCAAGTAGTGTTAATTTAATTAGCTCTTTTGTCAAGTGAAAATGTACATTTGTACTCATTTTACAACCAGATAGCCAGCCTGGAAGTCCAGGGAATGGATAGGGCCCAGTCAGAGGGACTGAGCAATAAAGAGTAAAAATAGTAGTCCTCCAAATGTTGGTTTTATTTCAAGTTTTTAAAGTACACAATTCAGTAGTTATACTATATTCACAGAGCTGTGCTACCATCACCACAGTCAATTTTAGAATATTTTTTACCACCTCAAAAAGAAACTTCGTACCCTTTAACTGCCATCCATCAACCCTAAGCAACCACTAATTGACGTTCCTTCTTTATACATTTCCTTCCTAAGTGCTTCATTGATGAAGGACCCATGATAATCTGTTATGTTTATTCATTTATTTTTACTTTTTTTTCCCCCCTTTAATCCTATTTTTACTTTTTATTGAAGTATAACATATGACCCCCCCCCAAAAAGGCATAAATCATAAGTATATTACTCAATAAATTTTGTAAACTGAACTCACCAGGGAACCAGCACCCAAGTCAAGAAACCAAAGCTTATCGGCGTTTCAGATGCTTCCCTTGTGTCCTCCTCCTTCAAGGGTAACCACTCTTCTGACTTCTATAAGCAAAGATTAGTTTTGCCTTCATACGAACTTTGTACCAATGGAATTATAGACTGTTCTATTTTCCTCTCTGGCTTCTTTTACTCTAACATGTTTATGAGATTCACACTACCTGTAGACAATCTTTTGATGTTAAATTCATCCAATTTTTTTCAGAGTAAATTATTTGGAAAGGTTTATTGAGACACTGAAATATCTTTTAGGTGATTTATTAAAGAAGCCACCTCCCTTGCTCAGTATAAAAATAATCCATTCCTGAAGGATTTGTTAGGGAATTTAAATTCAGAAGACTAACATTATTGAGGGCAAATAATAGCATTTTCGTCTTGCAGAGCTACTTGGACAAGTCATTAAATTTGAACTGAATAAACTTGAACATTTATAAACATTTAACAAACATAAGAGATTGAATTTCTTGTCTAGGTCTTTTCTTCCTGGGATCTTTTTATTTTGGCATGTCTCTGGGAACTGCTTATGATTTTTCCTCCTATTTAAAATTCTTTTTCTCTTTCACATCTAGTATTCAATATTGTAGACCAACCCCTTTCTTTACCTAGGAATCTTTATGTATAAGACTAAACATATACCTAGGGAAGAAGGTAGTGTTGTTATACCTACAAGTATGAGAAAGTGCCATATAATTTATTCCTAGTTTCCTTAGCACTTTCTTATTTTCCTGCACACTCAAACAAGCTAGTAGAATGTTTACTAAACATGGCAAAATACTTTACACAGATATTTGTTCTCTGTGGAATCTCTTTCCCTTGACCAACAAAGGCTTGCTTTGCAGAATAAAGCACAAGGAAGGTCTTGGTGAATCAGGCCTTTCCTGAAGTATTTGAATACTCAGGTGGCTTGGGGAGGGGTGCAGGTCTTGTACTGTGCTGTCTTTACCCAAAATAAACCTCAGAAGACAACTGGGGTATGAGGTCAGTGTCTTGGTTTGAAGCCTACCAGATCAGAGGCATTGAAAACAGGTTTTGTGAGGTTTAAAACACACACAACAAACATAATAACCAGTAAATGTGCTTCTTTCATTAGATAATACTTCCCTCTTACCATAGAATTAGCAATGATGTTTAGTCTTCAGGTCAGAAAGCTCCAAAAAAACGTATCTCTAAGCAGTCAAGGGGAAACCAATCACTGCTACAGGTTTCTAAGACTAAGAGTTGTTCCATCTTCTTCTGTGCTTCCCCTAAGATCCCACATTTTATAAGAAAAGTCATCAGACCCCTGCCAGTTCCAAGGGCAAAAAAAAAAAGCACTGCTTTTTAATGCTTAAAAAAACTTCTCAGTTTGCAGAGAAGAATAGAGAGGAAATGCAGAGTTTGTTCATGGAAATAAAGCCCAGCTTTTCCAGGATATACAGTAATACATCTTGCCATCTTTGCTTATTACAGAAATAGGTGTTCTCTGATGAAAGTGCTTGCACAAATATTTTTTCTAGGATTTATATGCAGTAGGAAGGCTTGAAGAAAATGTTTCTGTAAATGCCATTAACCCCGCCTCCTCCCTTTCTGAGGTATACCTGGCTTTGAACTTGTTGCAGTAATACCAAACTCCTGTCACTGCTGCTGCACCTTTGCTCTTGCTGTTCCTTCTTCCTGGCACAGCTGTTGTCAACCATTGCACTTTCTTTGCTGGCTTATTCTTATTTCACCTGCAAGACTCAGCTCAGGTGTCATTACCTCCATCAAGTCTGAACCTCTAGTTTGATGTAATTATGCCTTCTCTCTGTTCTCACTGCACCCCTTGCAAATGCTTTAAAGCTTAATTTATTACAGTGATGTTAAAATTCTTTGCATGTGTCTCTCTCATTAGCATATACACTCCTGGAAAGCAAATTATTAATAACAATTATTAATTATATATGACCATCCTTTTTTATTTCTTTTACAAATCATAATATTAGCCCAGTTCCAAATTTTAGGTTTAGTTAATAACTACTAATGGAAAACATGCAGCTTTGTGAAATACACACTATCAATATTTTGTCCACTATTAAACAGAAGCAATTTAGGTGAAGATTCTATCTAACTTTAAGGGTCCTTAAACACACTGTTAATACTGAGCAAATATGGTCTGGAATACCCATTTGTGAAAATGGTCCCATTCTCTGCTTTTTGGTGTGTGTTTGTGTGTGTGTACTTCTCTTTCTTCCTTTATTAACCCCTTATTGTTCTGTTTCACTAGACTTTCTCCCTATCTCCAAAGGGCATGTCCTTATTTATAATGTTTACTGTTACTTTATAGATTTGGGTTTCCAAAACTACCTTGAAGGAGGCCAGTTCATTTCCTTTTTCAGAACCTGAAAGCCATATATGTACTTGTCACCCAGTGAAGTGTGATGTCTAGGCTATGACCATGTGGCCTAATCGTAATCATCACAGTTTATATTTATATGAGCTTTATGAGTCAGGCCCTGTGCTAAGAACTGTATATGTCACAATTTTATGAAAAAGGAATGCAATTATACGTTTTTGCAGATGAGGAAACAGTCTCAGAGAACTTAATAATTAGCCCAGCATCTTACGAGTTTTAAATGCAGAGCTGGGATTAAGAACCAAACTCTACCACATTCCAGTAATTGTTTATTTTTAAATAAAGTAAGTATAGATTAATAGGTAGTTGCAAAGACAGTTTATTCAATAAATGGTGTTGGGAAAATTGGACAGATACATGCAGAAAAATGAAACTAGACCACCTTCTTGTGCAACACACAAGAATAAATCAAAATGGATTAATGACTTAAATGTTAAACCCAAAACTGTAAAAATCCTAGAAGACAACAGAGGCAGTAAAATCTCAGACGTTGCTTGTAGTCAGAATGGCTGTCATCAGTAAATCAACAAACTAGTGCTGACAAGGATGTGGAGAAAGGGGAACCCATTTCCACTGCTGGTGGGAATGCAGACTGGTGCAGCCACTGTGGAAAGCAGTATGGACATACCTCACAAAGTTAAAAGTGAAACTGCTTTATGACCCAGTCATCCTACTTCTGGGAGTTTATCTAAAGAAACCCAAAATACTAATTCAAAAGAATATAAGCACTCCTATGTTTATTGTAGTGTTATTTACAATTGCCAAAATATGGAAGCACCCAAGTGTCCATCAGTAGATGAGTGGATAAAACAACAATGGGACATTTTCATAATGGAGTACTACTCGGCTGTAAAAAAGAAGAAAATTTTACTCTTTGTGACAGCGTGGATGGACCTGGAGAACATTATGCTAAGTGAAATGAGCTAGTCAGAGAAAAACGAATACCATATGATTTTACTCATATGTGGAATCTAATGAAATGAACTAACAAGCAAAATAGAGACAGACTCATAGATGGAGAACAGACTGATAGCTCTGGGGACGAGGGTGTGGTCAGAGGGTAGAAGAATCAAGCAAAAAGGAAAAAGGACTCATGGACATGGACAACAGTGTGGTGATTGTAGCGCATGGGGGTTGCTATAAGGGAACAAGGGGTACTGGAAAAAATACAATTAAAAAATAAAAATTAAATTAATAATTGACTTTTTTTTAAAAAAAGAAATGAGTGGGGAGGTCCTATGCAACCTTTACCTCATTTTCCCCAATTTAATTTGACATCCTTCATAACTATAGTACAATATCAGAACCAGGAAACAGTTATGCATCCGTAGTTATGGTAAACTGAGTTTATTGATTAGCACAGAATTTAAGTTAAATATGAATTTTGAATGAAAATAGCATTTTTTATACTAGTATAAAGGCTTTTTAGTAAACAACTCATTATTGCCATAGAGGAAGAATGTGGTTTAGATCATTGGTTCTTAGCATTTCAGCACACAAATGCATTTTAGAAGGCAATAAAATATGGACGTTTCAGCAAAAAAAGACATACACACATATATATAAAATATTCATAGTTTCACAAACACTCTCTACCCCCCACCCCCCCAATTATGCATAGACCACAGGTTAAAAACTTCTGGTTTAGAGCAATATTTAAAGAAATACATTTACTTATATCTGAAAACTCTTTAATTATTTTTATTAGGGTTCCCCCCCAACACTGCTTATAGAAATGTCCCCCAAACCTCCTCATTACTCTTTTTCTTAAAGGGCTGAAAGTTCCATTGATTTTTTTACAGCTCTTGGTTGATTTCAGTGGGTGGGAAAACCGCTTCAAGCATTATTGCCCCTATGATCACATTTTATCTGGGACTGCTTTCTTGTGCACAGAAGGCCTTTGGTCAATAACTTTCAGGGGTCTTTCCTTCTTCAGGTCACCATCAAGAACTTTGGTAATTTGGGGTCATGGCTCTGGAGTTAGGGACCAGGCCTGGGATCTTGGAAGCCCATCTAATATGAGAATGAAACTGGGAGCTCCTGTTAGTTTTGGGCAAGTTATCAGGAGCCAGGACAGACATATATATACACGTACACAGCTAGGGCTCAGCCTGAGAGTGTGAATCAACAAGGAACAGGTCAGAGCAGCAATCTGGAAGGAGGAGGGTAAAAATATTTAAAAAACAACAACAACAACCCTCGCCTCCCCCCCCCCCCATCCGCCAAACCAGCTTATGATCTAATAAGGATAGGATAAATCTTGATTCTGAGGAAGATTCTTGCCTTAGTCATATAGTATCTCTCACATGCTTCCTGCGAAGGTAAAGCTCATTAAAATATTCTGCTGCCCTGGAGCCAGAATCCAGAATTAGCTGCCTACAAGGAAGTGGTTACACCTGGAAACATGTGAGTGGCAATAAGGGCTGATGCTGACACAAGAGAAATTGGCTGTGTTCTGCTCTCAAACAGCCAAGGTAGAAGGTCAAAATGCTTTCCCTGTATCAACTGTATCATTGCTTATGATGATCTTTTTCCAGTCAGAAGATTCACAACTGTTCTACCATCTGAGTTTTTTGCTGATGAATGAATGCCTTATAGTTTTCATTAGGGTAGTCTTTTACTACTCTTGAGTAGTTTTTGAGCCTGGTTGGTAAAAGACTAGTGAAACAAATTTGCTTTATACCCTTTTTTCTTTCTTCTGAATTTGACTAAGACAAGGACTTACGCCATGGTTTCCCTGCACTGTCAAACCATATATTTAACTCAAGAGGAAAGTAGTGAGTGGAAAGGAGGGTTGATCTGGGCCAGCATCTGTTCATGACTTTCTGTAGCACCATGTTTGTTGGGGACTCCTGATGTTGAAGGTGTCTGCCTTGTTCTATAACAGCAGTTGACCTGTACACCTGCTGTCCCAGAAACTACTAAACCCTGTAAGTAATCCTCCCAACAAGCATAAAGTTTGCTGTTTACCCATCAGGAAGCTAAACGTCAAAGAAGTGAAAAGTGGGACTTGATCCCATGTATTTCGTATTCCTATATTTAAATGGAGAATTTGCTTCTCAGCTCTGGCTTCTGCAGTATAACCCCACCCCACTATCCACCCCCCAAAATGAGGAAATGTGGCTCAGGGACACTGGCTGACACTAACTTAATTCCTCCGAGACTGATTAGTGAGTGACTCACCAGATGGCATTTTACAGAGAGAGATATGCCTTTACAATATACAGAATTTCTGGACCAGGGCCCCCTCCTCTGGGTCAGAGGGCTTGGTGAGCATTAAATCAAAGAGAATTAGATAACCTGCTGGCTTCTCATATCCATACTGTAAGGCTTGAAGAATTCAACACACTCTGTAGCCCAGTAATGGCTAGAATATTCGTGTCTGCCAAATTTAGTCCACCCTGGACAGAGTGAGATAATGGTAAAGTTTCCCCTCTTTCCAAAGTCATAATTTTTTGGACACTATAGACAACTCAGGACAGATGCATCCTCTTTTATTTACATTACCTTTAGTGATTACACTTTCCAGGATTACTGTATCTCTTAGATCACTAGGCCTGAAGTGATTTTAGCAGTCATCATAGCTTTGTGAGCATTGGATAGAATCCATTAGAATTTACAAACCATTATTCAGGGTGGGTTACTTTTGTAATTCCATAACCTAATTCTTTGGGTGTTGATTTTTTTATGACGTTTTGTCTTTAAATTCTGAAGAATTGACTTCCTTAGCATTTGTAGCCTTTATTCTCTCAAGCTCTGGTAGTATTTAGAATTTCCTCTACTTGAAGGCTTTAATAGATATGATCAAGACAAGTTATATGGATAAAATCTACCACCTATAGTCACTCATATTATTACGTTAAACATTTTTTTCAATTACAGTTGACATTCAATATTATATTACTTTTAGGTATACAGAATAGTGGTTGGACATTTATATTACTAATGAAGTGATTCCCTTGATAAGTCTAGTACCCACCTGACACTGTAGTTATTAGAATATTATTGCCCATATTCCCTATGCTGTGCCTGTTGTTACATTTTATACTTGACAACAAATGGGCAGGCTATGCACGTGTTTTACTCATTTTTCTGGATGTATGACATATTTCATACATCAAATGGAGAGGAAGAACATCTCTTTAGACCCTCACCTGTTCCAGTATCACAAAAATCATGCATGGAAAGGTTTCAGGAGAAATTAACATTTGATTCTTGCTTCAGGCCGTCATAGCCTTTCTCCTCTCCTGCTCTAAAAGAAATGGATTCATTCTATTCATAGAAGCAGTTTCTCTTTGCATCAGAAAGCTTTGTAAAGGAGCCTGCTTACACTACAACAGGAGTTCCCTGAGTTTTCAATTGGGAAAGTTTGATCGAAGGCCCAGGAGGTTCATCATTTAGCAGTGGGATATGGCATTACGGCAGGAGTCAGGGGGCACTCTGGGGTCTCTTTCTAAATTGGCCACTTTTAGCCTGGTGCAGCTTTGTGAATTGCTTGTGAAAATGAGATAATGATTGCAAGTGTTTCTGAAAACTATAAAAGGCTATACAAATGTAAGTTGTTACTTCAGAGCAAAGCAGTGAGCAGTGAGAAAGGAATCAGTTGAACACAATTGCTGCATATTCGTTTTCAAGCACCAAACATTAGTTGTGGATGTTTATTGAACATTTACCATGTGCCAGGCATGGTTCTAAATGTTTTACATGCATAACTCATCTAATCTTTACAGTACCCTAATCAGATACATATTTTGTCACCATTTTATAGATGAGAAACACCGAAGCTCAGAAAAGTTAAGCAGCCTGCCTAAAGTAATATACCTAGATAATTATGTCCAGGTAATATACCTTAATATACCTAGTAGTGATGAGATGAAGCTGGGATGCATATCAGGCAGCCTGGCTCTAGAACCCAGACTATACTGCTGGCAGCATAATCCTTACTAACTGAATTGGTATGAGGTCCAAAACATTTGGTATGCATGTCACAAAGGGTTAAGTGTTATGTAAGACTTGAAAGGTTAAAATTGTGGTGAGTAAGACACTTTCCGAGAAAAATAAGTATCCATTAGGGATTTGTATTTGACTCCCTTCCAATGCCTGGTCTTCATATTTTTGGGTCTTATATAAACCTTACTTATATGGGGTGTATAGCCCTCAAGCATTCACGTAAAGAAACGCCTTACACACCTATTTCATCAGTAAAATGGTGGTAAAGGAATTGGTTGACTATTTTTTTTAACATCTACAAGGTTGAAAATGGTCAAATGAGAGAGTGTAGAGGAAAAGCCTTGTAAATTAAATTTCAGACAAATATTTTGTGCTGAAATCTATAATAAAATCAGAAATCAGTTGCTATAATTTAGTAATTTTTACTTTTTTAAAATATGCTTTATTGATTATGCTGTTACAGTTGTCCCAATTTCTTTTCCCTTTGTTCCCCTCCACCCAGTGATGCCCCCTCCCTTCAGTTGTCCCTCTCCTTAGTCCGTGCCCATTAGTTGTTCATATAGTTCTTCTCAACATCTTCCAATCTACTCTACTCCCTCCTACTATGCTTCTGAATTACTGTACCATCTCCCTCCTTTTCCTCCCTTACCCCTCCCCGCTGACATCCCCACAAAATGTTCCCCATACCTGTAATTCTTTTCTACTCTCGTTGCCTATTTAGTTTGCCTTTGTTTTGATTCCCTAGCTTCTGTTGTTGGTTGTGATACAGTTTTCATTTTAATGTTCATAGTTTTGATCCTCCTTCTCCTAAACAAGTCCCTTTAACATTTCATATAACAGTGGTTTGGATCTGATGAACTCCTTCAGTTTTACTTTGTCCTGGAAGCACTTTCTCTGCCCTTCTATTCTGAATGACAGCTTCACTGGATAGAGTAATTGTGGCTGTAGGTTTTTGCTTTTCATTACTTTGAATATTTCTTGCCAGTCCCTTCTTGCCTACAGTCTCCTTTGAGAAATCAGCTGAGAGTCTTATTGGGATCCCTTTGTATGTCGTTCTCTTCTCTCTTGCTGCTTTTAAGATTCTCTCTTTATGCTTAATTTTTGACATTTTGATTATAATGTGTGTTGCTGTGGTTCTCCCTGGGTCCAGTTATTTTTGGAACTCTGTGCTTCCTGGACCCGTAAGTCTATTTCCTTCCCCAAGATAGTGAAGTTCTGCTTCATTATTTGTTCACATAATTTTTCAATTTCTAGTTCTTCTTCTTCACCTTCTGTCCACCCTATGATTCAGATGTTGGCCCACTTATAGCTGTCCCAGAGGTTTCTGAGCCTCTCCTCATTTTCCTCACTTTTTGTTTCCTCTTTCTGCACTGGTTGACTGTTTGTTCCTTCCCTATGCTCTGATTTGTTGATTTCATCCCTGGTTTTCTTGCCCTCACCACTAGTTTCATATGTGTTTTTGTTCATTTCAGCAGGACTAGACTTCATTCCTTCCTCGTCTTGTTTAAGATCTGCTGTTAGGTTTGTAAGCATTCGTATAACCAAATCTCTGAATTGTGCCTCAGAAAGATTTCCTATCTGCTGATCCATTAGATTAGATATTTGCTGTCTGGTCAGCTGCATCACTGGGATCTCTATCATGATCTGTGCCATCCTGACAGTTTTGTGTTTACCTTTGCTTCCTGGGAGGGGCTGTCACACCTCCTACGCTATAGGGGACGGAAGAGCCCCATGCATTTGTCACTACCAGGTGACCCTTCTCACCATACTGTGGCACTTTGAGTGGGGGCGGGGGTCCAAGATGGATTCCTGCCATTCACTTTCCACTGAGAGACCGGGAGCCTCCTCCTCCATCCCCACACCCTCTGGACCTCATAGTCCGTGGCAATGTGGGTCTGACTTACTTGGCGTTGGAATCGCAAGCTGATGGATTTGGTCTGCAGCCGGGGATGCTCCCCTGACGCTTCTCCACGACCCCTTAAATACAGGTGTCTGTGTTTACTGTCGTCCAGCCGCTGCCAGCACAGCTTGACCTCTTCGCCCCAGCTTCGCCCCTCCTACCCATCCGGACAAGCACCACTTCTTTATAACTTCATATTTTTGGACTTCCATGTAGCTTTATTTTCTATAACTTCTGGTTATTTCTGGTTTTGCAGTAGTATTCCTTCTTAGTTGTGGAGGGAGATGGAGCATGTCAGTCTAGGCTTCCATCTTGGCTGGAAATCAGTAATTTTACTCTTTAAAAATTAATGTGGTAATAGTGATTGAATCAGATTTTTTTTTTAATTAAAAAATTATCAGAGTCACCCCATGATATGTTTGACAGTATCTTTTTCTTCAGCATCAACTGGTAGATTTCTGTTTGATTTGTCTGGTTTCTCCTTTATTCATTTCATTTCTTTTTGTTTTACCACTTATATCTTCTGATATATTGATTTAGTATTTCTAGTCAGATGATATAAATGTTCATTTATATGTAATGAAAGAGAAAGGAGACAGAACTGAGAGAATAAAAAATTAAAATCTTCCCTTCCTTCAGGCACCAAGATAAAGTCTCAATTGTTTAATTAATGTTTTTATTGTGAAAGTAACATATTCCAATGGGAAAGTAGGAGGTACAGAAATATATTAAGTCCATCAAAAACATGAAACATGTCCCTACTTAATAGAATATTGAGTACCATATTTTTTGTATAAGGTTATATCATAAATATGTTTGACTTAAGATTGAAACCTAAATGTGACATAAAAATATATTCTTAAGTATTTAAATTTACAGCTTTAGATGTATATCTGTCAAGAATATGTATCTTAGTTTATTTAATATTCACTATTAAGTGCCTCAAAATTTTTTAAATCAATTTTAGAAAGAGATGAATTGGGGAGAGAAAGAGGGAGAAAGAGGGAGAGAGAGAGAGAGAGAGAGAGAGAGAGAGAGAGAGAGAGAGAGAGAGAGAGAGAGAGAAAGAGAAACATAGATTTGTTGTTCCATGTACTTATTCATCCACTGGTTGATTCTTGTATGTGCCCTGACCTGGGACCAAACTGCACCCTTGGGTATCAGGAGGATGCTATACGCAACTGAGCTACCTGGCCAAGGCCAGGTGCCTCAAGTTTTAAAATGATAATAAATAAATAACATCACAATGAACTTCTTTGGTATATATCCTAAGTGGAATTATCTGCACAAAAAGTACAAACATTTCAAAGCTTTTGCCATATCTTGCCAAATTGCTATTTTGAAAGGATGTATTAATATTTACTTGCAACAGAAATATACAAAGGGGCCTTTTTTGAATACTGGATGTTCTCACTTAAAAATATTTACCAGTTATGGTTCTGTTATTGTTTCTGTTTAATAGCTCTTCATATATGTTTAACTAATACTATGTTCTTTTTTTTTAAAATAAGTTAGAAGTCCTTTCCATGTTTATTGATTAGGTTTTCATATTGATTTCTTAAACTACAAAAGAGTAAGGTGACATTACAAGTAAATGAATTTGTAATCCTGAATTATAGCCTGGACCAGAAAACAATTTTATTTTCCTTTTGATATAAAGTATATGAGTTGGACAGCTGATAAAATTTGAATGTCTGTAGATTATAGCAGTGATTTTCAATTGGTGCTCTGCAAGAATTTTTAAAAATATGCAATACCTGACTATTTAGTCAGGGGCACTGACCTCTTTCCCTTTAGATTATCAAATAAAAACAATGACAGCAGCAAACATGATAGTAGCTCTCTGGTGTGTTTGTGAAAGGGAAAATCATACCTAACTCATCTTTGGAATGATTTAAAAGATGTTTCATTATGGGTACTTGGGGAGATCAGTAGACACTTACTTTGATTTTTTACAGACTTTTGATAAAGGTTTGTACCCACCCAAGGCCCACTGTGGGGTTGGGAATGTGATTGGAGTGTCAAAGGAAGATCTGGGGATATAAGTGAAATAGTGGTAAGAAATGGAAGTAATAGTTTAGGTGTAGATCAGGTAGGCCTTGTTAGGCCATGGTAAGGACTTGGGATTTTTTTATTGTGTTGCCTGTGGAAGGTTTTGAGAATATCATCTGATTCATAGCTGTAACGGATCTGGTTGCTGTGAGACAAGACTAGAGTAGAATGAGAATGGAAGCATCATGACCCTCTAGGCTGTTGCAGTATGTGATCGTGGCCTGGACTCAATAATAGTAGTAGTAGTAACGAGAAGTGTTTAACCCAGGATAAATGTTGGACAGTAGAGGGAACAGAAATTTACTGATGATTGGCTGTGTGGTATGATAAAAAGAGTCGTGGATTGTTACAGAGTGGGGGTCACCAAAAATCCCCAGAGCCTGCGGGTTGGGGGATGGGGAAAAGGAAACAATTTTTAAGATGCCTTTGTATGACTATGGCTAGTAGCTAGGGTCTCTCAGTTATGCAAATGGCTTTGGTTCTTCCAAGGCCCCACAGATGGGAGGGGTTTGACCATGGAATGGTACAGAAAGAACATACAGAGCCTGTGCAAGGTTCTGTGAATGGTCATAACTGGTTATAACCCCCAATGCGTCACAGGATGCAGTCAGGGATTTAGAAATAGGCGGCAACCATTTTGAAGAGGAGAGGAGATCCATGTGGTTTGCAAGGAGGGTAGAAGAGAACTCCATGCGGCTTTGAAAGGGCAAAGAGAGAACCATGCGTGATCCTGTGCAACATGGCACATGTTTTCCTGGGCTGTTATATAGAGGCTGATGACATTGTACCCCAGATCCTGAAGGAGACAGCTGACAGATAAGGGATGGTGAACTTCTGGACATGTTTTTGGCTTCTAGCCTTTTGGGGAGCAAGGGAAGTGCTGGGTCCCTTGGGAGAGCAGGGCTCTGAGCTAAAGTGCTCACTGTCCTCCCCAGGTTGGAATATTGTTAATAAAGACCTGTTTTCCTCAACACTAGTTGTTGGGTTTTACACCAAGGTGCCACGTGAAAGAACCCCCTTTTGCTCTGTAACAGGATGACCTAGAGGTTTTTGGTTTGAGCCCCTGAGAGAATATGATTCATACTGGTTTCCCTGTCTTAGAGCCTATCATGGGAGAGACTACTTCATGGAGGTTATCTTTGAAGGGCAGGGAGATTAGTTAGGAGGCTACTGCAATCATTCTGGAAAGAAGAAAAAGGCCTGAGTCTGCGCAGAGGCTATAGGTATGGAGAGGCATTCAGAGAGCACAGACTTGAGAGACATTTAGGAATTAGAAAATTGCCACTTCGCAAAAGCAGGGTTTTTTTGTTTTGTTTTTTGTTTTTTAACTAAAATTGAAGATGGCTGAATCTTTTTTTTCCAGTAAGTCTACTTATACCCTAGAGCAGGGCTTACCTGAGGGATGTTTTTCTATAACCCTAGAGCTAAATTAAGAACATTTCTTACATTTTTAAAGGAAATAAAAAAAGGGGGGAAGATGTGTGACAGAGACTATTTGTGGCTCTCAAAACCTAAAATAGCAGATTTTTGGCCAAGATGGAGGCCTAGACTGACACACTCTGTCTCCCTCCACAACTAAGAAGGACTACAACTACTGCAAAACCAGAAATATCCAGAAGTTCCAGAAAATAAAGCTACATGGAACTCCAACATATGAAGTTATAAGTAAGTGGTGCTTGTCTGGATGGGTAGGAGGGGCGAAGCTGGGGTGGAGAGGTCAAGCTGTGCTGCTGGCTGCAGCTTCAGCAACAAGTGGGGGGACTGCGATAAGCACAGACACCCGTATTTAAGGGGAGGCAAGAAGCGTCAGGGGAGCACCCCCGGCTGCAGTCCAGACCCGTCAGCTCACGATTCTAATGCCGGGGAAGGCAGACGTCCATTGCCTCGGACTGTGCGGCCCAGAGGGCATGGGGATGGAGTAGGAGGCTCACGGTCTCTCAGTGGAAAGTGAACGGCACGAATCCATCTTGGACCCCCGCCCCCACACAAAGTGCCACAGTGTGGTAAGAAGGGTCATCAGGTAGTGACTAGTGCACGGGGCTCCGCCCCCTATAGCGTAGGAGGTGTGTCAGCCCGGCCCAAGAAGGAAAGGTAAAGAAACCTGTCAGGATGGCAGGGATAATGATAGAGATCCCAATCACGCAGCTGCCCAGAAAGCAAATACATGAATTAACGTAAGAACAGATAGATAATCTTTCTGAGGCTCAGTTCAGAGCTACAGTTGTAAGACAGCTTACAGAAGTAACAGCGGGACTTAATCAAGATGGTGAAGGAATGAAGGCTAGTCCTGCTGAAATGAACAAAAACACATATGAAACTAGTGGTGAGGGAAGGAAAACCAGGGATGAAATCAACAAATCAGAGCATAGGGAAGGAACAAACAGTCAACCAGTGCAGAAAGAGGAAACAAAAAGTGAGGAAAATGAGGAGAGGCTCAGAAACCTCTGGGACAGCTATAAGTGGGCCAACATCTGAATCATAGGGTGGGCAGAAGATGAAGAAGAACTAGAAATTGAAAAATTATGTGAAAAAAATAATGAAGCAGAACTTCACTATCTTGGGGAAGGAAATAGACTTACGGGTCCAGGAAGCACAGAGAGTTCCAAAAAAACGACCCAGGGAGAACCACAGCAACACACATTATAATCAAAATGTCAAAAAATTAAGCATAAAGAGAGAATCTTAAAAGCAGCAAGAGAGAAGAGAACGACATACAAAGGGGTCCCAATAAGACAATCAGCTGATTTCTCAAAGGAGACTCTGCAGGCAAGAAGGGATGGCAAGAAATATTCAAAGTAATGAAAAGCAAAACCTACAACCACGATTACTCTATCCAGCGAAGCTGTCATTCAGAATGAAAGGGCAGAGGAAGTGCTTCCAGGACAAAGTAAAACCGAAGGTGTTCATCAGATCCAAACCACTGTTATATGAAATGTTAAAGGGACTTGTCTAGGAGAAAGAGGATCAAAACTATGAACATTAAAATGAAAACCATATCACAACAACCAACAACAGAAGCTAGGGAATCGAAACAAAGGCAAACTAAGTAGGCAACAAGAGTGGGACAAGAATTATAGGTATGGGGAACATTTTGGGGAGAGGTCAGCAGGAGGGGTAAGGGGGGAGAGGGAGGGAGATGATGCAGGAATTCAGAAGCATAGTAGGAGGGAGTAGAGTAGACAGGAAGAGGTTGAGAAGAACTATATGCACAACCAATGAGCATGGACTAAGCAGGGGGGACAGCTGGAGGAAGCGGTGTCACTGGGTGGAGGGGAGAAGAGGGAAAAGATATTGGGACAACTGTAACAGTATAATCAGTAAGACATATTAAAACAAAACAAAACAAAACAAAAACCCCTAAAACACTTACTAAGTGGTCCTTTACAGTGTAAGTTTGCTGACCTATGCTGTAGATCACTGGTTTTTAAAGTATAGTTTAGCTGTTGCTAGAGCAGCAGCAGCACCTGGGAACTTGTCAGAAATGCATGTTCTCAGGCCTCAATGCAGACTTGCTGAATTACAAACCCTGGGAGTGGGACCTAGAAATATGTATTGGGTTGGTCAAGATGTTTGTTTAGTTTTTTTTTCCCATAAAATAAAAGATACATTTTTAATTGTCACCAGTAACTTCATTGACTTGGATGTTTGAGTATGTCAGCTATCTTCCATGTGGTATAACATTGATTGTTCTCAATTAACATCTCTATTTGATTGCTATCAATTTCAGTCGGTCTACCTGACTGTGGAGCATCGTCTAGTGAGAAATCGCCAGCACAAAACTTTGCAAATCGTGTTTGACAGTCACAGCACCTTCTCTATACACTGCACAAAACTTTTTTTTTTGCATTTCAGTTGGCGTTTTTTATCTTTAAATAATAAAGCACAGTATGCTGAAAATGTTGCATGTTTTCTTCCATCTTCAATATTAAAATGACTATACAAAAATTCAATTTTGATAAGCTTTTTTTTCATGCATGCAGATATGACAGCTGTCACAATACAGTGTAACAAAAATGCTTGAAATGAAGTTAAATACAATGAAGTGCTCCTAGAGCCATTTTATGGAAAAAAACAACCTACCAACTTTTTGGCCACCCAACATTTTAACAGGTTCCCCAGGTGATTCTAATGCACATTAATTTCTGAGAACCACTGCTCTAGAGAAACTTTTTACCTGTGCACTGGGATGTATGATGAAGAATAATAGTGTTGTACATGAAAGCTCCAAATTGGAAACTACTGAAGGTCAATCAGCAGTAGAGGAGATAAATTGTGGCAATTAATAATCAATATAATGAAAGTATTGTACAGCTTGTAGTTAAGGGCATGGAGTGTAAAAGCAGACTGCTTGTGTTTGAATCCCAGCTCCACCAAAGAGTAGCTCTCTGACCTGGCAAGTTACTTGACCTATTTAAGCCTCATTTTCCTTCTCTGTAAAATGGACATAAATGTTAACTATTTTATAGGGTTATTGTGAGGCTTAATATGTAATTAGAAGAGTGCCTTGTACATAAGTATTAGACTTAAAGGGCAATCTGCATATTATAATTCTTTAAGGAAAAACATGTCAAAGTTCATAAAAGTGATGGTCTGCCTATATATTTTGCATGTAACAAAATGATTAAGTAACCTCAGGTAAAAACTATGTCTATTTTGGAGGTTAGAATGTTGGCATTACTGCTGTAAACCTGGGTTTTCACATGTAAGAAATACTAAAATTACTATTACAGGATTGTGAAGAAAAAACTGATGAAATGTATATGCCCGCATTATGTTTGGCACATGGGAATTTAATAAACATATTCTCTTTCTTAACTGCCCTTTCTTTCACCACTCCTTCAGCCCTTCCTTCCAAAATTATTCTGCTGTCTTGATATTCTGATAGAACTAAGGTGCGAAGTGGCTTCCCTGACGGTAAGATTTGACTTTTTCCAAGGTCAGGAGAGTCAGTAACTCATTTTTCCCCAGCTACGCCCCAGGGCCAATTTGTGTCTAGATCTAGGACAGGGCTGTAATCCTGATATCTCTTGGGATTTCATTCTTTAGTAGCCTCGGTTTGTAAAATGCTTAGCATGTACTTAGCAACACCTGAATACAGAACAGGCACACAGGGAAATAGATTCTTTTCCCCTCTGTGGAGGCCACAGCTTATTCTTCTACATCCCAGGGCCTAGCTGTTAGGGTAAATTTGAGTTTCTCAGTGGAGTTTAAAATCTTCATTTCCTAGAATGGGTTAACGATATAGGTGAGTTTAGAGTTCAGCTGAAACCACTGGCAGCATTTTATGCTCATCTTGGGTAGCAAACACCATAAAGACGCAATTCAAAAAGAAAATTCCCTTCCTCTTAACATTAGTAATCAAAGGGCACTAGAAATATCGGTCTTCGAAACAGCCCAAAAGAGGGAGCCCTGCACGCGAACCGGCTCCAGCTCTGGCGCGATGTGAAAGGGCGGCAAGGCCACACAGCCTTCAGGCAGGAGAAAGGCAGCCTCCTTGTGACGTCAAATCAGCGGACTCTAGTACCGGCTTTAGGCCGGTTCCGGTTCCCCGGCTTTCTGGGCGCGAGAGTACGTGAGCGCGGCGGTATTCTGCGCGTGCTCCGCAGAGGGACGCGAGAAGGTTGGGCCCAGCTCGCGAAGAAGATGCGTGATTGGTTGGGGCCGTGCTGGGGGGTTCCCCAGCCCTTTCGGCAGGGGTAAAACAATAAGAGGGGGCGGTGGCAAAGGGGGCGGGACGTCCGTGTTCTTGGTAGCTAGCTGCAGCGCCTGGCGCCCGCGAAGAGCTTGTTGCAAGGGAACGAGCTCGCGGCTCTCCTGCTTCCGAAGCTTGACGTTTGTCGGAGAGAGGGGGAGGCGAGCGAGAAGAATCCGCTGCAGCGGGTTGGGTTCTCTGCGACTCTCCTGCTGACCTCCGCGCGACGTACCTGCCGCGGCTGTTGGTTGGAGGTGTGTAAGGGGTCCGGGAAGCGTTGTCGGTGTAGTGGTCGGAAGGGGATGTTCCCTTCGCGTGCGGCGGCTGGAGGCAACCGCCTAGAGCGTGAACCCTGATGTCGGAGGTTTAGCGGCAGAGAGACATTGTTCTTGCCGGCTGCCTACGCTGCCGTGTGTGCGTGAGAGAAGCCGAGCGTTTCCTCTCAGGTGAGGGGTGGGAGGCCGCGTGGGAAGGGAGGGAGGTGACCGACCGGCGTTGGGCGGACTGAGGGCTCCGAGGGCACAGGTGGAGCCGGGATTTGTTGGGGATGAGGTGACGAGCTGGGAAGGGGGACGCAGTAGTTCCCAAAGGCGCGTTAATGGAGGCTTAATACGGGCGGTGAAGGAATGGGCATTTCGGAGAGGATGTTTTAGGTGGGAAGCCTACCAGCCTTATCTCCGACTCATTTTTGCTGCTCTTATTCCTGGTTCCCTTCGAGCGGGGGGGGGGGGCAGTCGCCGCCGCGCCCGTGGGGGAGGGGGAAAGAGGCTCTGTCGGCTGAGGCAGAAGCGACGCAGATGCGAAAGTAGAGGCCTCCGGGCACCATTTCTGTGCATGGAAACAGAATCCGGGTGTGAAGGCAGCCGCTGCTTCGCTTAGCCAGCCAGTACCTAAGCGTTCCGCCGTCTTTGACCTCCTCTCGGGTTTATCCCCAACGTGTTCAGAAACTGGAGCTATCTGTAATGTTTGCTTCTTCGTGCCCTTTTTATGTAAACGATTCTTTATTGATCTAGGAACAGAAAAGATGTTTGCTTTGGGGAATGGATTTTTTTTTTCCTACCCCACTTTTGTGGGATGTGGGCAGGATAGTGAAGGGGAGGACTCTAAGCCTCCCTAGAGTGTTTTGTTAGTGGAATCTAGTTGAATTTTACCTGCCTCTAAAAGATTTCTTAAGATGGCCCTGTGCCGCTTTGGAGCGGATATAGATTTGCATCTATAATTTTCCGCATAGATCAGTATTTTTCCCCTTCAAGGTCTACTTAATTTTTTCATAGTTTTCTTTTTGCGGGGAGGTGTCTTTGCTCTCTTAAACAACCAACCAAACAAACAAAAAAAAAAACGTGTACCGAAGGTGCAGTAACAGCAACCCCCTATATGATTGCTGTGATATTAACTTAGGTTAAAATACTGTTTTGGGGGGTTCAAGACTCCACATCTCATGCTAGTCTTCCAAATGTTAGCATTGCATGTACCTGGCTCCGTGAACCATTAACTGCTGTCTGGGAGCCCCATATGCTAGAAGGGAAGAAGATGGGAATTCCTTGTCCAGCTCCATATTTGGCAGTTAATATAGCCTTAGGCATGTGAGCAAAGTTTCTAAGTAAACGTTTGGCCCCGTTAGTGTCCAGTGGTCCTTTTGATGTCCAAAATTTCTGGTCTTGACAAAATAGACGTTATGGATTAGTTTGAACTTCTTGGAATTGAATTGCGTGTTTCTTTGGTGATATGTATTACCTTTTTATTTTCTTAAATGTTTAGAACTAGGTCATGTGATTTAATCTCTGAATGGTGTTTAATTTAAAAGGTTATCAGGAACTGTTGGTAGGATAAAGGACCTCAATGAATTGCTTACTAAGAGCTGTTCAAATTGCAAATATTCGAGGCTGAAATATTAGTCAGTAGTGAACAACTAGTACGAGTGGAGAGAGAAAAAAGCGGAGAGAGCCAGAGTGCTTGTAGGGTAGGTGGGTATCTAAAGTGGTGGAACCAAGGAGAAAAAAATAAGTAATAATTTAATAATTGAATTGAGTGCTTATTTTGAAAGCGGCTGAGCACTTGAGTTGCCAGCAAACTCTTGACTTTGAATAATATTGGCACTGTCGGTAGCAGGAAATATTTATTTGTATTTCATTTATGAGAGATCAAAAATGAAAATTGCCATAGCAGTTTCTGAAAACCTATAAATGCTACTAATAATGTCTTTAGATTTTTAACAGTTTCCTTATCCTGCAGAAGTACTGCTGTTGATGTCCCATCAGGATTGAGAATTCTTTCCTAGGTTGCTTTAAATAAGACTTTTCCTAGATAATTTATGCTGAGGGGGTGTGGTGGTGGAGAATGACTACTTTTCAAGTCTGGTCTTTATAGGTACAAACTTAAGGGTTATTTCTGAACTTCTAAATTCACTCAAGTTTAATTGACAAACATAACTTGGTTACTCTCCACTAGTGGCACTTGTTTGAGAGCTAATAGGGCACAATTGGTTCTTCTCCCAGAACTCTGGACTGGCTCAGAAGCAATAGTATCAGTTTCTTGACTGCTTCGTCTCGGCTTATTATTGTTTAATTTCTGTATATTTTACCTTATTTTGATACTCCTTTGTAGTATGTTTGGATGACTCTTGGATTTCCTATCATGTTACTGTCTCCTGCTTTTTAGCTTCTAGCAACAATATCAAATATGTGAACAGTTGGACTTGAAAAAAAATTTTTAATGTATTTTTTGTTGTTTTTCTATTACAGTTGTCCCATTTTTCCCCCTTTGCTCTACGCCGCTTCACCCACCTCCCTCCTTGCCCACAGTCTACCCCCATTTAGTTGTCCTTGTCCATGGGTCATTCACACTAGTTCCTTGACCTGGACCCTTCCTCTTCTTTCCCCCCTTCTCGCCCTTCCCCCTCCCCTCTGGTTCCTGCCTGTCTGTTCCCTGTTTACATGTCTCTGGTTCTATTTTGCGCATTTGTTTGTTTTGTCCATTAGTTTCCTGTATTAGGTGAGATCATTGGACTTGAACCTTTTTTTATTTTTTTGTGTCTTTGGCTGTTCTACAGCGGTTGTTTTTGACCAGTGTAATGAAAACATCACCAGAGGCAGGACACCTACCTGATTTCAGATTGTCTCTCATTACTGTAACGGGGGACCTTGAACTCCTTCCTTTTCTTAGGCTCTAAACATCAGTTTCCTTTTTTGTAAATGAAGCTAATATCCTATCTGTTTCAAGGAGATAAAGGAAGTGTAGGTTACTTGCTGATCTTTAAAGCATAATATAAATACATGCTTTTTGTTGGACAGCATTTCCTCTCTTAGTACTTGGTCACTTTTAATAGTATCTGAGCTTAAAAACTTGCCTCTTTACCTTTGGGACCTAAAAAAAAGAAAAGAAAAGGCTTAATCCATTTATTGTTTCTTTCTACCACTGGTGCTTGGAGTTTGATTGTAATTCTTTCATTCTGTGGTCTGCCACAACAAATGAGAGGTCTTGGCTCTGAAGAGAGAGAGATATTGTACATTGCTGTTTGATTGGTAAAGTCATTTTAAACAAAGAACATCTGGAATTTTGCAGGGTTCTAGTCTTAATATGGGGTTAACTATTGAGAATAGATATAGTCCATGGCTTAGTGAGAAGGGGCCTGGGCCTGACTTGTGGGAGCCCAGGATGAGGGGCTCTAGAGGGGAAAGGGAATGAATAACTATCCAGCAGTAAAGATAATCTGTGTCGTAGCATAGACATAGCCTTTGTTAACATTTTTTTTCTGGTAAAAACTGCATCCTATTAGAGATATTATTTTTATAAGAAGCAACTTGTACATATAACTTTACAGTGCTGAAAAGTTTTGTAGATCTTCTATTTTTCTAAATGTCATATACTTTTGGTTTCTTGGGAGTCTTTTTTGTTTTCTTTTTTAAATAAGAAGACATGGTGTCTCAACTTCATAGCAGTTTTCATTTTGGCAATTTTCTCCAAGCATTGAAATAGCCACCAAAGTGTGACATGAATTTTCATGTCAGTAGTTTGCAAAGTGAATGCCCCCCGCCCCCAGAATTATTTGAGCAAAGATGCCACATGTCTTATCATTTGTAAATAGATGGTGGTCAGAACACTCTTGGCTGCTCAGAAAGAGAATTTTTGATTGTCTGTTTTCATGCTTATCTGTAGTGTCCCTGGTTATGACCATTTGTTTGATGTTAACAATTATAATTAAATTTTATGGTTAGATGCAGATTTAGCTGTTTTATCACTGTATGGATAATAGACAAGTTTCTTTAATAAAATGAAGATGCCATTTGAGATCCATGAGATTAAAGAGAATTGATGGGATATAAAATGATTTCATTTTTTTATTGAAGTCTGCTCTGATAATTATTTTGCTATAGTAGTAGATCTAAAAGATTAATTTCATTGTCTTACCCAAGTGCATACATTGCCATACATTATTGAAATCAGACCTTAGTTACAAATTTTATGCTGTGTTTTTCATTGGTTTTTCTTTCCCCCAAGGTTTTATAATCTTTGACACCATTTTAATGATTACATGAACCTGATGTTTCACTGTTGTGGTTTGGTTTATTACATATTTGTAAGACCATTAATACCAGGTTATCTGATAATACTATATCAGGTAAGCACAAGTGTTTTTTAAATTACCTCTTGGAAACATTAAAGTTGGAGATGTACCTTACAATCTAGGCAGTAGGTTTTTCTTTATTCTTTCTGTATGTAGCTGCTCATTTTTAATTCTAGTTTGGCATCTTTACTGGTCTCTTTCTCCCATCTCAGTCTTTTCAATGTTTTCTCCAATTAGTTGGCCATATTTAGGCATACTGTCAGTACTTTTTTGGTTTACTAGTGCTAAGTGAATTTTCACACTTTCAACCTTTATTCTAGAGCCATGTTTCCTAACCAGTAATTCGTATCTGTTTAGATCAGCGGTTCTCAACCTGGGGGTCGGAACGACCCTTTTACAGGGGTTGCCTAAGACCATCGGAAAACACATATATAATTACATATTGGTTTTGTGATTAATCACTATGCTTTAGTTATGGTTGGGGGTCACCACAACATGACGAACTGTATTAAAGGGTCGCGGCATTAGGAAGGTTGAGAACCACTGCTTTAGATGGTTATCAGAAACTAAAGGGAAAATTTTAAATATTTTTAAAACTACAAAGTTAATATGTTTTTTAAAAATACTTGGGCAATTAGTAAATATATTACCAGTGATCTTAAGAATTGGTATGTAGCTTTCCTTGTTTTTTCCTAGACCTGTAATACATGTATCTTGTATATTTCTTTCTGTATCATGCCTTTTTTTCCAAGGGTGTGATTGTTATTCTACAATTTAGTTATTGTACTTAACTTTTGTGGACAGTATTTCCACAAGTTTATAACTTTCCTGCTTTTCTCTATTTCTACTGAGTGTATAATTTTGTATTTTATAGCTGTGCTATAATTCAGTAAACCATTTCCCTCTTGGTGGGCATTTAGACTGATAATTTCTTCTTTTGTGGCACTGAAAAACCTCTTTGCATGTATTTCTTAGTGATATGTCTTGAAGTGTGATTACAGTATTTGTGTACTGTGTATGTGTTCACTTTTAATACTTTGATCAAAACTGAAATTACATCTCTAAAAAGTTTTTAATATTTTATATTTTCACCAGTACTGTAAGTGAAAAGAGTCTATTTTTCCACACTTTTATAATCCTCGCCAGAGGATATGTGTATTGATTTGAGAGAGAGAGAAACATCGATTGGTTGCCTCCCTTATGCACCTCAGCCTGGATGGAACCCAACAACCTTTTGGTGTATGAGATGATGCTCCAACCAACTGAGCCACCTGGCCAGGGCTCCCACACTCTTTAACAGTACTGAATATTATCAGTCATTTTAATTTTTGTTAATCCTAGTAAGTGAAAGATGGCAACTTTGAATAAATTGCCTTTCTTGAATCATTGAATAGTATCAGGGTACCATGTTTCTCCAAACAATTGGTGTGTAGTATATTCTCCCAAAATGATTGTGAAATGATTGACGTATGGAGCATAATTACATTGCTAAATGTTAATGATGGAGGAATAATTTACAAACAATTAAAAACCCTCTTCTCATGTGCTTGTTATATGACTTTGGATAGACATACATAGTCATGAACCCACCACCACAATCAGAACAAGATATTTTTATCACCTCAAGATATTTTCATCACCTCTGAAGTTCTCTCATGTTCTTTTAATAGTCATTTCGTTTCTGCCTCCAGACCCTGATCTGATTTAGCCCTATAATTTTACATTTTACAGAATGTCTTTAGCTTTGAATAATGTTTTTGAAACTCATACATGTTGTTGCATAAGTCTATAAGTTTTTTGTTTTTGTTTTTTCTGATCGGTATTCAGTCAAATGGACTAATACCACAATTTCTGTGTTCATTCACCTGGCTAATGGTTATTTTGTTATTTTCAGTTTTTGAGTGTTTATTTTTATTTGTTTTTATTTTTTAAGTTTATTGATTATGCTATTATAGATGTCCCAGTGTTTCCCCTTTGTTCCCCTCCATCCAGCACCCCCCACTCCCTCAGGCAGTACCCCCATCATTGTTCATGTCCATGGGTCATGTCTATAAGTTCTTTGGCTACGCCATTTCCTATACTGTACATCCCCATGGCTCTTCTGTATTTCTTAATCCTCTCACCTCTTCACCCATTCCCCTGCACCTCCCTCCTGCCTAGCAACCGTCAATACATTCTTCATATCCATGATGCTGTTTCTGTACTTCTTGTTTGCTTAGTTTGTTTTTAGATTCAATTGTTGATAGGTGTGTATTTATTGCCATTTTATTACTCATAGTTTTGATGTTTATTAATAAAGCTGCCATAAACAACATACAAGTCTTTGGACTTATGCTTCATTTCTCTTGGGTAAATGTGGAGGCAGGAATAGGATTGCTGGGTAATATAGGATGTGCATGTTTAATTTTATAAGAAACTGCCATACTGTTGTTGAAGGGACTGTAACATTTTTTCATTTCTATCAACTTTCCCTATCCTTGTAAACAGTACTTCTAGATATTTATGTAAGTCATTATAATTATAAGTATTTAGTGGTATGTTATTGCCTCATTGTAGAAATCTAGAAGCGTTAGAAGGAGGTGGTCAACAGTGATAATACAGAGAAGTAAGAGGACTGAGGAGAAGATGTCATTGGATTTTTGACAAGAATTCTGACTTTCTAGAAAATGATATTCAAGGGAAAGCTCAGATTATAATATATGAGGGGAATAGCGAAGAGGAATACTAAGACTGATGTGTATTTAGCGATGTAGGATAGAATATGATAAAGACCCAAAGTACTTTGAGAAATCAGAGGAAAGACAGTTATATTCCATTGGGCAAACAGGAAAGATTTTCAGGGGACAGTGTTTTAATTGGAACCAAATGTGAATACATAGGGTTTTAATCATTAGATAGAAAAGAATGGAATGAGTATTAGAGTAGGAGTAAAAGGTGTTCTTGTTAATAGACTTCTAGAATCCTGGTGTTTGAGCAATCAGACCTAACTTTATTAGACACATGACTATTTTTACAATATTTCTTTTGAATTGTTCAGTTGGTCTCTAGAATAAATACCTGCAGTGACTGGTCATTCATGAATTACTCTTTCAGGTTATTCTTTTCATTTTATCTATATGGAACCTAAATATACCTTCCTGTAATTTCCATTTACTGTTCAACCAGTATGTAACTTGTATTGTACAAAGTAGAACTGAACTATCAACTCGTTTTCAACATTATATGCATACTAGCCTGAGGTTGTTTGCTTTGAGGGCAGCCCAATTTCTTTCTTTTTCTTTTTTTAAATTTAATTAATTAAGTTTTAGAGAGAGGGGAAAGGAGAAAGAGAGGGAGAGAAACATCACTGTGTGGTTGCCTCTCACATGCCCCCAACTGGGGAACTGACGTGCAAGCTGGTCATGTGCCCTGCCTGGGAATCGAACCAGCGACACTTGGTTCTCAGGCTGACGCTCAATCCACTGAGCCATAGCAGCCAGGGCTTCCCATTTCTATACTAGTAATTCACTGACTTTTAACCAGAAGGTAAATAAAAACCTAAGTACTTAACTAAAAGCTGAAGTTTTAGTGATGGAAGGAATAGAGGGTGATAACTTTGGTTAAGTTTTATTTATTTATTTTTAAGTCCTCACCAGAGGATGTGTTTATTGCTTCTAGAGAGAGATAAAGGGAGGGAGGGGGACTGACAGACATCCATGTGTGAAAGAGAAACATCGATCGGTTGGTTGCCTGCTGACTAGGGAACGAACCCTCATCCTTTTGGTGTTTGGTACAATGCTCTAACCAAGCCATCTGGCCACGGCAGTAACCGTTTTTGGTCTTCTTTAAGTATTTATTTTGAAATTGAGGAAATCTGAGCATATTGTAGGTATCTATATGAAATCTGATGTGGACTTTTTTTTCTATCTTATTTCTGTTTATGTGTTACTTTCTCACTTTCCGCCAGTTCCCTCTCAATGGGTTATAGGTATTAAGAGATTTAGAAAAGATAGTACAGTAACAGTTGACATAGAGCAGTTTCCCTGGACGACATATGCTTCAGGAATTAGTCTAGGCAGGTGGAGAGGAAACATTTTTTTAAAAAGGAATGAATAAAAGAATATTGATGAAGATACACAGGGATTTTAAGTGGCATGGACAGAGTTGGTTAGTAGAATAATCTTTGAAGTAGCTGAAGTTCTGTAAAATAGTGAGGGAAGGTGGATAATCATGTTCGTATCTGGATGAATAAATAGGATTGATAACTTATTGACAAAGAAAAGAGTAAATTTTACATTGTGCATCTCAGTCTGACACAATCTCCACATTGTCAAATGGAGTTTAATACATGGAATTTCACTCTTTCTGAAAAGATATTTGCTTTTCGATGGTGCTAGAGGCTAACAACCTTCTGAAGAATTGTTTGGTACCATCTTGGCTATCATTTGAACTGCATAGTCTTGTAGACTTGACCAGAGATCATATCTCAGTTTGTAAATGATGAAATTGAGATCCAAAAAGGTCATTACTTATTATTCTGAACATGCAATTTGGCTCTTTCTTCCTCTTGAACTTATTATATACACTGGCTGTGTCTGAATGATAAACACAAGTTGGTATTACTCAGTTGTCAAGTCCCAAACTACCTTGTTTAGTGGTTCATCTATAATTTATCCCTAATGCCGCTTTGGTGCATTCCTTATTTATTGAATTATTAGTTTTCCTACTTAAGGGGATAAAATGGGAAGATGGAAGAATGGCAGTTAGTTGCTTGTAAAAAACACACAAATTAGTCTCTCATTAAAAAATAGAGTAGTCAATTAGGCTGTACTCTCTCCCCCGAATCCCTTCTGCTTGATTTCCATCAATTACTTTTTAACCCTCTTAAAAACTTTTTTAAAGTATATTTTATTGATTATGCTGTGACAGTTGTCCCAATTTCTTTTCTCTTTGGTCCCCTCTGCCCAGTACCCCCTGTCTATTTTGTACGTATCAGTTATGCTTCTTAATCCCTGTACCATTTCCCCATTTCTCACCCTTCGCCCTCCCAGCTGATAATGATCCCCATACCTATGATTCTTTTCCTAGTCTGGTTGTTTGCTTAGTTCGTTCTCGTTTTTATTTCATTTTTTGGTTCCATTGTTGATAGTTGTGAGTTTGTTGTCATTTCAATGTTCATAGTTTTGATCCTCTTTTTCTTAAATAAGTCTCTAACATTTTATGTAATAATGGCTTGGTGATGATGGACTCCTTTACCTTTACCTTGTCTGGGAAGCACTTTATTTGCCCTTCCATTCTAAATGATAGCTTTGCTGGATAGAATAATCTAGTTTGCATGTCCTTGCTTTTCATTACTTTTAATACTTTTTGCCAGCCCTTTCTTGCCTGCAAAGGTTCTTTTGAGAAATCAGCTAATTATCTTATAGGAACCCTTTTGTAGGTAACTCTTCTTTTCTCATACTGTCTTTAAGATTCTCTATTTATCTTTAATTTTGGCATTTTATGATGTGTCTTGGTGTGGTCCTCTTTAAGTCTGGCTTGTTTGGGACTCTCTGTGCTTCCTGATTTGTATGTCTTATTTCCTTCACCAAATTTGGGAAGTTTTCCTTCATTTTTTCAAATAAATTTTCAATTTCTTGCTCTTCCTCTTCTCCTTCTGGCACCCCCATGATTCAGGTGTTGGCATATTTAAAGTTGTCCCAGAGGTTCCTAAGCCGTTCCTCATTTTTTTCAATTCTTGTTTCTTCATTCTGTACTGGTTGACTGTTTCTTCCTTATGTTCCAAATCATTGCTTTGAACCCTGAATTCCTTCCCTTCACCATTATTTTCATGTGGATTTTCCTTCATTTTACTTAGCATAGCCTTCACTTCTTTCCTTCTGTGTTTGCCGTACTCAAGCATAACTGTCAAGCCTGTGAGCATCATTATTACCAGTGTTTTGAACTCTGCATCTGTTAGGTTGGCTATCTCCTTGTCACTTAGTTCTCCCACTGCAACCTTGATCTGCTCCCTCTTTTGGGCCATGCTTCTCTGTCTCTTCAACTTGACGGTCTCCTGTGTTTGCCTCTGTGTCTTAGGTAGAGCTGTCGCACCTGTTACATTGTAAGGGGCGTAGCCTTAGGTATTGGTCAGTATTGGGCAACCCGTGTCACTGTGGCAATGTATGTAGGGGAGGGGTCTGAGAGGGAACAATGCCACTTGCTGAGTTCTCACCCTTTTTCCTGGCACTTCTGCTTTCTGTGTGGGACTGGTGCCCCTCTAGCTGTTGCCCTGGTTGTGGTTCTGAGAGTGGGTAGGTTAGTGGACGTTCTGGGACTGTGGGGGTTCTATAAACAAATGGACTCTGCTGAGAGACCAGTAGTTTCTTCCTCTACCCCAACCCCCAGTGTTTTTCACAGGGGCAATGTGGGTTTATTTTCCCCCACTGTGGGGCTATGTGGTCTGGTCTGGTCTGAGGCTGTGATCGCTCCCCAGAGGTCCCTCCCTACTTTTTCAAATGTGTGCTTTGCATTTTCTAATGGCAGCCACATCACATGCTCTCTGCCCCTGCTCTGCCCCTCCTACCTGTCTGGATAAGTATTTCTTGTTTGTATCCTTGTTGAACTTCCATACAACTCAATTTTCTGGAACTTCTGGTTGTCTCCAGTTTTGAGGTAGTTGTAATCCTTCTTAGTTGTAGAGGGATACACAGTGTGTCTACCCATTCCTCTGTCTTGGCCAGGAGTCCTAGCCCTCTAAATTCTGATTCACTAAATCAGAATTATGGTAAAGAAGTACCTGATCTGTAAGTTATATTTCGCAGTATAATTTAAACAGCATCCTCAGGGTGACATCTTTATTTCATTTTATCATGGAGCCTCCTGTGCCTTATAAAAGAGGCTCTGCATAGCCTCTTCTGTATAGCTTTTTAGACTTTTACCAGATTAGCATTGCCATTTCTCATTTACCATTTCAAGTTACCTCTTTTGAATAAATGACTTATTGAATAATAATCAAGTAAAAGTTACCTCTTGCCTAGCTCTGGGCTAAAAAATCTTTTTAGTGTATTTTGACCCTTTCTTTGATATTGATAGGTGTATTTGGTACCCTTTTTCTTTTTTTTACTTTGGTTGTATGTGATAAAAATAGTAAGTGAATATTTATCTTAATAAATGTGATGGAAGATTTGAGATAAATGACAAAGCATCACTGTAGAAAATCTGGAAATAGGGAGGAGAAAGAAGGAAAATGAGAATCCCCATACCCAAATACAATCCCTAATATAGCAGATTTCTGTCTTTAACCTTTTTCTTTTTAATTTTTTTATTTGTTAATTAATTTATTTTATTTTTAGAGAGGGGAAAGGAGAAAGAGAGGGAGAGAAACATCACTGTGTGGTTGCCTCTCACTTGCGCCCCCAACTGGGGACTTGACGTGCAACCTAATAATGTGCCCTGACTGGGAATTGAACCAGTGACACTTGGCTTGCAGGCCGACACTCAATCCACTGAGCCACAGCCGCCAGGGCTCTGTCTTTAACCTTTCGAACAAAACTATTTTGTACCTTTTTTTTTTTTTTAAGAGTTTGTTTGTTTATTTGGGGGGGGTGGGGAGGGAGAGAATCAGTGTATGAAAGATACATCAATGGATCAGTTGCTTTTTGCATGCCCCAACCTAGGACCTGGCTGGCAGCTCAGGCCTGTGCCCTGACTGGGAGTCTTGACGGGTGACCCTTTGGTTTGCAGACTGCATTCAGTCCACTGAGCCACACCAGCCAGGGCTGTATCTAATAGTTTTATTTACAGGATAAGTTAGTACCTTCCCCTGTATTAATATTTTTTTTAACATCAGTTGTTATACAGTATTAATATGTATGTATTTCCACATTGTAGTTTATAAAATGTTACTAGATAAGTCTACTATTCTTCACCCTTCCCCTTCATTCCAAATAAAAATACTTTGTTGCTTAGCTTTGTTACTTCATATGTAACAAACGAGAGTCCTTCATGCCTTATCTTCTCCTCTTTTATCGCCTTGGCCTGCTTTTTGTGCTACTTTAGCGGCTTCTTCTCTTGCTACTTCCCATTCCCTACACCCTGCCACTGGACACGATGAATTAACTATTTTTATTTATTTATTTATTTTTAAAAGATTTTACTTACTTATTTTTAGAGAGGGAGGAAGGGAGGGAGAAAGAGAGGGAGAGAAATATCCATGTGTGGTTGCCCCTCACAGGCCCCCAACTGGGGACCTGGTCTGCAATCCAGGCATGTGCCCTGACTGGGAATTGAACTGGCAACCCTTTGGTTCACAAGCCTGTACTCAGTCCACTGAGCCACACCAGCCAGGGCGAAATAACTATTTTTGAAAGCAAGTGAGGCATTATACAAAAATTTTAAAACATTATGGGATTTTTTATAGACAGAGTTTTGGGACAGTTATAAAAGGAAAAACAGGGAAGCTAATAGAGCATATGTGAAAGTTGAATTGGGAGTCACTTGGGTGGTATAGAGCTAGTCTTAAATGTAGGCTCCAATATGGTTTGTATTTGATTTTTGTTACAGTTGTAATGATGACTGTGGACCATTTTAGGCTTATAATTTTAACAAATGATAGTCAAATTTTCTCCCCCCCCACTCCCTTCTCCAGTTCTAATGTTATAATTCTGACTGTTCTGAGGCTATAAACATATAAATTGTTTACTTTAAATGGTGAGAAGTTGTTTTTCTAATTTTATTTTGTTTCTTCACCTTTATCTTTGAGATTTCAGCTTAAAAATAACTTTAGCTTAGCACCTAATATATTCTGTTCTCTGTTTGCTTGTTTATATTCTGTGGCAGACAATAAACTCCTTGAGGGCTAGAGGTTTATCTTCCCAGTGTATTTTATTTACTATAAACAGTATATGGCTTAGGTGCTTTATCAATGGAAAGAAAGATTGGAAAGAACATACACCAAATGTAAAAACAATTATCTTTGAGTACTGAAATTATTGGTGATTTTTAGTGGTAATCTTTATTTTGAAAAAGTGAAATAAATTCCTAGGATAGAAAATATGAAGAAGACACAGGCCAGTAATTTTCCAGTAAGTGTAATCTCCCCGTCCTGCCCTGTATCCTCTATGTAGTTTTCAAAAAAGAATCAATAACACAAGAAAGAAAGGATTGTCCCCAAAGAAAAAAAGATGCTGTGAATGGAAAGATTTGGTTATGATTTTCTTATAGTCTGAGGCAGCACCTTTGAGGGATAAGGGAGATGAAGAAATAGAGACAGGAGATTCAGATGTTGATTACCAGTAGTTGTTGGGATTTTATTCTTTTGCCATTGTAAACTACTTTTTAATAAATGGTATTGATTTTTTTATTACCACTTGTATGTCTCAGATAACTTTGTGAAAGTTTACAAAGAGGACTTTCTAATACTTACTAATCGTGTGTTTTTTGCTCCTTTAGCATTTGACATTGTGCAGCAAAGAAATGGTTATGGAGAAGCCCAGTCCGCTGCTTGTAGGGCGGGAGTTTGTGAGGCAATATTATACTTTGCTGAATAAAGCTCCAGAATATTTACACAGGTAAATTTTAAATGTATTGTTTTAGTATTTTTTATTTAGTTTTATTTTCCTGAATAGGAGTTGACATACCGTCTTTTCCTGTCTCTTAGCAGTATATTTGTAAACCATATCTAATCTTTATATATTTTTTAAAGATTTTATTTATTTTTAGAGAGAGGGGAAGGGAGAGAGAAGGAGAGGGAGAGAACCATCAATGTGTGGTTGCCCCTCACAGGCCCCCAAATGGGGACCTGGCCTGCAACCCAGGCATGTGCCCTGACTGGGAATGAAACTGGCGACCCTTTGGTTCGCAGGCCGGCACTCAATCCACTGAGCCATGCGAGCCAGGACCAAATCTAATATTTTAAACATCTAATAGCTAAAACCAATATTTTCCAAGTTTTTTGATGAAAGCCACAGTAAGAAAAACACTTCATATATAACACACACACGCTTTTGTGTATGCACAAAATTACATCCTCTGATACTTTGTTTCATTTTAAGAAAATGTTAGGCTTGACAACTAATGAGTCCCAATCTGCAGTTTGAATTCATAAGCTTAAGTCGGCTCTTTAAAGTTCTCTATAGTAATGTTAGGAGATGAATCTTATTAAGTGATTATACTTGTGAAAATTTCTTGATTGATCTGCAAAATAGTATTCCTTGGTAAAACAGGAATAGGAACCTTGTTTACTATTTTGGTAAGAATTGGGATTTATAAGCTTATTTTCTCCAGAGATTGGAATGAAATTTATTTATATTATGACTAGTACTTACAGTTTTTTTGTTCTTTTTGGTATATTTTAGCAAGTGGAAGATGTGAGACTTTTGTAAGTATTAGGTTTTGCAAAGTATTTGTTGTGTAGTACATTAGTTAAGTGAGTTAAGGATAAACATATGAGGGGCAGGCCCCTTGTAGTACAGACTTCTTCACTAGGTGAGTGTTCTAGGAACCCATCTATCAGTGTACCAGCAGCTGGCGTTGTTGTTAGAGGCTGCGTACAGCTTCAATGAATTTTTTTTTAAGACGTTTTCAGGGCATTTGCCCATTTCATGATGGGTGATTTATGAGAGCACCTGCCCACACCAACCTGAGAGTTCAGTAGTTTTTAACCAAAAACAGCATTACCCCTGTGCCCCACCCTCTAATTCACCTGATCTTGGCCCCAGCGACTTTTTTTTTTGTTCTCCCCGGTTGAAAAAGTCTTCAAAGGGAAACATTTTGCCAGTTGGAAGAGGTGAAACAAAACATGGCGGGAGTACTAAAAAGCTTCAAAATTGACAAGTTCAAAAAACTGTTTTGAGCAGTGGAAAAATGTCTTGATAAGGTGTATTGCATCAAATAGAGAGTACTTTTGTAGGTAACTGAAGTTTAAACATGTAAGAATAATTAACACAATATTTTATAAATACTAGGTTTTTTTTGTGTTCCCCCCTCCCTTGTATATATTATCTAGGTCCTCTTTATAAGGATATTGGTTATCCTAAAGTCAGATTTTGCAATATGTCCTACATTGTTATATGTGTGTAAAACTCTGTTAATGGAGACATTTTATATAACAACCCACACAAACTCAAAATGAATATATGTTGTAGATTTTCCTAATTATAAAAATAAAGGCGTTCTTCATGACATTGTATGTGTGGAAGTTTGTGGGAGGAGAATAGAATTAATAGGGCCTTTCATTATTTGGAATTTAGTCTTTTCAATGTAGACAATAGCATTTTTAGTATTATATTAACAAGGAACTTTTTTTGTGGTGACAAAAAAGTAAAATTTAAAACAGACTTTCCACCATCATTTCAAACAACAGCACATACTTCTGTCATATACTAAATGTAACCAATCTCCCTAGTATTGAAGATTTGATTTGTAATTTGCCACTTGTTAACATTTTAATGACTATCATTACACATGCCTTTTTGTGCACTTTTAGGATATGTCCTTAGAAGTTGAATTGTTAAATCAAAGGCTTTTTATACACAAGGGCTGTCCAGAGAAAGTCCAGCAATTGTTAATATAACAAAAAGGGTATGTGCAACATTGATGTAACCTGGCAGCCAAGGAGAGTGCACTGGAATGTGCATATGTGAACAATGTCGACTTCACTGTACTAGGCAATTGGGGGAGGGTATAGATGCCATTGAGTGAGCATGTGTACTGTGTGTCCGTCTGTTGCATTCAAAATGACTGAGTGAGTAGAGCAACGAATCTGCATC
Source organism: Furipterus horrens (assembly GCF_987537825.1). Classification (NCBI taxonomy): domain Eukaryota; kingdom Metazoa; phylum Chordata; class Mammalia; order Chiroptera; family Furipteridae; genus Furipterus; species Furipterus horrens. The sequence continues at coordinate 169,977,908 of NW_028327172.1, forward strand.
AAATTTTGTATTAAGCTTGAACATTCCTCTGCGGAATCTTACTTGAATGATTCAGAAGCCTGCAGCTATGGGTGGCTGGTGATTGGCAGCTTCATCACGACAAAGGACCTGCTAATGCATCACGTCTTACGAAAAGTTTTTGGCAAAACATCAAATCACCCAGGTGGCTCAGCCTCCCTATAGCCTAAATTTGGTGCCCTGTGACTTCTGACTTTTCCCAAAACTAAAATCACCTTTGGAAGGGAAGAGATTCCAAACAATCAATGAGATTCAGAAAAATACGATGGGACAGCTGATGGCGGTTGGGAGAATTGTGTGAGAGCCCAAGGTGCCTACTTTGAGGGGCACTGAGGCATCATTGTCTTGTATACAATGTTTCTTGTATCTTGTCCCTTCTTCATAAATGTCTCTTTTCATATTACATGGCTGGATACCTCCTGGACAGACCTCATATACATGTAGAGCCAAATTGTCCTCCAGTAAAATAATAGTTTACATATTTGACAGTTTTACACATGAGGAAATATAAACTCTAAAATATATGTAGCAGTTTAAAGGATGGATTCTGGAATCAGACATACTAGTTTCATGTCTTAGCTGCCATACTTTGAAAGGAGTGTGATCTTAGGTGAGTTAATTAACTTCTTTTGAACCTCAGTTTACTCATTTAGATAATAGCACCTATTTCATGAAATTGTTGTTAGGGTTAAATGAACCAATATATATGTAATGCATAGAGGAAGTCTTAGCTTATTGACACTAATTTAATTGCTTTAAGTAATGCCAAAGAAACATTGTGTACTTGAGAGCAATATAGAAATATTAATGAGCAATTGAATGTTTAAATAATGTAGATGTCTTATGTAGTCTTGAATTATTTTAGTTATTTTAAATCTAAACTGATTTAATCTAAGCCTTTTCAAGGATTACTAATCACTTGAAACTCAGAGTAGAATGTTAAACAGCATCTGATTCCCAAAGAAGTCTAGATAATGGAGTTTTTGTTTCCAAAGGGGATAAAAGGGATTAATTACTACAGCATCAGTATGTAGAATGTATTATAAATATTTTATTTTTCCACTTAACAGAAAATAGGTGTGATAAGAATTAGAATAGCTAATGACTTGAGTGTGGTATATTCAGTATGCTAGGAACACTTAAGAATTTTGTCATTACTCATTTAATCCTTACAGAAATCCCTATGGGGTAGTACTGTTCTCGTTTACAACCAAGGAAAATTTAAAAGATTGTAAATGTGCTCAAGATTTCACAACTAACGAATGAGGGAGCCAGACCTGGAAATTAGATCTGACACTAGAACTATTACTGCCTTTTAGGCTTCCCTTGATAACTGAATATTAATTGTTATCAATGTTTTACAGGTTTTATGGCAGGAATTCTTCCTATGTTCATGGTGGAGTAGATGCTAGTGGAAAGCCCCAGGAGGCTGTTTATGGCCAAAATGTAAGTATATTCCATACACATTTTTTATCTTCTGTGTGTGTCGAGGTAGATATTTGAAAAATAGCCTTTTTGTGTCCATGAATCTTGACTGTGATCATTAATTGTAACTAGAATTTATGTTACAGTGATTGTCGATTGTGCTTGAATTCTTGTAAACATTGATTTTATATGAAACACAGTATTACATTGATTTGGGGGTGGATACAAAGGAGAAGATGGGATGTTTTATATCCTTGATGTATTTTATACATGTAACAGTTGAGGTAGTATATTAAGTTTATACATATGTGGGCTAAACCTTAACTTTAAACAGGAATGCACAGAAGTATATATGCGCCATATGATTTTGTAGAGGATGGGATGTGGCATTTCAGCTATACTCTGAATTGCAGGATTGTCTTACCAAACAAGAGGAAATTGAAAGTAGAAGAAATGGACTCAGCACACAAGCAGTAAGATTAGATGTGAGGTCAAAGAGTAGTTGACATATTTTGTGTGCATGACTAAATATCAAATGCAGATAGTGGGAGAAAGCTATATAAAGCCCATATTACTGCATAATAAGATATAGCCATTGTAATTTCTGGTGTAAGGAGTTGACGTGTTGAAAATGGTGGTTTTAGGAACATCAGTCTGTCCGTAAAACAGTATGATAGAATGGATTCAAGTGAGGCAGAAATAATTAAATAAATATTGTACAAGTTGTGAGGAAGAAATCAGTGAAGTTCTCTTGTAGTGTTGTATAGGTATTTCAGTATCACAAGAGTTTGTATTTTCTCCCTTCTCCTTACAAAGGATATACACCATAAAGTATTATCTCTGAACTTCAGTGAATGTCATACCAAAATTCGTCATGTGGATGCTCATGCAACTTTAAGTGATGGAGTAGTTGTCCAGGTCATGGGTTTGCTATCTAACAGTGGACAGCCAGAGAGGAAATTTATGCAAACGTTTGTTCTGGCTCCTGAAGTAAGTTTTCATTTGTATAATTTTATTTGGCTCTTACTAGTTGCTTGATATGTCCAAAGACTTTTTTCTTACCAGTTTAGATATACATGTAGCTTTTTTGAAAAATTAGTACTGGACCTGTTGATATAATTTATTTGAGCTTTTGGGTGTTCTTTGACTAGAGGTAAAAGTCAGATACTGATACTAACATGTAAATAAATGATTAAGATTACAGAAATAACACAAAAGCATCTTATATTTGATAGGCTACATATTAAGCAATGGAAAAGTTGATTTGTTAATTGGTTCTGCTTCTCTTACATTAGTAAGACACTTAAATAACAGTATTTTTTGAGTGATCTGTCATTTAGTTAATGTCATAGTGTGTTCAACTTTAGAAAATTACATTTCGTCTACATTATTTCTGTAGTATTAAAATAGAAATTGTATATGGCATGCAATTTTTTTTTTTTTTAACGTTATGGCATCTTTATGAATACTTAATGGTGTGTTTGGGTGTTGTTTTTCTATAGGGATCTGTTCCAAATAAGTTTTATGTTCACAATGACATGTTTCGTTATGAGGATGAAGTCTTTGGTGATTCGGAACCAGAACTTGATGAAGGTAAGGTTACTTTCAAGATAAAAGGGTTCTTTGATCATTCTTAAAGGAGAAGTATGAAACTTTTAGAAATTTTCCTATATTTTCTTTTGGTTTTTGTTATGAATAATGTAGGTGTTTTGTATGAAATAATTAAAAAGTCAGACATAGAAAGTGAAAAAAATTCTCCTCCATCTCATCCTCTGTAGATAACTAAGAGTTTGGTGTCTATTACAGAATTTTGTTGGGTCCTAGCCTTACTAATACTTACTTTTATTTAAAAAAAAGGTATTATGTTGGCTCAAAGTTTCCTTTCTGTTTTTTACTTAATATCTTTGTTGGCTGTCAATCTTTTGCCTATGCCATAATTATTTAATTGATCTTCCATTGTTTACATCAGTTCCCCTTTTTAATCTTTATTCTATTGGGTAAATGTGGCAAAGGAAAGTAAGTTATGGCTTTATTGTTTATTTTCTACACTTTGCTTTTCTTACTAATAGGTTTTGTTTAAAAAAATAGGGTAAGTAGTAAACTTCATCTTGCTTTTCAGATTTTTAAGAGAATAGGGAATATTGCAAATGAATGCTTTTGTAAGAAACATGCCTTTTTTTTACTATCACATCACTGCCTTAATAATTAAAAATTGGATATCAAATTAAGCCTCTTAAAAGATGTGATGAATTATATATTGTCAGAATCAGAAGATGAAGTAGAAGAGGAGCAAGAAGAAAGGCAACCATCTCCAGAACCTGTACAAGAAAATGCTAACAGTGGATACTATGAAGCTCACCCTGTGACGTAAGAATAGTGTTTGCAAGGTTAAATTTGGTCTAAACTAATGCAGTTGTCAGGTGGTTTTTGTTTCTATAATTACTGCTGGAAGTAAATTTTTGATAAAGCTACCTCTCAGCAGGATTTAAGTACTTTGCAAGAAATTTGGAAATAATTGTTTTATTTAATTTAAAAAATTGAACATGGTTTGCTTCAAAGCACTGATCACTTACTGATAATGCAGTGTTGAGACAACACAGAGTGAGCATTTTATTTTAGTTTTATAAATATCGGGTTTTTTTATAGTTAGTAATAAAGTAAACATTTTTAGTAGTCCAGTTTAAAGATAGTGGGGTTGAAGAAATGTTGCTTGAGTATTAGTCCCTTCTGCCTTCTAGTTTTTATTGGACTTTTGCTCGTTACATTAGAGAAAGACTGAATTTCATCTTATTTGAATTGATCATTTCACTCATACTGAAAAGGGAATAAAACATTTTGTTGTAGTAATGGCATAGAGGAGCCTTTGGAAGAATCCTCTCATGAACCTGAACCTGAGCCAGAATCTGAAACAAAGACTGAAGAGCTGAAACCACCAGTGGAAGAGAAGAACTTAGAAGAATTAGAGGAGAAGTCTACTTCTCCTCCGCCTGCTGAACCTGTTTCTCTGCCACAAGAACCACCAAAGGTTAGATCAAAGGAACTCTTTAACTTCACACTTTTATATTTGATGCCATTAATGAAGCATGACCTTTGTTCTATTACATTAAATTGTTTAATATAGTAAACTATACTTTTTTATATATATGAAAAAAGCTGTGTTTTTTTTGTTTGTTTTTTTGTAATCCTGAGAAAATCTGCTTGTATTTTACCCCCATCCAAAAAAGGACCCCAGAATGAAGTTTTAGATAAGTCTTTGTCTCTATGCAGTGTTTAGTACCTTACATGAACTTATTTGGGTCCATGTATAAACCTGAGAGTTGCTCTTCCATTCTGTATTAAGTCCTGTAGACGGGTGCAAGAAATCATGCAATTTCCCAACTTCAACAAGTTGGCTTATTATTAGAGAAGAGATACCTGTTATTTCTGGTTTAAATGGGAACGGTTTCCTTTATACCAATTAAACTATCTTGGAAAGATGAGTCACACCGATAATGTATCAGTTAAGCCTATCTACACATCTTTTATCTTTCTGTAAAAGTAGAAGTTTAAAATATATTTGTGTAGTGAGAGAAGATTCCTTGTTCAATTTGTGAATGTTAAAGTTTCCAGCTAGTACTTTCTTCTTTCCTGTTCTTCCCCTCTTCCCTTAACACCATCACACACTCTATTTTTCTCTAAAAGGGGAAAGAAATTGGTTCTGTTAGGCTCTTACTTTTCTAGCATGTGTTAGTGGTTTTGTGCCACTTGCTCATCTACTTAAGGCATATAGGAAGTTGCTTGTGGATTTATTTAGTAGTTTAGAAAAGAACCATCAAATAAGCTTGCATAATGAGATTTTGAAAGCTGGCACATAGACTGGCATGTGTGTGTGTGCCTTTCTTTTAGGAATCCTCCAATATATAGCAATAGTTTAGAAGTGAAAAAAATATATATATTTGGAAGTTTCCCTATAGGAATGTTGGTGGTTTTCCATGATTAGTAGTCTAGGTTTGTTGCATTTCCTGCAGGCTTTCTCCTGGGCTTCAGTGACCAGTAAAAACCTGCCTCCTAGTGGTACTGTTTCTTCCTCTGGAATTCCACCCCATGTTAAAGCACCAGTCTCACAGGTAACCAAATCTGTGAACACAGTGGATTGTATCCTTGTTACATTGCCAATTGCTTATCTTTTTAATACTTTTTTAAATGAGTCAATCAGAAATTATGGATTAAATATACAGAAAATTGTATTAAATGTCAGTGCACCCACTTTAAATACCAGATCTCCATTCATCATCTACATAGGTGGTATTTGGGGTTTGGGTGTGTGAAATGCAGATTAAGTTGGTTTTACATATATATATTAGTGTCATTTAAAAGGCTTCTTAAAATAACCTAAAAAGTTCCTTTTTAATACGCTTTAAATTTTATTTAGCAAACATTTTAAGGAAGAAATTTGGAAAGACACAAAGTAGTGTGGCATTATAAAGAATCACTGTTTTTTAAAAAGAATACTTTAAAAAATATACTCCTAAGCTCTTCATCTATAAGTGGTTCACACCGTTTAACTGAAGCCTGTACCAACTTATGACTGTAGTGTTCACCTTAACTGATCATTCCAGTATTCTGCTTTTTGTCTGTTTGTCATCATACCCATTTCAGAACTTTCAAAACATTGAAAATAAGACACTGCCTACTATATTTATTAGGTATACTTTAGAATTAACTAAATTTAAGTTTATAGGCACAGTTTAAAAGAGTGTCCAATTCTTTTACTTACATTTTGAGTTAAACTGAATTCCACCAGAAAATCTACATTTAAAATGGTTAGGGCACATACAGTTGTTTGTATATACCTCTTAATATGCTCTTAATAGTGAAACTTTGAGATTTCAAAAGGAACTAGTAATTACTAGAAAGTCTTGTTGGTATATATAATCAGGTACATAATAGAATACATGGCCTTATGATAACCTGGTTTTTTCAGTTAGATATTCAGGAAGTGTTGAGTAATTAACTCAGATCACAAATTAGGATTCTCTCTTAAAATTAATTTGCCAGGTATTGCTTATCCTTTTCAACTCATCTGAAGACCTGATAAGGGTCTTCTGTATGTGCTTCGAAATGCTTGATTTACCAGATTTGCATTTGGAATTCTTTGGATTGTTACTTCATTTCAGAGAGTTGGCTACATTTCTTTTAAACTTAATGCTAGTTAGAAGTTTAAAAAAGCTAATGGTTATTATACTAGGCATTGTCAAAGTACTTTACGTTTATTTTCATCTAATCATAATCACTTTGTGAGGGTGATTACTTATTATTATTCTTGTTTCCCACTTAATTAAATAGAGGCCTAGAATACCTCACCTAAGGTCAGACAGGTTTATAAATAAATAGAAGGACTGTTCTTTGAATTCATGCTGTTGAACATCATGGACACGAGTCCATATGTGATTCATGCAAACCTGTACCAGTTTCTTTAGCTCTTTGGAGGGGAATAGGGGAATGTATCTCTATTTACATTTAAGAAGAGTACTATATTAAAGGCATGTCTAAATTAACGTGTTGTTATATCCTAGCCTCTTACCCGGGAAAAAATTTCTCTTAATTTTTGTGGTTTTTGAATTGTAGGAGACTAGATTATATTTCCCCATCTACACTCTTATTAAAACAAAATGTTTAGGTGTTTACAATTTGAACTTTAAAAGAAATTTCTGATCTCTTTAGGCTATATTTGGAATGGATTCATGGTTTTCCACTTGATTTAATAAACCCTTTGATTTTATTTTGTTACTTTGGCGTAGTAGTTTTTTTCTTGACAGTTTTAGTATATCTTACTAATAAAAGAAAAATTAAATCTAATTCTAGGGTATTGGTAGGCATTAATTTAGAAATAGGTAAGTTAATTTCTTGGTAAAAAATATTTCATCTAAATAGCTTTTGTAAAATTGAAGGATGTGTTTATTAGTTTTGGTTTTATGCACTGTTACTGACTTGATGCTTCCATTTTTACCTTGTATTCCATTTGACTTTCATTTGTAGGATTTGTCATGTGAGCACACTTTCTGGTTATGTGGAAATAGTTTTAAGGCTCTTAAATAATATGTGGCTTATTAGCCATTTTATCTAGTTAGTGTAAATAGTGTTTTTTTTTTTTTTTGAAGTATATTTTATTGATTATATTGTTACAATAGTTTGGTGTAAATAGTTTTAGTCATGAAAGTGAGCCTGAAGAATTTTGTAAGTGCACAACTGGCTTAGTTTACAGGTATTTATCAGTTATTGAAAGGATTTTGTTAGACTTTTGGTTTTATTTTTCTTGCATTGGCATCATCAGGTATATAGGTTGCTTAAATCAAAGTATGAATTATTTATAAGGTATTGAAAATTACTTAAATTGATTTTTATTTTGAAGTTTAAAGGATAATGAAGAACTTTTCTATTTTGCTACTTGTGGTTTTGTTTGGTAATCTGTTTGAAAACAATTTGAACTAGTCAGGGTGCCTCAGTTCTTTGGTAACATTTGGATTGAATTGAATCCGAGGTTTTTCCTGAGATTTTTAAATTAAAATGTACATTTGCTATTTTTCTTAATTTCCTAAGCACACTAGCTTCTTCAACATTGTTAGAATACATTTATTCTTTAATTCTGTTTACAGTCATATTTAAATTGTGCTTTTAGGCCTCAAGTTGAAATTTTTAAATAACTGCCTTTTTCAGGCGTCACATCTTGGGTCAGATTATCTCACGGTATTAAATTCCTACTATAGATAGCAGTGGTTTCAGGGCTGTAACTTAGGTTCCCTTGTCAGACATAAACATTCTTCTACATGTTTTGGGTTAGAAAACTAAATGTGAATTAACTTTAAGTGAGTCAGTAGTTACTAAGCATCTATATTTATTTAACAGTACTCTTGATTTTTTGGGTGGTATAGAAGTAAGCTGTGGTCCTTATAGAAACAAATACACATGATAACTGAAAAAAACTGGAGACTTAAAATGTTTTAACTAGCAAAATTCTAAAACGTGGGAATCAACTTCATCTTATTGGAGGAAATTGGAATCTACATGGAAGAAAATAGAATTTGGGAAAAGTCAGGTGAATCTGTTAAAAACTGATAGGATATAAGTTACAGTGGGTGAAGTCATTTACAATAAATTGTCATTTTTGAAGGAAATACAACTTTTTGTATTAAAATTTGTCCTTGCAAATTATCCTACTTCAGTTATATAAATGATGAAAGAGTGAGCCACTGCCCAGACTGAGGTCCTTAGAGATGCTTGGCCATAAAGACAGCACTGAAATTATTAGCTTTCTCACTAGGGGACCTGTTCTTCCTATTTCTGCTGAGTGTTATCAGCATCCTTTGAGGGTGCATATATTTTGTTTCTTCCTTGGATCACAAATATTTGGGCTGTAGATAACCTGAAGATATTGGGAATATTGAAAATGTCATTGTATAAAAGAAAAGGTAATAGATGTGGATGCTATTTTGCTTTTAAAAGTTATTTCAATATGTGTTTAATTCAGCAGTTAGCAGAAACTTTTGGAAGACATCTTAAAATGTCCCATTACTCCCCTTCATTACCCCCAAGAAATAGTTAATGAAAATTGTTATGGTCAGTCCTTGAATAAATGCACAGCTTTCCCATAAAGAAGACCAATAGAAAGTTAAAGGATTTCAACTATTGAGATACTATGTACATTTCTACCTTGTTTTCTTGTGTACATTTTGGCTTAAAAGTAGTATTTTTAGGTGTTACAGTAAGCTAAGTTGTATATTTTGAACTATGAAAATATTGATTTTCAAGATTTGTTTATGGGGTGGGGTTTAGAGGATATTGCTGAGCCCTTACATTTGAAGGGCAGCAGATTAGATAATTAGAAGTATGTGTTGTATATTCTTGTCTTCCTAAGATAAAGATTGCCTTTTCTTTTGTATATGTATTCACATGGAGTGGCTGGCTCATTTCCATTTTGGGAATTTTTGTAGGAATACATTTATGCTGTCTCAACGTAGATGTAACTTTTATTTTTTAAATGTGGTTGTAAAAAACAGCTTATTGTGAGTTATATGGCCTTGAGTGGGAAAACAAAATCTACCCTACAGTCCTAGATTGGTACAGAATATCTTTATAAAAATTTATTTTTCATGTACATAGGACAACGCTATGTTAAAAACATTCTAAACTTAAAATTACCATTATATACCTGTTAGTGACTTCTGATAGTTGCTTTGGTTGTTTTTTCTCCTGTGGAATGTGTTTCTTTATAATGTTTTTCCCTTGCATTTTATAATGTGTGTGTTTCCCTTGCATTTTAGCCAAGAGTTGAAGCTAAACCGGAAGTCCAATCTCAGCCACCTCGTGTGCGTGAACAACGACCTAGAGAACGACCTGGTTTCCCTCCTAGAGGGCCAAGACCAGGTGAGTCAGCCTTTCCTGTAGCCTTTAGAATTTAGCGTTTAGTACTTGAAAAGTTGGAAAAAACTAAACTTAAAAACTATGTGTTTTATACTCAAATTCTATTTTCAAAATACTTCAAGGTTTAAGTAAACTGCTAAAATTCAGTCTGGGGCAAAACAATTAACTTAGAATGTGTCATGCCATAGACACATGTATTTTGAAGGCATGAAATAATTTTGAGACAAGTATTTGGTTATTGTCACTGATTCAAAGAATTCAAAACCCAGTGCCAATAACCTACTCTTTCTTTAGCCCTCTTACCTCTTCACAAGTGAACAATAAGCACACCCTGATTCTTCTTACTTTGATTGTCTTAGGTTTTAAGTAAGTTGCCATGATTTTTGACTTGCTCCCATTGTTAGCTAATACATGCAGCACCTCTATTTGAGTTCTATAAGTCCGTTTGGGTTGCTTTTGGGAGGAGGTGAGAGATTGTATACATCAGATTTAGAATATGTAATTTTTTCCATAGAAGTAAAATATAAGAGGTATGTTACTGATCCAGAAGTTATGGAAGCTAGGGTTTGTCATGGCTTTCCCACTGATTGAGTTTATGATTGTAGGGGAGATGCCCTTAAGTTATGAGCTGTTTTTATGCCATTTAGTTACTACAAAAATTTTTCTTGTGCAATGCATTTCTTTTATGCCTGTGTCCCTTGTGTTACTGAGGATCAAATAAGATTTATATATGTGTGTCTATATGTATATGAACACCCTAATATACATATACATTGCTGTATATATGAAGTAATTACTATTAAATTTACTGACTTGGCTGAAATTTCATATAACCAAAGGTTAAGTAATTTATGTATTTCAAAATATTAAATATTTGGTATAAATATATCTCACTATATGAAATTCATTTGGCTCTCCTGGGTGATAGCAAGAGTTTGCTTAAGAAAGAATACTTGTGCTACTAACATTTGACTTTTGTACAATCAGATGAGTAGATGTAGAAGAGAAGGTACTTCCACAGTCTAGTCAATACCCTCACTTTACACTTAAGTGTCACGTTGTTCGTTGTTTTTAACTAACCTACTAATAATAGGCACTTGCATTTCTGTTCAGGAAGCTCACTGTCTTATTAAACTAAACCAGGAGCTGTGGCTCAGTGGATTGAGCGTCAGCCTGCGAGCCAAGTGTCGCTGGTTCGATTCCCAGTCAGGGCACATTACTAGGTTGCACGTCAGGTCCCCAATTGGGGGCTCAAGTGAGAGGCAACCACACAGTGATGTTTCTCTCCCTCTCTTTCTCCTTTCCCCTCTCTCTAAAAACAAAATAAATAAACAAATAAATAATTTAAAAAAATAAAATCTAAGCTAAACCAGGAATATTGATATTAAGTGATTTTTATATTTATTGCTTTGAACTAGTTTTTAAGATCTGCTGTATTCCTTTCTCAGGCAGAGGAGATATCGAACAGAATGAATCTGACAACCGTAGAATAATTCGCTACCCAGACAGTCATCAACTTTTTGTTGGTAACTTGCCACATGATATTGATGAAAATGAACTGAAAGAATTCTTCATGAGTAAGTGGTTTATTTGCTTTATTTTAGAATTAGGCATGAGAAAAACATTTTTCATAAAAATTTTTTAAACCATTTATCTCTATATACTTGGTATATCTCCAGATAACAGTCATTTATCAGCAGGTAATAGAAGGCTCTATCAGATGTTTCTCAGTGCATGTACTTAGTGTTGACTGCCCTGGTTCTCTAGGGTTAGAGGGGCTGGATGAATTAGTTTTACATTTGGAGGTGGGATTCATATGGCAACTGTAAGTCAGAAGTAGAAAATATCATTGTCTTTCTAAAACTATGTAGGTAGCCTTCCTTTTGAAAGTTGTAATAAAGATGCTGAAGGGTAAGAAGGATGAAAGAACCAGCAGTCCAGCTAGTTGGCATCTTAGGTGAAGAACCTGTGTAAGTGAATGTGTACCTTAGTTGTTGGATATAGCCAGTAGCAACTTTTATTTGGAGATGGATCAAGAAGAATAAGGTCATTCATCCTGAACAATTGAGGCCACAAAGTATTCTGTTAAGATATTTAACCCTTGGTATAATGTATATTTTCACAGGTTTTGGAAACGTTGTGGAACTTCGCATCAATACCAAGGGTGTTGGGGGAAAACTTCCAAATTTTGGTTTTGTGGTTTTTGATGACTCTGAACCAGTTCAGAGAATCTTAATTGCAAAAGTAAGTGACTTAAAGGGCATAATTTAATACTTTATTATTCATGTTATATATAGTATTAATCTGGTGCATTTTTAAATCATAATCTTTTTTTTTAATGGTAAAACTAAAAATAGTTCACTATAAAATGGTATTTATGCAAAGAATAAAGATTTGTTTTAAAGTCTGAGGTATAGATCATTTTAAATTTGTTTCTTTAGGGTTTTCTTATGCATGTATGTATGCAAGGCTGTACTTCATTATTACTGTCTAACCTGCCTATGTCAATCTTTTCCTCCTCTTTTAAAGCCAATTATGTTTCGAGGGGAAGTGCGTTTAAATGTGGAAGAGAAAAAAACAAGAGCTGCAAGAGAGCGAGAAACCAGAGGTGGTGGTGATGATCGCAGGGATATTAGGCGCAACGATCGAGGTCCTGGTGGTCCACGTGGAATAGTGGGTGGTGGGATGATGCGTGACCGAGATGGAAGAGGACCTCCTCCAAGAGGTGGCATGGCACAGAAACTTGGCTCTGGAAGAGGAACCGGGCAGATGGAAGGCCGCTTCACAGGACAGCGTCGCTGAAGCCCCACTGCTGGCAAAGTCTTGGCAGTGGTACATTACTCATCGTGTTTGCATTCTTGTTAATTTTTTGGCTTTGGAATGTGACACAGCCTTTTTGATCATTTCTTTGATGTGAAAAGCATCTTTTGGTTATGAGTTAAATTGAGGTGGACATTATTTCCCCAATTTTACAACAGGATTCACATTGTTAATTTATAAATCTAGACTTGGAGAATTAAGGACTGAGGAATGACCATATCTAACTATCTACATCAAAATGAACTTTTTAAAAGGACATGCCCAACTGAATTCAGGTCCATTGAGTCCAAAAAGAATCCTCTGCTGCACATTTTGTTTAAGTGTTACTGTTTCTGCTTATTAATGTTGGAAACACAAATAGTGCAATTGGAGAATCTTGCCTTTTTTTCTTGGCTCCCCCCAAAATACAAACCAACAGAAACTTGTTATGCACTCATCAAAATGCACTAATGGGTACTCTGAACTCATTAACATTTGACATCTGCAAACAGGAGGCAACAGGGGGAAAAAATCTTTCATCTTTTTTCCAGTAGGGAATAGTTTGTGAATGATGAGGGCATTTTATCTGCTTGCCGTGACCAGCGTGTGTACACATAAACCTTAACAAGACTACAAGTATATTCCCAAGGAAATCATTTAATTTGAACTAGATAACAAAAACCAGAACTTCAAATGCTTTGGTCTTGAATACTAGACCAGGTTTAGTAGCTCTATATCTAGGATTTTTCTACCTGCCCCTCTTCAGTACAGGGATGGCTGGCTGCTGAACACACTCCTCCCCTTTTTCCTTTCTTTAAGCTGTGTACAGTGAAAATTGTCTTTACTGTATTTTTGTTCCCTGGTAATGTAATAAGCATGATGGTGCCTTCTATTAATACATCATTCCAGTCTTGCTGGTAATTTTGTACAGTATAGTGTATGAATTGCTGTGCTGCAAAGCCAAACAGCTGCAAAATGTTGAAAAATCATTGAAGTGTATAAAAATTGCAGTATCTTTAAAATTAGTAAAATTGACTAGCATATGATTTACTTTGCTCTTTAGTTAACAACTTCGTGTTCTATGTGGGGGGGAGTCTTGTGTGTTTGGGAGGGAGAGGGAATGAGGAAGTCGGTTATTTGAGTAAGTCTCTTGTTGACTTTTCTCTTATGAATGTGAACGTTAAAGCGGATCACTTTGGGAGGTGCTTGGAAAAGTCAATCAACTTTGATATACATTTTTAGGGACATTTTAAAAGCAGTCAGATTCCTTAAATGGCAAGTAAACCTGAAGTGAGGATACTGCAATTTTCAGAGAAAAGAACAGCAGCTCTTAAGTGTTAGCATTTTCTATTTCGGGGGCAGGGAACTGTCATTCATTTTGCACAATTCTTGAACTGATGTCAGCACCCGAGTGGCTCTGAATTTAAGTCTGGGACGACATCTTTTATTTTTACATGAATCTCTAAACAATTCTGTGAGCAAAGTTTGTAGCTGCTGGATTATTGTCTGTCTATAGCAAGTTCCAGTATACCGCAAGTATGGCAAAGGATATTCAATGTTATGCTTGAAATACTTGGTACATATCAGTTTCTGATGTTTCAGGCTAGGAGTGGGGTAAATAAGTGACCACTTAAAGCTGCTTGTTAGCATGGAAGACTTCTCCATTCTGTCTTGGTAAAAATAAAACTGCACTTGACATAGTAGCAAACTGGTTTTGAATTATGAAAATTGTTTGCTATTTAGTAAACTAGCAAATGATGCACATATTTTGTTTTTCATGTACTGGGCAATATAGGTAAAATTGAATCTCCCTTTGGTTTTTTCTTTGATTGAGGTCTTCCATGTTTGAGGAGAAGTCTTGCACTATTGCATATATCTTGGGGGCATAGATATCTAATACTTTCCATGGGGGGGGTGCTAAAGGATTTTTCTTTCTCCTGTTTAAGACACTTTTTACACTTTCTGATGTATAGTACTTGAATTTCTACCAGAAAATTAATTTTGAGTTTTGAAGCTTTTATTCAAACTACTTTTAAATGAGTGGTTTATTGTCAGTGTTTTTTTATAGCACATTTTTCCTTTACTCTTTTCTTTCTTCCCATTTCATATATATATATATATATATATATATATAAAATTGCAAAACCAGGATATTGCCCTACTACTCATGAAAACTGTTTTGGCACCAAAAGTAATGACAGATGTTACGTGTAATAGAAAATTAGAGCAAAGAGCCGTTCAGCTTTAGTCTTTATGTACCATGAATACATCATTAAAACATCATATGGAGAAGTTTACATGGTGATCGTTCACCTGCCGTACTGTGGACCTTTAACATTTTGTCCCCTTTTCAGTGAACCAGAGTAAAAATAGTCATCTATCCTTACTGTTATTTGCTGATTTTTTTTTTTTTTTTTTTTTTTTTGATGGTATATTCTATCCTTATGACACTATTGCAACCAAATTGGCTTTACCATCTTGGCTTTAGTAGGTATAGGAGACAATGGATTACCATCTTTATTGCTGTAATGTGTTAAGCATTATATGCTAGTAGAATCTAGTTTAAATGTTTCAGGTGGAAAGTATTCTTTCAGTTTCCATTTTGAATGTGTTTGGACTAAACAAACAATAAACTACTGATGTCTGCAGCATTTATCTATGTCCTTAATTTAATCTATAGGTTTGTGTTCCAAAATGTATTCTCCCAATTGCATTTCATACATCCTAAGTAAAAGTAAGGAATTGTTCTAAAACCCAACTGCTTAATTGTGAAGTTTGATGTATAAATAGGAAAACATTCATGTAAGACTTGAACATTGTTTGAAAATCAATCCCAGTTCAGTTTGATAGCTGGTATACAAGTTAAAGAATCTTAGAACAATAATAAGTAGTAAGGAAGGTGAGAGTGATCTAAAGCAGACTACTATACATATTTTTAAAAACAATATCTTCAGTTTTCCAAAAGATTCCTACCTTACATTTCAGAAGGACAGGAGAAGAAAAGGGATTGAAGCTCTCTGAAGTTATGGACATGACCCAATTCAGAAATTCAAACAAATTTGTCAAGCTCTAAAAGAATATCAAAGGAAAAATATTCATTTAATTATACTTATGAATATATACTTTTAAAATGAGGTCCTGAAGTATATGTAATTTCAGAATTTGAAACTTTTTCCTTAGTTAAAAGGAATGGTATAATTGAATTCTTCCTGAAGGTTCTTAAATCAGACTCCAAGTTTGTACCGGAGAGAAGCCAAAAGAACCATTATTTAAAATAAGTAAGACTTAAGATTTTTATAAGTGTATATTAAACTCACTTTACACTTTAATTATAATGTAATGACTTATCTAACTATGTCTGTGGAAAAACAGTTTTTAGAAGGGATAAAATATATTCTATACTATTGAAAACAAAATTTGAACGAGGATATTATCGTTTGGTCCAGGAAATTTTTATGAAAATATTTGAATATTTTAACCACATAAGATGCTTCATTTCAATTGTGATATATAATACAGTGTTTGTAGCAAGTGAATGGAAATTTAGTGGGTAGATGTTTATATTTTTATTTAAATTAGGAAAATTTGCTCATCATAATTTATATTTTAACTACAGATTAATAAAGACCCTTGACTTTTCTTTTCATTCTGTGTTCATAAGTTTTTAAATTATTTAGTAGTAGACTGTTTTGATTGATTTGATGCCAGAGTTCTAAATTATTTAAAATTAATTACTAGATTAGTGAACAGTCTTATTACATCATGAAAGAAATTTCCCTCTGATAGATTTCAGTCGGTCATATAGAGAGAAATTGTGTAAAATCATTTGCATCACTGTTAATTCCTAAGTAATGAAGTTTCTGAGTATTTTTGAGAAACACAGACTTAAATATGCTTATGTAGATTTAAATGTGCACCTTATATTTAACATGTTTCAGAATTAATAGGAGATAGTCTGTTTTTTAACATTACCAAATACTGGGCAAAATACCATAAATGGAGGTTTAGAATTAAACATTTAAAGAAAGATTACTACCTTTGTATTAATTACCAAATTAACTGATCTCTTTGTCCTTGATTTCTTAGAGTTGACAAAGCTGGCCGCCTACTTGGAATGCTTTCATTTTTTTGTGACAATATTTTAACTGCTCCTGTTTTGTGTACTTGCTCTTACCATCCCATAACAACACCCCTACCCCACCCCAATCCCTTTTGTGCTAAATCTCTTCTTTACCCACAAACTTTCTCTGGGTGCTTTCCTTTAAGTCCAGCACTATCTTGCTTCAATATATTGTCCATTTTGTAGATTCTATACAATATAATAGGAGGAGGGCTTTGGAGATATAGATAGCCTGGACTTGAATGACAACATTCAATGGTCATCCTTTTTTGCTTCTGTGTTTTTCCTTAGTAAGATGTGGTGGGTGATAGGATTTAATGCTTTAATATATAAAGCACGTAAAACAATGTAGTGGGCCTTTAGTAAGTGTAAGTGTTACTGTTTTGGCTTCCATTGTAATTTTACTGTCTCTGTCCTGTGTTTCATAAACATCTTTTAAAAAAGAATTTTTTTTGCCACATCCCCTTTTGAAGTCCTAGACAATTTAAAATTTGAAAGTCCAGTCAATATTTTCTTCTAAGCGACTTAGTGCATATCTGGCTCTCTGATGAAAATTTCTATTTTTCTGACCTATTTAACCCAGAAATGTTTGAAATCAGGTCTGTTCTCAATATTTTGTCCCCTATCCTTTTTTCAGGCTGCAAAAAAACTTGTTCATGCTATTGTGATTAATTCCCACTGGTTCATCCAATTCACTTAACTCTTGAGCATTAAGAGCCAAGCACTGTTCTAAGTGTTCTAGGTACTGTTGGTAATGATAAACAAGGTTTCTTCTTCTCAGGCTAAAGGACAACTCTGGAGTGAATGGGTCCATGTGTAAGAAGGTAACTAGGTGGCAGAACAATAAGGGCCTTGTTGGCCTTAAGCAGGTTGGTCTTTATCCCCTGAGTATTGAGAGATTGAAGGCTTTGACAAGTCAGGGGAGGAAAGGGGCTAAGGTAATTTTAATTTGAAATGTCTGGCTACACAGTAAAACTGTAGTTCAGTAATGAATTGAGTAAATCAGGTAAAAGGATGCTGCAATATTTCAGTCAATAGCTATGATACTAGAGTCGTAAAAGATTGTATTAGGTTGGCCAAAAAGTGTTCAGTTTTTTTCGTAAAACATTTTTTCATTTTTCACCAGTAACTACTGATTTGGGTCTTTCAGTATGTTGGCTATCTCCCATTATTGGCTTCTAGTAGGGATAGGCCAGGGGTGCTGCTAAATATTTTAAAATGCATAAGAGCCCCATAGCAAAGAATTATTTGGCCAAAATGACAATAGTACCAAGAAACTGCAAACCACTCTTGCCACATTTGATCTGTCACAGCACCTCCGTACACTGCACAAATCTTTTTTTGTGTGAGTTGCATTTTTACCTTTCTCAAAGTAAAGCATACTACACCGAAAATGTTGCATACCTTCTTCCGTCTTCAATATTAAAATGGCTGCACAAAAATTAACCAATTTTGGTTTTTCTTAAATACATGTTGATAGGACAGCTGTTATAATACAGTCAAATGAAATTGTTATAAATGAAGTGAAACAAATAACACTACTAGAGCCATCATACAGAAAAACACCTTTTTGGCCAATCTAATAACTAGAGTGATGGTAAAAATCTAGGGAAAACACAATCGAAAGACTGAACTCACAACCTAACCCATAGATGGTCCCTATAAATACCTTGGCATGTGTGTTTCTTCCATTATACAAGTAGTTGTAAATGCTGTGGAGGGTGCCAAGATAATACAAAGCAACTGAGTGGCAGAATGTAGGCCATAAGGACTTGGGAACTATTTCAGTTAAGTGATAAGGTGTTCCTCAATCACCCATTCTGTAATCGGCATGGAACTGGGGAACACTGCATCCAAAAGACTAGCTAATGTACAAGGCGGGACCTGAAATAAACTGGGATTATCCTCTGGAAGGTAGGCCTTAAGCTTCCTCCACTAGGTGAGTGTTGTAGGAACCCATCTATATCAGTGTACCAGCTAGCATTCTGAGAGGTGAGAGGCTGCTTTTAGCTTCAGTGAAATCTCTTTGAAGATATGTTTGCCCATTTCATGAGGGGTGACTTATGAATGCCCCTGCCCACACTGTGCTGAGAGTTCAGGTTTTGACCGAAAAACAGCATGATGCCCGTGTTCCACCCTGGTCTCCCCCGAGCAACTTTGTGTGTTTCCCTGGATGAAAAAGTCCTCAAAGGAAAACATTTTGCCGATGTGGAAGAGGAAACAAAAATGGCAGAAGCACTAAAAGGCATCAAAATTAATTCAAAAACTGTTTTGAGCAGTGGAAAAAGTCTTGATAGATGTATTGCATAAAATAGCTCTTGGAAGGTGACCGATGAATAAGTACACTTATAAATAAAATTTGGGGGGGGGGTCTACCCTGATAAAACCTGTAAAATAGGAAAAACTTGGAGGGTAATGATAAGAGGCTGAGGTATGTGGAGTTTGGGTCAAGGGGTGGCAAAATAGTTGAGTGGTGGGGTAGGAGAGAAGGGGGACTGCATCATGTAATCTGCAAAGGGTAAGTAATTTGGATCTTCTAATTGCAAGAGGAAGCCATTAAAGAGAAGCATTGGGGTGACATCCTTGTACAGGGTAGATGGGATAAATAAGGAAACAGGAAAATTGATAGACTTGCTGTAGTTTAAGACATGATGGAGGGAATAGGTTTAGCTTATTTTTTTCAGCAGCTGAACTTAGGAGGTATCTTGAATTGAGGATGACTCGAGTTCTGGATAGTTAGTGTAAAGATAGAAGTCAATAACAAGCAGACACTTGTAAATAGTGTGACCAATAGAAATAGTTATCTTTACTCTTTTTATCTCTAATGTGAGTTTTCTGCAATATTTGAGGACTGAATCACATCTGATTTAAAATTTAGGCAAGCTAAGTATAGTTATCTAGTACTGCCAAAGAGACTCGGAAAGGATAAGTCACACTAATATGAAATTATTTGAAATACTGGATTAGCTGAAAGTGTTTATCTGCTTTAAGGAACAGTTACTTTTAGGAAAGGAGTTTTATTTTTATTTTTATTTTTTTAAAGTATATTTTATTGATTATGTTGTTACAGTAGTTCCAATTTTTTCCCCTTTACTCCCCTCCACCCAGTATCTCCCTCCCCCAGCATCCCCCCCCAAGTCCATACCCATGGTTCGTAAAAAATAACTATCCCTCCCTCTCAGATATTAAGACCCTTTGTAATCTTGTAAAGGACAATGGGCGAAGGTCTCAAGCTCCTCTAGCTGCTTCAAGCTGGACATGGTCGTCGTCCTACCTACCCTTGGGTCCAGAAATCCCTAATAATAGTGGGGGTGTGGAGGGGAGGGTGGCCTTCCCACATGGGGAAGGATTGTGCAGACTCCAGGTCAGTTGGCTGTCTCCGGACAACGGCGTGCTTGGTTTAGCAGGCTGGCATCCTTGTTGTGTTCTCTGGTTCAATTTTGCTCATTTGTTTGTGTTGTTCATTAGTTTCCTGTAATAGGTGACAGCATAACATATTTTTCTTTCGTTGCCTGGCTTATTTCGCTAAGCATAATTCTCTCTAGTTCCATCCATGTTGTTGCAAATGGTAGAAGTTCCTTCTTTCTTTCTGCTACATAGAACTCCATTGTGTAAATGTACCACAGTTTTTTGATCCACTCATCTACAGATGGGCATTTAGGTTGTTTCCAGCACTTGGCTATTGTAAATAGTGCTGCTATGAACATTGGAGTGCATAGGTTCTTTTGAATTGGTGTTTCAGGATTTTTCGGATATAATCCCAGTAATGG
Organism: Furipterus horrens; assembly: GCF_987537825.1. Classification (NCBI taxonomy): domain Eukaryota; kingdom Metazoa; phylum Chordata; class Mammalia; order Chiroptera; family Furipteridae; genus Furipterus; species Furipterus horrens. Next base: position 169,998,440 of record NW_028327172.1, read on the forward strand.
AATTGCTGGTTCAAAAGGCAGTTCCATTTTTAGTTTTTTGAGGAAATTCCAAACTGTTTTCCATAGTGGCTGCACCAGTCTGCATTCCCACCAGCAATGCACCAGGGTTCCCGTTTCTCCGCATCCTCTCCAGCACAAGTTGTTTGTTGATTTGTTGATGATGGCCATTCTGACTGGTGTGAGGTGGTATCTCATTGTGGTTTTTATTTGCATCTCTCTGATGGCTAGTGATGTTGAGCATATTTTCATATGTCTATGGGCCCTCTGTATGTCTTCTTTGGAGAAGTGTTTGTTCAGGTCCTTTGCCCATTTTTTAATTGGGTTGTCTGTCTTCTTGATGTTGAGTCGTATGAGTTCCTTATATATTTTGGAGATCAATCCCTTGTCTGAGATGTCATTGGCGAATATATTTTCCCATATGGTTGGTTTCCTTTTCATCTTGCTGATGTTTTCTTTAGCTGAGCAGAAACTTTTTAGTTTGATGTAGTCCCATTTGTTTATTCTTTCCTTTATTTCCCTTGCCTTAGGAGATATATCAGTGAAAATGTTGCTATGTGGGATATCTGAAATTTTCCTGCCTATTTTTTCCTCTAGGACTTTTATGGTATCACGGCTTACATTTAAGTCTTTGATCCATTTTGAGTTTATTCTGGTGTATGGTGTAAGTTGGTGGTCTAGTTTCATTTTTTTGCATGTCCCTGTCCAGTTCTCCCAACACCATTTGTTAAAGAGGCTCTTTTCACTCCATTTGATGTTCTTTCCCCCTTTGTCAAATATTAGTTGACCATATGAACCTGGGTTTATTTCTGGGCTCTCTATTCTGTTCCATTGATCTATAAGTCTGTTTTTATGCCAGTACCAGACTGTTTTGATTACCGTGGCCTTGTAGTATAGTTTGATATCAGGTATTGTGATTCCTCCTACTGTGTTCTTCCTCAAAATTGCTGTGGCTATTGGGGCTCTTTTTTGGTTCCATATAAATTTTTGAAGTATTTGTTCTAGGTCTGTGAAATATGTTGCTGGTATTTTAATAGGGATTGCATTGAATCTATAAATTGCTTTGGGTAGTATGGACATTTTAATGATGTTGATTCTTCCCATCCATGAGCATGGTATATGCTTCCATTTATTTGTATCTTCTTTAATTTCTTTCTTCAGTGTTATGTAGTTTTCTGAGTACAGGTCTTTTACCTCCTTGCTTAAGTTTATTCCTAGGTATTTTATTTTTCTTGTTGCTATGGTAAATTGAATTTTTCTTTCAGTTTCTATCTCTGAGTTTTTATTGTTGGTGTATAAAAATGCCTTTGATTTCTTAATATTGACTTTGTATCCTGCTATTTTGCCGAATTCACTTATTAGGTCGAGTAGTTTTTTTGTGGATTCTATAGGGTTTTCTATGTACACTATCATGTCATCTGCAAATAATGACAGTTTTACTTCCCCTTTTCCAACTTGGATGCCTTTTATTTCTCTTTCTTGTCTGATTGCGGTGGCTAGAACTTCCAAGACTATGTTGAATAGGAGTGGGGAGAGCGGACATCCTTGTCTTGTTCCTGATCTCAGGGGGAATGCTCTCAGTTTTTGCCCATTGAGTATGATGTTGGCTTCAGGTTTCTCATATATGACCTTTATTATGTTGAGGTATGCTCCCTCTATTCCCATTTTGCTGAGAGTTTTTATCATAAGTGGGTGTTGTACTTTATCAAATGCTTGTTCTGCATCTATTGATATTATCATGTGGTTTTTGTCTTTCATTTTGTTTATGTGGTGTATTACGTTTATTGATTTGCTAATGTTAAACCATCCTTGCATCCCTGGGATGAATCCTACTTGATCGTGGTGTATGATCTTTCTAATGTGTTGCTGGATCCGGTTTGCCAATATTTTGTTGAGGATTTTAGCATCTATGTTCATCAGCGATATTGGCCTGTAGTTTTCTTTCTTTGTTTTGTCTTGACCTGGTTTTGGAATTAGGGTTATACTGGCTTCATAGAATGAGTTTGGCAGTCTTCCCTCTTCCTGTATCTTTTGGAATAGTCTGAGAAGGATAGGAGTTAGTTCTTTCCTAAATGTTTTGTAGAATTCACTTGTGAAGCCATCCGGTCCAGGGCTTTTGTGTGCTGGGAGTTTTTTGATTACTGCTTCAATTTCACTAGCTGTTATTGGTCTATTCAGACTTTCTGCTTCTTCTTGATTCAGTTTGGGAAGACTATAGGTTTCCAGGAATTTGTCCATTTCCTCTAGGTTGTCAAATTTCTTGCCATACAGTTGTTCGTAATAATTTCTTATAATCCTTTGTATTTCTGTTGTATCAGTTGTGATTTCTCCTCTTTCGTTTCTGATTTTATTTATTTGGGTCCTCTCTCTTTTTTTCTTGATGAGCCTGCTTAAAGGCTTGTCAATTTTGTTTATTTTTTCGAAGAACCAGCTCCTACTTTTGTTGATCTTTTGAATTGTTAGTTTAGACTCTATGTCATTTAATTCTGCTCTGATCTTGATGATTTCCTTCCTTCTACTTGATCTGGGCTTTGCTTGTTGTTCTTCCTCTAGATCTTGTAGCTGTAGGGTTAAATTTTTTATTAGATATTCCTCTAGCTTTTTTAGGTAGGCCTGTATTGCTATGAACTTTCCTCTTAGGACTGCTTTCGCTGTATCCCATAGGTTTTGGGTTGTTGTGTGTTCATTATCATTAGTTTCCAGAAACTTTTTGATTTCTTCCTTGATGTCATTGTTAACCCATTCGTTATTTAATAGCATGTTATTCATTCTCCATGAGTTTGAATGTTTTTGAGTTTTTTCCTTGAGGTTGATTTCCAATTTTAAGCCATTGTGATCTGAGAAGATGCTTGATATAATTTCAATTTTCTTGAATTTGTTAAGGCTTGTTTTGTGTCCTACCACGTGGTCTATCTTTGAAAATGTTCCATGTGCACTTGAGAAGTATGTATATTTTGCTTCTTTGGGGTGAAAACTTCTATATATATTGACTAAGTCCATTTGATCTAGAGTGTTGTTCAGTGCCTCAATATCTTTGGTGTTTCTTTGCTTCGAAGATCTGTCCATTGTTGACAATGGGGTGTTAAAGTCCCCTACTATGAGTGTGTTGTTGTCTATATCTTTCTTGGAGTCTTTCAAAAGTTTCCTTATATATTTGGGTGCTCCCTTGTTGGGTGCATATATATTTATAAGGGTTATATCTTCTTGATGGATTTTTCCCTTAAGTATTATGAAATGCCCTTCTTTGTCTCTTTTTATGGACTTTGCTGTGAAATCTGTTTTGTCTAATATAAGTATTGCTACCCCGGCTTTTTTTTCATGCCCATTTGCTTGAAATACTTTTTTCCATCCCTTTACTTTCAGTCTGTGTAGATCTTTTGTTCTAAGGTGGGTCTCTTGTAGACAGCATATATGTGGGTCATTCTTTCTAATCCATTCAGCTACCCTATGTCTTTTAATTGGAGCGTTTAATCCATTTACATTTAAGATTATTACCGATAAGTACTTATTCATTGTCATTTTTCCCCTTTGTACTCGTGTTCTTCTCTGTCTGTCTCTGTTTCTTTATCTTCTTAGAGCAGACCCTTTAGCATCTCTTGCATTGCTGGTTTGGTGGAGATGTATTCTTTTAGCCTTCTTTTGTCTTGGAAGCTCCTTATTTCACCCTCCATTTTGAATGAGAGCTTTGCTGGGTATAGTATTCTAGGTTGTAGGCCTTTGTTTTTCATTGCTTGGAATATTTTTTGCCATTCCCTTCTGGCTTGTAGTGTTTCTGCTGAGAAATCTGATGATAGCCTTATTGGAGTACCCTTGTATGTTATTAGTTGTTTTTCTCTTGCTGCTTTTAGGATCCTCTCTTTGTCTTTGAATGTTGCCATTTTAATTATGATGTGTCTTGAGGTGGGCCTGTTGGGGTTCATCTTCATTGGGACCCTCTGTGCTTCCTGGACTTGCGTGACTCTTTCTCTCGTCATGTTAGGGAAGTTTTCTGTCATTAGTTTTTCAAAGAGGTTTACTATCCCTTGCTCTTCTTCTCCTTCTGGAATTCCTATGATACGGATATTATTACGTTTCATGTTGTCCTGCAGCTGTCTTAGAACCTCTTCAGTCTTGTTCAGTCTTTTTTCATTTTGTTGCATTGTCTGGGAGTTTTTGTGTAGGTTGTCATCCAGCTCACTGATCCGATCTTCTGCTTCCTCTAGCCTGCTTTTAATTCCTTCTACTCTGTTCTCCAATTCAGAGATCGTATTCTTCATTTCCTCCTGGCTCTTATTGATAGCTTCTATGTCCTTTTTCATGCTCACGTAATTTTCTGTGAGTTCCTTGTAGTTTTTCTGGAGTTCTTTGTAGTTTCCGCAGAGCTCATTCAACTTCTCCATAATCCATGTTTTGAATTCCATATCTGATAGTCCGCTCCCCTCTATTTCTTTTAGCACTCTTTCTGGGGATTCTACCTTTCCTTTTGATGGGAGGTTGTTTCTCTGTCTCCCCATTTTTGTGACTCCTATTGTTTGTTGGTAGGAAAGGGGTTTTAAATATCAGAAATTTAAACTTGAAACGCACTGCATTTTTCCTGGCTTTATTTTAGAAAATTCTGAAATAGCCTCCAGCATTTGCAGGCCTAAAATTAATGATCCCTTAATCAGCAACTGCATTCAGGAAGCACAACTGTAAGTAATGAGACAGAGTAGAGACTTGGAACAGAAATGAAATAGCTGTCAAATACTGTGTTACTGAATTGAGAAAAAGAAAAAGTTGAGGTCCTGTCTTTTTAAAGAGATTAACTAAAGCTTGGAGAGGTAAAAACCAAAACTGCCTGGCATATGGTGATGAGGATAGTGACTTTGGCATAGAAAACAGATGTGAGAAATATTTCAATGAATGGTGGCATCAGAAATGTCAATGATGTTTCAAAGCATTATGCGTTAAGTGACAAAGACTTGTATAGCATCCAGCAAATATTCCTTTGCACTGAATAAGCCAGAAACCTTCCTAGATGATGGCTGGCAATACAGCAGGTACAGCCTACTCAGGAAACTTTTTTTTTTTTTTTTGAGGGAGGGAGGCAACAAATACGTAAATATCAGTCTTGATTAGTCCAGAGCACAGCACAACTTTAGTCCCAACAGTAGTCCTTTGAGGAGGAGTACTACTTATTTCACAGAAGGGTTTACTCAAGCACAGTGGGATTAGCTACCTTTCCAAGATCACATGACTAATGGGTAGAACAAATTAAGGCAGAGAATGTAACAGTGACTGGAGATGGGGATGTTAATCATTATCAAAGGTAGTAATGAAAGGCCTCAACGAAGAGGTACAGTTGATGTCTGAAATGAAGAGAAGGCAGTGTTGAGATCTGGAGGAACCACATTCGAAAAGCAAGAAGGATGGAGGTCCTTTGGCAAGTTTATTGTACTCAAGGGCAGTAAGGCCAGTGTGGTCATAACAGTAAACAGATGATATCAAGAGGGTAGGTAAGAGCTGATTCGAGGCTGACCCTGTAATTTGGATTTTACTCTTGTACTGGGATGGTAGGGATCCAAACAGGGAAATGATGTGATCTGAATCAGTGAGGGGCCTGTTGGGAAGAAAGATGTCAGCTAATGGTGATGGTGGCTTGGATTAGAGGTGTAGCAGTGAAGATGATGATAAATGGTTGCTTAATAAGATTTATTTTGGAGACAGAACCCGCAAGACTTACAGATTGGATTTTGAATGTGAGGGAAAGATAACATTCAAGGGGTTCCTGGGATTTTGATGCAGGAGAGAAGAGCAGGTGTGGATTGTGGTGAAGAAAATCAGGACGGTTTATTAGCCATGGTAAGTTGCATATGCCAATTGGATATCCAAGAATGAATGTCACATGGTATGATTTTGGAATTCTGCAGAGAGTTCAGTGCTAGGAGTCATCCATATAGGTGTTTTCAATTATTGGGTTAGATGAGGTCTCCTAGGGAGAAAGTGTACATAGAAGAGGCTGGGTACTGAGCCCTCAGATACTTCCAAAATTTCAGTTCTAGTACAGGCATGTAAAAACAAAAACAACCACCCTGAGGGAGACACAACAGGACAAAATTGGTGTCATGGAAAGCTAAGTTTCAAGAGTTTCTCTCAAAGGAAATAGTTGCGTCAAATGCTGTTGAGAGGTCAAAAAAGAGGTTAATTAGGGTGGGCTAACTGCTATAATAAATAGACCTCAAGATGTCTAATGGCTCAAGCATGATAGTTTATTTACCCCTCATTAAAAAAAAAAAACTGGAAGAGTGGTAACAAAGAGGCCAGTGATATGGGGGACACATGAAGTTTCTATCAATTTCAGTCTACAAGATCACACTGTAGTCATCTCCACTGTAGCTAACCGAAAGGGAAAAGGAACATGGAGGATATGGAATGGAGATTTTTATGGTACGCATAAAATGGAAATGGTGCACATCTCATATTGCATTGACTTCTGTTTGGTCACATGACCATCCCTAACTGCAATGGAGATTACACAAAAGAAGCCATTCCTACAGGAAAAAAAAGAACCATCTTATTGTAACTAGTAATGTCTGCTACAGATGGCTTTGGCAGGATGTAGGTGGTGAAGAGCTATTTCAGTGAAATGATAGGGTGAAAGCCCAAGAGAAGAGGAGGTAAGAAATGAACACACTTTTTCTGTAGTTTTTCTATGAAGATGAACCAAGGAATTTGGTAGAGCCTAGAGGGAGATGGAATGTTAAAAGAGTTCTTATAAGAGACATGTTACCATTGCTAACAGAATATATACCATTTTTAATATTCCCAGGTTCACACTGTTATGATCCAGATGCTTTGATGACTTAATAGATTGAAACATGTTGTATGGTGAATTCGGTAAAATAAGTGGTATATTCAGGTTTCCAAATTCCAATTGTCTTAATCACTTTAAAGTGTAATGATGTCATTGAGGCAACTACTCAAGAACAGAATTCACTTTTCTATGGCAAGTGCCCTTCCATCAAAGAACCAGAACTTCAAAATGAATCAGTCCATTTTCTAAATGAATGGTGGAGTGTTTTTATAGTTGCATGCTCTATATACTGTACTGAAAAGAATCTTAACTGTATTCTGAAGATTGTATGCCCTTTGCATCCACTTGGTGACTCGAAGTGATGCCAAAAACCCATGACTAATCTGTAAGTCATGGGACCTAGGTGAGAGATTTTTGCTCCCCCCCGACCCTCCTCCCCAAACACCCAAGAACATTGTTTAGAGATATCAAGATATGTAGAAAATGATTGTTGCCAAAAGTCATTTAACAGAGATGACTGCTAATGTGAGGAAGAGAGTTGGGCCACCTACGCTAAAATAGATAAGTTTATTTAAAAAGATTTCTGGAAAGGCTACAAATTTCATATCCATCTGTAGTCTATTTTTTAAAAATTGTTTTTCTATTACAGTTGTCCCATGTTTTCCCCCATTGCTCCCTCCTATCCGCCCCCCCCACCCAGTCAATCCCACCCTGTTGTCTATGCCCATGGGTCATACATACTAGTTTCTTGACTAGACCCTTCCCCTTCTTTCCTTCCTTTCACCCTTTCCCCTTCCCCACTTGTGTAGTCTATTTTTTTAATGAGATATAATTCACACACATAAAATTCACCCTTTTAAAGTGTACAATTCAGTGGTTTTTAGTGTATTTACTAAAAAAGTTGTGTAATTATCACTAATTCCAGAACATTTTCATCACCTTGAAAGAAACCCCATACCCATTACTAGTCACTCCTCATTCCCATCTTCCCCTCAGTCCCCCGTAACCACTAATCTACTTCCTGTTTGTGATTTGCCTGTGCTGAACATTTTATATAAGTGGAATAATATATATGGCTTTTTATGTGGCTTCTTTCACTTAGCATAGTGTTCAAGGTTCATCCATGTTGTAGCATGTATAAATAATTTCTTTTTACGGCTGAGTAGTATTTCATTGTATGGATATACCAAAATTTAGCCATTCATCAGTTGGTGGACATTTTGAGTTTCACTTTTTGGCTAATATGAATACCAATGTTGCTATGAATATTCATGTACAAGTTTTTGTATGAACGTTAACTTTTTATTTTTCTTCAGTATATACTTAGGAGTGGAATTGCTGGGTTATATGATCCTTAGTCTCTTCTAATCCTTAATTCTTTACCATCTCTCAAGCTCTTCTCTCTTGCTGCCAACTTTACGCACTCCTATACTGTTTTCTTTAGATTTTTAGATTGTATTATAATGTCCTTGTCAACCTCTTTCCCTGTTGTCTCTCTTGGGTAGCTCATATGCTTTTTCCTGAAAACCTCATGACTTTTCATTCTGTGACCTCAAGTTTCTTTAAACTTAATTCCCATGACATTTTTCACTAAATTTCAGCTACCCAAAGGAACAAACAGTCCATCCTTTAGAACTGGTCATAATTTTGTGCCATTTCTAAGATATTTTTTCAGCTACAACTTTATTAAGCACACACACAAATATGATAATTGAGAAATTGCAGCAGTGTAGGGGACCGCTCCTTGTGGTTTCGGGAATTGTAGTCGAAGCCGTGAGCCAGGCCCCCTGAGAGGCCTCTAAGACTCAACAGAAACTGGAAGGCTAAGAAGCAGACAGGACCAAAAGCCACTCAGAGGGTTCCCATGGGAACTGGATTTAAAGAATGCTATTATGCTTTATAGAGTTTGCTCTCTTTTTCTTATCTCTTAGTTAGCTATAAATAGTTTGTAGCTTAAAATGTATGAAGCCTTGCACCTGATGTCAGCTGGTGCCCGGATGTTTAGCAGACCCTGACACAGACTGGTCACTGTGTTCTTTACATTTTTATCTGTAATCAGTAATTGTCAACTGTAACCCAAGCATCTGAAGGCATATTGATGATTTATAAGTCTTGACCTTGTATCTCCCAAATCCCCTTCTCAATAAAAGGCACGGGGAACGGGAATTCTGTGCTCTTTTTCTATAGAGCGATTAGTCCCCCCCGACCCTCCAGACAAAATACAGTGTCCTGGATAAATTCGTTCTCTCAGTCATGATCCTGAAACCTCTGCTGAACAGGGAGTTTCCAAATGAGCCGGGGCATTGGAGGTGGACAGCCTTACAGCAGGGTGGGAGTGGAGGAGAAGCATGTTGTTATTTGATTGTTTAGTCATTTAGAGCTTTCATGCAAAACCCTGGCAGCCACCCACCAGGAGGACTTGACAGCTTTTGGTGGGCAAGGTCAATAATAACCTTGACTACTGAGAATTTTGCTGCCGTTCTAAGGTAGTTTTCTTACACTTTAAAAACCTGGAAGGTAAGAAACCTTTACCAGCAGCTTCATAGAGATTATGGAGGAAACATGTCTTAACCACAGAACTGCATGATAATATTACATTTCTACTGTTTCCCAAATCCAAAGGGGAGGTTCCAATTTTGGTCCTGATGTTAATTCCAATTTTTATTGCTTAATCCTCAGAGATACAGCACTGAATCCAGTTGATGAAGACAGTGCCTTTTCTAAGATCTTCACAATTGATTTGACAGTAACTTTTCACTCCTTTTAAACTTATTCTTCATGCCTCTGATGACCTTTACTCCCTCAGTGCCTCTGTATTTTTAGTTTATTATCTTAACTTCTGTGATAATTTGTCTTCCTATCTTGCTGGAACCCATGACAAGCCATTTCAGTGGTGCTTTCTTTAACTTTTTTATTTATTAATTTTAGAGAGAAGAAGAAAGAGACTAAGAAACATCTATTTGTTTTTCCACTTGTTTATGCATTCATTGGTTGATTCTTGTGTGTGCTCTGACAGGGGATTGAACCTGCAATCTTGGCATATTGGGATGACACTCTATAAACATCTGAGCTACCCAGCCAGGGCAGTGGTACTTTCTTCGTCATCCTTGACTTCTTAACTCCTTTGTTTAATATATGCTACACATTCTCTAAGAGGTAGCTTACATACTATTTTCTCCATTGTCCTTGCGGATGCTAATTCCCATGAAACAGAGCCAGTTGGTTTCAAGTGGGCACATGGTACTATTTTGAATTCCTTTCATATCAAAATTGACTTCTCTCATAGCTACCTGTTTCAAGGAATTTCTTTCTTCAAATCCTTAAGACTTAATCTCACCATTATCTTTTATACAACTATTTAAGTTCTTTAAGTGAGAAGATCTAGGCCAGCTAATGTGTCTGTCCAACACTTTCTCAGTTTTTCTTTAAACCCCTTTTCTCTAAACTTCTTCAAGGCTAAGCCTTTTTTTATACTTCTTTACCTTCTCTTCACTACTTGTCCTTGGTTTTTCATTAATTATTCTTTTTATTACCTCTTTAAAGCTTTCCTCTCCATTCTTTTCCCCTACAAAGATTTCCCTGTTTAAAAAGAAAAAATAAACAACCTAATCCTGCATCTACATAATGCTGCCTCCTCTTTAGCAAAAAATGCCAATGACTTTACCCAGGATGTGTAATTCTTGAATACCATGTCTCCTTTACAGTTGGCTTTCAAACACAATTCATTCATTCATTCATTTATTCATTTTTAGAGAGAGGGGATGGGAGAGAGAAAGAGAGGAAGAGAAACATCAATGTGTGGTTGCCTCTCATGCTCCCCCAACTGGGGACCTGGCCTGCAACCCAGGCATGTGCCCTGGCTGAGAATCAAATGTGTGACCCTTTGGTTCGCAGGCCAGTGCTCAATCCACTGAACCACACCAGCCAGGGTAAACACAATTCTTTTTGAAGTTGTTTTCTCAGGCCTTCCTATTCACCAAATGCATTATTTTTAGTATTTATCCTTTTGATTCCCTGTAGAATTTAAGCTTCAGGGTCTCTTGCTTAAAGGGGCCTTTAAAATGTTTATGTTGTTGCTCTAGCCAGTGTGCCTCCGTTGGAGTGTCGACCATGCCTAGTTTGTGGGTTTGGTCCCCATTCCAGGCGCGGACGATCCCCCTGTCCTGGTGCATTAGGAAGGCAACCAGTTGATGCTTCTTTCACATTAATGCTTCTCTCTCTCCCTTCATCACTCCCTTCCTCTCTCTCTAAAAACAATGAAAAAATGTCCTCTGATGAGGGAAAAAAATTATGTTGTTGAATGTTTTTGTAAAGTTGCAAAAGCAAAATATTTTTGCACTTTTGTCAAGTTTCAGGCCCCCCAAACCTGAATTTGCCACTTTATAAAAGGGGACCTGCCCCTGTAGCCTATAGAGGTAACACAATTGGGCATGGCTCCCTCCAACTTGGTCTCAACAAAGGATAGAGCTAATTACTATATTAAGACATATATCTTGGATCGACCAAAGAATTATATTTTTCCCATATCCAGGTCCCAGGTCTGGTCCTCAATGTTACAGTTTCAGGAACTAGATTTTAAACAGTTTGACCAAGGTAATCAAGCACTGGGAGATTAATTCATGTTAACCAAACTCACAAAAGGTTAATTTATAAACCAGAATGTTTATTTCTTAGTATACAAAAGGGAATTAATACTGTAATATTGAGTATGGATATAAGTATCTGCTACAGAGTACTCTCTTAATTGGATCAAGATAGAGGCCAAATATGATTATAAAATGTTTAGTTTTCGTGGTTAACGTGAACTGAGTGCTGAAAGCCTCCTTACTGCAGGGGAATGGCCTAAGCTTCAAATTCCTTGAAATGAGGAAAACCCTGTTTCTTGTGTGACTTCAGCATGCACAAGACTCTGATCTACGAGTTTTGCCTGGTTATGTAGGATAGAGTTGGTCTGTGCCTTAAAGATCACATCCCTCAACTGCACCCTATTTAGCTGCCATTGGCCAGTATTGTGCATCTTCTAGTTCCCCAGCCATCCTAGCCTTTTCCTCATTTCTTTCATGTTACCTCCATTTCCCTCACTTGCAGTGCCCAGGCTATCCTCAATGTCCCTCCTAATGTCAGTTCTGTCCTCACCTACCTCCTTTAACCTTTCCTCCCCTATTCATCAACACCTCCTAGCCTTGACACTCTCATCTCCTACCTGGCCCAGACTGGCCCCAACGCTCACACCGAAACTTCCCGGATGAGGGCGCCTGGGGCCAATCCTCTCCCATTGGGAAGCTGTCGGGCATGTTTCATCGCGCTCTTTGCATAGTCTCCCTCTTCCATGTTCTCCCAGTCCTACAAACCGCTACCACTTTTACCCTTTAGGTGAGCACCATAATCGTCTCTTCCCTCATTTGCTAGGAGGCAGAAGGTAGAAAGGTGTCTCCTTACTTGAGAGTGTACTTGTGTCCACACGCTGCCTCCCGCACATCAGTGAACAGAACCCGGGCGGAGCCCCAGGTGTAGGGGAAGGGTGGTTGGCGCTGAGCCAATCATAGCTCATGACGACAGGGCGCAACCAATCAGAACACGGGATGCTTGGCGCAGGGTAAGGACCCGCCCCCTTGCAGCTGGGTGGCCAACGCCTTCGCCCAGGGCTAGCTGGAACCCAGCAGGTTCACAGAGTCTGGGGATAGGGACCCTCTGAGTTGGGAGACAGTGCCCTCTCACCCCTGCTAATTTCTCTACAAGCCTTGGCCTTAACAGGTGTCGGTGCCTATCGTGGACGCATTCTTACCTGGGCCGTATCTCTGGAGACTTTGTGCCTATGGTTGGCGACAGAGTGAGGTCGTTGCCTTGACGACGACAGCATGCGGCCCGTGGTCCTCCGGAGTGTGAGCTTGGGGCCGGCCGAGGCCAGTCTGCCTCCCTGCCTGCTTCACCTGGGACCCGTGACTATTTCCGCACAAGGAATCATTTTAGCACTAAAATTGGTAGTTTGCTAATCAGCATCCTTAATACCTACGAGCGAGATGAATTTCACCTCAAATTTGTTTCCAAGTTGAAAACCTTTGGGTCTTTCCACGTGAAAGGATATTAAAGAAACAGTAAGTATAATACTTTTAAAGGCTTCTATTATCTCGCTCTTTTATGTGTAATAGATTTCAATCTCTTCAACAAAATTTAAAAATTAGCATTATTTTAATCTAAACTATTGGTACTGAAACCATATGCTTACACGGCACATGTCCAGAAATACCACATTGCCAATTGGCCAGGCTTCGTTTGTATTGCCCTTATATTCAGGAGTAGAAGGCATGAAATCTTATGGTTTATGAGTAAGTGTTTTGGGAAACAAGAGGCTTTTTAAGCCATGATACTTTTGAGGTATTTTCAGGCAGTGCCGCTTGAAAAATAGGTGTGTTCAATGTGCTGTGACTGAATGTGCAGTTGGTTGCAAGAATAAATTTGAAGTAGTCAACTTACATAATGTTAGCTTGTGATATGCTTCAGAACACCTAAGATGTGCTTAATTAGGGTACCGTAATTTTAATATTGTTTACATTTTCAAATATTGAGGACACCAATTGCAAAATGTTTTTAAATGATACAGGTTATAGACTCCATCTATTTTTGTCCTTGACATGATAAACCTAAAATCTAGCCCTTGATAAAATATGCTGTCTTAGTGGAAGGAAAAATAATTGAGGAAAAGAGAGATAAAATTACACTGAGAATTATTTTTCAAGCACAGACATTTTATTTGAGAATAGTTAATAGACATTAAGTGGAAGTAAAAATTTCAAATGTATGGAAAGTAGTGTTGGACACTGCTGTGTAAACAGTTTATAGTAGAACCTATTATCAAAGGTGGTAGTAAAAAAATGAAACAATTTGAGTTGGTGTTCACTGGGATTTGTTTTCATTTATCTCTCATCCCCAGATCAACTTCTGATTTTCCATGTATATCTATAAAATAAAACCCTGAATTATTATATGTATAATGCTAAAAATGTATTCATTGGATTATCATAGTTTTCTAGAACAATGATATTTGTATTGTCTTTGTCATCAGTGTACTGAAAGGGGAGTAAATAAAGAATCACAATTCACGATCTGGGTAAATTAGTTTTAGATTGCCATAAATACAAAATGGTAATAGGTGAGAATATTTTCCCCCCAAGTTTTATGAATGGGTGTTTTGGTATTGTCAGATTTTTAAAAATTTAACTATGAATCATCATTTGAATATATAGTTACCTAAAGGTATTTTTTTCTCCTCAAACTTTTAGAACAGCATTTTTTACGTTTTTGGTTCTAGAACTTAATTTCAACACCAGATTTAAAAAATAAATTTAACTTTGAAATTGTAGTTTATTAGCCTTTATATTTCGTGGCAATAAAAACTTATGGGTAAAATAAGAAAGCTTTTATTAAGATTGTCTTTATCCAGCCCTGGCTAATGTGGTTCAGTGGATTGAGCACCAGCCTGCGAACTAAAGGGTCACCTGTTTGATTCCCAGTCAGGGCACATGCCTGGGTTGTGGGCCAGGTCCCCGGTTGGGGGTATGTGAGAGGCAACCACACATTGATGTTTCTCTCCCTCTTTCTCTATCCCTTCCTCTTTTTCTCAAAATAAATAAATAAAATCTTTAAAAAAAACAAAAAAGATTGTCTTTATCCAGAAAATGACATGTAATGGGAATGTAAAAGAATTCTAAATGCAAAATTCAAGTGATCATTTTCATAGTGAGTAATTATTACCAAACAGCAATTTGGAGTCCTGCTGCCTGCCACCACCCTCTAGGTGAAATCCCAGAGGCAACAGTTAGGTGATAAAGGAAAGGAGTTTTTATTCAAAAGCTTCACAATTTTTGGAATAACAGCTTTCCACAAGAATTAGTCACTTAGGCCTATCATCAATTAAAGCTAAACTCTTTAACTATTTAGTTACAGCTTTAATTACTTTAGCCTATCAATTAAAGCTAAATTCTAACACCTGGGTTCTCCTAGCATTTCCCCCTGTTCGTTTTTAGTTATCTTATTTCTATAGGGTTAGTTTACAAACTAAAAGAACATGAGATATGAAAGTTGCACAATTTTGGAAGAATGGCAGGCTTCTGCCTCTGAGCTCGTCCCGTCTAGAACACCCAGAGAATAAACCTGCCACCCTCTGCCAGCTCAGCCCTGTCCTAGGCTGTACTTAGAGTTCCTTCCCTCCAAAATACTGTGTGTTGGGAAACGCAGGCAGCTGCAGCATGATCATCCAGGAATCTTCAAGGAAGAAGAGCCTGAGTGTGAGTCAGAGCCAGAGCCAGAGCCTGAGAGAGAGCCAGTTGAGGAACCAGAAAAGCTTGTGAGCCAAAGAGCCAGCCCTCTTTTTATTTCCATTGGCTCTGCAGGCGCTCAGCTCCTCAGCCAATCCCCTCCTATACTGCTTTCCATTGCCTTGGCAAACTCCTCCTATAGTCCTTCCTACTTCTCCCCAGTGATCTTAATCAGATCCCTCTGTATCATAATCATTGAAAGGAATTTTGAAATCCTGTATTTCTTACTACTACTATTTAATTTTTAAAAATCTGCCTATATACTGTGATGTCATTGCTGTTATTTTGTAAGTTCAATATAGGAATTTAATTACTATAGTAAGAAAAGTAGAGAAATTTTATTAAAGATTCTTAGTGTTTACTAGGTAAGTGATCATTTTGTGAACAAATATTTTTCCCAATTGAGTAGAGTGTATAAAAATTTTTAACTTTGATCTTTTAATCCTGCTTTAAAAAAGATAAACATGATCTTCACAAAACCAAATTTATTTGTTCCTTTTCCACCTTTGAGTGAAAAGAAATTTTGTTTTTGTAAAGTGAGCTGTAACTGTTTTGTACAATAGTTCAAGTATGCCTTTATCTGAATTAACAATATATTGAATTTCATTAACATGACATTTAGTAATTTAAATTTAAAGTTAATGGCCTCAATTACATTTGTGTTGTCTATTATGAAATGTATATGCATATTTTGAGAACATAACTTAGAATTGGAAACAATAAGAAATTGTGAGTCAGCAAAGGAGAGCTGTCAACACAGTGACTGCTCTAATATGGAAATCAAATGGGGAAGAATGAATTTGCTGGGAGGGTGGGGGAAATTAACATACTCAACACTATTAACTCTATGCTTTGGTTTCTATAGCAGGAAAAAATTCTCCTGGTTTTGAATCAAAATGGAAAAATATGAAAACCTTGGATTGGTAGGAGAAGGAAGTTATGGAATGGTGATGAAGTGTAGGAATAAAGATAGTGGCAGAATTGTAGCCATCAAGAAGTTCTTAGAAAGTGCTGATGACAAAATGGTTAAAAAAATTGCTATGCGAGAAATCAAGTTACTAAAGGTAAGTAAATTCATCTGTTCTGTTTAAAAAATGAGTTTTGTGGTCAAGATTTCATTTTGGGAAGAAATTACTGTTTAAAGTATAAATTTCTTTTTTTGACAATAAATTAAATGAGTACATATGAGTGTTCATTTATATCGTGAATATAAACATAATTTAAAAAGTATTTGTTGCTTCTCTCTATATTTATCTGCCTATCTGTCTACCTACCTAGCTAGATAGAGCTAGCTAGCTATCACCTGTATTGGGGGTTTCAAAGACCAACACCAAGGTTCAGTGATTCAGTAGGAGGACTCACAGCCCTCAGCAATAGTTGTACTCATGGCTATGACTTATTACAGTGAAAGGATGTAAAGCAAAATCAGGAAAGGGAAAAGGCACATGTGTGAATTCCAGCGATAGACCTGTTACAGGCTTCCAAAAATCCTCTTCTCATGGAGTCACACAGGGTGTACTTATTTCCTTCAGCAATGAGTTGTTATATCACGTGTGAAATATTGTCTACCAAGGAAATTCATTAGGGACTCAGTGTGCAGGGTTGTTATTGGTGGCTGGTCACGTAGGCACCTCTGCCTGGCTTGTACCAAAATGCCAGACTCCCAGAAGGAATGTGGGTGTATAGCATAAACAATATTGTTTGCACATTGAGCCATTTTTATCAATTCTGAAAATGAAGAGAACCCTCCTGAAATCCAAGTTCCCAGGTAATGGCCAAGGGGGCTCACTGTGCATGCAGACCTATCTAAGGATAGTGGTCTCAAGCCTGCTATGCTAACTCTCTTTCTCTCTCTCTCTCTCTCTTTTTAATCAGTCTCATGAGAAGTTTATCAATTTTATTTATGTTTAGAAAGAACCAAAATTTAGCTTTGTCGATTCTTTCTGTTATGTATTTCTCATCGATTTCATTAATTTTTGTTCTTTAGTATTTCATTCCTTCTACTTATTTTGAGCAGGTTTATTTTGTAGTTCTTTTTCCTACCCTGTTGAGATAGATGTTTATTTCTTTTATTTCTAGCCCCCCTCCATTTATGCATTTGAGTCTATGAATTTCCCTCTCAGAACAGTTTGGTATGTATTGCAGAAATTTTGATTGGCAGTTTAAAATATTTTCTTATTTCCCTTAACTTCCAAACATGTGGAAATTTTCTAGGTTTTCCTCTCCTGGTTTTTTACTCTTGACACGATTGTCCTGTGATCTGAGTATATACTATGTAAGATTCTATTCCTTTGAAATTTCCCATTATGTGCTTTTTGGTTCTGAATATAGTAAACAAACAAAAATTACTCATGTACTTGAGAAGTATTTCATTAAGTTAGCTTTGTTACTTGCATTGATTAAATCTTCTAAATTCTCACTAACTTTTTTGTGTGTGTGCTTGTTCTATCCAGTACTGAGAAGAAATATGTGATTATTGATTTCTCCTTTTTTCATTATAATTCAGTTAAGGTCTAACTTTTTAAACAGAAAGGCCATATTATTAGTGTGCAATACTATATTTAGAATTATTATATGTTCATATTGAATCAAATACTTTATTATCATAAAATAACTTTTTGTTACAGGAATGTTTTTTCTTAAAGTCTATTTTTTCTGAAACTAATAAGGTTACACTAGTTTAATTTTGGTTAGTATTTGCATAGTATATCTTTTTCCATGTTTTTACTTTCGGTTGTTCTCAGTCCTTGTTTAGATGTGTCTTTTGTGAATATATAGTTACATTTTGCTTTTTATCCTGCTTCACAATCTTTGCATTTTAATTGTAATAGTTAGTCCATCTACCTGTAATATAGTTTCTATTTGGTTATAAATTTACTGTCTTAATATATGCTATTTGTCTTATTGGTTCTTTATTCTTTTTTTTCTTTCTTTCTGTCTTTGGGTTGATTACATTTACCATTCCTTTATTTTCCTCAAATAATTAGAAAATTATATATTGTTTCTATCTTTTTGTGGTTACCCTAGATATTTATTAAAGTCTAACAGTATCCAGTACTTTTATCCTTCTTCCAAAACTTTGCAATACTTATCTATGGTTATTCCCTTTTATCTTTTATGCTAATATTATCATATTTTAAGCCTTATATATGTATATATATTTAAACATCATAAGACATAAATATCGTTAAATGTTTATTTAGGTTTATTTTTACCACTTTCTTTGTTCTTCCTTCTTTTCTTCATCTAAGATGATTTATCTGTGATCTCTTCCCTTCTTGTTAAAGATTTCCTTTTGTGAGGATCTACTGTAGAGAAAACATTTCAATTTTAGTTTACATGAAAATGTCTTTATTTTGATATTATTTTTGAAGGATATTTTTGCTGTGTATGGAAGCTTAGGTTGGTAATTATTTTCCTTTAACAAAATGAAAATAACATTGTTTTGTCCTCTGGCTTTCATTGTGGCTCTTGAGAAGGTAGCTGTCAGTCCAATTGCTGCTCTTTTGTAAATTTGTTTTTTATTTGTCTGGATCTTTTTTTCCCTTTCAACTTTTTATTGACATATACATATAGAAAAGTATACATAGCATAATAATATATCTCCATGGATTGTAGAAAAACTGAACAACCCCATATAACCACCAACTAAATCAAGAAAGAGAACACTAAAATAAGCCCAGAAGCACCTTCCACTCCCATGCCTTCTCCAGTCACTACTGCCTTAGACTTCCTCGTCCACTCAGGTCACATCTATCCTGATTGCAATCAACATAAGTTAGTTCTGTTTTCTGGAACCTTGTTTCCATTATCAAAGAAGGTTGGGGTTTTTTTTTTGTTGTTGTTGTTTGTTTTGTTTTGTTTTTCCTTTCCAGGGTATGTTACCAACTTTAGAGAACTCTGCTCCACCAGCTTTGTGGCCACAGGTGATCTTTTGGTATCTTCCTACACTCCTGTTTGACCTTGACTACATTGGCAGTTTCACCTCATTGTTGTGTGTAGGGGTCATAGATGCTACTTAGTTTCATCAGAGATAGAACTACATTTCTTTTTCTCATTGGCTTTATTGTGTTCTCTGAGAGGACAACAGAGCAATGTGGTCTTTTAACTATAATTTAAAAGCCAGTATATATGTTTATAATTTATACTGTTCATGTATTTTACTTATGTCTTTCTTATGCTAAGATCTATTTTAGATTGTGATCAATCACTTATTATTTGAACTTGTAAAAACTATTTTGCATTTTTTTATAACAGCAACTGAGACATGAAAATCTGGTGAATCTTTTGGAAGTGTGTAAGAAAAAAAAACGATGGTACCTAGTCTTTGAGTTTGTTGACCATACCATTCTTGATGACTTGGAACTCTTTCCAAATGGACTAGACTACCAAGTAGTTCAAAAGTATTTGTTTCAGATTATTAATGGAATTGGATTTTGTCATAGTCACAATGTAAGTATTTAGTTTAAATAATTATTTGGCCAATGACTGCCTCTCCAGATAGCAGTCATTTAATTTCATGAGACACTTGTTTAACATTTGGACCAGTAAAGTCATGGAAATGAACTGTTGCTTTGATATTGCCAATTTTCATGTGTCACAATATATATATTCTTTCCCCTGACATTTTATTATGAAAGATTTAGGCCCTACTGAAAGGTTAAATGAGTGTGCCATGAACGCCCATATACTTACCTCCTGGATTATATACCTGTTAATATTTTGCTGTATTTTTTATGATGTATTTATTCATATGTTTATCAGTCTATTAATGTCTTATTTATGTATGTATCCGTAAGTAAATTATTGATATCAGTACACTTCAATTCTAAATACTTCAGCTGTGCATGTTAACTAAAGTTTAATATTTGCTTTTTTGAGATGTCATTTACTGAGTGAAATGCACAAGTTTTAAGTGCTGAGTTTTGACAAATGTATACACCCCAGGATCCATGTATATGTTAGTTCAGATTCTCTCGCAGAGTTGTGCAGCATAAAAATCCCTACTCTTACCCTATAGTCTGTCACAACAATTTTATATTCTTTGCATATCATATAAAAACACCTCTAGGTAAAATGACACAAAGTGCAAAATGAATAACTCAACACACTTATTCTTCCAGTTTTACAAAATATTTAAAATGACATTTTGGTGTGATTATAAAAGTAATAGATGCTAATGGTAGATGTGGGGCTGCGCCTATCAGCTTGCCATGGATGTCTAGGGTGTACTAGAAGTTGGTAGCCTATGCAAAATACTCAGCAGTGGCAGATTGCCATTTAGGATGCTGGTACTCTGAAAGATTTTTAAAAATGCATATATTTTCAAATTTTTTCAAAATATAGTTTACTTGTATTAGAAATTAGGTCTAATATTTCATTTTGCCTAGCTGTAGAATTTTTAGAATTCTCTCCCAGTGCCCATATTTTCTGCTTTAGAAATCTTAACCACAAACTTTGTTGACCCTCTTTACATTTCTAATTGCCTGAATAATGCCTCCATTTAGGTGCTTGGCAATCTACATAAAAGCCCCGTGTGGCTACAACTAAACTATTACTTATTCCATCAAAACTAACCTTTTCTACCCTGGCTGGTGTAGCTCAATGGATTGAGCACTGGCCTGTGAACTGAAAGGTCAGTGGTTTGATTCCCAATCAGGACATATGCCTGGGTTGTGGACCCAGTCCCCAGTTGGGGGTGTGCAAAAGGCAACCACACATTGATGTTTCTCTCCCTTTTTCTCCCTCCCTTTCCCTCTCTAAGAATAAATAAAATCTTTAAAAATAAAATTGGTGTGTTAAAAATGTTATATTTTTAAAACACTAACTTTTTCTAGACTTTACTTTTTTGGTAATGAAGCCACGATTCTTTTAAATTCCTAGGTTTAAATAAAATATCTGAGATTATTTCCTAAAATCTATAGGTGCTTGATTTAACATATTTCTAAACTATGTCCCGTTCTTTCCATTCCTCTGAGCACCAGCCTAGTTGTCCCTCTGCTCTTTTTCCTGCTTTTTGTCCCTCTCTCTGATTTAGCTTGTTTATGGCCAGCATCTTTAAACACCATATTGGTCAGCCACTTCCATGGGCTTCTGTGGCCTTGATAGAAGCTCAGGCTTCTCAGGCTGGCAGTTGAGGCATTCTTCCTATCTAATACATAACCTCTACTCGAGAAGTAACACTTCTCAGAATCTCCTGATCTATTTCTATCTGCACTCTTTTATTAAAAAAAAAATATGCTTTATTGATTATGCTGTTACAGTTGTCCCTCTCCCCTTAGTCCATGCCCATTGGCTGTGCATATAGTTCTTCTCAACATCTTCCTATCTACTCCACTCCCTCCTACTATGCTTCTTAATTCCTGCATCATCTTCCTCCCTTTCCCTCTTTTCCCCTCCCCACTGACCTCCTGCCAAAATGTTCCCCATACCTATATTCTTTTCCCACTCTCGTTGCCTACTTAGTCTGGCTTTGTTTCAATTCCCTAGCTTCTGTTATTGGTTGTTGTGATACAGTTTTCATTTTAATGTTCATAGTTTTGATCCTCCTTCTTCTAAACAAGTCCCTTTAACATTTCATATAACAGTGGTTTGGATCTGATTAACTCCTTCAGTTTTACTTTGTCCTGGAAGCACTTTCTCTGCCCTTCTATTCTGAATGACAGCTTCACTGAATAGAGTAATTGTGGTTGTAAGTTTTTACTTTTTATTACTTTGAATATTTCTTGCC
This sequence comes from Furipterus horrens, assembly GCF_987537825.1. Lineage (NCBI taxonomy): Eukaryota > Metazoa > Chordata > Mammalia > Chiroptera > Furipteridae > Furipterus > Furipterus horrens. The sequence goes on from NW_028327172.1 coordinate 170,020,254, forward strand.
AGTCTCTTCTTGCCTGCAGAGTCTCTTTTGAGAAATCAGCTGAAAGTCTTAGTGGGACCCCTTTGTACATAGTTCTCTTCTTCTCTCTTGCTGCTTTTAAGATTCTTTATCCTTAATTTTTGACATTTTGATTATAATGTGTCTTGGTGTGTTTCTCCCTGGGTCCAGTTTTTTGGAACTCCTGGATCTGTAAGTCTTTTTTCTTCCCCAAGTTAGGGAAGTTCTGCTTCATTATTTTTTCACATAATTTTTCAATTTCTAGTTCTACTTCACCTTCTGGCAACCCTATGATTTGGCTGTTGGCCCGCTTATAGCTGTCCCATAGGTTTCTGAGCCTCTCCTCATTTTTCTCACTTTTCATTTCCTCTTTCTGCACTGGTTGACTGTTTGTTCCTTCCCTATGTTCTGATTTGTTGATTTGATCCCTGGTTTTCTTTCCCTCACCACTTGTTTCGTATATATTCTCATTCATTTCAGAGGGGCTAGCCTTCATTCCTTTCCTGTCTTGTTTAAGATCCGCTGTTAGATCTATAAGCTTTCCTATAACCAGAGTTCTGAACTGAGCCTCAGAAAGATTTCCTATCAGCTGGTCCAATAGATCATGTATTTGCTGTCTGGTCAGCTGCGTGATTGGGATCTCTATCATGATTCCTGCCACCCTGACAGTTTGTGTTTAGTATCTTTGTTTCCTGGGTGTGGCTGTCACACCTCCTATGCTATAGGGGGTGGAGCCCCGTGTACTCGTCACTACCTGGTGACCCTTCTCACCACATTGTGGTGCTTTGTGTGGGGGCGGGGATCCAAGATGGATTCCTGCTGTTCACTCTCCACTGAGAGACCGTGAGCCTCCTCTTCTGTCCCCATGCCCTCTGGCCCTCACAGTCAGAGGCAATGGGGGTCTGTCTTCCCCAGCATTAGAATCATGAGCTGATGGGTTTGGTCTGCAGCCAGGGGTGCTCCACAGGCACTTCTTGCCTCCCCTTAAATACGGGTGTCTGTGCTTACTGCGTTCTCGCCGCCTTCGCTGCAGCTGCTGCTGCCAGCACAGCTTGACCTCTCTGCTCTGGCTTCACCCCTCCTACCTGTCCAGATGAGCACCACTTCTTTATAACTTCATATGTTGGACTTCCATGTAGCTTCACTTTCTGGGACTTCTGGTTATGTCTGGTTTTGCAGTAGTTGTATTCCTTCTTAGTTGTGGAGGGAGACGGAGCGTGTCAGTCTAGGCCTTTGTCTTGGCCAGAAGTTCTCTCTGCACTCTTTACTCCTTTTGTTACCTTCACTTGGATTGCCTTTTCATTTCTACATTTATTGAGGCAATGCTTAATATTAAAGGCCTACCCTACAACTCACCCCTTTCATAAAATTCCTCCTTGACCACCCAATCTTCAATTACTGCTTTACTCTCTTAGTCTTGAGAGCAGTTACTAATTAACTGGACAATTGATTTGGTAATAATATATGTATATATTTATATCTATATATATATATATCTCATCTAGTATCTTTGATTGTTTATATAACATTTTAAGCATAAATGTTATGTCTTGCCCAACTGAATTTCAGGTTTTAGAGAACCAGGAACAATTTTATATGTTTTTATCTCTGTTCATTATAGAAACAAAAACAGTGCCCTGAACATGGTAAGGGCTCAAAAAATAATTAACTTGCTTAACTTCAGGTGTCAGTATATGTCATTCTCTATTTTTTTTTGTCTTAGATTATACACAGAGATATCAAGCCAGAGAATATATTAGTCTCCCAGTCTGGCGTTGTCAAGTTATGTGATTTTGGATTTGCACGGACATTGGCAGCTCCTGGGGAGGTTTACACTGATTATGTGGCAACCCGATGGTACAGAGCTCCGGAACTATTGGTTGGTGATGTCAAGTATGGCAAGTAAGAGATCATGGTGGTGGGTGGGGGTGGTTAATATGTTTCTAATATAATAAAAGATTCCTCGATCACTGAAAGGAAGTTTTTAATTTAGGAAACTTTATAAAGTGATTTGTAATTTTAATGCTTCCCCTTTAAATATTCTTGTAAAACAACTTGGGGTGAGTATACTTATTTTAAGGGTAGGGAAATCAAGGTAAGCAAGTGGTCTTTTTTTTTCTTTTAATATAGTGGTTTGGATACAGATATGTTATTTTTCACTTGTAAAGAGAGGTAACATTGATTGGGTAAATCTGACTGTTGAAGTGAGGCAACGTGGGGTGGGCAAGGGTTGGGACAGAAATAATGGAGTAAAATGGTTTCAAAACATAAATTGTTCCATAAATGAATTTGTCAAGAAAGAAGGGACTGTAACTTATACTAATTTTATAGAATTCTTTAAAAAGTATTTTCTATGATTCCTGTTTTCAGAATATACATCATTTAATATTTTCTTGATTACTTTGAGTTCTGATTATACTGCCATACTATAACTTCTATATTGTTTTATAATTGAGCTATGACCTTGAGCAATTTCAAAGTAGTTGTCCTTATGCTACTGATGCCAGCACATTCTTTAAGTTCTTGTGACTGATTTTAAAGACAGTTTTTCAATTTCTTTCCCCCTATTAGCTTTCAGTTCTCCTTCTTGTTACTGTGTGTGTCCCTAATGACCACCTCCTTCTGGTAGTTTTCAGTGTATGGTAGGATAGACTGATTAACTGGTTAGAGTTATGTGTAAACGAAGAGTGAATAGACTCTAAATGGAAACCCAAAAGGCTTATTTTCAGAATAAAGTACAGATAACTGTTGTGATTTTTTAGAAGTCTTTTCTCTCTATGTCACATGATTCAAGTTTCTGGATCTGATTTAAATAAAATTGGGAATTAGTACTTTAAGTTTGTAGGAAAATGCCTTTTTATAGGTAATCTAAGGCTTGTTACTACTATTCTCAATGCCTAGAACACTGAATAGTAATACTCAGAGCAGATTCAGTCACGGTAAACATACTAGGATGCCAGATTTTATACTACGTTGCTTTTCCTTCAGGGCTGTTGATGTGTGGGCCATTGGCTGTCTGGTAACTGAAATGCTCATGGGGGAACCCCTCTTTCCTGGAGATTCTGATATTGATCAGCTCTATCATATTATGATGTGTTTAGGTAAGATTATACATCTGCATTTTAAATTGTAGAGATTTTTTTCTTATATTTTTTGTTTGTATTGATTTTACAAGGTAGGAAGCAAATAGGAAAACTTCATATATACATTCATTCTCAATCTGGCTTTGGTCTGTGTGACATATGGTTTAATCATACTCTTACCCCACCTACTGTTCCCCTTGCCCCTAAAATAAAGGACAAAAGTTATACACATTTCTCTTCACTTTTGCATTCAATAAATCACACAGAGAGAGGATGCAAATGCGCACTTATTACCTATGGGTCAACAAGATTTTGGTATTATATTACTGCACCCTCATCCTTACCTTCATATTGAGAGATACAGAGACTTCAAAGGTAGTTTAGTCTTGCTTCAGATATGACGTTTGTTGTTAGTGCTTTGGATAGAATGTCAAACCTAGACTATCAAAGTCTTTTACATTTGTTGAAATATCAACTTCGTGTTGGGAGATAGAGCTTGGAACAAGGAAATAATGGTAAAACACTTGGGGGCTATTTAACTATTGGATTTTAAGTTTCCAGGTTATAAATTCAATAAACAGTATAATGGTTTTATATATATTTTATGCTCAAGTAGGTATTGAAGTTGAGAAAAAAGATAAAAGTGCTCAAGTCAGACCTTAGACATAGTTACAAAATGAGTTGACCGGAAATTAAATTTTTAAATGTTAGGACTGAGTTATCTAGATTAGATTTTGGCCACGTGAATATTAGTATTTTCATTGTTTTAGTCAGCACTTTTATGCTTTGTTGTTCGAAATGAAGTGCTGGTGGTTATATTTTAAAAATTATGAAATGTTCTCTACCTCTCCTTTTCCTATGCTTCCCCCAGTCTTCAGTACTGTGTTTACTGGCATGTGCACTTTTCAAAATGAGTATGTTGAACTAAGAATGTTCATTTCCTTGAACTGACTTATGTCAAAACCACTGTAAGGACTGCCAGATGCCACTACATTAAGAGCACTGTCTTTGGTTGATTTTGCATGCTGAGAGAGCTCCACTTCCATAAATGGTGTTCAGCTCTTTTTCCTACTCTACATCCTCTGTCTCTGCCATTTCTGTCATGATGTATAATGACAGAGATGTGTGCTATTCTCAAATACAGGTTATCTCATTCCAAGACATCAAGAGCTATTTTATAAAAATCCTGCATTTGCTGGAATAAGGTTGCCTAAAATCAAGGAAATGGAACCCCTTGAAAGACGCTATCCCAAGCTCCCTGAAGTTGTGATAGATTTAGCAAAGGTAATCATACTTTTTCTTTCACTTTCTGACAGGGAATTTATGTTATGGAGACTTGGCCTTTTCTTCTTCTTTTTCTTGTCCAGTTGATTGTTTAGGTCAACAACTTTGTGTGTGGGGAGGGGTGGGAGGTGGTTTCAGAGATAAAGACCTAAAATTTCACTTAAGAAACAATTTAGGATTAGTTATGTAGCATGTTTTAAGTGTGAAAACATCCTCATAATGATATGTTTTTAATGTTTAACATTTAAAATGCAAGCCTTGTTTGAATGGAAAAAAGAAGAAAAACTGGGTAAGAAAATAAAAAAAGAGTAGAGTTGTAGGAAAATAAACTAAAGTATAGGGCATAAGATCGTGACCTGTGGTGTCTTGTTAAACTGATAAGAACAGATACTACACTTGATCTTAGCCAAAAGGCCAAGAAGCGATCTGTGGTATATTTATTGTGAAAGGGCCGTTTGCTTAGCCATTGAATTTGCTGAAGGTAATTTACAAATCATCATTATCTTTGCCTTGTATTTGAGTGAGGAATATTAGGGAGAGTCTCAGTGGAGCAAATCGTCTCTAGAAGTGGACATTTTGGAATTATTAGCTAAAAAATTTTTATTAGGATTGTCCTAAAGTATTGACAAAATAAGTGTCTCTAAGACACCAGGATCACATAACATTTATCGAAGATATTGTTTTGCTTTTTAAAATTTTCTATATAACTCATTAAAAAAGTTTAGTGAGCTTATAACTAATTATAATAAGTTCTTAGAATAATACATTTCTACTTTTCTACATAATCTTTTAATACATGTAAATATTTATCATTGTGATCAGCTTTATGATCTGTATAGAGAGTGATTTAAAGGGAATAAAAATAAAATTATTGTCTAACTTATGTCCCGTATAGTAGAGTCATGTAAGTTTTGAAACCTTTTATTGTAGAAATTTTCAAACAGAAAAGAAAGTAGAAAGAGTAACATTATAATGAACCCTTATATACTTGCCATCTAGCTTGAATAATTAACAACCTCTTGGACTTTCAGTCAAGATAGAGTTGTAGGTAGCTCTTTTTCAGAAGTTTTGACCTATTCTTTCATTTGGGCCATGTCTCCTAGTCTTCTCATTTTGGCAGCCTCCTTGTATTTGTTTATATGTATTAGGTAGAGCTGCTTTGACTCCGTGTCTTGGTAGCATGGCCTAATGTAGTAGGTGTCCTGTAGATAAACACAGTTTGTCTCCTCACACAACCACAGCAAAAATTACAGCTAAACTGCAAAACAACTATCACCCAGAATCATCAGAAAATCAAGCTGTATAGAAGTCTAACAACCAAGGAATTAAAGAAGTCGCATTCATCTAGATGGGTAGAAGGGGTGGAGGTACAGAAATGTGGAAACGTGGAAAGGATAGTCTCACTCCCATGTGTGGTGGATAAAAATCAGGAGGGATACCTCCGGAGCAAGGGATCCAAATCCCACACCAGACCACCCAGTCCAGGGTTCCAGTGCCAGGAAGATGAGTCCCCATAACATCTATCTGTAAAAACCAGTGAGAGTTCGGGTGGCGGAAGGAACTGTGGGATTCTCAGGTGTCTCCTCTTAAAGGGTCTGCAAGGGACTTCAGACTCCCTCCCTCTGGAAGGGCACCAGTGACATATGGGGAGAAACTAAAGTGTGTGGCATCAGGGTGAGTGCTGGGGGACAGCTTCCTCCTGGACAAAACCCCAGAGGCCAGGCAGCGGCCATTGTCCCCTTTCTGAGCCCTCCCCTACACAAAGCCACTGAGCAGTGACACCATATCTGAGACTCCATCAACCTGGTTCACATGGGTTGCCCCACTCTAGTGATTACCTAAGGCTCTGCATTATCCAGATAACTGGTGTGCTTTTCAACAATAGGCCATGCTACTAAGGCAGGGAGTCAAAGCAGCTCTACCTAATATGTAAAAACAAACACAAGGAGGCTGAAAAAATGAGATAAAGAAACATGGCCCAAATGAAAGAACAGAACAAAACTCCAGAAAAAGAACTAAATAAAGTGGAGATAAGCAATCTATCAGATGCAGAGTTCTAAATACTGGTTATTAGGATGCTCAAGGAATTCATTGGGTACTTCAACAGCATAGAAAGAACTCAAGCGGAAATGAAGGTTATACTAAGTGGAATAAAGAAAAATTTACAGGGAACAAACAGTGGAGTGGATGCAGCCAAGCATCAAATTAATGATTTGGAACATAAGGAAGAAAAGAACATTTAATCAGACCAACAAGAAGAACCCCCCCCCCAAAAAAAGAAAGGGTAAAGAGCTTGTAGGACAACTTCAAACATACCAACATTCACATCATAAGGGTGCTGGAAGGAGAAGAGAAAGAGCAAGAAGTTGAAAACTTCTATGAAAAAATATTGAAAGAAAACTTTCCAAATTTGGTGAAGAAATAGACATACAAATCCAGGAAGCACAGAGAGTCTCAAACAAGATGGACACAAAGAGGACCACACCAAGACACATCATAATTAAAATGCCAAAGGTTAAAGATAAAGAGAGAATCTTAAAAGCAGCAAGAGAAAAGCAAATAATTACCTACAAAAGAGTTCCCCTAAGACCATCAAATGATTTCTCAAAAGAAACTTTGCAGGCTAGAAGAGATTAAAAAGAAGTATTCAAAGTGATGAAAAGCAAGAACCTACAACCAAGATTACTCTATCCAGCAAAGTTATCATTTAGAATCAAAGGGCAGATAAAGTGCTTCCCAGACAAGGTAAAGCTAAAGGAGTTCATCATCACCAAGCCATTATTATATGAAATGTTAAAGGGACTTACTTAAGAAAAAGAAGATCAAAACTATGAACAATAACATGGCAATAAACTCACAACTATCAAAAATTGAGTATAAAAAACAACTTAAGCGAACAAGCAGACCAGAAACAGAATTATAGATATGGAGATCATTTGGAGGCTTATCAGTGGGAAGGGGAAGGAGGAGAATGGGAAAAAGGTACAGGGATTAATTAAGAAGTACAAATTGGTAGGTACATAATAGGCTGGGGGTTGTTTGTTAAAAACAGTATCGGAAATGGAGTAGCCAAAGATCTTATATGTATGACCCATGGACATGAAGTAAGGGGGAGATTGTTGGAGGGAATGGGGTGGTCCTGGGTGGAGGGGGACAAAGGGGGAAAAATTGGGACTACTGTAATAGCATAATCAATAAAATATATTAAAAAATAAAAGATAAAAAACAACTTAAAAATTTTTTAAAATCTCTTCACAATCTTCTTTCATCAATAATACACCCTCCTAACCTTTTTATTTTGAGCATTTTGAAGCAAATCTCAGCTATTATCTTTTTTTACCTGTAAATACCTTAGTTACATATAGAAATTTTCTTGTTTTTTTAAAGGCACTTATTCAGTCCCTTTTATTTTTACTGGCATTGAGTGATTTTAATTAATCAGAATAAGATCTGCATTACAATAAAATCATTTATGTAAAGTATCTAGCACAATAATAAGCACAGAGCAGTCCTCTCCCTTCTATTCTGCAAGAGCTTTAAATTTTTAAAATTTACAGTAATTCCTTAATATCATGAAACATCTAATCAATGCTCAAAATTTCATTGATTTTCTCATAATATTTTTATAGTTTAAATTAGGACTCACATGAAGTCTACATACCAAGCAATTAGTTATATCTTTTTAATGTTCTTAATTTATAACTCATCTTCATCTCTCTTTCTCTCTATTTTTTTTTAAACCCTGGCATTTATTTGTTGAAGTAACTAGCTTGTTTGTCCCTTAGAATTTCCTACATAAATATAGTTAAATATGTTCCTCTGTGTCCTGTATTTCTTGTAAGTTCATAATGGAGCTAGAACCGGATCAGAATGTCTGGTGGTCTTTCTTGTCATGATATTAGCTACTGTTGGTGGTCCTTGTCTAGATGTGTGCTTTGTTCTTTATCATTTATTATGGCTGTTTAAAATTCATGGAATATAAAGAGGAATTTTCTATACTTAGAAATTTAAATGTAGGCAGTGTTTTAAAAAGTATGAGATGTATATAATCTTTGGTTTTCCAGAAATGCTTGCATATTGATCCAGAAAAAAGGCCCTTCTGTGCTGAGCTCCTGCACCATGATTTCTTTCACATGGATGGATTTGCTGAGAGGTATGGTACTGACTCATGTTTTCCACATCACCTCAACCCAGAGTTGAAATGAGGTCTCCATAACAGTAACAGACAGCATTTCTCTACCCAGCTACTTTTATAGGATCTCAAATATTTACCACCTTACTTCCATTTACCCTTAGCAGCTATGGAATTTGTAGGAGTGGTCCTCTGTATTCACTCTCTTAGGGCCTTTGGTTTTTCACGAAGCAGTCACTTCCTACTTTTCTTCCTGTCTTCTGTGTGATGACATGCACCACTCAGGTTATTGATTTCTGTGTTGCTACCAGTTGTGTGATGCATCATCTTAGATGCTGATGTGTTTGCAAAGGTGCCGTCTCCTGTTGCTGCCACACTCACACCACACCCTGTCCTATGACACTGCTGATGTGCTGGAGACTTTGGTGTGCCAACCCTATGGGTGCCCGGGCTGTGGGCATGCTCTCCTGTGCTGCTGAGCTGCTGGCATCAGTGCAGCCGAGAACATAAGAAAATAGTGAGATGAGTGGCAAATGACATCACTTTATACTTTTACAAATCTACTTAACACCTAGCTTAGTGAAAGATACCTGAGTTCTTATATTTGCTTCTGCATTCAATTAGTTGTGATGTGTTATGTTGTTTGAAATATATGAAGAAACTGTGACCTCATATAAATATATTGTTGGAAAATGAAATGTTTTAATAACTTTTTTAGAAAGTTGTGGGCATTCTTATTTGACTCTACAGCAAAAACTTCAATGCTATACTAAAACTTGACACTGGTAGTTTTCTTAAATGTTGATTGTGGTACCTGAAACCGTATCATTGAGCTTTGTTACCCTGTCACATTAAAATCCATCTTGTACTGCATTGGCCAGTGTGGCTCAGTTGATTGGAGCATCATCCCATAACCAAAAGGTTGCAGGTTCGATTCCTGGCCAGGGCACGCACATATTGTACCCAGGTTGTAGATTCGATCCCCAGTCCAGGTACATACAATCCTCAGTCTGGGTGTGTACAGAAGGTAACCAGTTGATGTTCCTCTCACATCAGTGTTTCTTTCTCCCTTCCTCTCTTTCTAAAAGCAATGAAAAAAACATCCTTGGGTGAGGATTAATATTTTCTAAGAAATTCATCTTATACTTTGAATAAATCTTTTACCCATGTATACTTTTGTAATATCATACATTAGTCATTTGGAAAATATGGTCTTGCTGTTATGCAAATCTTTAAAATGTTGACATATTTCATTATATAATATCAAAAAGTCACATTCTATCTTAACAAAAGTTTTTAAATATTGGGAATCTGTAAGTTCACAGTAGTGGATACAAGTTTAACAGAGTTGTAATTTTGCATAAAATTTTGAATTTTATCATTGACACAAATATTATCAGTTATTTTCCTTGAAGTGACAAATACCTTCGTTTATTTTTTAAAGAAAACCTCTGTCAGATACGCCAAATCTGAATAACCATAGTTTTTCTGTCAGTCTTTCTTTCAAGTAAAAGTGTTGTCCCATGAAAAAAGAGGCCAGTTTAGTTTGTATCTCAATCATATGGTACTTTTTTTCTTTATATATATACAGGGTGTCCCAAAAAATGTATACACACTTTAAAATAATTATAAAGTCAGAGTTTATTAAAATGCACTTCATTTTCAAAATGTAATAGAATCTACAGACATTATTTAATTGTTTTGTCAGTGCCTGTTTTCAAACTGATGTCCGTTCTGGTCCAGGCACTGCTGACAACATGAAACAGTGGAATCGCAAACATCACAAAACATTTTGTTTGGTATTTGTGTGCATTCTCATTCAATGGCTGCTCTCAATTCAGCGGCTGTTGCAGGTTTCATAGTATAGACTTTGTCTTTTAAGTATCCCCATAAAAAGAAGTCCAGTAGTGTGAGGTCCGGTGAATGCGCAGGGTATTCTATGAAACCTCTTAGTTCAATCCACCTGTTTGGCAAGATTTCATCAAGGTAGGATCTAACATCGTGATGGTAGTGTGGGGGTGCCCCATCCTGCTGTTTTGTGATGTTTGCAATTCCATTGCTTCACGTTGTTAGCAGTGACTGAACCAGAATGGATGTTAGTTTGAAAACAGGCATTGATAAAACAGTTAAATAATGTCTGTAGATTCTGTAACATTTTGAAAATAAAATGTATTTTAATAAACACCAACTTTATAATTATTTAAAGTGTGTATATATATTTTTGGGACATCCTGTATATATTTTTAAAGTGGTGGTTTTCTTAAGACAAGCATTGCACTTCATTGGGCATCAGAAGTGCTTTTTGCATATCCTCATTTTGTCACACAGACAATGAAAAAAACCATGTGTTCAAGGATTTAGATTTAATAAAATGAATACTTTTTTACTGCTTTATCAGGGACATCTTTAAGTAAAACTGGTTATGAAAAAGACAGTGACTGCTAGTGCAATTAGGTGCCACTGCTTCAACTCCTGTTGCAGTGCCAGTAGCTTTATCCACCATTGCTTTTAGTTTTATCCACCATTGCTTTTAGACCATCAGTGCGAATGTTAACACGATGAAAAGGAAGTCATCTTAGTATTAAGCTAAGAATAGCTTTGACTTTTTGAACCTCCTGAAAGGTTATTAGTGATTCCCAGGGGTATATGAACTACTTTTTCAGAACTACTAATCTAGGTCATAATTTTTCTCATTTTAAATGCACATCCTAGTTTAATACCCAATTTTTAATAACAAATATCTTGAAAATCAATTTTTCCTTGATTTATCTCACACAATTTTTTTTATTGACAAATATATTTTTATGTAGGTTTTCTCAGGAACTACAGTTAAAAATACAGAAAGATGCCAGAAATATTTCTTTAGCTAAAAAATCTCAAAGCAGAAAGAAGGAAAAGGAAAAAGATGACTTCTTAGGTGAGGAGAGGAGCACACTTGTGGTACAGGTAAATGTCCATGTTTTAATGTGTATTAAATTTTAATTTTAATATGTCCTTAAGTTTTAGTAGGGAAAAAAATGAAGACTAAAAAAAATCTTCTGAGTGGTGAACAAGTTAACTTTTAACTTCTTTGTAAAAACATATCTTCTCTATAGACATTACCTGTTTAAAAATCTTAACATCATCTAGTGATTGCCTACTGTGTGCCAGACTGTGCAATAGAGCTTCTCAGGAAATCATACTCAGCCAAGAACATTTAGACGCATGTGTACGCACCCACATACAGATATATGGACACAAACACAAACACACCATTTTCACCTTAAATGATAGGAGAGAAAATATCATTATTAGAATTTTATATATAGTATAGCATTTTAAAATTGAGATTTGGATATTAAATTAATTTGAAGTTTACTTTTTCCTGGTATTTTATCCAGAATTGGTCCTTGGTAAGGTAATTCAAACCCATTACTAACCCACTCCCAGTTTTTCAAGTGAACCAAGAGGAGAGACTTTTCAATTTTGTGTTCCCTGATTCTAAATATGTAAGAACAAAAGTGGGCATGCTTCGTTCTTCTTACAAGTTTTTTTTCCCACTGAAATATATATAAATTAGATATGTATATAGCATAAATCTGATATATACATGGTGGGGCAAAAGTAGGTTTACAGTACACGGACCAATTTATTCTTTTGTTTTATTTTCCATAGGAATGCTGTAAACCTATTTTTGCCCCACCCTGTACACATCAGAGTTAGTGTGAATGCATTTCCATTCAAAATAAATGTCTTACCAAGAATCTTGGGTTTAATTTTAACTTCATAGGTAGAATAAAGAAAACAGGGGCACAAAAAGGTGATATCTATGGAATTCTGCTTTAGTTGACAAGTACTTTATACATAGAGGTGATTTTTCATTCTTTTCAGATCATTAATGTTATTAACATTTTTATCAATGGTCAGGATTCCAATGCTGATCCCAAAATTAAGGATTCTAGAGTATTTAAAATAAAAGGGTCAAAAATTGATGAAGAAAAAGTTGAAAAAATCAGTCGAGCTTCAAATGCCAGCTGTCTCCATGACAACAGGACTAGCCACATCAAAACAGTGCCTTCAACAAGCCTCAGAGATTGCAGCAATGGCAGTGTGGACCATATGCGGAATCCCAGCATGGCGATTCCCCCACTTACACACAGTCTTTCTGCAGTAGCTCCTGGTCTTAATTCTGGAATGGGAACTATGCCAGGACTTCAGAGTTACAGGTATGAAATTAAGAAAATATGGGTTGGGTGGGGGAGAGAAATTAGGGGAAAAGGGGACAACTGTAATTGAAAAACCAAAATTAAAAAAAAAAAAAAAAAAGGAAAAAAAATTAAGAAAATAAGAACAAATGGTTATGTAGGGATATATTTGCAAATTTTAAGTGATTGTCAATTCAGCTCCATTGTGTTACTCTCAGGCTTCTGGATGCCATTCATTCTTGTCAGGTTGCTGTTTCAAAAGACTTTTTGGCCTATTTAATGAAAATTATTAGCATTTGGTAAAAAAATTAACATGAGTCCTAAGAAAGTAGGGTTGTATTGTTTAAGATGAAGAGACTCTACATCTATTTAGTCTAATAATATGGAAGGAAGTTGTCGAAATAGAAGACATAATTGGTTTTGAAGGTCTGTTGCTGCATGGTATGGCTATAGGCGTTTAGTGGTAGAAACGGGAAATTTTGCTGAAAGAAGGTAATTTATTTGGTTGGAGAGACATGACTGTAGCAGTAAAGGACAGAAGGTTTCACCAGATCTGTGTGCATAGTATATTTATGAATAAGCATTAACTTCTGATTAAATTGCATGTCGCTTGGTGCTATGTAATTTGGTTTTGTGCTTGAAAAAATAATTACTGCTGGTTCTAACTTAATTTTTTTGCTATTGTTGTTACAGAGTGGATGAGAAAACCAAGAAGTATTATATTCCATTTGTTAAGCCAAACAAACATTCTCCAGGCATTTATAATATAAATGTGACCACATCAGTAAGTAAACTTTTCTCAGTGGTAGAAAAGCAAGCAAAGTCATTTCTAGACTTTTGGTAATATTAAATATGATAGTGAAGAACTGACCATTTTATTTGGAGACAGGTGATTAAGTGGAACCTTAATTATGCATATATCTTTCTAGCCTGCCATAATGCTAAATGTGAAAGTCTTAAAGTTTAAATAAGTTTTGAAAAGTATTATAAGCCTGGAAGTTAAAATATAAGATGTTATTAAAATGACATCTATTTTAATTCCTTACGTAATAGTAAATTTTCTTAGCCTAATGCTTGGTGACCAATTCTTTTTTTAGAGTAGAGAAGATAAATTGTCTCATCTCACCAATAGGTTTTTGGTGAAAGTATTCCATTTCTTCATTTAACATATTCATTGATTATCTATTATGTATAATACACTGGAGATGAATAAGTCAATCTTTCTCTTCAAGAAGCTCATGGTCAAGTAGAAGGTCAGCAAATTAAATCATAGTGTCAGATTGTAACAGTAGAAGCATGTACAAGGTTCGTAGGTTTTCTGAAGCTTCAAAGGAACATTATTGGGCTCAAGATAGCTTCTTTTTTATTTTTTAAAAAGACTTTATTTACTTATTTTTTAGAGGGGGAAGGGAGGGAGAAAGAGAGGAAGAGAAACAGCAGTGTGTGAGATTTACATTGATTGGTTCCTCTCCCACGCCCCCAACTGGAGACCTGGCCAGCAGCCCAGGCATGTTCCCTGACTGGGAATCAAACCAGCAACTTTTTGGTTCGCAGGCCAGAGCTCAATCCACTGAGCCACACCAGCCAGGGAAAGATAGCTTCTTATTACAGTTAAATCATTATCACGCTTCCATTCAAAACCGTCCATAAGCTTCTCTTCTCTGAGTAAAGACCCAAGTCCCTGAATGATTCACTCCCCATCCCTCTATCCCATTCACAGCTACTCTCTTTTGTGATCAATCTATTCCAACCACACTGATTTCCTTGTTATTCCTGGAACATGACCAGACATACTCCCACATTTAGGCTTTTGCACTTGCTGTTTCCTCTGTTTTAGAGCATTCTTTTCCCAGATAATCTAAAAAATTTGCTTTTTTCTCTTTCTTGGCTTACATGAAACAATTACATAATACTGTGCTCTTCCCTAATATTATAACTCATTTTGTCTCCCATTACTTTCTGTCCCTCACCTTGCTTAATTTTTTTCTAGTATATATTCTTGACTCTTATTCATATATTGTCTGTCTCTCCCCAAAATGTAAGTTTCCAAGGCAGGAATTTGTGCTTTGTTTTCTCACTTCTCTACTCCACACCTAGAAGAGTGTCTAGCTCATTGAAACTGCTTAAGAAATATGAATGAATTCTGCCAGAGAAAAGGAGGTTTGGACATATTCCCAAAAGCGTATTTTTCTCTCACAAATGTTTCTTCTCTACTTTCTGATTATCCCCAGGGCTGAAAAATATATCCTTTCCTTTCATCTCTCATTGTATTTGTTTATCTTTTAATTTTTCTTAGTCTACAATTTCTGTACCCATAGTACATTCTTAGACATACCCTACCTTTTGATTTCTTTGTGGATATTTTGTTTTACATTCCTGGTCTGCTTTGGAAGATTATTTTGCTCAGCAAGGCTTTTCAAAATAGCTGGCTCAATACCATTTTTCTGGAATGATACCACCCACCTTTCAGGTATTGCATAACCAATGCTGGCTAGTAATTTTAGATCTTATTTCTGTTCATCCTTCTTTGGAAGAGGCAATCAAAAAAAGAGGTAAAGATCAGTGGGGAGAAGACCCACTGGAAAATTAATGGAGGCAGAGCTAAGCCTAAACTTTCCTCTACTTCTAGGTTGAAGATTGATACCTCTCTCCCATGCTTCATTCCCTAGTTCTGAGATGTGAATAAATATGTATTATTATAAACATCTTTTATCTATTTTATTTGCCACTCCTTGAGTATGTAAATCTAGTAGTTTGGACTCATTATTTTTTTTGTATTTGCAGGTAGTTTTTTTGAATTAATTATTTTTATTTTGTAGCTGATTTGAACCAAGAGTCTTAACACTTATTCTATTAAAAGAGCAAACAGAAACATCCAAAAGAAAGAAACTCAAAAGCTTACTTCAGGACTTCTGAAGACTTTCCAGGAGACAGAGTGGCATAATCCACAGAACATTAAACTTGAGACATCAAGGAACCTCAATGGTTAATGCTATCATTATATGTGTTTGTGTGTGTGTTTCATTATATATACATATGTACATGCACAGACATATATGATTTCATTATTTTACGTATTTTTTCTTTTAGCAAATCACACACTCTTTCTATGTATCATCTGTTTTGAAAATGTGGGAGAGAGTATAGAGTTTCTGTTATTCTCAAATCAAACAGATTGGGAAAATGTCAAATTCATAAAGGTGCAGAGTTGAAGGGCTACTGCTATTCTTCACTTTATTATTTTTTTCAGACTTTATCAATCAACTATGTAGTAATAATACTAAAAAAGATGAGAAAAATAATTGAAACTGTAGGAGATGGTATAATGTGCTAACACTGAGGAGCAAGACAAGGACAAATTTTAAAAAGGCTTAACAAGATTATATTGGGAAAGCAAAAAATAAATTAGAACATGTGATATACATGGCAAGATGAACTGTTCAAAATTAAACAACTCTATGCTAAAAAGCTCAGCAGGTGTCATAAGGCCTCACCTTGCTGGCCTGGTGCCCATTTTTTAACTTTTTACTAATTGCCAGTACTTAATTGAAGGTTGATAGAGGGAGAAGGAGAAACTCATATCAGCCAGTAATCCACTTGTTAGCAATTTTAATAGATTTACTGAGGAAGAAGTTTGAAATAAATGGATGAAATTGTTTTGCGTGTCATTGCTGTTCTTCAAATTTTGTATTATTCTAGACCTTCAATTGCATAAGTTTTAGGGTATGAATACAGTAGTTACAAAAAGGACAAGTCCAGCTTACCTAGAAGCTAATTCATTTGTGTTAATCATTCTAATGATACTAGGTCACTTGTGAAAAGAGCCTACCTCAGGCAAATAAGAAAAGAAGAGAATATTCAAAGACAGATGTCCGTTTTCCTGAATTAAACTATAATCATCTCCCTGAACTAAGAGCCTTGGAAGGCATAGGTATGTTTATAAAGCTTTTGCTTTTTTAGCCCTTTTGTTTGTATTATTTAAAATGGATGTTAAAATGAACAGAATATTAAAAATTATTGTAACTTTACATATTTAAGTATGTAAATATGTACAAATTTATGTACAATAAGTACATACAGAGGGACATATATAGAATGTGAAAAACTAATAAAAATATCTAATTTTTACACCATGTTTATGGTTATTTTTATTCAGCCCGAAATTCCAGGCTAATAAGGAGAGAGAACAAAAATCTTTCAGAATCTCGAATCCCTTCTCTGGCTGCTATTGACTTGCATGCCCCCAGTGTTGCATTGCCTCAGGTACAGAAATACTCCTTGCATGTTGGGTGGAACTCGGGCCTCTCTCATACTTCCTTTTAAAGTATCTTAGGGAGAATTTGCTTTTAAGGATTGGGAGAGTTTGTTGGTGGGATTTATAAAATTTTATTTCATGATTCATTGAACTTAGCACCTTCATTATATGTATGTTTATATAAACACTTCCCAGCTTACAGTGATCAATATTTTATGATTAAAAGTGTGTGTGTGTGTGTAGACTACCTATGGCTTTCACGTAACTATAGGTTTTGTGGTAACTTATAGTATTTCATTGCATTAGTTTCAAAGTTATAACCTATCTTTCAAAGAGTGAAACTCTGAAGTTGTTTTTATTCTTTTAAAATTTATTGTATGTTTGACACTTTTCCCCAAGATGATTGACTCCATCCATGTTAAAGATTTGCTACTCTCAAAAAAAAAAAAAAAAAATTGCTACTTTCTATAGTCATGTTTTTCTATAATTTCTCTTAACTCTTAAGAATATTGGTGTTTTTGCTACTTTTATATCAACAACTGTCATTATCACTCATTTTCACATTAACGAAACTGGCAAACTTTTAAATCTCTTGAGTCAACCATAACTTGCTACAAACTTGGGATATGTATTATTGTACTTTCTGTTTACTTTTTCACATTTCTCAGCTTTGATTGATGCTTGGAAACTTTTGTTTTCAAATTAAATGCTCCATCATTATTTAAGCATTTTTATTTCATAGAGGGCAACTGTATGTTGCCTCTATATGTGGATGCTTTTTTTCATTGTTACTCCTTAAGTAATTTTGTAAAGTTCTCTAAAAAAGGGGGATAATATAATTAACACAGTTACCGAGTGATACTGAGAAAAAGGTTTATTGACTGCTCTTGCTTTGCCTAATCTCTTGGAAACAATTTCTATAGCAACATACTAAAAACTATAAACAAATTCCTGTTGTGTGAAGATTAATCACTGTCACAAATTTTACATTTAGGAACTACAGAGTCCCAGTAAATTCCTTGTATACTTCTAAACATACATTTAATATGATTTTAAAGGTGAACATATTTTTACGTGCTCTGTGAGTGTACACCATTGTTCAAAACCACTTTTCAGGGTTGACATAACCACATCTAGTTTCAATCAATGGAAGAAAAGGCTTTGGCTGCCTTCACACTTCTTTAGTATTCTTATTTTATTGTTTTAAACTAATATTTCTATACACATAAACTGGTTCTGCATTTTTACTCTCGATTTATTTGTTTAATTTCCAGTTGTCTTTAAAATGCAGTAAAAAGGAAAGTAAGTGTAGTGAAAAACACAAATTAACACCAAAATAAGATGAGCTTATATATGGAAAGTCTGAATGGAAAGAGAAACACCAGGAGACTAAGAGCAAGAGACCTGGCAGGAGCTGTTACTTGCTTTACACCCTTATAATACTTTATGTATTCATAATACCTTGAACTATGTTTCATTTCTGTACATAACACAAAATTTTTCACATTTATAAAATTCTATTATGTACCTTCTGGAAATATCTGTAAGATAGATTTTTGTAAGTAAAGTGTTGCATAATCCATGGAGTCTCTCTCCACTCCCCTACCCCCTACACACTTACACATGTTATGTCCTTGTACACATAACACAGTTTTTTTCTGTAAGCACTGTTTTTGCTTTATCCCACAAATTTTGGTAGGTTGTAGTTTCATTATCATTCAGTCCAAACATTTTCTTATTTCCCTTGTAATTTCTTCTTCAACCCATGAATTATTTATTTATTTATTTAAAATATTTTTATTTTTATTTGTTTTTAGAGAGAGGGAAAAGGAGGGAGAAAGAGAAGGAGGGAGACATCAATGTGTGGTTGCCTCTCACACACCCTCAACTAGGGACCAGGCCTGCAACCCAGGCATGTGCCCTGACTAGGAATCGAACTCACAACCCTTTGGTTCACAGGCCAGCACTCAGTCCACTGAGTTTCACCAGCCAGGACACTATGAATTATTTAGGAATGTTTGTTTAATACTTAGATATTTGGAGTTTTCTTAGGCATTTTATTATTGATTTGTAATTCCATGTGGTCAGAGAATATACTCTGTATAATTTTGATTCTTTTAGATTCATTGTGTTTTATAGCCCAGCATATGGTGTATATTGGTAAATGAACCTTGTTCCCTCAAAAATAATGTATATTCTTTACTTGTTGGAGATAATGTTCTATAAATGTGATTATATTAAGGTGGTTGATAGTGTTTTTCAGATCTTTTATGTCCTTAATGATTTTGTTGTTGTTTAATTTTGTTACTGAAAGAGTGCTGTCTGAATATTTTATGATGATTGTGGAATTGTCTATTTTTCTCTTATATCTGTTAATTTTTGCTTCATGTATTTTAAATCTCTATTTTTAGTTACATACACACTTAAATAGTTTTGCCTTCCTGATACATTTCCCTTTTTATCATTATGAAATCTCTCTCTTTATTTCTCATAATACTTCATGCCTTGAAGACTATTTCATCTGAGATTAAAACAGACACTCTAGACTACTTATATTTTTATGGTATATCTTTTTAATTTTCATTTACTTTCAGCCTATCTGGTTTTTATATTTAAAATATTCCTTTTGCCAACAGCATATGAGTAGGGTGTCTTCCCTTTGTATCCATTCTGTCAATTCCAATTCTTTTAATTGGAATGTGTGTTAGTTTTCTATTGCTGCTAACAAATTATTACCAACTTAAAATGATGTGCATTTATTGTTTCACAGTTTCCATGGGTCAGGAGCCTGGGCAAAGGTACTTTTCTCCGTAAGAGTCTTACAGGCCGAAATGAAGATGTCAGCAGAACTGCCTTTCTTTCTGGAAGCGTAGGGGAGAATCTGTTTCAGAATTTAGTTCCATGTGGTTGTCCCTGTTTTCTTGCTAGCTGATACCCAGGGATTGTTCTCAACTTCTAGTGGCCACCCACACTCCATGGTGCATGACTTAGTTCCACCATCTTCAAAGACAGCAACAGTGGCTGAATCTTTTTTATTCATTGAGTCTCTCTTTCCTCTTCTTGGCCTCATCTCTTTGACTCACTCTTCTGCTTTTAAGGGTGCATGTGATTACATTGGGCCCACCAGGACACGCTAACTTAACATCAGCTGATTAGTAACATTAATTATATGTGCAAAGTCCCTTCACACAGAAGCTAAATTAGTTTGATTGACTAATCAGAGATAGACATCTTAGGGAGATAGCTTTAGAATTCTGACTACCCCTGAATATTTAAGCCATTGATATTTAATGTGATTATTGATATGTTTCAGTCTAGCTCTGTTTTTATTATTATTATTGTTTGTTTCTTATTTGTTCCTCTGTTTTTCCTTTCCAGTCTTATTTTGTATTTGAATATTTTTAGTGTTGGCTTTTGGGGGATATCTCTTTGTATTATTTTTAAAGTAATTTATGGTTTACAGTATATATACATAACTAATCTTTCACAGCCGACTTAGAGTAAATATTAGGCCATTTATAAAATGTAGAAACCTTGCAAACACATTTCCCTTCCCACCAACCTGAACTTTATGTGAGAGTTGTCATATGTATTTTATTTATGCACATTGAAAACTATACCACACTATGTGATCTTTTTGCTGTAAAGTCATAAATATTTTAAACATTTTATGACAAAAAGTAGTCATATATTTGCCTAGCTACTTACTGTTTCTGTTCTTTCTTTTAAAAAAAATCCTCAGCCAAGATTATGGTCTTTTATTATTTTAGAGGGGGGATGGAAAGAGAGAGAGAGAGAGACAGAGACAGAGACAGAGACAGAGACAGAGACAGAGATATGAGGGAGAAACTTTAATCGGTTGCCTCCAGTATGCCCCTGCAACCTATGTATGTGCCCTGACTGGGAATTAGTCCTGCAACATTTTGGTGCATGGGACAGTGCTCCAACCACCTGAGCCACCTGGCCAGGACCTTCCTTCCTTCTTAGAGATTACAATTTTATTTTCTGGTATTTTCCTTCAACCTGAAAATTTTTCTCTAGCGTTTCTTACAGAGTAGGTCTGATGGTGACAAATTCCTTTAGTTATCCTTCATTTGAGAATGACTTTATTTTGCTTTCATTTCTGAAATATATTTTCACTGGATATAAAATTAGAGTTTGTAGGCTGTTTAAAAAATTTTTTGTGCTCGCTTCGGCAGCACATATACTAAAAATTGGAACGATACAGAGAAGATTAGCATGGCCCCTGCACAAGGATGACACGCAAATTCGTGAAGCGTTCCATATTTTTGAGTGACTCCCAACCAACTAGCCAGAAGGAAGATCCTACCAAAGAACATCTGAAATATAACCAGACAGCATAAACAAATGACATAAAGGGTAACTCAAGAACATCAGGCTCAGGATATCAAAGAGACTGCACCACTGAAACCCCCAGATCTCCCATAAAGAATGTCATACCACAAAGGAGGGAAGTCAAAGCAGATCATCCTCCCCCCAAAAACAAATAAATAAATAAAAACAAACAAAAAGAATCCAACATGGTAAGACGCAAAAATAACCCCTCAATGAAGAGAAAAGAGGAATCCTCAGAAAGAGAGATAGATGAAATAGACATAGCCCAAATGTCAGACATGGAATTCAAAACAATGGTGGTAAAGAAGCTCAATATACTTGACATCCTTAAAAACAACTATGACAACCTCCAAGGAAGTTACCAGCAGCTCCAAGAAAATTACAGGGAACTTGCAGAGAACTACACCAGCATAAAAAAAGACATAGAAACTGTTAACAAGAACCAGGAAGAATTGAAGAATTCAATCTCTGAACTGAAAAACACAGTAGAATCAGTCAAAAGCAGACTAAACGAAGCAGAGGATCAGATTAGTGAGTTAGAAGATAATGTAGAGAAAAACTCCCAGACAATACAGCAAAATGAAAAAAGATTAAAAAAATATGAACAAGATGTAAGGGAAATACAGGATAGCATGATAAGAAATAATATCAGGATCATCGGAATTAGAGAGGGAGAAGAAAAGGAGCATGGAATTGAAAAACTGATAGGAGAAATAGTGACAGAAAATTTTCCGAACCTGACGAGAGAAAAAGTTTTACAAGTTCAGGAACCACAGAGAGTTCTAATGAAGAGGAACCCCCCAAAACCCACTCCAAGGCATATCATAATTAAAATGGCAACATTTCAAGACAGAGAGAATCCTAAAAGCAGCAAGAGAAAAACAGCAAATAACATACAAGGGAGCTCCGATAAGGCTATCAACTGATTTCTCAACAGAAACATTACAAGCCAGAAGGGAATGGTCAAAAATATTTCAAGCAATGAAAAACAAAGGCCTACAACCAAGAATACTCTACCCAGCAAGGCTCTCATTCAAAATAGAAGGTGAAATAAGGAGTTTCTCAGACAAAGGAAGACTGAAAGAGTACATCTCCACCAAACCAGCATTGCAAGAGATGCTAAAGGGTGTGTTCTAAGAAAAAAGAAGAAAAGAACAAGAGAGGAGAGGAACAGAGGTACAAAGGGCAATGAATAAATACATGTCAATAATCACCTTAAATGTAAATAGATTAAATGCTCCATGAAAAGACATAGGGTAACGGAATGGATACGAAAACAGGACCCACATATTTGCTGTCTACAAGAAACACACCTCAAAACAAAAGATTTACACAGACTGAAAGTAAAGGGATATAAAAAAATATCCCAAGCAAATGGACCGGAAAAAAAAGCCGGGGTAGCAGTCCTCATATCAAACAAAATGGATTTCAAAGCAAGGGCAATAAAAAGAGACAAAGAAGGACATTTCATAATACTTAAAAGAACACTCCATCAAGAAGATATGACATTGATAAATATATATGCACCCAACATAGGAGCACCCAAATACATAAAGCAAATACTAGAAGACCACAAAAAGGATATCAACAACACACTCATAATAGCGGACTTCAACACTCCATTATCAACAATAGACAGATCATCAAAGCAAAGAAACACCAAGGATATACAGGCATTGAACAACACACTAAACCACATGGACCTAACTGATATATATAGAACTTTCCACCCCAAAGAAGCAAAATATATATTCTTTTCAAATGCACATGGGACATTTTCAAAGATAGACCACATGATAGGACACAAAACAAGCCTCAACAAATTCAAGAAAATTGAAATCATATCAAGCATCTTTTCAGATCACAATGCCTTGAAACTAGAAATAAACCTCAGAGAAAAAAATCAAAGACACCCAAACTCATGGAGATTGAATAACATGCTATTAAATAATGAATAGATTAACAATGACATCAAAAAAGAAATCAAGAAATTTCTAGAAACTAATGATAATGAGCACACAACAGCCCAAAACCCGTGGGACACAGAAAAAGCAGTCCTGAGAGGGAAGTTCATAGCAATACAGGCATATCTGAAAAGGATGGAAGAATCTCAAATAAAAAACCTAACCATAAAGCTACAAGAACTAGAATAACAACAACAAACAAAGCCTAGGGCAAGAAGAAGGAACAAAATCATCAAGATCAGGGCAGAACTAAATGACATAGAGACTAAACAAACAATCCAAAAGATCAACAAAACTAGGAGCTGGTTCTTCGAAAAAATAAAATCGACAAGCCTCTAGCCAGTCTAATCAAGAAAAAGAGAAGACCCAAATAAACAAAATCAGAAATGAAAGAGGAGAAATCACGACTGATACCACAGAAATACAAATGATAGTTAGAAATTACTACAGACAACTGTATGGGAAGAAATTTGACAATCTAGAACAAATGGACAAATTTCTAGAAACATACAACCTTCCAAAACTGAATCAAGAAGAAGTGGAAAGTCTCAACAGACCAATAACAAAGAAGGAAATTGAAACAGTAATCAAAAATCTCCCTGCACACAAAAGCCCTGGACCAGATGGCTTCACAGGAGAATTCTACAAAACATTCAGGGAAGAACTAACTCCTATTCTCCTCAAACTGTTCCGAAAAATCCAAGGAGAGGGGAAAATCCCAAACTCTTTCTATGAAGCCAGTATTATTCTAATCCCCAAACCAGGTCAAAACATGACAAAGAAAGAAAACTACAGGCCAATATCACTGATGAACATAGATGCTAAAATCCTCAATAAAATATTGGCAAACAGGATCCAGCAATACATCAAAAAGATCATACATCACGATCAAGTGGGCTTCATTCCAGGGATACAAGGATGGTTTAATATTCGCAAATCAATAAATATAATACATCACCTAAACAAAATGAAAGACAAAAATCACATGATCATATCAATAGATGCAGAAAAAGTATTTGATAAAGTACAACACCCATTTATGATGAAAACACTCAGCAAAATGGGAATAGAGGGAGCATACCTTAATGTAATTAAGGCTATATATGAGAAGCCTGAGGCCAACATCATACTCAATGGACAAAAACTAAAAGCATTCCCCCTGAATTCAGGAACTAGACAAGGTTGTCCACTCTCTCCACTCCTATTCAACATAGTGTTGGAAGTCCTAGCCACAGCAGTCAGACAAGAAAAAGAAATAAAAGGCATCCAAATTGGGAAAGAGGAAGTAAAACTTTTATTATATGCAGATGACATGATAGTATACCTAGAAAATCCTATAAACTCCACTAAAAGACTACTTGACCTAATAAGTGAATTTGGCAAAATAGCAGGGTACAAAATAAATATACAGAAATCTAAGGCATTTCTGTACACCAACAATAAAATAGCAGAGACAGAGATAAAAAAGAAAATACCATTTACTATACCAACAAGAAAAATAAACTACCTAGGAGTAAACTTAACCAAAGAGATAAAAGACCTGTACTCTGAAAATTACATAACATTGAAGAAAGAAATTAAGGAAGATACAAATAAATGGAAGCAAATACCATGTTCTTGGATGGGAAGAATCAACATCATCAAAATGGCCATACTACCCAAAGCAATTTACAGATTCAATGCAATCCCTATTAAAATACCAATGACATATTTCACAGACCTAGAACAAATACTCCATAAATTCATATGGAACCAAAAAAGACCCCGAATGGCAAAAGCGATCTTGAGACGGAAGAACACAGCAGGAGGAATCACAACACCAGATATCAAACAATACTACAAAGCCACTGTAATCAAAACAGTCTGGTACTGGCATAAGAACAGACATATAGATCAGTGGAACAGAATAGAGAGTCCAGAAATAAACCCAGGCCTCTATGGTCAACTAATATTTGATAAAGGAGGTAGGAACATAAAATGGAGTGAGAAGAGCCTCTTTAACAAATGGTGCTGGAAGAACTGGATAGGGACCTGCAAAAAAATGAAACTAGACCACCAACTTACACCACACACGAGAATAAACTCAAGATGGATCAAAGACTTAAACGTAAGCCGTGACACCATAAAAATCCTAGAGGAAAACATAGGCAAGAAAATATCAGATATCTCACATAGCAATTTCTTCACGGATACATCTCCTAAAGCAAGAGAAATAAAGGAAAAAATAAATAAATGGGATTACATCAAACTAAAAAGTTTCTGCTCAGCAAAAGAAAACATCAGCAAGATGAAAAGGAAACCAACCATATGGGAAAACATATTTGCCAATGACATCACAGACAGGGGACTGATTTCCAAAATATATAAAGAGCTGATACAACTCAACATCAAGAAAACAAACAACCCAATTAAAAAATGGGCAAAGGACTTGAACAAACACTTCTCCAAAGAGGACATACAGAAGGTCCATAGACACATGAAAAAATGCTCAACATCCTTAGCCATCAGGGAGATGCAAATAAAAACGACAATGAGATACCACCTCACACCAGTGAGAATGGCCATCATCAACAAATCAACAAACAAGTGCTGGCGAGGATGTGGAGAAACGGGAACCCTACTGTGCTGTTGGTGGGAATGCAGACTGGTGCAGCCACTATGGAAAACAGTATGGAATTACCTCAAAAGATTAAAAATGGAACTGCCTTTTGAACCAGTGACTCCACTACTAGGATTATACCTGAAGAATCTTAAAACACCAATTCAAAAGAACTTATGCACCCCTATGTTCATTGCAGCACTGTTTACAATAGCTAAGTGCTGGAAACAACCTAAGTGCCCATCTGTAGATGAATGGATCAAAAAACTGTGGTACATTTACACAATGGAATACTATGTAGCAGAAAGAAAGAAGGAACTCCTGCCATTTGCAACAACATGGATGGAACTAGAGAGAATTATGCTTAGTGAAATAAGCCAGGCAAAGAAAGAAAAATACCATATGATATCACCTAATACAGGAAACTAAAGAACAACACAAACAAAAGAACTAAATAGAACAAAGAGCAGAACAGCAGTCAATAAGGGGGAGGGGGGAGGGAGAGAAGGGGGTAAGTAAGGGAAGGATTTAGTCAAAGAACCCGTATAAATGACTCATGGACATGGACAATGGGGAGGGATATGATTGCCTGAGAGGGGGTGGGTTGGGTGGGGGAGAGAAATTGGGAGAAAAGGGGACAACTGTAATTGAAAAACCAAAAATTAAAAAAAAAATTTTTTTTTTGTTCCATGACTATAAAGATGTAATTCCTCTATTTTCTGATTTCTATTATTTCTGGGAGGAAATTGTCAGACATTTAAATTGTTATTCTCCTCTGTGTGATGTTTCATGTTTTCTGCTGCTTTCTATGTTCATTAGTTTAAATATGATGTGTCTAGTCATATATATATATATATATTTTAATTTTATTCTGTTTGGGGTTTCCTGAGCTTCTTGAATCTGTAAACTTATCTCTTTTACTAAATTGGGCAAGTTTTTAGTCATTATTTCTCAAAATTTTTTTCTGCCACAATCTCTTTTCTCCTTCTGAGATTCCAGTGACATATATGTTAGATCTTTTGGCATTTTCTCACATGTTCCTGAGACTCTGTTCATTCTCTTTATTCTTTTTTCTCTTTATTTTTAAGACCTGGGTCATTTCTATTGATCTGTATCTTCCAGTTCTTTGACTCTTTGTCATTTGCATTCTGCTATTAATCCCATCCAGTGAGGTTTTAAAATTTGTTACTGTGTTTTTTAGTCCTAAATATCCACTTAGTTTTTTTTAGAGCTTCTACTTTTCTACTAAGAATTCCTGCCCCTTTTTTTCAAGTATGTTTTCTTTCATCTCATGTACCATAGTTATAATGACTATTTTGAAGAATGTATATAAAGTTCTGACATCTGGGCCACCTCAGGATTGATATTTGTTGATTGAATTCATCACACCTTCCTAGATGTTTTACGCCCAGTATTTTTGGATTGTATCTAGGACACTGTGGGTACTATGTTGTGTAGCCTCAGGATCCGGTGATACCCTGAAAAATGTTCAAATTTTTGTTTTAGCAGGAAGTCACCCATTTGGTTCACACTGTAAATTCTGCCTTAGCATAAATCTCAGTTCTTTAAGTCTTTGTTACCTTAGTTTGCATCTGTTCTGTACTTGTGTAACTCAGAATACTTGTACAGGTGATTCAAATCTCATTTAGTTCTCCAAGCCTTTGTTGTGCTGGTCTGAAGCTATCTCATGCACGCATATTTCAGGAGTTGGACTGAGACTTCTGTGTGGCTTTACAGACAGAATTAGAGGATACCTTTCTCTAGTTCTCTTTTGTTCAGCATTCCCCTCATACTTTTTGGCCCACAGGGACGCCTTTACCTGGTTTTTCTATAAAGGTGGGGTTTCTTTCTGAGTTTTAGCCTGTTGTACTTCCTCACTGCTCTGGGAGTATGGTGACTCATTGGGCAAAGCCACAGGAGTAGAAAACAACATTGGAAACCTACCTTCCCATGCCATGAAGGGTCACTTCTTCAAGCTTGGACCCTCTCCTTAATCCTCAGTTATTGTGTGTGTGTGTGTGTGTGTGTGTGTGTGTGTGTGTGTGTGTGTGTATTTGGTATTTTTCCCAGAGGGTTTTGTTTTGTTTTGTTTGTGTGATAATAAGTAAGAGAGGAGGGTTGCAGTGGGTTTACCCTGCCTTGGCACATAGAAAGTGTCTTTTAATATAAGCATCAACAAAGAGTCAAACAATAACGTCCCCTTACTTCATCTTCTGTGCAAGCAGCTTGAGCTATGAATACTTAATTTTAAACATACGGTATTTGAACCACAAGAATTGGGGAGTTCAGGGAATGGGACTTTTACAGTTACTGAGGATGTATAATGCTACATTATTAACTTAAAGGTACTGGGATATCCCTTGTCAGATGATTCAGAAGTTGATTTACCTCAAATGGAACATCAGCACTGAATGTCAATTTGGTTCTGAACTAGGTAGGTTTGCTTTCTCATATTTGAAGCTGTGTAACCTTTTGTGGGAAATATTTTATATATTTGTATGTGAGAGAGTGAGATAGAAATCTGCAATAGAAAGATTTTATGTAAAATATTTGGTGGCATATATTTCCCCTGAGCTTCTATTTATTTATTTATTTATTTATTTATGTTTATGATAAATATTTTAATGAACAAAAAGCAGGTTATAAAAGTAAATACAGCATAAGGTCATGTTTGTAAATAAAATACATACTAATTCATTCAGCAAATATTAAGCCCCTATTATGCATGCACCAGGCATTGTAGATATTGGTATTCATGGCTTTTAAAAAAATTATTTATTGTTTTTCTATTACAGTTGTCCCACTTTTTCTCCCATTGCTCCCCCCCACCCTACCCACTCCTTCTCCCACAGTCAATTTCCACCCCATTGTCCATGTCCATGGGACATTTATACTAGTTCCTTGACCCCTGTGCTTTTAGATGCTGCTCTAGCACCTGAGATGCAACTGGAAACAAAAGTGCTGATATTCTAGGAGGAGATCTACGTGGTTTTGATAATTTACTTCTGAACTCCCTGTATCTTCTGAGAACGGTCTTGCAGAATGAAAGACAAAGACCTCCAGATGTTTTAAAGGAAGATTATACAAGTGTCCCTCCCCAACTGTTATCCTATCACCTTGCAAGTGACTGATGCTATTAAAAGTTATATTCAATGAAAGAATAGTGATATGGTTCTTGTTACTTGAATGTATAGTTGCTTTTAGTAGATTGTGTATTTAAAGTTACTCAAGATTAAAAGTAAGTAAAAAAAAAGGGGGAGAAAGAAACATTATAAAAGTTCATCTTATGCATCGAACTTTGTGTGTTATCTGTATTAATGTATACATTTATGTAAGAATGTTTGGTGGATGTGGGTGCTAAAAACTAGAATCAGTTGAAGAAAATTTGAAAAAACTAGGATCGGTCAGAGAAAATGTTTCCTTTACCCTAACTTAACAATAAAAACACATTAAGAATCTTGTTTCTAGGCTTTAAGAAGATATGCAACTGCTCTCGGTGGATAGATGTATTTCTTTGGTTTCTGTGATTATTATTGATATTTGATCAGTGTATCATGGGAACCTGCCTCTCTGCTGAGCTAAGAATCACACTAATGCAAGTTTCACAAGGAAACCTTTTATTTCTAGTGATTTCTGACACTGGATAGTTTTCTGTACTTTAAGATTCTGGTGCTGATGTTCCTGTGTGCTGGAAAATGATTAGAACAAGAGTGGTAAAGCAGAATTTTGTAGGTATACCTTGGCGTTGAATACTTAATCATTGACCAAAGAGGTATATATACAAAATGAGGAGATGGGAAGCAGGGTTACCTATTGACTAGGACTGGTTACCCTCCTCTGGGCTGATGGCTACTGAACTCCCCAGCAGAGGAGGCTTTGGGTGGGGAGGTGTCCATTGGTAGGGACTTCACTCCTGTCCACGTATAGTTTGAAGGTAATGTCAGATAGAATATCTATAGAAAATCCTGCAGGTATTCCTGTCTTCTTGTTTCCTCAAACACCTAGGCCTTCTCAAAAGCTTTTAACCAAGGTGCAAAATTATTAACTTACAGTACACTCATCTTTTCTAATGCACTGGTCCACAAGTTTTAGGTGGGAGAGTTAAGCCTATTTGGCTCCAGATTTTTGGTTTCTGGGTTTCCAGTCATGGTCTGCATTTATCGTTTTAGGTAAAGGTTGTTAAGGGGACCAGAATTGATTTTTTTTTCCTTAACCAATTAATAGTGTGTGTTTATTTTTTTTCCCCAAAAGACATTGACTAGAACTTAGACCAAGAATTTAACTAGCACTTTTCTCTATTACTTATCCTGTGGAGCTAGATATTGATATTCTAGATATAGTTACTTAAGTCTCAGAAAAGTAGGACATTCAGTGGCTGTCCAGCTTATTTCAATGTTATTTTTATTTAAAGATCAGTGTGAAAATATCACCTCAGTGTCTGAGGGTCTAGGATCTGTTACATTTTCATTCTATATTTTCTTTTGGTATCTTTTATCCACTAAATATTTTGTGAACTTTAGAATTAAGGAATTAAACATTATTTACTATAAGTCCAAGTTGGAATTTCAGGATCATATCTGGTTAGAAACTTAGCAGAACTACTTGAAAAAGATTTTGCATATTGGGGCTATTGACACTGAACTAAAATAATCCTATTTTTTTCAGTTTAAGATTACTTTGTCTTTCCTTACAAGATATGATTAAGTTATATACTAATAGGAAATACGTGTATGTACTTGTTAGGGAAAATGGGCTTGCTGTGTGTATGTATGTTTTAAAATTAATAAATATCACATGTTATTAAGCTCCATAGATAATTTTTATTTGCATTTATTTAAGTAGCAGACTATGAACAATGTGTGCAATACTTTATGGTATTTAACAGAGATGTTCAAAATAATTAATTCTTTTAGGGAAATGGATATTGGAATGGTAAGTTAATTTTTTTTTTTTTTTACTGTTTCTCACCAGTGATTATACCTTCTTTTTTTTAAGTATATTTTATTGATTATGTTGTTACAATAGTTCCAATTTTTTCCCCTTTGCTCCCCTCCACCCAACACACCCCCTCCCCCAATAATCCCCCCCCCAAGTCCATGCCCATGGGTCGTACATACAAGCTCTCCTGCTTCACCCTTTCATATATTCTTCTTCTTCTTTTTTCTAATTAATTAATTAATTAATTAATTATTTTAACAATAAAAAATAATCCCTCCCTCTCAGACTTAAGACCCTTTATAATCTTATAAAGGACAATGGGCAAAGGTCTCGAGTTCCTCTAGCTGCTTCAAGCTGGGCATGGTCGTTGTCCTACATACCCTTGGGTCTAGAAATCCCTAATAAGAGTGAGGGTGTGGAGGGGAGGGTGGCCTTCCCACATGGGGAGTATCGTGCAGACTCCAGGTTGGTTGGCTGTCCCCGGACAACGGCGTGCTTGATTTAACAGGCTGGCATCCTTGTTGTATTCTGGAGGCAACAGATTGGGCAACAGGGTTAAAGGACATCATTCAATCCGTAACCACTAGATGACAAAAGACAGGTATTAATTTTTCAATGTCCCATATTAGGGAAAAGAAGGGCTTCTTTGGAGGAAGGTGTGCCAGGTACATCTCACCTGTCCAAAACCCTTTTGCCCATTATACTTAGTTTTGAGTGAGGGAAATAGTTTAGGTTTCCCCCCTCTCAGGCCTCTGGGCTCTTTCTGTCCAAGCCTTTAGGACAGAAAAGAGAAACTAGTTTTAAAGTGAAGCCTACAGACCACCGCATTCTTCACCAACCCAGCCACTTAGGTCAGTCAAACCATTGAGTCTCAGGAGGCAGCGATGCAGACAGGATTAAGTGAGGCCTATACATACAGACAATCACTCAGGTAATGAGATCATAGGCTTATGTTCTTTGAAAACAGAAAACACATGTTAATTTATGTAACATGACCCACATACAAGTCTCTAAATTTGTAGGACTGTCTTATCGAAAAGACATCCAGTTGCAAGGCACTTGACATTCTTCTTACCTGTAAATTAAACATCCTTGATAATGCCACAGACATAGTTTAACTTCAAGTGAAAACAAATTTTAAATGAAAAGAAACCTTAAAGATGGTTAGCTGCATTACTTTACAGTCCACCACTGAGCATTGTGATTTTCCTTGAATCGCGATTTTTCTCCTTAGGATTACCCTCCTTGTCGTTAAAGGGACTGCATTAAGTCCATTTTTAATTTATCCTGTTCACTTCATAAACACAACATGAGCAGAAAATGATCACTTATGATATTTAGTTCCGCTTTGCTGGAACTTACGCGAGGAGCATTTAGGGTGACCTTCGGTCTGCCCTTCAAGGCCCAGAAGCAGAACCACATACCTGGCATTCAGCCTTGCCTGTACACACCTGTCTTTTCCAAGTCCTTCTGGATTTCCATTGTGCCTTAAGGTCCCATCTAGCCATCTTTCAGGAAAACAACCTTCATTCCTTCCCTGGAAAGATTGCCATGGACCGCGCATCCATCCAAGGTACCAGGCCTTTTATCTCGTGGACTTTTATTACCTTTGAAAGTCAATCCCAGTTCCTCAGGGCTTTTTGATAACAACCAAAGCCCAAGCATGTCTCCTTCAGGCATGACATTCCAGTCAAAGCCTTAGTTAAAAAACAAACAAACCTCTATTAACAACTGGTCTTATTAGTTTTATGCAAAGAAACCTATGTCATTACTTCTTTAGAATGACAAACTCTGGAGGGATCAGATAGGGAGAAAAATATAGAGTGTGAAGGAAAATCCTTGTCCTTCTAATATTCACTGAACTTGCATTTCCATTCTTTATATTTTCATTTTTTCCCCCACTAATTTTTTTTTTCCATTACAGTTGTCCCACTTTTTCCCCCTCTTGCTTCCCTGCACCCTGCCCCACCTTCTCCCACATTCAGTTCCCACCCAGTTTGTCCATGTCCATGGGTCATTTATACATGTTCCTTGACTAGACCCTTCCCCTTTTTACCCCCTTATCTCCCTCCCATCTCCCCCTTTGTTACTGTTAGTTTATTTCTTGTTTACATACCTCTGGTTCAATTTTGCTCATATGTTTGTGTTGTTCATTAATTTCCCGTAATAGGTGATAGCATAAGGTATTTTTCTTTCGTTGCCTGGCTTATTTCACTAAGCATAATTCTCTCTAGTTCCAATCATGTTGTTGCAAATGGTAGAAGTTCCTTCTTTCTTTCAGTACTTATTCATTGTCATTTTCCCCCTTTGTACTCATGTTCTTCTCTGTTTCTTCATCTTCTTAAAGCAGACCCTTTAGCATCTCTTGCAATGCTGGTTTGGTGGAGATGTATTCTTTTAGCCTTCTTTTGTCTTGGAAACTCCTTATTTCACCTTCCATTTTGAATGAGAGCCTTGCTGGGTAGAGTATTCTTGGTTGTAGGCCTTTGTGTTTCATCGCTTGGAATATTTTTGACCATTCCCTTCTGGCTTGTAGTGTTTCTGCTGAGAAATCTGATGATAGCCTTATTAGAGCTCCCTCGTATGTTATTAGTTGTTTCTCTCTTGCTGCTTTTAGGATTCTCTCTTTGTCTTTGAATGTTGCCATTTTAATTATGATGTGTCTTGACGTGGGCCTGTTGGGGTTCATCTTCATTGGGACCCTCTGTGCTTCCTGGACTTGTGTGACTCTTTCTTTCCTCATGTTAGGGAAGTTTTCTGTCATTAGTTTTTCAAAGAGGTTTTCTATCCCTTGCTCTTCTTCTTCTCCTTCTGGAATTCCTATGATATGGATATTATTATGTTTCATGTTATCCTGCAGCTGTCTTAGAGCCTCTTCAGTCTTGTTCAGTCTTTTTTCGTTTTGTTGCACTGTCTGGGAGTTTTTGTCTAAGTTGTCCTCCAGCTCGCTGATCCGATCTTCTGCTTCCTCTAGGCTCCTTTTAATTCCTTCTACTGTGTTCTTCAATTCAGAGATCATATTCTTCATTTCCTTTTGGCTCTTATTGATAGCTTCCATGTCCTTTTTCATGCTGGTGTAATTCTCAGTAAGTTCCTTGTAGTTTTTCTGGAGTTCCCTGTAGTTTCCGCTGAGCTCATTGAGCTTCTCCATAATCCATGTTTTGAATTCCATATCTGATAGTTTGCTCCCCTCTATTTCATTTAGCACTCTTTCTGGGGATTCTACCTTTCCTTTCAATGGGGGGCTGTTTCTCTGTCTCCCCATTTTTTTGACTCCTATTGTTTGTTGGTGCTTCTTAGAATGATCTGCACTTTCTGGATCTGCCCCTGGTGGCATCAGATCCTGTACCAGTCTGGGCCTAGGCAGCCTGTTGGAGACTTCCAGGGATCTACTGCCTTTGTCTGACTCCTTTTTTGTTAATCTATTCAATCTGTGATTAGCCATCAGGTTTAAGGACTGAGAGTGTGGCAGCTTAATTCCTGTAGGCAGGGCTTTCGCTTCCCCTCAGGCTGACTCTGCTTGGAGGGGAATGGTCTGCCTGCAGTGTGGGGATGAGTCAGCACTGGGACCCAGCCGGCCACTTCCCCAGCTCTCTCCTCAAAGCCACCACACCAAACTCTCCCCAAGCGTCTCCAGTCCTCTCTGCCTTCTCTCCACTCGAGACCAGGGTAAGTGGTGGCCAAAATATTTTCGTATGTGATCCGCTTAAGAGCTCTTTTTCTCCAGCTGTTTCTCTCCAGCTAGCAAGAAACCCTGTGGCTTTTTGCTTTTCTCAGCTGATACTATTTTACTTTCCACTCTGTTGCTGTAGGCTGGGGAGCTCAGCTGGGGGTTTAGACCCTGCCCTTCTCAGGGGGAACCCCTGGCTGCTGAGCTGTTTCTCAGTCCCTTCAGCAGCCACCCGCAGGAGCCCAGCCAGCCCTTCCGCGTCTCTGCACTCCCTACTGGTCACATTGTGATGTTGCGGCTTTTCTGTCTCTCCGTGGTTATAAGACTTCTCTCCAGCTAGTGTTCGGTTGGTTATTCCAAATGATTTCTCCAAAATTAAGTTGTAAATCCAGACTAGTTCTGGGAGGATGTTAGTGTAGCTTCCACTTACTCCTCCGCCATCTTGTTTCCTCTAATTTTTTTTTGTACAGCCAGTGATACAAGCAGTCTGGTCATAAAATAATAGGTCTTGTAAGGACTACCTAGTAAAAGTTGTGACAAACTCAGGCTTAGAACCTGGTTCTCCTGATTGAGAATCCCTTGCTTGGTTAGAATAGCTGACTTCTTATTGAAATAGGAACATAGAAGATGTGTTGTCTTGTGTGACTCTGTCATTATTGGTTTCTTTATCTTAATTGTGCTACAGTATAAGGTTGAATCCACATTCAACTGTGAGTCAGATTAGATTGAAAAATGTGGTTCACTTATTTTCTAAGCCCTCCTCTATATAACCTAACCGCTGGCAGAGAATTAGAAATTCCAGGGTCACTGCTCCTGCGGCTTTAATGCTAGTCCTAGTGAACTGGACTAAGTGGGTTTTTCTCTATTGTTTTGTGTTAAGTGATTTTACACTAGAAATGAGCCCTTAACACTCCTCAATATGAATAAAAAATTATATTCTCACATTGTTTTTTAAAGGATCTTGTTTTTTTTCTTTTGATAGCTTTAGACGTGAACTAACTTGAAAATGTAATGATTAGTTTGCTTTTTTTTAATTTTTAATTTTTTTAAATTTATTTTTATTGTTTTTCTATTACAGTTGTCCCACTTTTCCCCCAATGCTCCCCCACCCCAGCCCACCCCTTCTCCCACAGTCAATCCCCACCCCATTGTTCATGTTTGTGGGTTATTTATACTAGTTCCTTTACTAAACCCTTCCCCTACTTACCGAACTTCTTTCCTTCCCCCTCGCCCCCCTGATAACTGTTACTCTGTTCCTTATTCACATGCCTCTGGTTCAGTTTTGTTCATTTGTTTGTGTTGTTCATTAGTCTTCTGTATTAGGTGATATCATATGGTATTTTTCTTTCTTTGCCTGCCTTATTTCACTAAGCATAATTCTCTCTAGTTCCATCCATGTTGTTGTAAGTGGCAGGAGTTCTTTCTTTCTTTCTGCTGCATAGTATTCCATTGTGTAAATGTACCACAGTTTTTTAATCCACTCATCTACTGACAGGCACTAAGGCTGTTTCCAGCACTTGGCTATTGTAAACAGTGCTGCTATGAACATAGGGGTGCATAAGTTCTTTTAATTGGAATTTCAAGTTTATCTGTTTCTTAACATGTCCTTCTGAGAAGTTCCTTATCACAAATCTTGACATCACTTGTTACCACTTATATGTAACTTGTGATTTAGAGCTTTGTGTTTGTAGATGTTTGGGAATAGCTGACATTGAATGTATTATACACTGAGAAATTTTCTTTAAAACACACACAAAAAACCAAAAAATCTATAAAATGTCACTTTCTTTGTCCTTAAAGAAATTTTGTTCCCCCCATTGTGTAGCCTTATTGAATCTCTTCTCGTTTTACTTTGTCATTCAGGGTCCTCTCCAGTAGAAGAGAGGAAGGTAGTAACAAAATTTTGGAAAATGTATTGTTGGTTAACATGAATGAAAATAAGAATTAGAGAAATGACATAAAAATATCTCAATTCAGCATGTTTTCCTGTGCCTAGATTAGGGTAGGATCTCCTATCAGTCAAGTGAACAGGTTTTTATATCAGTTTATCTCCATTCAGCTGTCTCCTTGCCTCTAGATGCAGAAAGCGATCTCTATTAATGTTGCTGCTAGAATTAAAAACAACCCCTCCATTCCAGGACAAGTGTTTCAATTGGTCACTTCCCCGTTTCCAGCCTTCTTCCTTGGATCATCTCTCCTTTTCCTTATATGTGTTCTTATTTGTCTGTCTCCCCACTATACATATTTTTAAATAGAAAATCTGTTTATTAAGTTGCTCCTGGACCCTCCAGGAGAGTCAGGTCCAGATTCTGAAGGCCCATGGGCAAGAACAATACCCAATGTCACTGCCTCACTAAATTTTCTGTGTTTCTGAAGATTGGGAACCACACTTTATCTATTTTTGTTCCACACCATCTGGCATGGTGGTTTCTATGTGACAATAGTAATATTCCTATGAAGGCAGGAATGTTAGTCATATTTCACAGGCAAAATAATAGGCCTAGACACTTTAAGGAATTTACTCAATATCACTAAGTAACTGACAGAACCAGGCATGCTTGTTGAAGTAAATATATATGGTCATGATTATTTAGATCTGGAATCAATTTAAACAAATTTTTGTTTAGATGATATAAACTTTGGGAGCTTAGACTCCTGAAGCTATATACTGCCTCATTCACTTGAAGAGGAGGAAATGTGTTTCTCCAGCCATCAAATAAAACTTTGCTCTGACTAAGCCAAATTTGGATACTGCTCACCTGGAACCAAGCACTGTAGCTAGGGGAATGGTATAATATGTACTGATTAGCTTAGCTCGGGCCTTTGTTAAATTCCTTGGTCTGAATTAATAATGGGAGCTAAAGGAAATAGGATTATGCTGATTTGCTCAGGCCAACACCAGCTTACCCATGGAACCACCTGGCTTCTTCAAAGCCACGGAGATTAAGAGAATGGATGCTGGAGAAACCATCACAGTGCTTACCAGAGGAGGACAGTTTGAAGCTGCAAAAGGTGTTTCATTTTATTTTATTTTTTTGAGTCCTCACTTGAGGAAATATTTATTAATTTCAGAGAGAGAGAGAAAGAAAGAGAGAGAGAGGCATTGATGTGAAAGAAACATCGATTGATTGCCTCCCGCATGTGCCCTGACCCAAGAACCGAATCTGCAACCTTTCAGTCCATGGGATGATGCTCCAACCAATTGAGCCACACTGGCCAGGACTCATTTTAGATTTTGACTGATTCTGCCAAATTGTCCTCCAAAAATCCTGTACCAATTTACATTCCCACCAACAGTGTATGAGAAAGTCTATTTCCCCATATAGAAACATTTTAGATATTAATAATTTCTTTCACCAATTTGTTGGGTGAAAATTATTTTGCTTAAGTTTACATTTTCTTGATTACTACTGAGGTTATACATATTTTTATATTTTTTATTTTTACTGATATATCGTCCAAGTTCCTTTTCCTGTGACTAAAAATATTAAAGGTCATTTAAAACAGATTTTAGCTTGACTATTGAAGATTTTCCTCTGTTGATAGTTCTCCTACCTCTGGAAAACAAAGGCAAACACCAGATCAGATGTACAGTTTGACTCAAAATATATTGTAGATCAAAAGTTATTTTGTACTTGGAAATGCAACCTAGCCAGAGGAATGTATTGTAGGTTTTTTTAAAAAAGATTTTATTTATTTATTTTTAATTTTTATTTTTAGCACATTTTTATACGTTTTATTGATTATGCTGTTACATTTGTCCCATTTTTTTTCCTTTTGTTCCCCTCCACCCAGTGAACCCTCTCCCTGTAGTTGTCCCCCCCTTAGTCCATGCCCATTGGTTGTGCATATAGTTCTGATCATCATCTTCCTGTCTACTCCACTTCCTCCTACTATGCTTCTGAATTCCTGTACCATCTCCCTCCCTTTTTCCCCTTCCCCCTCCCTGCTGACCTCCCCCCAGAATGTTCCCCATACCTATATTCTTTTCTCACTCTTGTTGCCTACTTAGTTTGCCTTTGTTTCGATTCCCTAGCTTCTGTTGTTGGTTGTTGTGATGCAGTTTTCATTTTAATGTTCATAGTTTTTACCCTCTTTCTCCTAAACAAATCCCTTTAACATTTCATATAACAGTAGTTTGGATCTGATGAACTCTTTCAGTTTTACTTTGTCCTGGAAGCACTTCCTCTGCCCTTTCATTCTGAATGACAGCTTCGCTGGATAGAGTAATCGTGGTTGTAGGTTTTGCTTTTCATTACTTTGAATATTTCTTGCCAGTCCCTTCTTGCCTGCAGAGTCTCCTTTGAGAAATCAGCTGAGAGTCTTATTGGGACCCCTTTGTATGTAATTCTCTTCTTCTCTCTTGCTGCTCTTAAGATTCTCTCTTTATCCTTAATTTTTGACATTTTGATTATAATGTGTCTTGGAGTGGTTCTCCCTGGGTCCAGTGTTTTTGGAATTCTCTGTGCTTCCTGGACCTGTAAGTCTATTTCCTTCCCCAAGTTAGGGAAGTTCTGCTTCATTATTTTTTTCACATAATTTTTCCATTTCTAGTTCTTCTTCACCTTCTGGCCACCCTATCATTTGGCTGTTGGCCCGCTTATAGCTGTCCCATAGGTTTCTGAGCCTCTCCTCATTTTCCTCACTTTTTGTTTCCTCTTTCTGCACTGGTTGACTGTTTATTCCTTCCTTATGTTCTGATTTGTTGATTTGACCCCTGCTTTTCTTTCCCTCACCACTAGTTTCATATGTGTTTTTGTTCATTTCAGCAGGACTAGCCTTCATTCCTTCCTGTTTTTGTTTAAGATCTGCTGTTAGGTCTATAAGCATTCGTATAACAAAAGCTCTGAACTGTGCCTCAGAAAGATTTCCTATCTGCTGATCTGTTAAATTAGATATTTGCTGTCTGGTCAGCTGTGTGATTGGGATCTCTGTCATGATCTGTGCAATCCTGACAGTTTTGTGTTTACCTTTGCTTCCTGGGCAACGCTGTCACACCTCCTATACTATAGGGCTTGGAGGCCCATGCACCCTTCTCACCACACTGTGTTGCTTTGTGTGGGGACGGGGGTTGAAGATGAATTCCTGCTGTTCACTTTCAGCTGAGAGACTGGGAGCCTCCTCCTCTGTCCCCATGCCCTCTGGCCCTCACAGTCCGAGGCAATGGGAGTCTACCTTCCCCAGTGTTGGAATCGTGAGCCTACGGGTTTGGTCTGCAACCGGGGCTGCTCCCCAAGCTCTTCTCATCTCCCCTTAAATACAGGTGTCTGTGCTTACCGTCGTCCTGCCACCGTCCTGCTGCCATCGCTGCAGCTGCTGCCACCAGCACAGCTTGACCTCTCCACCCCGGCTTTGCCCCTCCTACCCGTCTGTACGAGCACCACTTGTTTAAAACATATGTTGGAATTCCATGTAGCTTTATTTTCTGGACGTCTAGTTATTTCTGGTTTTGTGGTAGTTGTATTCCTTCTTAGTTGTGGAGGGAGACGGAGCATGTCAGTCTAAGCCTCCATCTTGGCTGGAAGTTCTTATTTATTTATTTTTTGAGAGAAGGGGAGAGAGAAAAAGAAGGAGAGAAACATCAATGTGTGGTTGCCTCTTGCACACCCACAACTGGGGGCCTGGCCCACAACCCAAGCATGTGCCCTGACTGAGAATTGAACCGGCAACCCTTTGGTTTGCAGGTCAGCGCTCAATCCACTAAGCCACACCACCCAGGGCTGTACTGTAGTTTTAATTACACTTTTCTTCTTAAGTAAGGTGATCAGGTCCCTGTTTTTTCTGTTGGGTCTTGGAAGGAAATAAGTCAATGAGAGACAACATCCCTTTGGTAGAGGGATGAAGGAAAAGTCAATTCTACTTGAATGGACAAATTATTTAAGGAGAGTTCTGAAACACCTAGACTTAGCGGAGGCTGCCGTTGGCCTTGCATCCACTTCACTGGGATGACACCCTACTCCTTTGGCTCTGCTCAGAACAGCCCAGTGCTGCCAACCATGATCTAAGAGGTGGCAGGAAAACCTATATCCTTGCCAAGGGGAAAAATAATGCTAAAAACCTGTGATGAATTTGACCTGAGAAGTATTATCTGTTCCTTTTATCCATGCAATAAAGAGCCTTCTTTTTCCACTTTTAAGGACCTGATATTAAGGCATGCTTAATCTATTTGAACTGCAGGGACGACAAGGGAAAACTTTAATAAACCTACAGGTAGATGGCCCACCAAATGGTACCACCAGTGGAGTGGTGCACCCTAGTGGACATTGGTAGTTAAAACACTCTTAGTCTAGTCTTCCCTGATTTTCAGACGTTTATAGAGAATAGTGGGAACAGAAGAAACCAAATGTATGTGGCTTCTGTCTCTGATTGTGTCAGGGCTTCCCTAGTGTCAGCAGGTAGGCTGATGACTCAGGTCAGCAAAGCAGAACCAGCTGCTGGAAGAGTGCTGAGCTGATGGGAGCATGGTGGAGGTGGCGAGGAGCTGTCGACTTGGCTGAGAATTCTGGATAAAAAAGAAGTTGGAGAATTATTAAAGAAAATTTGCTTCCCAATGATGAAATGTGGGCAGATGGGCAAAGGGAGAGCAGTGGGAAGAATGATTAGCCGACTTGCAAGAGTGCCAACCCAAAAGGGGCTCTGAACGTCTTTGGAGTTAATTGAAAAGATGATTTTCAAATGTGATATTCATAATGAATGGAAATTTGAAAATTGGTCCATACTGACTCTGGCTGTTTTTTTGGATTCTTTTGGAATGCAGCATTAGGAGTTAGCACGGTACAGCCCCAGACACATTTCCAGCCTTGATATCGATCAGTCAGCTAACACATGTGTTAAGTCAGCAGTCACCAGAATGCTGACTTTGAAAAATGTTCAGGGCGTGTTGTTCATGTTAGTTAGGGGGAATAAGCAATCTATTTTGTGTCTCAAATTTAATTAAGACTTTAATATAACTCAGCATGTTGATTTAAAAAAAAAAAAAAAAAAAAGCCCTGGCTGGTGTGGCTCAGTGGATTGAATGCTAGCCTGCGAGCCAAAGGGTCCCCAGTTTGATCCCCAGTCAGGGCACGTGCCTGGGTTGTGGGCCAGGTCCCCAGCTGGGGGTGTGTGAGTGGCAACCAGTCAATGTTTCTCTCACACATCGATGTGTCTCTTCCTCTCTTTCTCCCCCCTTCCACTCTCTCTAAAAATAAATAAAATCTTTAAAAAATGTAAATAAAAGAAGGAAATCATCAAAGTAAACTGAAAAGACATGATGGAAAAGGAGACATACTTTGCCAATATGGAAACAAAAGAACTGTAAAACACATTTTGAACAGAAATTTATGACTGTTATAGCATAAAGTCTACCACTATCCCGAATGAGGGTGAGCATCTAATGTGAAGGAAACTTGTGCAAGATATTTCCTAAGAAGTTGAAATTTTTCTTATGTGCAGGACATGTAATAAACCTCCTGTTTAGAACATAAGTTAGGAAGTATATAAATTTTGTTGTCAGAAAATTAGTTTCTCCTTGTCCATTGAGCAGATTTTAAAGAATAACCATTTGAAAAGGTATCTCAGATAATTAGCCTTCCCTGGAAACTCATGTCTCTTGGCCTGGCTGTGGAGGAGAGATTTTACAAAGAGTACTGGATTCAGATTTTTTAAAAAAGAGTGATAGATTCTACTAATAAAGCTTGAAAAAATTACAACATTAATTAGTCAATTAAATTGGAAGATTTTCCATTTCTGGTTACCAGTCCAATCTAGCCTCCAACAAACTACTGAAAGAGAAATTTTATCTTCAGCGAAATAGAGAAAGATTCATGTTAGAGTTTCTGGAAGAAGGTTGAACGCATATACCAGTGGCCAGTTTAACTCTTTTATTTGTGTGCCTTATCTTTCTCACTGCAATAGAAGTTCTTTTCTTCTGGAGAAGAATTTAAAATCCTGAGACTTCCCCTGATATGTGGGAATTGATTTGGAAGCAAATAGGGTTAACTATCAGGAGATTTAAAATTTCATTTATTAAGCAAATATTTATCGAGTCCCTACTCTGTGAAGGTATTGTTTTAAGTCCTGGGGATAAAGGAGTTACCAAAGTAGACACAATTCCTCGTTCTTTAAGGAACTTAGTGTCTTACATGGAATATAAATAATAAAAAAGGTAACTAAGAATACATATGGAATGGTTGAATGTGATTCATGCTAAGGATAAAAATAAAGCCCAGAATGGGAGAGGAAGTGGGCCTGTGCCTGCACATTTAGATGAGGTGGTCAGGGAACTGAGAGGTGACTTTTTATGAGTGTGCTGAAGGAAGTGAGGGAAGCACCCATGTGGATGCCGGGGAAGGGCATTGTAGAACGAGGGGTCTGCAAAGACACAGGCCTCTGAGGGGGGCAGTGTCTGGAGTGGAAAGAGAAAGGAAGAGAAGAGTTTGAAGTGGGTCAGAAGCTGGGGATAGGGAGTGGGGAGGCCAGGTTATGCAGCCACCAAAAGGACCTGTATGTCTGTAGTAAGAGGCTTCAGATGTAACACGTAAAGGTTTGTTTGCATTGGTCCCTTCTATACAAGTCACTGAACTACTACTGTCCAATTCATGCTTATCATAGATTTTCAATGTTGAAATTGTAAGAGATACTTTCAGTTTGGAATGTGTGTTTAGCTCTTTCTGGTTCTTCGGCTAGCCAACTGTATGATGTATAGGGTTATATTTAAGGCTGTTGGAAATTTTTGGTGTCAATTTGCACTAGTTGGAAAAGGCAAATACTATGTACATACTAAAAATATGTGGACTTCTGTTTACTGATATGTGCTGATATTTCAGTGGAATACAGCTTTTCCCTCAGACTTATTGAGATGTAATTGACATATATGATTGTGTAGGTTAAAGGTGTACAATGTGTTGATTTAGTACATTAATAAATTTAAAAATGATTATCATCATAGTGTTAGCTAACACCTCCATCCTGTCACATAGTTACTGTTTTTTTTGGGGGGGTGTGTGCAGGATGAGAATGTTTATGATCTACCCTCTTAGCAACTTTCAAGTATGTAACTATATGCTATAATCATCATGCTGTACATTAGATCTTCAGAATCTATTTATCTCACAACTAGAAGTTTGTAACCTTTTGACCAATACCTCCTCATTTCCCCCCTCTCCCAGCCCTTGGTAACCATCCCTCTTTCTCTGAGGTAAGATTTTTTTAGATTTGCATATAAGTGATATCATATAGCACTTATCTTTCTCTGACTCACTTAGCAGTGATATATTGCTTAATACAACTTTGGTAACTATTAGTCAATAGAATATTTGAATTCTTGTTTGATAAATGAAATCTACAATTGTAAGCAGCATACACATACTGATTTCTTTTACTCTGCAGCATTTAAAAAATTTCAACTCACATATCACTTAGAGTAAAGTATATAAATCTTAACTGTTATAATACTATTACCAATCACATAGTCTGCATTAAAAATTTGCCAGTTGTCCCAATAATATTCTTCATGGCAAGAATATTATCTCCTAGAGGAGACCCCACCTCCAGGATCACATTTAGTTGTCTGTCCCTTAATCTTTTTTAAACCATGTCTACCGTGACAGCTACTTTTTTGAAGATTACAGGGCAGTTGTTTTGTAAATTTCCCTCAATTTGGGTTTTTCTGATGATTGCATTCAGGTTATGCCTTTTTAACATAATTAGAACTTTAGACTTGCATAAGCTATTTTTGCCACAAAGCAAAAGA
Source organism: Furipterus horrens (assembly GCF_987537825.1). Classification (NCBI taxonomy): domain Eukaryota; kingdom Metazoa; phylum Chordata; class Mammalia; order Chiroptera; family Furipteridae; genus Furipterus; species Furipterus horrens. Next base: position 170,064,449 of record NW_028327172.1, read on the forward strand.
TGAATTTGAAAGTTAATCATACCCTTCCAACAGACTGCCATTGCTTCAAAAGCAGCCATTCCCACCTATATGCTAAGACGAACACATTTGATAAACTAGCTCACTTTGAGGTATCAGGGCCTGAAGACTGTACCCGAGTCAGTAAACCTGCTAGGCATCACTGTATTTTAAAAGAAAAATTTATTGACCCAAAAGGTGTAATTTCTTAAAAAAGTCACAAAGGCCTATGCTTTTACTTGCAGGCGTGGGCTGCTTTTCATATAGGCCACTCTATACATGTTCAAGGGTGAAAATGATGTAATTTTACTTAAAGTTATTTTGCAAAAGGCCCTCGGTATGAAACATTGCAGTAGTAGTCTGCTTTCTGCAATAGGTGCAATGACATTGAAGCTGTTCATCTCTCTTTAGTTTGTCTTAGTTTTCCTGGTGTTGAACATCACGTAGCAAGGCCTTCAGGGACTCATTTCAGAGCAGTTAACTTTTGGATTGCAAAAGTTCTAATGTTTGGGGAGAGAAAGCCCACTCAAATCAGGTTGGTTGTGGACAATTGGAGCTCCTGGGACAGTGCCGAGTGCCTGGGTGAGCAGTGAGCTGTGACAAAGGGTGAGGGGTGGGAGGGACGTCCCAAAAGGGAGGTGAGTCACATGCAAATTTTTCTCTGTCTTTAGGTTCACCCAAGGTTGGCGCTTTTCTACTTAATTCCCACTAACCAAAGAGAAAGGAAAAAAAGAAAAAGAAAATAGGAGAGAGAGAAAGCAAGTTTGTTTATACAATACAGAATTTCTTAATGAGGATTTCAAGTACAAGTTTTATTTAAGCCTGGCATTTTGAAGGAGATATCTATTCTTATATGAAAATTTGCTATGAAGTGAGTAGAGGAAATAGGTTTTCTTTTCTTCCTTTTTATCTTTTAAACAGCAATCTGTTTCCATTTCCCAGGCAACATTCCCAGGGACCTCACATCTTTATGTTCTTTTTTTCCTTTTGTAGAAGCAGAAGCAGCGGCGGTAACTTTTGCATATAGTTCTTAAGAGGAGCAGGTGTAAGACCCAGACCACCTATGCAAAACCAAATTTACTATGAGTGGCACAAGCAGGAGGCAGTATTTTGCAGAATGGCTAAAGAAATAACCAGTGAATGTAGTCTGTGGGACGTGTTACATATATGCACGCTAGGAATACAAGGTTCCTATATTTGAGTAAACTTATATCTGGGAAGTCCTTGAGTTAGCATAACATCCATGTAAACTTAACCAGACTTTTGAGCCTGGAACCATGTTGAAAGTTCTAGGGGAAGTGTATCACTTATGCTAGTATCTATATAATGATAATGGGAGAGAGTGAGATACTTATCGTGCTTATTTGCACTGGTTGCTTAGAAAGTTAACATTAAAGTACATTTAGATATTACAATTAAAAAGAGGTGTGTAGTTAGGTAATTCAGTTTATGATAGCTTTAAGTATTATCTATAGTCGACTTTTCTTAACCTTGTTTTGATTTCATCTTTATAATTTCTTTTTGTTGTTGTTAGAAAACTGAGTGGATCTTGCAAGTTCTCATCACAAGGAAAAATAAATATGTAACTATGTATGGTGTTGATGTTAACTGGACTTCTTGTGGTGATCATCTTTGCAATATATACAAATATTGAATCATTACATTGCACATATGAAACTACTACAATGTTATGTCAGTTGTACCTTAATAAAAAAATACAGTAAATTAATAAGTAGCTACTATTTACCTCACTGCCAGAGATGCTTTAAATAAAGCTTTCAGTTTTCTATAATTTCTTTGAAAGTTCACTTTGTAATACACCTTGCTAAATTTTCCAGGGGCTATAAAAAGGTGTCATTAATGTCTTCATTTGGTTTACAACAATCTCAATTTATTTAAATGTTCCTCACTCTAACTTAGAAGATGGAACCGATTCTTCTGGCATTTCCGTATGGATGGGAATGACTAGAACCACTCACTTAGTGATTTTATTTGCATAAATATTCTGCAATCATAAAATGTTGAGGATAAGAATAATGTGGTTATTGCTCTTAATTGGTGAACTTGAATAATCTATACACCAATATCTTCACTGCTGACAAGGAGAACAATTTATAGTCAGTCATGTTTAAGATAATTTTCAAATTCAATAGTTTTGGTTTGGAAAAAGAAAACATATTTTTTATAGTCTTTTCTGAGGTATTGACTTCTTTTGCTTCAGCAGGTTTAGGGCTTCTCTCTTCTATCTGCTTTCTTCAGATGAGCTTCCCCTCCGGAGTCTTCTTCTGGGGAAATATTTATAATGTGGAATAAGGCGACTGTTTGGCCAAAAAAATGGACGGGACTGAAAACGGTGATTGCACCTTGGAGGAAGGAAAGGTCTGTTTGGAAACCTAATGTGGACTCTGGGCCCCCATCTTGGAAAAAAATGGAAAGGACACTTGGGTGTCCTTGTGATGGGCTGGATCCTTGTCACCGGTTTCCTTGTGACAGGTGGAGGGGTGAGTGTAAAGATCTGGCAGTCTGTAGAATCTACATTATTTTGTGAGCCTCTGGGAGGGGTGACTACCCCTTCTTGTCCTGTGGGGAGAAAAATGCAAGTCAGGAAGCAGTCCTGATAACAAAAGTGCAAGGGAGATGCTTGAGGGGGTAGCAGGGGAGCAAGATTAGAAGAGACATGGAGAGGACTCAAAGTGTGTTGGGAAGAACTGCCACGGTTCTTGTGAGATGAAATACGGACAAACCTCACGACCCCCTCACATTTACACTCTGGGGAATTTAACTGAGACACATGAGCATCTACAAAAGACAAGTTTAAGAATGTTCATAGCAGGCTTAGTCAATTTACCTAAACTTGGAAACAGTACAAATGCCCATCAATAGGAGACTATATAAACAGACTGTGTACATACATACAATGAAATACTACTCAGCAATGAAAAGGAAGAATAGCTAATACAACAACATGGATGCATCCCATGGATGTTATGTTGAGCAAAAGATTCCATTTGTATAAAGTTCAAGCACAAGCTAAATTAATCTATAGTTTAAAAAAAGTTTAAAAAATAGTTAGCTTAGGGTTAGGGTAGGTGTTATTTAGTGGAAAAAGTAACTAGGGAACACTTTAAATCTTTACCTAGGTGGTTGTAACATGGATACGGAGATAAAGATTTTATATACATACATACATATATATACATACATACTACACATTACACTCATATACATTTATATTTACATATTTATATGTACACACATATATTTATACATAGTGTATGTATGTCTAAAATGTGATCAATCAGTATCTTTAAGATTTGTGCATTTTACAGTCAGAAAAAGACAAATACCATATGATTTCACTCATATGTGCGATCTAATGAACAAAATAAACTAACAAACAAAATAGAAACAGACTCAAAGATACAGAGAACAGACTGACAGCTGTCAGAAGGGAGAAGGGTTGGGGGTAGAAAGGTGATGGGATTAAGCCAAAAAAGAAAAAAGAAAAAAACCCTCAGAGAGACAACAGCATGGTGATTACCAGAGGGAGAGGGGGAGGGAGGAGGCAGGAGAGGGTAAGGAGAGGTGTATGCTGATAGAAGGAGACTGGACTTGGGGTGGTGCAATAAAATATACAGATGATGTATTATAGAAGTGTACACCTAAAACCTATACAATTTTATTAACTAATGTCAGCCCAATAAATTCAATTTTAAAATTTCGTGTGTAAATTGTAATGAAAGTTTGGATCAAGCTCAAGTGCCAAGGTCTTCCCTCTATATCATCTAATCTAATTGGCGATGAAAAAGTAAGCTTCCTTTTAGAAAAGTGTTCCTTCACTCCCTTACCAATGCAGGCCTGGAAAGGGCTGCTGAGTGTGGATGATGGGAAAATGAACTCTCCACAGGAAGCTGGGAGAGCTGAGTCGCTTAAAAAGAGCTAGATTCCCCTCATGGTTAGAACAGCTCAATTCAATTTTCTTAGTTGTATTGGTTATGCTTATTACCTGTGTGCATGGGCCCTTGCAGGGAGGGACTCTGTTTCACTTGCAGCCCCTGGAAAGGTCAGTCCTGCATACCCTTGGCAATGGCTGATTTGACTGCTGTTAGACACTCATTCATTGGCTGGCCATTGACCAATCAGATTCTCACTTGATAATTTTAACATAGAGACATGGTTAGTGGAAGGTGCAGGGCAGGGGCTAGAGTGTTAGATTTTGGTCAGTTGAATGTTGAGTAAGCAGAGAAGGTAGTCTTCCCATAGAAACTATAAAATGGGAAGGCCTCTCAAAGAGAAAAAGAGATGAGACCATATGAAGAGAGTGATGATGAAAGCTTGGTTTTTGACTTGCCAGGGTCCCTCTGAAGGCTGGCTGGACTTAAGGGTCATGGAGGTATCTTTATAATAATCACTCCACCTCCAGTTCTTCTCTTTTAAAGCGAGCATGAGGGTGTCTGTTCCTTGAAGAAAATACTGACTCATTCTCTCAGACCCACCCAGGCTACTGGGTATTGAAATTCTATGACTGGAATTCTAGATTAGACATTTCAAACTACAGAAGATGATTAAATCCCACATTACTCATTCTTTCCACCTACATAATTAGATCAGTTCTGAATGTTTGTAACATGAAAACCTGCTGAGGTACCAGTTGTTAGGGGGGAAGGTAGCCTTACTCTTCCTCCCCATGTTGACAGTTTGCTATCAGATCGGATTTAGCTAAGCCTTGAGCTCTGCCACTCAGTGAGCTGCCTTCCAGTTGTTCAAACCAACCAATCCACCAATCCTTGTGCTCCTCTCATCTCTTACAACCCAAGGCTACTCTCCAGCCCCTCCAGCTGACGACAACGGGGTCTCGGAGCCTGCTAGGCAGCTTTTTTTTTTTTTTTTTTTTTTAAACTCTGAGCTGTCCAGTAGTGCTCAGTGTTCTTTTCTGGGAACTTCTAAGGGCTCAACCAACACGCCTGTCCCATTAACCAGACTAAGAATGTGGGCAGGACCACATGAAACCACATTCTTCCAGCAGATTAGACACATCGTGCCTATTTCAGGTCACTGGTTGGCTAGCACAAGTGTTCCAAGATGTGGGAGTCATAGGGGTTGATTTGGGAAACTGTCATGGTCCCCTCACAAGGTTAAGGCCGCCCATCTAAGGAAGCGGGTTGATACCACTCATGGTCTCCAACTGTGACTGAGTTAATACTGCTCATTAACTCTTTGGTTTACCATTGTTGTGCTCAGTTCCCATTGTCTTCTAAACATTTGGTACTCTCCTCCAAGAGGCCTCAAAATTCTCATTCTCCTTCATTTATTTGAAGAATTTGCTTAAATATTCTCTCTGTCTTTCTAAGTAGAATGCTTATTATTTAGCTTCATATTTCAGAGAGAAAACGTCAGTGATCTACCGTGAACTTCTTTGGCTCCTACTTCTCTCATTGCAAAGAGACGTCTGAACACTTCTCACTCCACCCCCCTCCCCACCACCTATTTAATCCATTGGAAACTGACTCTGCCTCTTCCACTCTGCAAAAGCAACTTTGGCAACACTCATCAATGGTATGGGCTTCAAATTTGGTTCCAGGTGCCTAGGGTACCGTTTTCTGCCATCTTTGCCTGGCTTACTTCTATGCAGATTTCATGTCTCATTTCTTCAGGGAGGCCTTAACCCTGAGGCTGTGTTAAGGTAATATGCTTCCATAGCATCCTGTGAATCTACTTTCATAATCCTCACCAGTCATATGATTACTCTTCAGAAGTTATATTCCTCCTCTGAAATATCCACTTGACCATTCTGTAGACTACATTCAGTAGACCTCATCCCCAGCAAAGTGACTAGAATAGAATTGATTGATCGGCAGAAGTCTCAGTTTCTATCATGGCATAAGTTACCATACTCCTTTCTCTCAGAGAAAATGTGATTGTTAATTAGCAAATAGTTCTAATTATGTAACATACTGACATACCACCCAAAGCTGTCCATGTCAAAAATGAGAGCTCTTCTGCAACCTTTTTCAGACCAAAATAGGTCAAAAATATTTAAATGCAGATTAAAAACATTATGAGAGGCAGAATAGCATAGGCTCCAGAGCTAGGTGTCCTGAGCTCTGCCATTTAATAACTGTGTGACAGAAGACAGGCTTCTTAACGCTTCCTTTTCCTTATTTGTAAAATGGAGAAATTGATACTACTTATCTATCTGGGTTGTTTTATTATCTGAAATAAGATTAAGTGCTCAGAGCATTCCTGACACACTAAATGTGCATTTAGTAGGGGTTAGCTACTGTTATTTTTAATCTTGAATGTTATGGAAAGTTTCTGTTAGCAGGAATTCCAGTTTCTTGGTTCCATTTGGTTATACTTTATACTTAATATCTGTGCACCATCGATAGGAATAAAGGGTACAGATCTTATTACAACAGAAGCTCCATGAAGACAGGGACTATTGACTTTGTTGGTCACTGCTATGTCCCTGGCACCTAGAATGGTCCCTGGCTTAGAGTGGTGCCCAGTTATATAGTCGATAAATTGAATGAATGGCCAGGCAGATGTTGAATTTTACGCTCTGTTGATTTTTGTAAAGCTCAGTGAGTATTTAATTCCCGTCCTAGAAAATTCACAATAACTTACATTTAAAATTAGAATAAAATAGGCCCTGGCTGCTGTGGCTCAATGGATTGAGCATCGGCCTGCGAACCAAATGTTGCTGGTTTGATTCTCAGTCAGGGCACATGCCTGGGTTGCACACCAGGTCCCCAGCTGGGGGCGTGTGAGAGGCAACCACACATTGATGTTTCCCTCTCTTTCTCCCTCCCTTCCCCTCGCTCTGAAAATAAATAAAATCTTAAAAATAAATAAATAAATAAAAGCTAACAATAGAAAATATATTAAGAAAATAAGAGTAAAATAAAAATATAAGTCAAAATATTGCTTAGAACTTGTATATCAATTTTAAATGCGTTTATTATAGTCTAGACATAAAACTCATAGCATATTAACCAGTAGTACTCTTATAAAAAGTAAGATGAGATCTTTTTTATTTTTTAAATATATATAATTACCTGTAGTCTGTGGTTATTTGGGCAGACAATAGCTGGGTTGATTTGTAAGTATGTACTTCTTCCTTTGCATGGCACATGGAGTATTAGAGAAATTCTCATATGCTTTGGAGTTGAACCAGAAAGAAATATAAATCCTGTGATTAATTAACTCACAGCTCAACCCAATTTGATTTTAACTTAGTTAACTGCAACTCAGTTCATTTTGTAAGCTCACAGAATGACTGACTATCTTGGTCAAACTTCTAATTTTACAGGTAAATAATTTGGAGGCCAGACTGTGTCACACAGGGCTATTTCAATTCTATGTGAAAAGTCTAATCACTTTTCAGCAGTGTGCAGGTTACTGTGTTAGGTGCTGTGGCAGATGTGGAGATGATAAAGCCATGGTCTGGGCTCAGAAGTGCAGACAGGTTGCAAATACAAGGGTCTGTACTACAGAGGAGAATGCAGTAAGTGCCGCGGGTGATGTACAAATTATTACAAGTAGCCTAAGATGTCAGAGAAAGAGAGAGATAATTTTAAAATTATGTGTCTTAACAAAAGCCTTTGTGAAGGCAATACTATAGTGGCATTTAATCGTCAATAAACAGTTGAAAACAGGAGGAGAGGGCAACCACAGACTTTCAGGGAGAGTAGAGAGACCGAGGATGAGGGTTTGTGTGAGTGATGAGCTGAAACCAAGGCGGCTTGTGTAGAGTGAAGCTACGTTTGAAGGGCTCAATGCCAGTCTGAGGGCCAGTGAGGGAGAGTCAAGTTCAGAAATCAAATCTCACATTTTAATTGGTGTTCTTTTAGGTGTGAATAAACTTCTTATCTCACTATAACCTGTTTAGTTACACATTACAAAGTTTTCTGATGAATGGTTCACTTTTTGGAAAGAGGTGTCAGGTGGTTAGTCCTGGTTTATGGTGCCTCATTACCATGTCACCTTTAGCAAGTGATGCTTGGGGGCCTTGTCTTAGAAATTGGGGCAGGGTTATTTGTAATCTCCATTTCCTTGTCCCCTGATCACCAGAATTCATGCCGAGATGGGACAGGGTGAGCTCTGGTGGTCTCTCCAGCAGCTCCGGGGTCTCTGCCCCTCTCTGCTCTGTTGTGAACACTGGAAGGTGAAAGCAGGGAACTGTTGAAACCAGCTTCTGGCTGGGTCCCTGCAAAGCCCCCAGGGACATGTAAAAGGGAGAAAGATTCATTTTTGACTCCAGGATCTCTATTCCCTGAACCATATCTAGTTCTGGAGCTAAGGGGAACTGTGAATCAGACCCAGGTCTCCCAGGATCTCCTTCCTCTCTCTTTCCCCCTTCTCCTCCCTTCCCTATGCTTGTTTTTCATTTCCTCAGCAGTTTGGAAACCAATTCTAAAGCTCAAGCCACTTGGAGATTTTACAGTGCAAGAAAGAGAAAAGAATAGGAAGAATGGAGAAATGGAATCTAATATAATCCTGAAGAAAGAAATCTATGTTCACCTGAATAGCACCAAAATACAGCTAAATAGATGTGATGATTAAAGCAGTTGGCAGAAACTGAACTCCCACCATGTGCAAGTTACTGTGCTTCTGGGGATAAAAGAGGTGGACCTTGCTATAATAATTCAGGGTGGCACATGGTTAGCCTTAGAACAATAGTAACTAGTATTTGTATAGCATTTTAAGCTTGAAGAGCTTTTCTTGCATGCAGAGTTTGGACAGGGTGAGCTCATTTGGTCCCCACAACTCCCATAATAACACATTGTATTAATACTGTCACTTCATGTATGAAGAGACTGATATCAGAGAGGTTAAGCATGTCTGAAGTCACAGAGCTAGAAGCGAGACTAAGACCAAAGTCTTCAGATGATAAAATTCAGCCTCTTCCTCTTCTTTAACCACACAGGCTGGTAGAAGCTGACATAAATATTTTCCACTTATGGACATGTATAATCATGGAGCCAAATTTTATCTTTCCACACAACTTATTGATTAGTGGGCCAACAGTAGAATGAAAACAAAACCCTTACCTTCTGCCACAGTCACTGCCAGCCAGCAGACCAACAGCCAGTAGGAGGAGCAGAGCTTGTGGGCCATGGCTTCTGCCCTTAGCAGTTGCTGCCTTGAGCCCAGCCTTGATTTAAAGGAGAGCTGGTGAGTCACCAGCAGCCTGATTCAGGTAATTTGCATGTGCACCGTGGACCACAGTGGTCAGGGCCTGTGGTGAGAGGCTAAGAAATCAGCAAGGAAATGTCAGAAAGTACATAACAACCAGAAGCTTCTTGTAATGACAGCCAAACATCATTCATCTGTCCCTGGAGTCAGACTGTGGACAGCCACGCCTTCCCTCTCCTTTTACAGTAATTCCCTCAAATCTTCTCTGCTGCTGGTGCTTTTTTTTTTTTTTTTTTAAACTGTGTGTGTTATCTAAAGGCTTCCAGAGCCGGGCAGTTTAAAGAGGCCTCTGATCAGGCTTTATGGCTTCTTCTCCTCTTCTCTGCTTTTGCCCGAAGGCCAGGGGTAGCGGAGTCAGAAAACTGTCTTCCCTAATAGCCATCATGGTCACTGCCCAAACAAATGCAAAAGTTCGGGGAGATGAACTTAGCGAGTTGTCCTGCCAGGGCTCCTTCTTATGCACCACGTTGTCAAAATGATGAACATGAGACATCTGTACTCGTTTTTTGTTTTTTTGTTTTTCCTGAAAGGACTGTCTGTCAGCTGCCAGGGCAATGGGAGGGATGGTCATAAGTGATTAAGAACATGGGCCTTGGAGCTACAAAGACCTGGCTTCAATCTTGGTTCATTTTCTTACTAGCTGGGTGACCTGGGTTGAGTCCCTGAGAGTTGCTGAAGTCTCAGGTGCTTCGTTTGTAAAACGGGGCTTCTGGTATCTCTCTCAGAGTATTGTTGTGATGAATAAAAGAGGTAGTTGACATAAAGCCAACTGCAGTGCCTGGCCCAGGAGAGGGAGTGGTTGGGTTGTTATAAAATTATACGGACTTGAATTTTTTGTTCTCTTAGAAGTGATACCTGCTAAATCATTCAATTGCTCAAAAGGCCTCCACTTTGAGCAGAATGTATTCTTGGGTGTTATTGAATAAACAACCCAGAACACAGTCTTTAGCTTCAAAGAGCTGACAATCTAACTAGGGACACTGTACAAACTGAGTACTAAAATGAGTAAGAAGGCAAACACTCATAATCTAGAAAATGGCAAATTCCACAGGCTTGATGGTAATCCTAGGCAAAATTCTAGAACAGATGATTAAATAGGCTATTTGTCAGCAGTTTGGAAAGGAAGCAGGAATCATCCAGCTCAAGCTAATCTCCTTAGATTAAGGTAATTTACTGCTGCTTCAACAGGTCTCTATTGATCATGTATCATGTGCCAGACTATGGTCTAGGTGCTAAGGCTAAAGACACGGTTCTCACTCTCATCGAACACACAGTCTGGCAGGGATATTAAATATTAACTAAGTAATAACAATAAAGGATTTTGAGTGCTGAGAGACAGGAAGTACTGGAGGCTCTGAAGCAGAGCAACAGAATCTATAATTTTACATCACTTGGTGTGTATTACAGGTGCTACTTGGGCCCCTGCATTGGAAACACATTGCCATGACAATGAAATCAGATCCATGTAATCTCTTTATCTACTATCCAGTGTTCAATTATATGGATTATTGTACATTACTTAACCAGACTTTTAGTTGATGGATTTTGATCGCTTTTCTATTCTGTATCAGATTTCCAAGGAGCTTCCAATTTAAATGTTGATGAAAATAAATAACAAAAGCAAATGGCATATTTTTCCCATTTGCATCTTTGTCCTGAAATTTATAAAATAAATAAAGAGAACTTCAAAAAGGACAAATTTTTAAATTTTTATTAAATTCTTATTTGACAGAAAATTCTTATTTCTTTACTGTTGGTGTATAGAGTAACTAAGAATTGTCACATTTTATTTATTTATATGTTATCTGTAGAGTAAAACCAAGTATTCAATCACGCATAAAATCAATAAAGTTGTGGTGAGGTTATCAGGTTATCAGATTTATTTGCAAAAATTTTAATTTAACTTAAAAAAGGAAATATTTCTGAAAGCTTATTGCAAATGTGATAACTTTTTGATAAAAACATATTGTCAGTCATATACTTTAAAAATCCATGAACCATAACTGTATCATTTAGTTGAAGGCCAATCAATGAGATTCAAATTTCCATATTTCCAATGTCAAGAAAGCTATAATGGCTTTGAGTCACTGTTTTTGGGCCAACATGTTAAGGGGAAGGACCCATACAGCCAGTTGGTGTTAAATGTTTTTCTATGAGGAGGTGACCTAGAACTCAAGAGTTGTTACATTTCTTTCTCAAAGACTCAGATATTAAGTGTAGGGCTGGGATTCATACCTGAGATTTTTCTCTTAATGCAATATATTTACTTTGATTTAAAAATCCATTCATTCACTTATTCACTAATTAATGAATGAATTTGTATTCTTATTTTAACTGACTTTTGTTTTATATCCTGTGGTTTTACAGTCTTTGAGGAAAGAAGCCCTACCTTGCCAGCACCATTTAGAAATGATGCAGGGAAGAACTCTGGTTGGCCAAACTTGTGGCTGGAGACGGGAGAGAGGGATTGGTTACTAGAAGAAGAGAAGTAGGGTAACAGAGACTGGATCACTGGAGATGTTGGCCGAGGAGCTACTCTGGTTTGTGTCTTTTACACCTACAGTGTCACATGTCCTTTCCACCCCAGGATATGTCCTTCCCAATCTCCAATATGTGCCACTTACACAGAATGTCTGTTAACAAAGGCCAATTAATGTTCCTGTGGAAAATAAAAAAGAACAACTTTTTATTGCTAGATGTCTGGGATTGCTACAAATATAGCAATATTTATAGTGCTTTTTGGGGGGTAAATTGTTGTTGGTGATTGAAGGGTCATGGGATTCAACCACCTCTTGGCATGTGACCTTGTTCCAACCAAATATCAACCAGATGGAATGATGGAGTTACCCAATGCTTTTTTGGGGTCCAGTGTCTAAATATAGGTTTCTCTGATAAAAAGTTTCTGATATACTGTAGTGTCATGTTTAATTACAGAAGGAACACTGGTCTAAGAAGGCTTTCTGAACTTCTTAGAGAAAAGTCCCTCATGTCCTTCTTCCAGGTTTGGAGCCCAAAAAAGCAGGGAGTGTTTTTATTTACGTTTTAAAGATGTTATTTATTTATTTTTAGAGAGAGGGGAGGGGAGGGAAAAAGACAAGGAGAGACACATTGATGTGCGAGAGAAATGTGCACCCTGTTCAGGACCAAACCTACAACCCAGGCCTGTGCAGTGACTGGGAATCAAACCAGTGACATTTTGCTTTGTGGGATGATGGCCAATCAACTGAGCCACACCAGTCAGGGTGAGAAGCAGGGAGTTCGGTACAGGAGGATGCTGCTTTGTGAATGTGTGCCTTTTTTCATCATTCATTCAACAACTACTTATTTAACTATGTGCCAGACACTATTCCTGATGAGTGAAACAGACAAAAAATACCTGTCCTGCTGCCATTACCATTCCAGTGGGATGGAGACAGAGAATAAATAATAATTGTAACAAAGAAGTAAATTATACAATATGGTAGAATATATTACAATGTTAGAATATTCTGTAATATGTGCTATAGAAAAAAATAAAAAATAATCAGGGTAAAAAATGTTGGTGGATGTTGCATTTCAAGTAGATGATATTTGAACAAGGGCTTGAGGGAGGTGGGGAAGCTATTCATGTGGCTATATGGGGAAAAGTGTTTTGGGCAGAGGGTACAGTCAGGGCAAAGGTCCTGGGACAGGAGTAGGCTTGCCATGTAACATACAACCACAAAGAGGTGGTTGTAACTGGGCAGAGTAGTCAAGGGGGACAGCAGCAGGATGAGACCAAGGAGCAAATAGGTCACTATGTGAAGCCATTGGAGGTTTTTTCAAAGGCATGGTATGATCTTACATGTTGAAAGGACAACTCTGGCCAGTTGTGGAGAACACATTGTTGGGAGCAATGGTGGAAGCAGTCAGTCCAGTTATAATAGACTATAGCAGTAGTGTTGGAGGGAGGTGATGGTGACTCAGATTGGGGTGGTAGCAGTGGAGGTGTGGGAAATAGGGAGATTCTGGATATATTTTGAAGGTAGAATTGACAGGATTTCCTGGTGAATTAGAAGTAGGGTGTGAGAGACACAGGGGAGTCATGAATTACAGCAAGGTTTTTGGTCTGAGACTTTGCTGTGGTTGGGTGTGATCAAGTAGTGAGATTATGGTTAAATTTTTTAAATGCTGGTATAATATTGCTTTTTACGTCAATAGAAATTGGAAGAGTAAAATACATTGGCACTCTAGTGACCAAATACTGACCCGCTTTACAACTTCAGCCAAGTCATTAGTCTGAGGAGAGGTCCTGTGAAGTTGCAGGGCTGGAGAGGTGAGATGGTCCTATCTGGGCAAGGAGAGGAGCTGGCTTGCAGCTCGACTGGCGGTGAACCAGGGGATTCTTATGTCCAGAGCAGCTTTGCTCAGAGTGGAGAGAAAGGGCAAGGTGAGCAGGTTAGTGAAGTGCAGTTTCCCTTGACCCACGTGGGCTTTGGATTCTCTGACGCCCTGTCTTACCATGGGTGAGCTCCTACATTAAAAACATGCTTTGCATCCTTCTTCTCTCTTTCTGGATTTTGAGATCCTTGATGGCAAGAACTAAGTTTTTTAAATTTTTATTTTAAATTGTGATAAAATAGACAACATAAAAATTGCCATTTTAACTTTTTTTTTTTTAGGGAGATGGAAGGGAAGGGAGAAAGAGAGGGAGAGAAACATCAATATGTGAGAGAGAGATACATTAGTTGCCTCTCACATGCCCCCAACTGGGGACCTGGCCCATAACTTGGAATCTGCCCTGATGGGGAATTGAACCAGCGACCTTTTGGTCTGGAGGCCAGCACTCAATCCACTGAGCCACACCAGCCCGGGCTTAACCATTTTTAAGTGTATAGAAGAACTGAGTCTTAATTCCAGCTGTGGCCTCAGAGCCTCACACATAGGAAACTCAATACGCGGTCTGGAATACAGGGATAGAGGAATGTGTGGGGAGGGGGAAAGAGAAGGGTCTCTGCTTGTGCACATGAGTTTCATGCACCTTGCTGTCTGGCAAGTACCTTTTACGAAAGGACATGAGGGCAAGAAGGTGGCTTTTCCAGGGTCTTTAGCTCTCTACCACACCTTGCTTTTTGGATCTGAGTTGAAGACAATTTCATCTCCTTTCTTTCTCTTCCCACTTACAATCTGTGATGGTTCATTTTTATGTGTCAATTTAGCTAACACATGGTGCCCAGGTATTGGGTCAAATATTATTCTGAATGTTTCTTTGAGGATGCTCTAGGATGAGATTAATGTTTTTAAATGGTAAATTTTGAGTAAAGCAGATTGCCCTGCATAATGGGGGGGTAGGGAGGGTGCTCATCTAATCAGTTGAAGGCCTGAGTAGACCAAAAGATTGATGTCCTCTGAGCAAGAGCAAGAAGGAGCAGTGGAACACAGCCTTAGACCTCAACTGCATCATTAGCACTTTTCTTGGCCTCCAGACTGTCAGCCTTTCTGGACCCTGCAGATTTTGGCCTCCATAATCACATGAGCAAATTCCTTAAAATAACACTCCCCCCCTTTATATATACACCCTATTGGTTTGTTTCTCCAGAGGATCCTGACGAATACACACCCATATTCTCTCTCTCACTTTCATGTATATATGTGCTTCTCTGTAGGTTTAGGGCACAAACACGAATGAACAGACTTAATAAAGCAAATTCTCCTAAAATAAGAGTCTGGTTGTTGGTAGATAATGCAGGGCATAGCCCAGTGCACCTTGACCAGAGATGTGTGCTATGACTTCAGGAATTTTTGGCTGGTTTGTGAGCGTTGAACTGCCTCTAACACATATATTTCAGAAAGATGCTTGTGAGCCTACTATCCTGCCCCCCCCCCCCCCCCCCCCCCATCTCAGGACAGCCTGTCTTTTAACTGGAGGCTGAATACCTGAATTTTGGGGAGAACCTCATAGTGAGTTCCCTGCTTCATTTCTCCTACCAGCCTCCCTTGCCTTCCTTCCAGGTGGTTTAAAAACGTGTTTAGAATTACAGGGAGCACAAACTCTGAAGATAATTGGGTTTGGATATAATAAAAATGGTTTTTGGTAATTTATTTTAGATGCTCACATTGAGATAATATAAGTCGTCCTTCTGTACGAACTGAAATGGAAGCAAGCAGCCTGAGAGGGAAAAGCCCACACAAAGGCTGGGCTGTTGCAGCTGCCCCTCTGCAGCTCTGCGGGCCGCTCTGCAGGACCGCCGGTCACGTCCTTCAGGCACACACCGGGATGTCTGCATGCGGAATGGGTCAGCTGCATCTCGCCTCGCTCATCTCTGTGCGATGAAGGTCCCGTTTGGCTGCCATGCCTTGGAGAAGCAAAGGCAAGCTACAGCCATGTCCAATGAGGCTTGTCTCCTGCTGTGGAAACGGCCTGGGTGGGAGAGGCATTTTCCTCCCACGGTCTGTCAGTCTGTCGGTGGGTCGGTCGGCCAGCCACACTGAGTCATGCAGAAGACTGCCATTAGGGCCTCCATGAGTCAGGATTACGTGAGTCAGGTAGCCTGGGGAGTGGTGGGTACCAGGCCTGGCCCCTGAGTCAGGCTGAGGAAGTAGTGGCTGGCGCTGTGAGGCTTATCTCCTGGAGGCCTGGGATAGCTCAGGGTTCTCTGTGGGCAGGATGGGCAGATGCTCCTTCTGGGAATCTAAAGGTTCTGTGGTCAGTACGGATTTGGAGGTGCTACTCTGTGGTGGTCTGGATGACTCCCCTGCAAGGCTTGCTAGGGCATCTTCTGCTGGGGTTTCTCCTAAGAGGGATCTCAGCCTTCTCAGATACATCTCCAACTCTCCCATTTTGCAGATCAGGAGACTGAGGCCTGGGAAGTTTCCTAAAGTCACCCCAGTGTTTTAATGACAGAATGGCAATACTATCCAGGGTTAGAGTGATGACCACTACGAAAGCCTTCATTTATCAGTGGTTTCAAAGAGTATTAAACTGGTGGGATAAATGAGGTTTACTGTCCCATAATTTCCTTATCTGTTTAATATATCATTTACTACATTCTAAGCATCACTCTTCTAATTATTGTACATCTACTAGGCCACTTAATCCTCATTAATCCAGTGAGATAGATACTATTGTCACCCTCATTTTAAAGACGAGAAAACTGAGGCACAGAGAAGTTCAGTCACGTGGCTAATAAGTGGCAGAGCAGTGATATCAACCCAGGAAATTAGGCTCTAGAATTCTTGCTCTTAGTTACTGTGCTTGGTGTGTTCTGACACCCTGACCAGCAACTTATTGCTGTAACAGCTCTATGAAAGTATGCTTAAAATTCAGTCATGCGGTGTAGGAAAAAGTCTTGGCTGAGGAAATTTTTTTTTCAAAGCAAAATAAATAAAAAGAGGTAGAAGGGGAATCTACAGATTAGAAGAGACCTAAGAAACATATCAACCAATTACAATGTTGAACTTTATTTGGGTGCTGTTCAAATAAATAAATTGAAAAAAAAAATAAGAGGAAGAAAAAAGACAATCGGGGACATGTGAACACTAATTGGATATTTTGATATTAAGGGATTATTGCAAGTGTGAAAATGACAAACAGCTTTGTCTAACAACAACAACAAAATTGAGTCCTGACGTTTTAGAGATAGATGCTAAATATTTATAGATCATATGTCACCTGGGATTTGTGACAAAACAATCAGAGAATGGGGAGTGAGTAGGGGTATGGATGGAACAGGATTGCCTATATTTAATAATTGTTCAAGCTAGGTAATGGTGCCTTCTAGTTTACTATAGTCTCTACTTTTGTTTGGAACTTTCCATTGTAAAATGTTTTAAAATATCATCCAGGATAAATTTTTGTTTTATTCTCTCAGAAATGTTACAAGCACCATGGACCTACTTCACAGGGCTAGAAGAATACAGTCCATTGGGATAAAGTGTGTGGGACTGTGCTTAGAAGACTCACCTCCAAAGGGTGTCATTTATTTGAGGGTGACCCCTAGGGCTTCCCACATGGCAGATCCTTAGTACATTCTTCTAGACTGCATGCATGCATAAGCATATGAATGAACAAATGTGAACAAATTGGTCTACAGTGAGTTGGAGAACCATTCTGTCACAAGATTAGAAATAGAATCTAATTTCTGGACCAGATATAATGATAAAATGACTCTCTGTGTGTTCCCCACTTAACCAAATAGTGCATTTAAAGACAGCTTTATCTACCACAATAATAACAAGGACCAAAATACTCCTACACTGTTCCTCTTTATTCTGGAGGACAAATGTACATGAAGAAATTTACTTAACAAAAATCTTCACACTGCTGTACCTCCGAGCCCACATTCTGAGTTCCATTGCCATTGTTTTCTGCTTGTCCAGCCCAGCACCCATCCTGATTCTTCTGATTAACTAACCCTGAGCTCCCTCTGAGGAACCATCATTTCTCTACTCATCTGTCTCTGGGATTGCCTGTAACCAACACCTGCCAATCATAGCATAGCAGGCCTATGGCCATAGTGATATATTTAGGGATGGGCATTTGACTCAAGGCAAGTCAACCAAACCCAGTCAAAACCAGTCCTGGGACTTTATGTTGTTGTTTTTTGTTTTACATTTTATCATTTTCTTTTTTTTTTCATTTTTAGTTCTGGGAATTTTGTATGAGTGGAAAAGAGGCACATTTGAACTTGAAGTTGTGAAGGGACATACATGAGGAGAGAGACTACTTGATAAAGCGGAGTGGAGAGATATCAGATTCTGACATTATTTGAAACAGCTGTACCTGAAGCCATATAGAGTATACTGCATGTGGTTTGCTGAAACTGATTCTGAAATATTACTGACACAGTCTTATAGTAGCAAATCACATAGCGAATGAAGATTTTATTTTTAGCCTAGTATTGCTCACTGAGTGGAGAAGAAGAGCTATTAACTTCTTTATGCCTGAATTCGATTAGAAACTATTATAGATGTAGACACAGCAGAAAATTATGTCAGTTCTAGTGGTTGTATTAACAGAGATTAGGATCAATCTTTTTATTATTCCATGCATTCTCCCTGAGAGCTGAGAGAAACCCAGTGACTAGACGAACTCCTGTGCAGGTGAAACCCGTGGATGCTTGAATGTCTTGCCTACATATGTGGTAAGGTGACCACCCTGAGTGCTCAGCTGCCCTGTGTGTGCTGGGCGGCAGCATCAGACAGATCCAGATTGTGGTAATGAGTAACTGGGGCTCTCCTGGCTTCAGACACAGGATGAGTTCACATTTTATCCTTTGACCTGTAACTGCCCCAGTTGGAGCTTCTGAATGCAACGATTGAAGTCTAGCCTTCAGATACTGTGAATGTTCAACAGCAATTCAACATTTAGTGAATTGAAACCTCTGGGCTTGGGGTTGTAGGTCAGGGTTGATCACAATGTGGCTCCTTGCATGTGGATGAGAATATTTATCATTATACTTTGGGCAAGTTCCTTAACATTTCTGTTTAATTTCCTCATCTGTAAAATAAGAGTAATAATAGTACCAACCTTATAGGATTATTGTGGGTGAAATGAGTTAATAACATTTAAGCACTTGGAATAGAGATTGGCACCTTGTAAGTGTTAGCTACCATTATTACTGAAATTAATAACTTTCTGCCTCAGACAAACATTTCCTCTAGAACCTGGATATCTGAAATTAAACAAAGAAAAGGCAGGAATATGAGGATTTCTAAAGTTGTGGAAAGCTCCATGAGAGTGTGCCACACTTGTCAGACATCAGTACTTTGAAGTCATGGTTTTTAGTTTTCTGAGGTATTGAGTCAGTTGGAAAGCTGTATTGAAATGTTCTCAGCAAGGAATGAAGGTGGGTTTTTCTTTTTTAGAGCTCTGCTAGGTGACCACAGATAACTAAAATCTGTAACCACACCTTCCTGGACAGTAGTTTCTGAGAATCTCAATAGTTAAGCTGGTAGGGGTTTTGAGAGAGTTCTTTGAAATATCCAAGTTTCACAGGAAATGGTGGCAATTCAAGACCTGGATCCAACGTTAGCCAATATATATCAAGGAGATGATGAGGGTAATGGTAGCAAGCAACCACTAACTAGTTTTCAGGGATGAAATGGTTTTTATCTAAATATGTACATTACTGTTATTATAATTTTATTTTCTTTCTCTCCCTCCCTGCCTGCCCTTTTTCCTTCCTCTTTCATCTCTCTCTGTTTTTGTCACAAGAACGATTCCACAACCCCCGTGCTCCCCCAGAATTAAGCACTTTTAACAGTTTGGCAGATATTCTTCAATTCCTTTTTCTATTTTACACACATATACAATTAGAAATTGTTTTGTAGGTGGATTTAAAAATTTTCTTATGTAAACAGGATACTTTGAGTTGATATCTAAATTATTTCTTCTCACTTAAAATGTCTTTTCTCTTCATGCCAATGCATAGATCGATCTATTCCTTTTGAATTGTTGCTTATTATGGCATTATATGGGTGCACCATGGTTTTATTTATCCATTCACCATATGGCTTAATTGGGTTGCTTTCCATTTTCTTCTCTTACAAACAATCCTCCCATAACCCTCTTTTTGGGCACTTGCAGAGTTTTTGTGCCATAAGGCACATTTAAAAATAACTTGCCAAATTTAAATTATGTAATACATTTTCATTTTACTCTAAAATCTTCCAGTCCTGCCCTGGCTGGGTGGCTCAGTTGGTTGGAGCATCATCCCCTATGCAAAAAGTTTGCAGGTCCAATCCCTGGTCAGGGCTCATATCTAGGTTGTGGATTCGATCCCCAGTCAGGGCATGTACAAGAGGAAACCGATTGATGTTTCTCTCACATCAAGGTCTCTCTCTCTCTCTCTCTCCCTCCCTCCCTTCCTCTCTCTCCAAAAGAATCAATAAACATATCCTTGGATGAGGATTAAAATTTCAAAATAATTTCCAGTCCCTATGGGGCCTTATTTGATTTTTCGGATTGCCACAATTTAATGCTGGTTAAAATCATTTTCCAGCTTTTCAACAAAATATGGCCAGGTACTGGTGATGGCCACAAAAAGGTAAAATGTACATCCCTACTCTTAGACTCATCATCTACAAGTGTCATAATGAGAATGGCAACCCAAATATTTTTTGAAATGTTCAGGATTTCAGAGGTAATGTCCTTCAGCTGTGTAGCCTGACAACATTTTGTACCATTACAAAATCTCTCTCTGTCCTAAACACCAGTGCCCTTCATTCTGAGTTAAACTGTATGCTGAGTGCAGTTTGCTGGCAAGCCTGCAGTGGAATGCCTACCTCCAGAAGGGGCTCATCACCAGTGTTTGTGGTTAGTTCTGCACAGCCTGTACACTTCACTATCTCTGTTTAATAAAACACTGTGTTTTCAAAAGCATGAGGCCCAGATCTGCTGAGTCAGATGTGATGTTATCTTTCAACTGCCCGAGCTCTACCATAAGCATTTGGGAAGTTTGTTATTTGACACACATCTGTTGCGGACTCTTCTGCTGTCAACTGACCACAAACCAATGAGCTAAGATTAATTCAAAGAGGCATATTTAGTGACTGGGTACTCTGAGACAGTGCTATGCAAAACTGCCGCCCAGTGAACTGTTTTTTTATTGGTCCAGCATGGAATAAGGTGTTTGTTCCAGAATGTAAATCAATACACTGTTTCATTCACTGAGAAAGTCTTGCTATGAAATGTTGACTGAACCAAACAGTGTGCTTCCAGATGTAGCTGATTTACATCTGGTGCAAACTCCTTAACTTGTACACTTGTCTGTGAACCACGTTTTGAGCAGCACCATCTAAGGTGCTTTATGAACTTGAAGGAATGAATGATATATCTACAATTGATTCAATGGCTTTTTGGGGTAGAGGTTGGGAGAATGGAGAGGAGCATGGTGATTAAATAAAGTTTTCAATTTTAGTGACAGAGCATTTCTTCCCTGCTTTTGAGCTGCCACAGGGAGAGACAGTTATTTAAGATACAAATGGCCTGCCTGGCTACTGTTGCCTGTGCCATTGTCATTCCCTATCAAACGCATTGTCCCCTCTTACTTTTTGCCCATCTTCCTGTTATGTCTGGCATGGGATTTAAAGAAAGAAAAACAATACAGAGGGCTCATGGTCTTATGTTTTACAGAGAATTAAATACAATACTCAACCACAAGTGAGTGTCCGCTTTGTAAATGCTCAGAGAGGTTCAGTTAACTTGGCCCAGGTCCCCTATGCAATAAAAGGGCAGATTTGCAACTGGAACGTAGGTCTGTTTGGTTCTCTCCTGGGTGGTTTGGTCTCTTATAGTCACATCCAAGGAGGGTGCTAACAGAATCCAGGTCCTAGGACAGAACTTTAAAATGCATCTGGCTGCTATGGCTCAGAGGGTTGAGTGTTGGCCTGCAAGCTAAGTGTCGCTGGTTCGATTCCCAGTCAGGGCACATGACTAGGTTGCACGTCAGGTCCCCAGTTGGGGGCACAAGTGAGAGACAACCACACAGTGATGTTTCCAGCCCTCTCTTTCTCCTTTCCCCTCTCTCTTAAAAATAAAATAAATAAATAAATAAATAATTTTTTTTTTTTAAAAAAGGACACTGACATACCAATGTTCCATTTTGGAACAATGAGGCTCCATTAGTTTTGTAATCTCGGTGTCTTCTTTAATGGCCACAGTTCTGCCAATTGCCCACTTCTCTGTATTTATGTTATATATTCAATGTGTGTCCTTATAGATTATGAATGCCTCATCTTATCATCTTTGTATCCCTCACAGTAGTGTATGAAGCTTTGAAAATATTACATGCAATGGGTTAGTAAGTTGTATTAGCCTATGAACTTCTTTCTGTGCCTAAGGTAAATTAATGAGACTGAATGAGGCTGAAACACTAACATTTTAAAATTAAAATTAGTACAACTGGTACCTCACTATGAAGATGAAAGCATAATGCTTAATAGGCCTCCCTGAGTTTTGAAGGCAGCGTATTTCACACCTAACACTACTGCTCTCTGCTCTACACTGGATGACATAAAAGGCTGCCAGTTTTGAGTGAGGCCCAGAGCAGGAAAGGGCTCTGTGGTAGGTCCATGTTGTGGTGGAAGCAGGGCTACCACTTGGGTCATCTAACCTAGCAGACTCTGTGATATTAGAGTTATTGGTGGAGGAAACATGTGGAAGAAATTAAATCAAAACCACTGTCTATAAACTCTTACTTTTTATTTTTATTTTACTGATTAACTGAATGTATAAAAACCACACAGAGCACATTACTAATGAAAATATTTTATTTTTCAAACATGTAATGGATTCTTCACTCCCAATTATTTCTATGACAATTTTATTTTTTATTAGAACCAAATATCTATATTTTAATATATATTTCCTCAAATTAAAGAGTATGCTATAATTGTTATTATTGTTAGCAACCAAAGTCTAAAGACTTAACCTTGATATAGAAAATAAATGTCATGTCAAGTCCTTTGTGCCTGATTTGGTGCTGAGGGTGAACTGGTGTACTGGTTTTTCCAGAATCCAGAGTCCACTCCAAGCTTTAAAGCAAAGTGACACCCTTAGTTTGGCCTTGGTTGCTTGGGGAACCTCTGGATGGGGGATGACTGGTTTTGTGCTGCGCAGGGCAGTTCTACCCCAGCCTAAGAACCTAAGAACTGTTCTCTGGGAACAGTAGACTGAGGTATATACTGTGTTCAAGCACTTGTTTGGGGTGGAACATGGGCAGGACCTTATTTGTGTGTCATATTTCTATTAGTAATCATCTCTCCATAAAAAGAAAGAGCAAATGGGTAGCTCCAGATCATTGATAATACCAATACTTTTCCCACAGTTATCTCTCTCTCAGTAATACTAAGACCAGTGAAAAAGAAAACAATGGCTGAATTCACTGTGAACACAAGAGGTGAAAGTGACTGGCAAGTGCAATAGTGGCAGAAGCTGGGACTTGACCTTTGCAAAGGTCTCCAGGGCTTGATTTATTCTAAGCAACCTGTAGAGAGCTAGAATTAGGACACATTGTTTTGGGTTTATCCTTTTACTTTTCTCCATTGTCTACTGACTTTAATTTTTATACTCAAAAATACAGTGAGGAAAAAAATTTCCATCACTGTCACAAAATCGCCATAAAACCTAAGGTCATACCCAAATTTCCTATTTAGAGTGTCCACTATGAATTCAAAATTAAATAACTAAAATAAATAATGGGTAGCTAATGAGTTTTTTACAGAGAGTAAAAATATATGACCTCAGTGATTTCTTAGTATAACGCTGATCTCTCTCAGATGAGGGTAAAATCCCATTTAGAGGGAAGGTTTGAAATCCTACATAAAAACATAACATGCATTAAAACAGAAAATTCTTAAATATAAAAAATTCAAGTGACCATATATCCCTACTGATAATAACACATATAAAATTATAATGAACATTTTAGCACAAAATGCAGTTCATGTCTAGTTAATACTGAAATAATTGATACCCATCTAACTAATGTAGCATAGGTATCTGAATGAGATTAATATATGCACATATGCTTCAGAGTATAATTTGACTTAGGGCTAGTAAATCTTATTCTAATCCATAGTACTTATGACTCTTAATTGCAGTTGCTTTTTCTAAGAAATCTGGAAAAGAACAAAATTTCTGACACTTGGATCAATCAGAAAATAGCTAAAAGTTATTATTTGTATATTCATTAAGAAACTATTCTAAAGCTGCTGTTTTTCTTAACCTATTTAGCTAAATAAAAGCTCTTTGATGGTAATCTACTCTTCTAATTAAAGGAAAATATTGTAACCCTTTCTCCAATTACTATTTCAACTGGAAGAGCTACATCATTATTTTTAATGGTTTCCTCTATATTTTGTATTTTTAAAAATGTCAGCAATATTATAATACTTTCTGTAAAATACAAAGAAGTATTAAAAGTATTCATCTAGTACTGGCATTCAGATTTTGAAGATACGTCTTTATGGTGAAATAACAGTCATAAAACCAAATGTTAAGAACTGTCAAAGTAACTAGCTATTTAAAAAATCAGATTTATCACCCTTTCTAAATTTTTTTAAAGCTGTGCAGGTTAACATCAAAGTGCTCCTGGTGAGGAAGAATAATGCACTGTACTGGAAAACTGAACTTGTCTCTGGACAACTTTAAAAGCCAACAGATCTGTACCATATACTGTTCTCAGGGTCAGTACCATGGGATGTCTTGTACTTTTTGGTATTACAGTAGTCCCTCTCTATATCGTGGTTCACTTATTGCGGCCTCACTGTATCATGGGATTTTTAAAAATATTATATTTAATTATTTACCGCAGATTTATCGCTATATCGCAGGATTTTGCTATACTGTATACATATGTTGTTAAAGTTACGTAGGTTTAAGAGTGTAGAATATGTTTAAGAACATAAGTAGTGCTTATAAAAGTATGGAAAAGGTTAATAAAAGAGTGTGAAAGGTTAATAAGGGACTGGGAATGGTTTATGAGTGTGTGGGAAGGGTTTATAAAGCCTAAAATATATATAAATACTAAAATAAATGTAAGGATCCTACTTCACGGATTTTCACCAATCGCGGGCGGGGGGGTGTCTAGAATGTAATATCCACGTTAAGTGAGGGAATACTGTACTGATAACAAAAGGACCTTGGAATGGATCCAAGCTTGACATGTGTATAAATGAGGTACGATACATTTAAAGTACAAGTAAACAAAAAGTACAGTTCAACATATTTACCATAAAGTGTATCTAAGTAAATAATGAAAGCACTTCTTTGAAGTAAAAAATCTGATGCTACTGAAGAAGTGTTCAGTTCCTACTACTACAGCTTAACATGGCTGATTTGGCTTCCTTAGTCCTGAGGGACTCCAGCAGCTAGTCACTTGCCTTTCCCACGCATGCAAGGAGTTCGGACCAGCCATCAGCCTGACGAAGACGAATGTTATGGCTCAAGGCACGGGGACTCCCCCATGCATCACCATCGACGGATACACCCTGGAGGTTGTCAACGACTTCACTTACCTCGGGTCCACCATCTCAAGCTCTCTGTCAGTCGACTTGGAGGTCAACCGGAGAATCGCCAGGGCAGCCACAGTTATGGCCAGACTGAATCGGCGAGCGTGGAATAATTCCAGTCTCACTGAGAAAACCAGACTGCGCATCTACCAAGCCTGTGTACTCAGCACTCTCCTCTATGGCAGCGAGACGTGGACCACCTACGCAAGGCACGAAAGGAAACTCAACAGCTTCCACATGAGGTGCCTGCGACGCGTCCTGCATGTCGCCTGGCAGGATAAGGTCCCCAACACCGAGGTGCTGAAGCGAGCCAATATGAGCAGTTTGCATGCAGTTCTTAGCGAGAGACGCCTCAGGTGGCTCGGCCATGTCAAAAGAATGGATGCAGGCCGTATCCCCAAAGACCTCCTCTACGGCGAGCTAGCAGAAGGCAAGAGGATGACAGGGCGCCCAAAACTGCGGTTCAAAGACATCTGCAAAAAGGACATGACACAATGCTCCATCAATCTCAACACATGGGAAGTTCAAGCAGACGACCGCCTAGCCTGGAGGCTCGCGGTCAGGCAAGGTACGTCACGCGTGGAGGCTGCGCGCAACGAGGAGGCGGTCCAGAAAAGATCGAGGCGGAAGCAGCGTCAACAGCAGCAACAACAGCCATCTGCCTTCACCTGTACCAAGTGCGGCAGGGATTGTCACTCCCGAATCGGACTGCACAGCCATTCTCGGCGGTGCAGATAGACTCTCAAGAAGCTACGCCATCGTCTCTCGAGACGGACGGCTGCCGACGACGACGACGACGACGAGTCCTGAGAAATTTTCTTGATCTTTTAATATCTTAAAATAGTGACCTGGCACCAGTTTAGGCCTATAAAAACATAATTGTCACAAGTCACATAAAAACATGATAAATAACACAAGTTTCTGCATGTCTGAAAATAAAAGTCTTTGGATAATAACTATAATGCATAATGCTGCAGAGGATCCAAAGAAGAACTCTAAATGATGGGTATTATTTAATGATGATAAGTAAGAATTACTTTCTAAAAAGCAGTACCAATGTCAACTTTAGGTAGAACATAACACGAAATTATTTCACGAAATATAGTCTCATTCTATGCTCTCCCGACAATACCCCCAGCAGAAAGCATCCAGTCTGTCTGCTGTGTCTTGGCTGATGAGACATTCATCCTTTAATTCCCTGATTGTCTTCCTCAGTGATTTTTGGAAATGTTTCTCTCGGTCTAAAACATTCTGCAGACTTTTCCTGGTATCCTCTAGCTCGCTGATCACATGATCTAATTTATGCTTCAGTTTCTTTGGACTGTCCATTATACTGTAGCTATGTTCCTAAAAACATAAACACCAAGTTAGTAAACCAGACAGACAGTAGCTAAAATCTTATAACTAGGCATCAGCTGTTTCTCTATTTACTGTGCGTAGAAAAGATTTCTAGGTTGGGGATAGTAAGAGGTTTAAAGAACATAAGGAAAAGAGAGGGAGACAGTAGTGTTTCAGGGACCTCTTTCTTTGGCTGAGGCTAGGCAGACATGGGGAGTGCAGAATACTATGGATGGGATGCACTTCTCTTTCGGAGGTAGGCGCCTGCTTATGAACACCACGATACAATGACTACACAGCTTTTGTTCTCTAAGTGTGGGGCTGCTAAGTTTAAGTTTTATCTATAAAAAAAAAACTTGCATTCTTAAACCTGTAAATGACTTACTTTATTTTGATGACTATTTGACTTTATAAGGGAAGACAGGAAAGCAGCACAGACTGAAGCAGGAACTCCTAAAGAGATAATTTCTCTCAATATTTATTATGATTATGCTTACATTTGCTGGGTATACTATTTTGTTTTTCATTTGAAAATAGGGAAAATACCACTGACATTTATAAAGGTACTATAAAATAATTTTGAAAAGCTTTTTATTTAATATTAAAATTAGCGAGAAGGAGTTTTGCTTCCAGCCAAAATGAAATAAGAGACTGGACTGACTCCTATCTAAAAAAAGTTTTGAGATAATGAACAGCAACAAGGAAGGAAGCAATTGTGGAGAGATGGGAAACAAACAGATGACTCTATGATCGTCTACAGTGGCTTAGTACCTTGAGAGAGATTGTAGGTCTTAGTGAAAGGAGGGGAAAGAGGCAGATCTTGGTGAACTGAGTTGAAAAGATAACGCAAAGCATCCAGGGAGACTAAGGTGGCTACAATTCACAGGACAAGGAACTAGAGAGGAAAGATCTGTATAGAGAGAAATGTGGAGCTCCGCAGATGCTCCCCGTCTCTCCCTACAATATTACTCTGGGTAAGATCAGAGCATGTGTGTAGGAAACTGCTCAAGGCTGAAAAATGAACAACCAAAAAAGATCAGGATTCCCTGTGCTCAGAGGGCATAGCTATACTTCCACTGGCCAGACTAGAAAGCTTCAAGATTCTTGGGGCATGGAGTAGAGTATACAAAAGGGTGTTGCCTCAGTAATGGAGAACAAAAACGTCTGAGCACTGTTCAGGTCCTACCTATCAAAGTAAAACCTGAAAGGATCAAACTATTTCCAAATAACTGAATTATATCCCAGAACAAAGTCAAGAATATAGGACACAAAACTATGCAGCATCTAGCTAAGTAAAGTCCACAATGTGTGGCACACAAAACTTACCAGGCATACAGAGAAGCAGGAAAATATGAGCCACAATATGATATAACCAATCAATGGAAACCAAACAAGAACTGATGCAAGTGTTAGTAGACAAGGGGATTGAGAAAGTTATTAAAACTGTATATATGTTCAAAAGTTAAGTAGAGACATGAAAGATAAAAAAAAAAAAAATCAAATAGAACATCTAGAAATAAAAACCATAATGTGTGAGGTGAAAAATACATTGGAGGGAATTAAAAGCAGATTAGACATTTCAGAAGAAAAGATTGCTGAAGGTGAAGATATAGCAATAGCAACTGTCCAGAATGGACTACAGAGAGAAAAGGGAAAAAAAAAAAAAAAAAAAAAAAGAAGAAGAAGAAGAAGAAGAACAGAGAGTCAGTTAACAAAACTTCAGACAATTTAATATACATGTAGTTAGATTCCCCAAAGGAGAAGGAAGAAAGTTGAGGTAAAAAGAAATATTTGAAGACATCATAGCCAAAAATTTTCCAAGTGTGATGAACACTATAAACCCACAGATAAAGAGGCTTAACAAATCCCAAACACAAGAAACATGAAGAAAACTAAACTAAGGTACATCATAATCAAATTATTCAAAAACATTGAAAAAGAAAAATTCTTAAAAGCAAAGAAAAAAAATGCAGATAAAGAGGATAAAGATAAGTATGACAGAATATTTGTCATTAGAAACAATACTTGTGAGAGTACATAGTAGTAGCATTTTTAAAAGAACTAAAATCAACAAATTCCCAAACTATTAACCTAGAATTTGATATCTAGTGAAAATATGCTTCAAAAATAAAGACTAAATAATGACTTTTTAAAGACATATAGAAGTTGAAAGAATTTAGCACCAGCATAGCTGCACTGTAAGAAATGTTGACACAGAGTGATACCAGATGGAAACATGGACTTAAAGGAAGAAAAAATCTTGGCAATGGCAACTACACTATTCCCTCACTTATTGCGGGTATTACATTCCAGAGCCCCCCGTGACAGGTGAAAATACGCAAGTAGGAACCTTACATTTATTTTAGTATTTTAATATATTTTAAGGCTTTATAAACCCTTCCTACACACTTACAAACCGTTCCCAGTCCCCTACTAACCTTTCCCACTCCCTTATTAACCTTTTCTACTTTTATAAACACTACTTATATTCTTAAACATATTCTACACTCTTAAACCTATGTAACTTTAACAACATACGTATACAGTACCTCAAAATCCCGCGATATAGCAAAAAATCCCCAATAAATAATTAAATATAATATTTTAAAAAATCCCATGATACAGTGAGGCTGCGATAAATGAACTGCGATATAGAGAGGGACTACTGTACATGCATAATATAAAAGACTTTTTTCTTGTTATTTAAATCTCATTAAAAGATAATTTACCATTTAAACAAAACTAATAATAATGTAGTGTGGGGTTCATGGCATATTTGAAAGTGAAATGTATGACAAGCAATAGCATAAAAGTTGGAGAGGAGAAATACAAGTATATTATTATAAAATTCTTATACTAAATGTTAATTAGATTAACATCACTTATCATTTAACCTTTGACAAGTTAATGGTGGATGCTATAGACCTGAAAGCAACTACTAAAATAAAACAGAATTATAGCTAATGAGTAAAAATAAAAAGGAGGGGGAGAATATGGAATCATAAAATAATTAAATTAATCCCCCTCAAAAAAAAAGAAAAACAGAAAAAGAAGAAAATGGGAACAAAGAATATAAATAGAAAATATAGGAAACAAATAAGATTACAGATTACTTGTTAGCAAGATTACTAAACCAAACCACATCAATAGTCACATTAAGCATAAAGGGTCTAAATAACCCAATTAAAAGGTAGAAATGATCAGATTAGATTAAAAAAAAAATTCAAGACCCAAGAGCACATTCTGCCTACAAAAAATGTATTTCAAAGATAAAAAGGCACAAATATGTTGAAGGTAAAGGAGTGAAAAAAGATATGATAACACTAATAAAAAGACAGCTACAGTGGGTATATTACTATCAGACAATGTAGATTTCAGAGCAAAGAATATTACCAAGAATAAAGAAGGTCATTTCTTAATAACTAAGGTGTTAATTTATCAAGATATAATAATACTAAATATTTAGCACCTAATAACAATGCTGTGTAATGTAAGGAGCAAATACTGACAACTGCAAGAAGAATCAGACAAATTCGTAATTATACCAGAAGATTAAACACCTCTCTCTCAATAATAGAACAAGTGGATAGAAATTTAATGATGAAGACTTGAACAACATTATGAAATAATTTGATCACACTGACATTTATAAAACATTCCAGCTAACATGAGCAGAACATACATTCTTTGCAAATGCACAGAGAACATCTGTCAAGATAGACCATGTTTTAGGCTATAAGCCTCAAAAAATAATTAAAAGCATTCAAGCCATGCAATGTATATTTTCTGATTACAATAGAATTTAATGAGATATTAATAAAATATCTGGAAAATTCTCCAATATTTGAAAGCTACACAGCAAACTTCTAAACCCATAGGTCAAAAAACAAATAAAAATTGAATTTGGAAGTATTTTAAACTAAATAAAAATGAAAATATGATATTTAATTTGTGGAATGCTGCTAAAGCAATACTTAGGTAGAAATTAATATCACTAAATACCAATATCAGAAAGGAAGAAGCCTCAAATCAATGACCTCAGCTTCCATCTAAAGACACTAGAAAGATGAGAAACTTTTACTGAAATAAGTAGAAAAGAAGTAATAGAGATTAGTGGAAATCAGTTAAGTAGAAAACAAAGACAATAAAAAATGTGAGAAAATGAAAGCTAGTTATTTCACATGATCAGTAAAACTGATAACTCTCTTGACAGACTGATAATCAATTAAAGAGAATAGAAACAAATTACCAATATCAGAAATGAGATGATATCCCTAAAGATTTTATAGATATTAAAAGGATAACAAGGAAATATGAACAATTTTAAGCTACTAAACATGACAACTGAGATAAAATGAACAAATCTCTTGGAAAATACAAGCTACCAAAGAATCTTTTCCACAGAGAAAACTCCAGGCCTGGATAGCTTTGCTGGGGAATTCTACCAAATATTTATAGAAGAAATAATTCCAATTCTATAGGAACTCTTCCAGAAAATAAAAAAAGGAAGCAGTATTTTCTAACTCATCCTTTTGAGTTCAGCATTATTCTGACACTGAAAGCAGACAAAAACATTAAAAGGAAAGAACACTACAGGCCATCATCGCTATTGAACATACAAGAAAATATTCTAAACAAAACTGTAATAAATCAAATCCAATACTATATACAAGAGATAATGCATCATTAAGAAGCAGGGTTTATTCCAGGAATGCAAGGCTGATTTAACATTAAAAAATCAATTGATGTAACTAATCATATTAACAAACTAAAAAAGAAAAACAATATGATCTCTCAATAGATAAAAAAAAAATTTGACAAAATTAACATTATTTTCTGATAAAAACTCTCAGCAAACTAGGAATAAAATGGCACTTCCTCAACCCAATAAAAGGCATTTACAAAAAGCTATAGTTAATATTATATTAATATCTTTAATCGTAGAAGACTGAATGTTTCCTTCCTAAAATTAGGAACAAAACATGAAGCTGTGCATGAGTAGCTCAGTTGGTTAGAGCATCATCCCGATACACCCAGGTTGTGGGTTTCCCTGGTCAGGGCACATACAAGAATGAACCAATGAATGGATAAGTAAGTGGAACAACAAATCAATTTTTTTTCTCTTTCTCTAAAATCAATAAATAAAAATTAAGAATAAAATCACGAGCAAGGTACAGAGATTAGTTCTTAGCAATTCTATTTGGCATAGTCCTGCAGGTTCAAGGCAGTGCAACAAAGCAAGAAAAAGAAATGAAAATTATTCATATTTAAAAAATGAATTAAAACTTTTTAATGACAGACACCATGATGTAAAAAATCTGATGACTTCTACAAAAAGCTTTGATAATTTTTATGTGAGTTTGGCAAGTTTTCCAGATACAAGATCTATATATAAAAATCAACTGTATTTCCACATAGTAGCAGTAAATAAAACGATACTATTTATAAAAATGAAGTGAAAGATCTGTCCACTGAAAACTACAAAACACTGCTGAGAAAAATTAAAGACTTAAATAAATGAAGAGATATAATCAGTTCATGGGTTGAAAGATTTAAATTGGTCTTAATTAAGACAACAATTCTTCCCAAATGTATCTGCAGGTGCAACACAATCCCAAAATTCTAGCAGGTGTTTTAGTGGACATTCACAAAGTGATTCTAAAATTCATTAAAAAAAAAAAAAAGCAAAGGACACAGAATACCCAAAACGACTTTGAAAAAGAACAACATTGGGAGACTACCTGATTTAAACAATTATTACAAAGCTATAGTAATCAAGATAGTAAAACAGATTTGGACTCCAGGCCTGGTTCTAACACAAACAGACAGTAAGATTGAATAAATAATGCAAGCTTGACTACTTTGTATGTATATGATGGTTCCTTAAAACCTAAAGACATAACTACCTTGTAAATGAGATATTTCCACATAAAAATATAGTACCTAAAGGGAGGAAGTAATTACTGTAATTTCTTGGTTGAAATATCCTCGTGAAGGCATTATCTGAACTAAATATGTAATTGAAGGATTAGCTACACTTATATTGTTATTGCATTATTAATGGCCCTGGGAAGCACTATTATTTTTGGATATTACAGATCTAAAAAATATCTCAAACAGTAAAAATTTGGTAATATTTTGAAAGGCTTAATACTAATGGAGAGGAGAAATTCATCTTTAAAATACCAACATTAGCTTAGTAAGTAATTTTACTTACAGAAATGAACTGGGATTGAAATCCTTCAATACATGAGGAAGCATGAACAAGCTGGTGATTGTGGTTTGTGACCGGAAGAGTCTTGAGGGTGAAGTTTTTCCTACAATGAAGTTTTTCTCTTTTCCCCTGTTAAGAATTATTAATAACAATTATTGTAGATAGTTCGGTCCTTTTAAAATTTTTATTACCTCCTAACTATAGTAAAATTAGTACATTTCTTTTCATGGAAATTGCTTTTAAAAGTCAGTAAATTTTAAATTCTACTGAAATTATTTTAAAGAAACTTCCCCAAAATTACTCTAAAGTTCATTTAGAAACACAAATTTTCCTAAAAGAGAAGAGAGATAATGAGGGAAGATATGCCCTATAGCAGTGATTTTCAAGCCATGTGCCACAAAAATTTTAAAACATGCACTGACCTCTTTTCCCTTAGATTGTCAAATAAAAAAAATGACAACAGCCAACACAACAATAGGTGTTTGGTGTGACTGAATCAAAATTATACTTTTTTTTTTCTTGTCAGAGCAGCTAAAAATATATTTTTTGGTGTGCTGCAGAATTTTAGTAATTAGTTTGTGTGTGCCATGAGATTAAAAAAGATTGAAAATCACTGCTCTAAAGGTATTAAAAATATGTTACGCAGAAACAGTAGTAAAAATAGTTTGCTAGTCTCCTAGACAGAAAAATCCAGAAATAGATCAAGTAAATAAACCTTTAGAATTAAAAAATGGCATTTAAACAAGTGAGGAAAGGCTACAAATTAGGTCAAAATGAACTAATTAAGAAATACAATTATATCCTTTATATGTAATAAAATGTGATGAAGTTCTATGTATTGAAAATGTATGTAAAATGCTCACTTTGGCAGCACATATACTAAAATTGGAATGATAGAGAGATTAGTATGGCCCCTGTGCAAGGATGACACACAAATTTGTTAAAGTGTTCCATATTTTTGAGGGTCCAAAGGCATATGAAAGAATGATCAACATCACTAGCCATCAGAGAGATGCAAATAAAAACGACAATGAGATACCACCTCACACCAGTCAGAATGGCCATCATCAACAAATCAACAAACAACAAGTGCTGGTGAGGATGTGGAGAAACGGGAACCCTAGTGCACTGTTGGTGGGAATGCAGACTGGTGCAGCCACCATGGAAAACAGTATGCAATTTCCTCAAAAAACTAAAAACGAAACTGCCTTTTGAACCAGCAATTCCATTGCTAGGAATATACCCGAAGAATCCTGAAACCCCAATTCAAAAGAACTTATGCACCCTATGTTCATAGCAGCACTGTTTACAACAGCTAAGTGCTGGAAACAGCCTAAGTGCCCATCTGTAGATGAGTGGATCAAAACACTGTGGTACATTTACACAATGGAATACTATGCAGCAGAGAGAAAGGAGGAGCTCCTGCCATTTGCGACAACATGGATGGAACTAGAGAGAATTATGCTTAGTGAAATAAGCCAGGCAATGAAAGACAAATACCATGTGATATCACCTGATACAGGAGACTAATGAACAGCACAAACAAATGAACAAAATTGAACCAGAGGTGTGTAAACAAAGAACAGAGTAACGTTATCAGGGGGTAGGGAGGGGGGAGAGAAGGGGGTAAGTAGGGGAAGGGTTTAGTAAAGGAACTAGTATAAATAACCCATGGACATGGACAACGGGGTGGGGAATGACTGTGGGAGAAGGGATGGGCTGGGTTGGGAGGAGCAATGGGGGAAAAAGTGGCACAACTGTAATAGAAAAACAATAAAAAAAAAAGAAAGAAAGAAAAGAAAATGTATATAAAGATGAAAACCATGAGGAACTATAAAAGATTATAGGGAATGTTTATATAATCTTAAAGTGGGAAAGGCTAAAGTCAGACAACACGAGAAAATATAGAGTTGACTAAGGAAAAAAAAGTCTGAATTTCAAAAAAAACAAAATGAAACAAACCAACTCTATTAATTAGAACTAAGACAGCAAAAAGTAACTGCACCATAGATGACATTGAAATGATTCATGTCCTAATATATAGTAATGTTAGAGCATAGAGTAAAAAATGATGAAAATAGGAGAGGAACTGAAAGAAGCCACTCACACAAATGCAGAAAGAAAGAAATGCAAATGGCTAATACATTAAAAATGTAGAAACTCAGTAATATTCAAAGATGAACTAAAACAATAAGATGACTTCTTTGGACTATCAATTTTAGTAAAGGTTAGAAACACAGCTAATATGAGGATAGGTTAGTCAGACATTTTTATGCATTGCTAGTAGGGGAATAGATAGGTATATGCTTTTGGTAGGCCTTTGAAAAATCTGTATCAAAAGCAATGGTCTTAAAAATGTGTGCAATTTTTGATCCAACAATTTTATTTCCAAGAATTTAATTCAAGGAAATAAAGATATGTACAAAGCTTCAGCTATAATAATACTCATTATAGTGCTGTTTAAAATAGTGAGAGATGATAACCTATATACAATAGTGAGGACCGATTACCTAAACTATTCTTCATTCATAGAATCAACAGCTATATGATCATTAAAAGCATTCTCTAAAGCTGAAACCAACAAGTACTAGCAAGGATATAGAATTAGAGGAACTTTTATATGCTGATGGTGGGACTACAAATTGGTAAACCACTTTGGAAAATTATGGCAATATCTACTTAAGCTAAACATAGACTTCCCTGGGACCCAGAAATTTCACAGCTAACAGAAGTGTTTGTATACTCTTCAGAAATGTGTACATAAGTGCGTCAAAAGACATGGACAAAAATGTGCATAGTTGAATGGGGAAATTATAGTTTATTTATCAAATGGAACATTATAGTGCAAAGAAAATAAACGAACTACTATCACATGCTATAACATGGATGAATCACACAAACAAAATGCTGAGCTAAAGAATCCAGAGTACATACTGCAGGACTCCATTTATGTAGCCGATAATGACAGTGGTTACCTCTGTGGGCGTAGTGGTTGGGAAAGAGTAGAGGGAGGCTTCTGGGGCACTTGTAATGTTCTATAACTTGGTCTGAGGGGAGTTAAGTGAGAGTACTTATTTTGTGAAAATTCACTGATCTATATATATACACTTATGTGTGTACTTTTCTGTATATACATTATACTTAAATGTAAAGTTTAGCTTTAAAAAATTGATATTCTATATAGTATTCTCTTTAAAATGTGATCTATAGATCTGTAACACAGTCATGTGGGGTGCTTGTTATAAAGTGCAGATTCCTAGACTTTAACACAAAATTATTGAATCAAATTCTGTGAAAGAGGGGCAGAAGAGTCTATATTTAAACAAGCTTCCTGGATAAGTCTTATGTAGGCTAACACTTGAAAGCCATTGTTGTGAAAAAATACAGGGTAGGGCAAAAGTAGGTTTGCAGTTGTGAGTATGCAAAACAGTTTCTTTTTGTATTATTTTCCACAGGAACAACCATAAACCTACTTTTGCCCTACCCTATATTTAACATCATGGGAAACAGTACTTAAGAGTGCACCCTAGAGCCAAAGTACCAGGGTTCGAATCCAGCCTCTGCCTTTTTTTAATAGCATCAGCCTGGGGAAGGTATTCCAGTTCTCTGGCCCTCAGTTTCCCCAAGTGGTAAAATGAGAATAACAGTAGTATTTATCTCATATGATTGCTGTGAGGACTAAATGAATAAATAACGCATGTGCTTAGAATAGTGCCTGGCACACAGTAAGTAATTTCTTTTTTAAAAAAAGAAACAGAAGCAAATTAGAGAGAGGCTATACATACAGTGTAATTCCATTTTGGTAAGACTATATAAAAATAGATGAATTTATATACAAACATACACATACATACAAATGACTGGAAATATACACACCAGAGTGTTAATAGAATTATCTCTAGATTATATGATTAGGAAATAGTTTTTGAAAGTTAGTAACTTATGCTTTATTTGATTTATTAGGCCCACATTTCTTAAGGTCCTCTTAACATTATAGATAGATGACGCCTTACTATAGGGAAAAAACCCTTTAGAGAAAATTGCACAAGATATTGCACATTTATTAGTATGGAAGAAAGTGAGGCAGTATCTATTTGATAACTCAGGTACAACAGGAACAACTGCAGAAAGTGACCAAGACTGCATTGGTACAGTTACACTTCTGGACTATTTCCCTTGTTTCCAGCAGCCAGGAAGGAGATACCTTTCATCACTATTGTAATGAAACTTCCCACACTGGAATCAGTCAGTCTAAAGTTTTCGGAAGCAAATATACTTTCAGGCATATGAAGTCAAGAAAGATATTTAGGAGGCAGTCAGCCCATGGCACTAATATAACTGAGAAAAAACAGAATTCAGCTAGAGTTTACTTACCCAATCTTGTTATTTTCTTTTTCTGACCTCTTATCTCCTTACTGTCTCCTGTTCTTATCTCTCTTTGGTTTTCTGTTTTCTTCCTTTCAGGCTTACCTAGACTTTAAGTCTGAATGTATATGGCTCTAAAAGTATACTTTGGTCCTGATGGAGGCTCTGCTCTTGACTTTTGCTCCAGCGTGAGGAGGACTGCTAACTTGAAATTTTACTTCAGCCCTCTTATGTTCCTCTGCTTTTCAGATACAAATTTTGAGTTATGCTAATTCCTAGGGTCAGTCCACATCACCAAACCTTAGTAATGTACAAATATTTCTGATTGGCTACTGGTAAAATACTCCTGCTACATATTACAAAGTCTGAAGCAGCAGTTTACATATTTAAAAACTTAAGGATTTCAAAGCAAGTATGGTGAAGCTTCTTTGATAGTACCATAGAGTGAATAATGATGGTAAGCAGTATCTCATAAACAAACCTGTAAGTGAGATGGGGAATCAAAGATAGAAGGTATGACTCCAGCTTTCAGTTTAATATTCGGAGCACTTCTGTCAAAATCTGTCTTCTTAAAGTGCCTTGAACATAACACATCTCCTTTTTTAGGTTCCCAGATGCCTGCAGCATTCACATCAAGTCTTTTCATTGCTAACACCCATTTTCTTTTGACATTTTCATCTGTGGGGAATCTAGAAAAAAATACAAAAAGTATTTTATAATTAAACACTATTGATGTTATATTTGTGTTAAGGGTGTGACTAAAATAATTCCTTAACTAGCTGTTATTACTCTAGGAAAATATTACAGAAACCATCAAGATCCATGCTTTCATAATGTTCATTTCAATAGCCAGGTTTTCCTACCAATCATGCTGTAGGTAAATGGTCATTTAAATTTTTCTCATGTCATAAAGAAGCTTCAAATGATATTTACTACTTTATAGTAATAGCCACAACTGAAGGTTTTCCTTTATCCAAAGATGATAAAGCATATCAGTTGGGCCTTTCCATATCTGAAATGACATCCAGAATATATTTCAGTTGAACAGAGCATTAAATACACAACAGGTCTACAAGTCCTTAGTGAATGAATGCAGGTAACACCTGCAGTTTGGAGTTCCTGAGAGTAGAACTATTTTGAGATATAGAGGCCAAAAACCAGTTATCTTCCCTAATTTTCTTAGCTGGTTCCTTTCCAGAATAAGGTAGAGGACACATACTTACTTCTGATTTCCTCATACCAAGCAAAATAGTTACTAGATCTTTCTCTAGCACATAGCACAGTGCCTGGCACAAAAGCAGCAAAATAAACCTTTAGCAAATGAATAATTATTAAATTTTATTGCTCCTCCCTTCATATGTTGTCAGAAGTATGGCTAAA
The DNA here is from genome assembly GCF_987537825.1 of Furipterus horrens. Classification (NCBI taxonomy): domain Eukaryota; kingdom Metazoa; phylum Chordata; class Mammalia; order Chiroptera; family Furipteridae; genus Furipterus; species Furipterus horrens. The sequence goes on from NW_028327172.1 coordinate 170,102,913, forward strand.
ATGCTAAATTAGAATAACCTTGATTTATGTGCAGTACAGCTATAGAATTAATTGATCTAAATTTGTAATTTATATTTTCTCTCTACAACCTAAACTTGATCTGTTTCTAAACAGAAAGGACAGAATATATTTGGGCAAAGAGCCTTCATTCAGGTTATAAACTACATGTAAACAACACTGAATTTCCTTGAAGGCATGTTAAAATGCAAAGTAATGCTAGCAAACATGACTTTGATGATATTTTTGTTAATACCTTGGCAGGTATTTTAAACTTTTAAACTAAATTATAAAAGTGTAAAGGTATCACTATCATTTCAAAGTTAACTAAAAAAGTTATTTATTTATTAATAATTTATTTGTTTGTTTACTTACTTATTTATTTTTAGAGAGAGGGGAAAGGAGAAAGAGAGGTAGAGAAACATCACTGTGTGGTTGCCTCTCACTTGCGCCCCCAACTGGGTACCTGACGTGCAACCTAGTCATGTGCCATGAACGGGAATCAAACCAGTGACACTTAGCTCGCAGGCCGAGGCTCAATCCACTGAGCCACAGCAGCCAGGGATTGAAAAGGTTATTTAAAAAGAACTTGGGAACTAAAGTTCAAACTTGCAATTTTAAATAAAATTGCTTTTTGCTTTTTAAAGTACTTGGCTTAACTTCAGCAAAATCTTACACATGAAATGTCAGTCCTTTTAACTTGGAATTTGGCAAACAGCGAGAAGCACATCCAATCGCCGAGCAACATTTCACCATGATTTTAGCAACTCATGACAGAACTGAAAGAAAATTAAAATGGTCACAGTTAGTAACTTCAAAGCCAAGGGAACATATTTACCTTTCTCAGTACATTTTAGGTAAAGCGAAATCATGTTAGAAAGCCAAAGGCAACTATTTTCTTCCCACACCTGCAGCTTTGCTCATAAAAATTTCCAGGGGCTTTAATAAGGCAGGTCATATTTAGCTATGCACGTGCTGAAGCATATGACTTCACTTTCATAGGCTTGGTGGTACCATTCCTCCCCACTGCTTCCTTCCATGCTCCCTCTGCCACAGGGCTTTAGCACTCTAACTCCTTCTGGCATTCTAACCCATCCTCAACTTTCAGCCCAAGTGTTGCTCTCCTAAGGAAACCTTCCCTGACGCCCAGATTAAGGGAGATCCCCTCTAGCATTAGCTCTCGTAGAACACAAACTTTTTTTCTAGCATTTCTCAAAGTTGTGATCTTATATTTATTTAAGAGATTCTCTAACGTCTTTCTACCCCAGCAGTCTGTAAGTTCCATGATGGCACAGTGGGGCGTGTTTTTTCTCTTTTTGTCCCCACGACTTAGCTAGTGACTGGCATACAGTAAATATTAATACATATTTTGAAGGAATGAAGAGCAAGTATAGGACAAGGGGAGGACAAAAGCAAGAAGCAGTCCCGGGCGCTGGTGAGTGCCTGGGTGCCCAGCAGGTGCAGTGCGCGCCCGGGGACCCTCTCGGAGCCCAGAGGAGGGCCCAGCTCCGCCCCTTTCTCGAGGCTCCGCGCTCTCGCAGGAAAAGAGGGAGGGGCCGCCCTGTCATCAGTGCGGAAGTGGCCGGAGAGCGTCCCTTCCCCCGGGGCCATCGGCGTCTCCGAGCCGCTGCTCTCCTCCTCGCCCCAGACCACGCCCAGAGTTCCGACGGGCAGCCATGGGGTGGGGAAAGAAAAGGCAAACTAAGAGTTGTTACCGTTAGGAGCGAAGGCAACGACTAACGTCGGCGACAAATTGCGTCTTCCTTCGCTTCCGCCCCATCGACCGGAAATCCGACTGCCCTGGGTCACGTGCTCAGTCACCATATTGACTCTGGTGGCAGCTGTCTCTGAGAGAAGGTGTACCAGGGCGGCGCTGCTTCTCTGGGTGCAATTTTCAACCTAAGAGAAGGGTCCTTCGAGTGTAAGGGGAGGGAGAGGAGATGGCGGCCTTGGTGCGGGAAGATGGCGCCCGAGGCCTAGAGCAAGGGCGGCGGGGCTGCGAGCATTATGACAGAGGATGTCTCCTGAAGGTGACTTCATTGGGCCCTTCCTCTACGAGCTTCCGCCGGGCCGGGCTGGGCGCGGGGTGGGCAAAGCGGTTAGGCTTGGGCTTCCTTTGCGGCTGAGCTGTTTGCCAGGATACGTTCTCCGCCTTGAACTGGGTTTCTGCTGTAGAGAACGTTCTTGGCAAGGCGTCCACAAGGTCCTACCTTTTCTCCTGTTCTGTAGTTTGCAAGCACAGCTCTTCTTGCTTGGGAAGAGCCTGGGTTGTACATTGGTAACTTTTATCAGTGGGTTTATTTATTTAGTTCTTTGCTACTGGAAGTAGACTGAGCTAGCCTCGGGCCTGTGCTTTCTTACCCCCCAGGATCCCTTTCGGGTCTCTGATGAAATAATGGAAGGGCGATAAGCAGGTAGAGACTCATTTGATTTGAGCTCCAGTAGTAGATACGTTTTGTGGCTTGCCAGCTTCATTTTAGGCAATGAGTGTGCTCAAACCTGCCAAGGAGAAAATGTATGTGTGAAATAGTAAGACAGTCATGCAATTGCTACTCGGTAGGAAATTATGGATAGGACAGTGTCTGGTATGCATATATTGTTATTTTTGGTGTTTACTTTGAGAGAAAGATTCCTAATCACGCTAGAATTTTTAAAATTGGCATCCATCCAATTAAAGTTTCCTGATTTTTCATGCAAGAAACAGTAAAGATTTTGCTTAGAATGCTTGAGGTTGAAGTCCCACAGCCCTACACACAAATCTTAGCTCTGCTGCATGATAACTCAGTGATTTTGAGCAAACTACCCTTTAAGTGCCCCATATATAAAATACTGGTAATACAAGTTCCTGTTTCATAGGAACTAGGAGGCCTGTAAGGACAACCTAAAGCTTTTTATTGCAGGTCATGGTTTGGTGAACATTCCTCCACTGTGCTGGGTGGATGAGCTCTCTCCAAGGTGGTCATTCACCAAATGCCGTGTATAAGGAATTGAAAGCTATCCTTATGATTTCATTTCCACTGAGTGGTTCTGTTACTCTTTCAAGCTTGAGATCTAAAACTGAATTAAACATCTTGGCCTTACCTCCAAACGCCCAAGAAACTATGCAAGTATTGTATCTGTGTTTCATAGTACTCAGATACTGAACCTTGAGTATCAGATGCTTTTTTGTCCTTTCCCTCTGTCTTCCTTAAATACCAGAGGCCAAATGAAGAATTTTTAAGGGGAAGTAATCAACTAAGTCAAGGGTGCTGTTTGAGTCAGATAAAAACTAAAAATTGACCTTTAAATTTATCAAGGAGGAGGTACCTATGATCCTGTGGAGATATTGGGACAAACCTTATAGACATGGATTCAAGAGAGAATGGGAGTAGTGGGACTGGTAAACAGTCGTTATAGACAACTTTTGGAGTGTTGTAAAAGAACAAAAATATAAAACTGGTTACTGGGAGATGTGGGCTCATGGGATTCCCCCCCCCCCCTTAAGATGGGAGTTATTGCAACAAGTTTGTATATTCTTGGAAATGACCCAGTAAAGTGAGAATTATTTTATAATGCAGGAGGGACAGAGGAAACTAGGAGCACTGTTTTTGAGCCTTCAAAGGATATGGAATCCAGTGCACAAGAGGAACTAGCCTTAAATAATAACATGGACTGTAGTTCTGTAACAGAGGGGAAGACAGAATATGAAGTATATTTGCAAGTAGGTTGATAAAATCTGTGGCAGGATGTTCTGTTATTTCTACTGTTTTCATAGTGAAATAAGCAAGGTCATTCATCAGATTGTAAGGAGGGAGGAAGAGGTGTTTGAGGTTTAAAGAGAGGTCCTAGACTCTGGAAGAATGAAGGTAACGAGGGAATCATGGTGTAAGAGCCCATTTTTAAAAGTGGTTATGATTTTAAAGTGAAACCAGTCAGATTGGTGTGTTTTTTCTTTAGCTATATTCAGCTGTTCATATATATAAGTTAAGTAGGAGAGACCTGGATTTCACCAGTTGAGATTCTGGGTAGGTGAGTGTGTAGAGGAAGAGAGAAGGAACTAGGTGTCTGCAAGGGAAGAATTGGAGTGAGTTAGAAAGAGAGGAGGTAATTTTAGAGAAGTCCATGCTTGAAATTACAAACAGGATTCAGTTCTTGTTCTAGAGCAGTGGTTCTCCAAATGTGGTGAATGGACCCCTGGTGATTTCTGAGGCCCTTTTTAGGAATCCTCAAGGTCAAAACTACTTTCTAATATTGATCCTAAGGCAGTATTTGTCTTTTTTAATATGGGCAAAAATAATGATTAAAACTTCTGGCACCGTAGCAGGAATCAAGGCAGTGTTATTGAACTGTGGTATACCTATAGTTAAAAAATAAAAAAAAATAAAAAAAGCCAGGTTCAACTAAGAATGCCATTGATAAAATTAAAGCAGTAAAATTACTAATTTTATAAAATCTCATTCCTTGGATACATCTTTTCATACGTTTGATGAAATGGGATGTTTTCATTAACCCTGCTGCAAACTGAAATTAGGTGTTTTGGTGTGAGGAAAAGCTGCTGTGCAATTGGATTACGAACTGCACTATTTGCATATTTCATGGAACAGCATATTATTTAAGGCTAGTTCCTCTTGTGCACTGGATTCTATATTTTTACTTGAACTATGATTATTCAGGCTTAGGTATTTGGTGGGCATTTTCTCAAAAGGAGAGACGTGAGACTGTCATTACAAGGAAAACAACCAACAATGATAAAATTTGAGCTTTTGTACAAAGTAGAATTTTATCTTAGTCCCCGTTAGCTTGAATACTTCGCAATATCTAAATAATTTTCTGATGAAATGGGTACTGATATTAACGAATGTGATTTTTTTAATATTGCATATCAAGTATATTAACAAATGGAAGATCTACATAATTCACTGAACTGTTACTTGCCAGATGATCAAATGCATGAGCAAAGGACACATTCAAAGTTCAAGATAGGTCAATGGGTTTTAATGTAACAGGGAAAAAAGTTTACTAATGTGATATCAGAGTCCATGTTGCAACTAACCATTTACAAGAGTTGTTGAGTTTTGGTGTAGTATCAGAGAAGAATATCCATGATTCTCTGAAAAGGCTACTAAAGGTACTCTCTTTTCCAACTACATATTTGTGTGAGTCCAAAATTTTTTCATACACTTCAACCAAACCTCATTGAATGTAGAAGCAGAACTGAGAATCCAGCTATTTTGGGGGGAAATATAACTTATTTTTCATTAAAATGTTATTTATATTAAGATGTAATGGGCTTGTTGCTATTTTAAAATGTTGTAGATATTCTAAAAAACCTGTCAGTTTCAATTTATAATATGGTATCAATAGATATAATTCACATAAGCAAAAGCTCTCTGGGATACTCAATTTTTAAGAGTGTAAAAGGGTCCTAAGACCAAAACGTTGGTAACCACTGTTACATAGTGTGACTGAGCATATGTGGCTGAGGAGGGTTGGAAGACAGGCCTTTGGAAGTGAGAAAGTCAAGGAAATGAGAGTTCGTGGTATTGGAAGGATTATCATTCTGGGTGTGCAAATCACTAAGATTTAGGACAAGAGAGTGTTGGAGAGAAAGGCAAACAGTTGAGTGTTAAAATTTTCAAGAAATGAACTATATTATAGGAGGTGTCCAGAAATGAATGGAGCTAAAAGGTCACAGTGTACTGGAAAGTATTGGGTTAGTCTGCTAGCCTGGAAACTTATTAATATGTACTAGCTAGGGTAAGGCTAAATTGCTATAACAGAAAGACTCAACAGTAAGGTGAGTTAAAGAATAAAGAGTTTATTTCTTCCCATTAACAATTCCATAGTAGGGATCACTCCAGGAACAGTTTTTCTCCATTGTATTATTTTGCCGTGTTTTAGGGCTTATAGTTATCAGCTGGGTTGCTGCCATGTCCAGGTTTCATCTTAAGGAAAGGGAAAAGGGAACATGAAGGAGGAGTCATGCTGAGTTTCTTAATATTCAGGCCCACGAGTGGTGCTGATGTCTTCTGCTCATATTCTTTTGGTAAGAGCTTAGTCCTTTGGCCCCAACTAAGAACAAGGAAGGCTGGGAACTGTGGTATATAGCTGGGCAGTGATGTGCCCAGGAGGACGGAGAGAACAGATTTTAGTGGACAACTAGCAGTCTTTGCCACTCCTAAAAACAAGGACTATTTGTTACATATATTGTATCATCTAAAATATCAATCATATAGTTAAATGATTAATAAACACGTGAACTAAAATATAATCTTCATAACATTTAATGTTTAGGGGTTGAAGTAGGTGAATGAATTTATCTGGAAATGTCTATAAGAAGTTGATGGCTTGCTGTTTAAGCTAAGAATGAGTTTAGGGTGTTGCAGGATTAATTGTTCAATCTAGGGATTTCTGTTCTTCATGATTGTTTTGTCTTTACCTTGTACATATAGATGTTGAAGAGGATAGTTAAGATATACCAAGAAATAGTGAAATGTTTTGTTTAGGATCAGCTTATCCAACTGATCCGTTGGTTGCAGTCTTTGACCTTGTTCCAGGAGGAGGAGGAAGAAAATTTCTTTTGCATTGCAAACTTGTCTTCTCTTGCTTCTTTTAACTCTTTTTCTCTCCTGGGCATTAGGCACCTTGCTGTGACAAGTTGTATACTTGCCGGTTGTGTCATGATAACAAAGAAGATCATCAGCTAGATCGCTTTAAAGTAAAGGAAGTGCAGTGCATAAACTGTGAAAAAATTCAACATGTAAGATTTTATCGCATTTCTATTTTCTTTCTTTTTTAAAAAATTTTTACTGAAGTGGTTTAAAAATTCAATCGAGTATTGCCAAGTAAGACAACTCTCAAAGTAAGCAATAGCTTTGATTTAAAATATTTAAAAACTTGTTAAAATAAAACTGCATATACTTCAACATAAATTTTAGATATAGTAATTCAAAATGTTTTGGTAAATTTATCCCAATTTTTAATTCCATATGCCTTCTTCAGGCCCAACAAACTTGTGAAGAATGTAGCACATTGTTTGGAGAATATTATTGCAGTATATGCCATCTGTTTGACAAAGACAAGAAGCAGTATCATTGTGAAAACTGTGGAATTTGTAGGTACTGTATGTAAAATGTTCTTTTCTAATTTTAATGTATCTGGGAAATAATAGTTTTTAAAAATCAACTTTATTGGAATATAATCTACATTAATAAAATACGTGCATTTTAAGTGTCCAGTTCAGTAAATTTTGACTAATACCTATATCTGTGTTACTACCAACATAATCAAGAAAAAAAAAATTTCATTCTAAAGAGTTTCTTCATAGTTCTTTTGTAATAAGCATGTTCTTTTGTGTTTTGTTTTATATATTTTAAAGCAATATTATTGGGTGTTTACATAGAATAGTTATATTTTCCTTTATGATTGACTCATTTATTATTATATAATGTCTGTTTTTATCTTTAGTAACGTTTCCTTCCTTAAGATTCCCTCTATATCAGCTTTTTTTTCATTGCTTTTTTGCCTTCAGAGCTACTATATCAGCTTTCTTTTGATTAGTTCTTGCTTCTATATGTTCTCTCAATTTTTATTTTCAAACATTTTGTGTATTTACACTTAAGTTGTGTATCTTGTAAGGAGAACATAGTAGAGTCTTATGTTTTTGAGTTTGATACACTGATTTTTTACTAAAATATTTAGTCCATTTGTTAATGAAATTATATTTCAATTTACAGTTTTAGTGTTTTCTATTGCTAAATATTTTATGTATTTATCTTTATTTTTTTCTCTCCTTTCTTGCCTCTTTTTGGATTAATCAGACTTTTCTATTCAGTTTTTGTTTTCTGTAAGCTTATTAGTTATACATTCTTCCATTATTCTCTTAGTGTTTAATCTTAGAAATTATACACCCTTGGCTTACTCATGTAACACTTTTATCATTTCCTGGACATTGCAAGAACCTTAAACACTAAGAGGATTTAAATGCTATTGTTGTCTCGTACTTTAATCTTTGTGTATTTTAAACTCTATAAGACATTGTTTTGAACAGTCAGTAGTCTCTTATATTAACCTGTGTATTTACAATTTCAATTGCTCTTCTTTCTGCATCTTTAAAAAAATTTTTTTTAAATCATTTTTTAAAATTATAGTTGACATACAATATTATTAGTTTCAGGTGTACACCCCAGGGATTAGACATTATGTAACTTACTAAGTGATTATCCCTAGGAATCTAGTACCTGTCTGATACCATACATAGTTATTAGAATATCATTGACTATATTTTCTATGCTATACTTGACAGCCCCACGACTATTCTGTAACAACCAATTCATACTACTTAATCACATCACTTTTTCACCGATGCCCCCAGCCCTCCTCCTACTTGGTGACTGTCAAAATGTTCTGTGTATCTATGAGTCTGTTTCTGTTCTGCTTCATTTATTTTATTATTATTATTTTAGATTCATTTGTTGATAGATATGTATTTATTGCCATTTTATATTTTTTTTATCATTTTTTTCCTCTTAAAGAAAACTCTTCAACATTTAATGTGATACTGGTTTTGTGGTGATGAACTCCTTTAGCTTTTTCTTGTCTGGGAAGCTCTCTATATGTTCTTTGATTCTACATGACGGCTTTGCTGAGTAATCTTGGTTGTAGGTTACTGCTTTATATCACTTCGAATATTTCTTGCCAATCTCTTCTGGCCTGCAAACTTTCTGTTGAGAAATCAACTGAAAGTCTTATGGGAATTCCTCCGTGGGTAACTTAACTGCTTTTCTCTTGCTGCTTTTGAGTCTCTCTTTGTCTTTAACCTTTTGTATTTTAATTATGATATGTTTTAGTGGGTTTATCTTGTTTCTTGTTTGCGACTCTGCACTTCCTAGACTTATATGTCTGTTTCCTTCACTAAGTTAGAAATATTTTCTGTCATTATGTTTTTAAATAGGTTTTCAATTTCTTGCTCTCTCATCTTCTACCAGCACTCTTGGGTTGTCCCAGAGGCTCCTTACACTATCTTCTTCTTTTTATCTTTTTAAATATTTTATTTATTTATTTTTAGAGAGAAGGAAAGAGAGGGAGAGAAACATCAGTGTGTGAGAAATACATTAATTGATTGCCTCTTGCACACCCCTAACCGGGGAACCTGGCCTGCAACCTAGGCATGAGCCCTGACTGGGAATCAAACCAGCAACCCTTTGGTCCTCAGGCTGGCCCTCAATCCACTGAGCCACACCAACCAGGGCTCTTCTTTTTATGGATTCTTTTATCTTTTTGCTTTTCTGATTGGGTGTTTCTTGCTTCCTTATATTCAAAATTTCTGATTTGATTCTTGGCTTCATCTAGTTTACTGTTGTTTCCTGTAAGTTATTCTTCATTTTAGTTAGTGTATCCTTCATTTCTGATTGGTCCTTTTTTATGCTGTTGAAGTTCTCATGAAGTTCAGTGTTTTGAAATCTACATCTAGTAATAGATTGATTGTCTCCATTTTGTTTACTTCTTTTTCTGGAGTTCTGTTTTGTTCTTTGATTTGGGATATGTTTCATTTTGGCAGCCTCCCTGTCTTTATTTCTAGGTATTGGAGCTGCTATGTCTCCCAGGTTTGATAGAGTGGCCTAATGTAGTAGGTGTTCTGTAGGGTCCTGTGGCACAGCGTCCCTAATAACCCAGGCTGAGCACTTAAGGTACGCCCCTCATGGGAGCTGTGCACACCCTCCTCTTGTAGTTGAGCCTTGATTGCTGTTGGCACATCACTGGGAGGGACAATCAGCCGCAAGTACTGGCTACGACTACTGGCAACCATGGAGAATCAGCTGTGTTGGGGCCCATCCCACAGAGCAGGACTTACTTCAGCAGGGCTCTCTGGTGCCTGCTGAGCCTGCTGCTTGAGTGTGTCATTGTGGAGGTGGTGTTCTGAAGCTTTCCACTAGATACTCTGGTTCTGGGGCCTCCTGGGAGGTACAAGCCAAGGTCATCCGCTGCCTGTGTTCTGTCCAGGGCCACTGGGCTTGAGCTACAAAGTGATCTGCAGCTGCCTGCTCCTTGTGCTGGGTTTGGAGGTGTCCAGGAGAAACCAGGCTGTGAAACATGGCTGGCTGCTGCTAGGGCCTGGCCTGGGTCCAGTTATTGAGAGGTACGGGCACGCTAAGGCCAGATGCTGCTTGTTTGAGAGATTTTAGGAAAGCCCAAAGTGTGAGCCCATATAGGCCATTCATATAGAAAAGCCATTGGAAACAGCTTGGGTGGTGGGTGGACCTGCAGGTTTGGTGGGTTGGGGGTCTCAGGGAATCACCAGGGCAGGGCAAACAGTCATGGCAGGTTGATGGAGACGCAGAAGAGAAACCTGCCTGCCAGCTCTGTTGGGGAAGGGTTCATCAAAGGAAAAATGGCCTCAGCCAGCACTTTTGTTTGGGAGAAAGCTGCCCTCTAGCTCTTGCTCTGATGCCAGACACTTCATTTCCTCCCTGTAGGTCCCTGGTGCTTTAAGAGCTGCTATCCCAGCCCTGGAGCTCAGAAAGAGTGAGTCAGAGTAAGTCTGTGCATGGGCCCTTTAAGGGGAACTGCCTGGGACTTTAGAAGCCCTCTTCACCCAGCCTCAATTCCACTGTTTTTATTTTTTTTTTAAAGATTTTATTTATTTATTTTTAGAGAGAGGAGAAGGGAGGGAGAGAGAAAGGGAGAGAAACATTGATTGGTTGCCTCTTGCACACCCTCAACTGGGGGCCTTGCATGCAACACAGGCATGTGTCCTGACTGGGAATCGAACAGGCAACCTTTTGGTTCGCAGGCCAGCCCTCAATCCACTGAGCCACACCAGCCAGGGCCCCACTGGTTCTTATAGCCAGAAATTATGGGGATTTCTTTTCTCAGCACTGGAACCCTGGGCAGGGGGATCTGGTGTGGGGCTGGGACCCCTCTTTCTTCAGGAGGGACCTCCAAAGCCAAGATATCCCTCCTGATTTTTATCTGCCACATGTGGGTGTGAGGCTGGTCTGTTGTGGGTCTCTGCCCCTTCTACCACTATTGATATGGCTTCTTTAAATCCCTACTTGTAGGACTTCAGCTAGGTTTCAGGCAGTTCTGAATGATGGTTGTTCTGTAGTTTAGTTGTAATTTTAATATGGTTGTGGGAGGATCCGAGTACCATGTTTACCTATACTGTTATCTTGACTGGTAGTCTCCCTCTTCTTTCTTTTTTTTTTTTTTTAAGATTTTATTTATTTTTAGAGAGAGGGGAAGGGAGGGAGAAAGGGAGGGAGAAAGAGAGGGAGAGAAACATCAATGTGTGATTGCCTTTCCCGCACCCCTAACTGGGGACCTGGACCACAACCCAGGCATGTGCCCTGACTGGGAATCGAACCAGTGACTCTTTGGTTCACAGGCCAGCTCCACTGAACCACACCAGCCAGGGCTTTCCCTCTTCTTTTTTATCTTTGGGATTATTTTCTTTCTGCTTGAAGAATTCTCTTTAGTATTACTTTTAGTGAGTCTCTGCTGGTGATAAATTCAGTTTTTTTTCTCTTTGTAAATATCTTTATTTTGCCTTCATTTAAAAATTTTTGTCTTTGCTGGATGTTGAATTCTAAGTTGACAGTTTCTTTCAGCAGTTTAAAGATATTCTGGTGCAGTGGTTTCTGTTTAAAAGTCACCTATCAGGATTATTATTGCTTCCTTGAAGGTAGTCTGTCTTTTATGCTCCTCTCAATGTTTTTAAGTCATTAAGTTTTAGTAGTGTTTTCATGGTGTGTTCAGGTGTATGTGATACTTATCTGTCTTGCAGTTTGTAGAATTGAATCTGTGGCTTGATGTCTTCTGTCAGTTTTGAAACGTTCTTGGCCAGATAATATTTTTTGAAATGTTCTTGGCCAGCTAATTATCTTCAGATAATATTTCTGCCCCATTCACTACCTCTTTTAGGTACAGACCTTTGTACTATGTCCCATATCTCTCTTACATTTCTTCCTGTTATCTTTTTGTTTTCCTTCATGCTTAAATTGGATAGGTTCTAATGTTTCTTCTAGGTCTCTGTTCTGCTGTGTTTAATCTGCTGTGAAATCTGTTGAGTTTTTCATTTTAGGATTTCCTTAAAGAATTTACTTTTTTAAATACTGCTCCTCCTGAAAGTTTCCAGTTCTTAGATGAAATTCTTCACTTTTTTTTTCTTGAACATATTAATTGCAGATAATTTAAAGTCTGTGTCTGATAACTCTAATATCTTGGTTATTTGTGGGTCAGTTCTGTTTTTTGTCCCCCCGCCGCCTTGGTGTTTAGTTCTTTGGTTCTGCTTTTCTGGTATGCTCGATACTTGTTTTAGTTAGACATAGTATGTAAAAAATTATGAGACTTCTCTCGTTTTGCAAAGACTATTTTCTTTTCGTAGGCAGTTAGACCACCTTAGATAGACCACCTTAATCCAATGAAGGATTGAGATAATTAGAGGCTAAGTTTCAGTTGTAAGTTCTGTTTTGTTTTGTTTTGTTTCTCTTTATAATCAGGCTCCTGGGACATGGTCCCTTAGGGGTCTTGACTTAAAGTCTGGGATGTTTACGGGTGTTGTTGTTGTTGTTGGTGGTGTGTGTGTGTTAGGACCTGGACTCTACTTTTGGCCTCCCTAGCAGAGGGAAACTGCTAGAGGCTTTATAGTACTCTTTCTTAACCTCTTACCTGCTGCTTGCTCCTTAGCTTGTTTTCAGCTTCTCACTGCATACTTCAGGGTTGCAAATCCCTCAAGGAGGAAGAAGCAGAGAATTGGCTTTCCCTCAGAATATTTCCCTTTTCTCTGGGATATTGACTCTTTTAGTCCTTAGTTGCTGTTCAGTATTTTTAAACAGATTATTTTCTTCAAATCCAGGCTCTGTAATTTTTAGTAGGAGCTTTGGTCCTATATAAGCTATTTTATCATTGTGGAGTGGAAGTTACAATATGTTTAATTCTGCTGCTTTTAAAAATTATACTGTATATATTCTTCTGTGGCTTTTAAAAAATTGAGCCTTGTTACTAAGATTCACCTATTTAAGAGCTTCAGTTCATTTTCATTGCATGGCGTTATTTTGTATGTCAGTTCTGCACACAACATTTAATTACCACTATCATAACCAAGGAATCACCATATTTTATGGTTCATTTATTGACTTTCAATTTGTTGAAATTGCAAAATACATATTTCATTCAATGTAATATATATTAAGCTTCATGAGATAATATATTTTCAAAGTTTAAATTTCTATACCTAGGAGTGGCCTTCAATACAGCGGGTGCTCAGTGATGTGTAGGCAGTGTATCTTTGGCAAATGTTTTTGGTATTATGATTTTTCTGTATATGAGGAAAGTTTGTCATTAACATTTACTATTTAAGTCTTTTTACAAATGCCAGACAGAAGTAAGAATAAAGGTAGTGGTAATAAGTGTATTGGAAATTTTAATAAGAATTTAAACATTGCAAATCTAAACTATTCAGTATTTTTCTAGTTTTGAAGCTATATGTACTAAATTTTACAGTGTCTTTGAATGTAACTATTTACTGGTCAATTGTCATATATGAATCTTGCACTATGTACATCTTGTGAATAACTGATTCCAAGTTTTGGATGCAGTTCTCATAGGTTGTAGCTTATAGTTATTTATGGTTCTTCTTGCACTTGTATCATCAAAATACAATACTGATTCCAGATCTCAAATACATCACAAATAGATTCTGGCTTATCATTACTTCTGTCTGTATATTGCCAAATTTAATGCTTTTGTAACCTTTAAGAGCTTATAATGTTGTTCAAAGTTGGCTGTCTTAAAAAAACAAAACAAAACCCTGGCTGAGTGGCTCAGGTGGTTGGAGAGTCATCCGGTACACCAAAAGGTTGTGGATTTGATTCATGGTCAGGGCACATACATAGGTTGCAGATTTGATCCCTGGTAAGGGTGTGTTCAGGAGGCAACCAACCAATCAATGTTTCTCACATCAATGTCTCCCCCCTCCCTTCTTTTTTTTCTAAAATCAATGAATATATCTTTGAGTGAGGATTAAAAAATAAAGGTGACTGTCTTCTTAGCTCCAATATAGCAAAACAGTTTTTATTTTTAATTATAAACACCCATTAAGATGACCAATCCTATGAATTTTTCATCATCTGTTTCTTTCTAATTGCTTTAAACACACACTTTTCTTTATTTGTCCACTTATGAGACATATCAAGTAAATTTTGGTATACAAATAGTATAAAAGATGAAAGAATACTGCCACACATCCTTTTAGCAAAATGGGATGGTTCAGGTTCTTTTCAGAAAATATTGCGAATTGAAGTCCTTTCTGTTGAATAACAGGATGAGAATTCTGTATTTCTTTTTGTCCTTAGAAGTATACTGTTCATTTTCTTGAGTGAGACCATTCATCTAGGATGTCATCTGAAAACCATAACCTGATTTATTGCATATGGGATTATTTTCACCATCATCGTTAGAGTCTAAATAGTGGTTTTCAACCAGGGATGATTTTGCCCCCCTTTCTGCACCCAGGGTATATTTAACAATGTCTGGGGACATTTTTAGTTGTTACAGCTGGGTTGGGAGGGGAGGTGGTCTGCTCTTCGCATCTACTGGTTATACGCCAGAGATGCTGCTAAATGTTCTACAATGCACAAGATAGTTTCCCGCCAAAAAGAATTATCTGGCCCAAATAGTCAGTAGTGCCTAGGTAGAAAAACCCCAGTGTAAAATGCTGCTGTCTCTGTGTTATAATGAACAAATTATCATTGTAGTAAAAACAAATCCAATCTTTTGGACTGCTAGTCAAGATGGAGGCATACATAAACATGGCTCGCCTCCTTGCACAGCCACAGCAAAAATTACAACTAAACTACAAAACATCTATCATTCAAAATAGTCAGAAAATTGAGCTGTATGGAAGTCTGACAACCAAGGAATTAAACATCACATTCATTCAGATGGGTAGGATGGATGGAGAAGCAGAGACAGAACGGGCGGTCCCACACTCATGTGGTAGATAAAAATCAGGAGGGATATCTTGTGAGCGAGGGATCCCAGCCCCACACCAGACCACCCAACCCTGGGTTCCAGTGCCAGGAAGATAAGACCCTGTAACTTCTGGCTGTAAAAACCAGTCAAGGTTGGGGCGGCAGAAGAAACTGCATGATTCTCAGGTGTCTCCTCCTAAAGGGTCTGCAATGGACTTAGACTTATGTAGATTCACTTGCTTTGGGCTCCAGCATGGGGGCAGCAGCTTGAAGGGCACCAGTGGCGTATGGCGGGGAAGTCAAGTGTCAGGCATCAGGGCTAGTGCCAGGGGACAGCTTTCTCCTGGACAAAACTCCAGATAAAGTGCTTCCCAGACAAGGTAAAGCTACAGGAGTTCATCATCACCAAGCCATTATTATATGAAATGTTAAAGGGACTTACTTAAGAAAAAGAAGATCAAAACTATGAACATTAAAATAACAACAAACTCACAACTATCAACAACTGAATCTAAAAAACAAACTGAGCGACAAGCAGAACAGAACAGAATCAGATACGGAGCTCATTTGGAAGGTTACCAGTTGGGAGGGGGACGGGGAAGAGTGGGGGAAAGGTAAAGGGATTAAATAAGAAGTACAAATTGGTAGGTACATAATGGGCTGGGGGTTGTTAAAAACAGTATAGGAAATAGAGAAGCCAAAGAACTTACATGCGTGACCCATGGACATGAAGTAAGGGGGAGATTGCTGGAAGGAATGGGGGATACTGGGTGGAGGGGGGCAATGGGGGAAAAACTGGGACAACTGTAATAGCATTATCAATAAAATATATTTAAAAAATAAACCTAATCTTTTGGCTTTCATATTTTTTTAGGATTGGTCCAAAGGAAGATTTTTTCCACTGTTTGAAATGTAACTTATGTCTGGCTATGAATCTCCAAGGAAAGCACAAGGTATTAGTTGGCATAATTTTAAAAGTATTAACAATGTTTTTGAAAACCAGCTTAAAGCATAACATGTTTGGAAGCATGCTAATTTTTTTTTTTTGGTTTAATCTTTTTTTTTAAAGTATATTTTACTGATTATATTGTTACAATAGTTCCAATATTTTCCCCTTTGCTCCCCTCTGCCCAGCACCCCCCTCCCCCAGCAATCCCATTCCCCCCTCACCCCAGTCCACCATGCCCATGGGTTGTGCATACAAGTTCTCTTGCTTCACCCTTTCCTATATTATTCTTTTTTAAAAAAAATTAATTTTTTATAACAATAAAAAATTACAATCCTCCCCTCAGTCTTAAGACCCTTTATAATCTTATAAAGGACAATGGGCGAAGGTCTTGAGCTCCTCTATCTGTTTCAGGCTGGGTATGGTCATCGTCCTAGCTTCCCTTGGGTCCAGAATTCCCTAATAAGAGTGGGGGTGTGGAGGGGAGGGTGGCCTTCCCACATGGGGAAGGATCTTGTAGACTCCAGGTCAGTTGGCTGTCCCTGGACAACGGCGTGCTTGGTTTAACAGGCTGGCGTCCTTGTTGTATTCTGGGAGCAACAGATTTGGCAGCAGGGTTAAAAGGCATCATTCAGTCCATAACCACTAGATGACAAAAGACAGGTATTAATTTTTCAATGTCCCACATTAGGGAAAAGAAGGTGTGCCAGGCACATCTCACCTGTCCAAAACCCTTTTGCCCATTATACTTAGTTTGGGCTGAGGTGAATATTTTAGGTTTCCCCCCTCTCAGACCTCTGGGCCCTTTCTGTCCAAGCCATTAGGATATAAAAGAGAAACCATTTTTAAAGTGAAGCCCACAGACCACCCCATTCTTCACCAACCCAGCCACTTAGTTCAGCCAGACCGTTGAGTCTTAAGAGGCAGCGATGCAGACAGGATTAAGTGAGGCCTGTACAGACAATCACTCGGGTAATGAGATCAAGATCATAGGCTTATGACCTTTGAAAACAGAAAACACATGTTAATTTATGCAACATAACGCACAAACCAGTCTCTAAATCTGTAAGACTGTCTTATTGGAAAGACATCCAGTTGCAAGGCATTTGACATTCTTCTTGCCTGTAAATTAAGCATCTTTGATGATGCTGCAGACCTAGTTTAACTTTCAAATGAAAACAAACTTTAAATGAAAAGAAATTTTAAGGACAGTTAGCGGCACTACCTTATAGTCTACCACTCAGCATTGTGGTTTTCCTGGAATCACAATATTTTTCCTTAAGATTACCCTCCTTGTCATTAAAGGACTGCATTAAGTCCATTTTTAATTTGTCCTGTTCATTTGCATAAACACAAAAAGAGCAGAAAATGATCACTTATGATCTTTAGTTCTGCTTTGCTGGAACTTATGCAAGGAACATTTAGGGTGACCTTCAGTCTGCCCTTCAGGGCACAGAAGCTGAGTCACATACCTGCCATTCAGCCTTGCCTGTAAACACGTGTCTTTTCCAAGTCCTTCAGGTTTTTCATTGTGCCTTAAGGTCCCTTCTAGCCATCTTTCAGGAAAGCAACCTTCCTTCCTTCCCTGGAGAGATTGCCATGGACCGCACAACCAACTAAGGTACCAGGCCTCTTTTCTCTTGGGCTTTTCTTACCTTTGAAAGTCAATCCCAGTTCCTTAGGGCTTTTTGGTAACAACCAGAGCCCAAGCATGTCTCCTTTAGGCATGACATTCCAGTCAAAGTCTTGGTCTACAAAACCTCTTATTAACAACTGGTCTTATTAGTTTTATGCAAAGAACCTTATGTCGTTACTTATTTCTTCAGAATGCCAAATTCTGGAGGGATCAGGTAAGGGAGAAAAATATACAGTGTGAAGGAAGATCCTTGTCCTTCTAATATTCACTAAAATTGTATTTCCATTCTTTATATTTTCTTTTTTTCCCCATTAAAATTTTTTGTTTGTTTTTCTATTACAGTTGTCCCACTTTTTTCCCTATTGCTTCCCCTCACCCTGCCCACTCCTTCTGCCACAATCAGTCCCCACCCAGTTGTCCATGTCCGTGGGTCATCTAGTTCTTTGACTAGACCTTTCCCCTTCTTACCCCCTTCTCTCCCTCCCCCCTCCCCTCTTGTCACTGTTAGTCTACTCCTTGTCTACATGCCTCTGGTTCAATTTTGCTCGTTTGTTTGTGTTGTTCATTAGTTTTCTGTATTAGGTGATATCATATGGTATTTTTCTTTCTTTGCCTGGCTTATTTCACTAAGCATAATTCTCTCTAGTTCCATCCATGTTGTTGCAAATGGTAGACGTTCCTTCTTTCTTTCTGCTACATAGTATTCCATTGTGTAAATGTACCACAGTTTTTTTATCCACTCATCTACAGATGGGCACTTAGGTTGTTTCCAGCACTTGGCTATTGTAAATAGTGCTGCTGTGAACATAGGGGTGCATAAGTTCTTTTGGATTGGGGTTTCAGGATTCTTCAGATATAACCCTAGCAATGGAATTGCTGGTTCAAAAGGCAGTTCTATTTTTAGTTTTTTGAGGAAATTCCATACTGTTCTCCATGGTGGCTGCACCAGTCTGCATTCCCATCAGCAGTGCACCAGGGTTCCCTTTTCTCCGCATCCTCGCCAGCACAAGTTGTTTGTTGATTTGTTGCTGATGGCCATTCCTACATTCTGACTGGTGTGAGGTGGTATCTCATTGTGGTTTTTATTTGCATCTCTCCGATCGCTAGTGATGTTGAGCATTCTTTCATATATCTATGGGCCCTCTGTATGTCCTTTTTGGAGAAGTGTTTTTTCATGTCCTTTGCTCATTTTTTAATCGGGTTGTCTGTCTTCTTGGTGTTGAGTCATGTAAGTTCTTTATGTATTTTGGAGATCAATCCCTTGTCTGAGGTATCATTGGCAAATATATCTTCCCATATGGTTGGTTCCCTTTTCATCTTGTTGATGTTTTCTTTTGCTGAGCAGAAACTCTTTAGTTTGATGTACTCCCATTTGTTTATTCTTTTCTTTATTTCCCTTGCCTTAGGAGATATATCAGTGAAAATGTTGCTACGTGGGATATCTGAAATTTTCCTGCCTATGTTTTCCTCTAGGACTTTTATGGTGTCATGGCTTACATTTAAGTCTTTGATCCATCTTGAGTTTATTCTGGTGTATGGTGTAAGTTGGTGGTCTAGTTTCATTTTTTTGCATGTCCTTGTCCAGTTCTCCCAACACCATTTGTTGAAGAAGCTCTTTTCACTCCATTTTATGTTCCTTCCCCCTTTGTCAAATATTAGTTAATCATATAGATTTGGGATTATTTCTGGGCTCTCTATTCTGTTCCATTGATCTATATGTCTGTTCTTATGCCAGTACCAGACTGTTTTGATTACTGTGGCCTTGTAGTATAGTTTGATATCAGGTATCATGATTCCTCCTACTGTGTTCATCCTCCTCAAGATTGCTGTGGCTATTCGGGCTTTTTTTTAGTTCCCTAAAAATTTTTGAAGTACTTGTTCTAGGTCTGTGAAATACGTTGCTGGTATTTTAATAGGGATTGCATTGAATCTATAAATTGCTTTGGGTAGTATGGACATTTTGATGTTGATTCTTTCCATCCATGAACATGGTATATGCTTCCATTTATTTGTCTCTTTCTTAATTTCTTTCTTCAGTGTTACGTAGTTTTCTGAGTACAGGTCTTTTACCTCCTTGGTTAAGTTTATTCCTAGGTACTTTATTTTTCTTGTTGCTATGGTAAATGGGATTTTTCTTTTAGTTTCTATCTCTGATATTTTATTGTTGGTGTACAGAAATGCCTTCGATTTTCGAATATTGACTTTGTACCCTGCTATTTTGCCAAATTCACTTATTAGGTCGAGTAGTTTTTTTCGTGGAGTCTATAGGGTTTTCTATGTACACTATCATGTCATCTGCAAATAATGACAGTTCTTCTTCCTCTTTTCCAATTTGGATGCCTTTTATTTCTCTTGTCTGATTGCTGTGGCTAGAACTTTCAAGACTGTGTTGAATAGGAGTGGAGAGAGTGGACATCCTTGTCTTGTTCCTGACTTTAGAGGAAATGCTCTCAGTTTTTGCCCATTGAGTATGATGTTGGCTTCAGGTTTCTCGTATATGGCCTTTATTATGGTGAAGTATGCTTCCTATTCCCATTTTGCTGAGAGTTTTCATCATAAATAGGTGTTTTACTTTATCAAATGCTTTTTCTGCATCTATTGATATAATCATGTGGTTTTTGTCTTTCATTTGTTTATGTGGTTTATTATGTTTATTGATTTGTGAATATTAAACCATCCTTGCATCCCTGGGATGAATCCCACTTGATCGTGGTGTTAGATTTAGGCTTTATTATATTGTTTCCCATTACCATTTGGTTCCCTTAGTCCCACCTCTCCTGCCAGCAGTCACTGCGCTGTTGTCCAGGAGTCCTTGTTCCTCTCTCATCCAATCTCTCCACCCTCTCACCACCCCCAGCTGTCGTCCTAGTCTCCTTCTATGAATCTGATTTTTAATATGACCAAGTACAACTATGTCGCTTTTTATTTTTAACCAGTGTTAGGGAGTAGATGTTCTAAGCTGTGTGCCTCAGAATATCTGAACTATTCCCTTTTTTAATATGTAGGAATAATTATATCAGTTATATATTGTTAACAACTTGTAAATTGGTTTTTGGATTTTTAGCATTGATACTAGTTTTAAGATTAGCTTTTAAAATGCATAGTGCAGGAGAAATATGGAGCAGTGGCCTGTTAGCACACAGCATTCCAAGAAAATTCAGAAAATATTTTTATATAGTTTTTCATAACTAGACAGATATTTTTAATCTGGAGGTAGCAATTATGTCATGATCCCAGACCCTTTAAATTTTTCATTATTTAGAAAAAAAGTAATAAACTGTCATTTGTATTCTGTCTAATATAAGGATTTAGAGAATGGAGAGACTAGTGAGGGATTTTAAAAAATAGATACTAAATAATAACTGACCTAAAATAGTAAAGTGGTAAGAGAAACGAGGTGAATATGACTATGTGGGATATGGTGACCTGATAAAATGGAAGGAGAATGGGGCTGAGTAGAGATGACTCTCAAGGTTTTTAGCCCTGGCTTATAGTAGTTATTTAATAGATTGTGAATTTGTTTGAGGTAAAAAGGTTGAGTTTGGTTATAGAGACTTGAGTTTGGGGCAATAGCAAGATATTCTATGCTGTTTTTCAAAAATTACGTACACTTTTCTATCATGATATTTTTGTTTTGTTTCTCAGTTATCTTTTAATGTCTGTATTAGTAAGTGGTCCCACCATCTACTCTAGGGCTTACCTGAAAAACGTGGGCATCATCGATGGCTTGGTGCTGTCCCAAGCCTCCCCACATCTAATCACTGTCTTAAGTTAAGACTTCAGACCCTGGAGGTATCCTATTGGAGCTCAAATATAGTTCCATCTCTTATAAGCTTGTAATTTTGGAAGTTATTTAGCTTTTCTGGGCCTCAGGTACCTCATCTGTAAGATGGGATAATAATTATACCTGTTTGATTTAGAATTGTGAGAATTAAGCTTGTATAGGTAATGAACTTAGCATATGGCATGTAGTAAAATCTTGATAATATGAACTGTTGTTATTATCAATATTATTAAGTAATTTAGCTTTGGAGTAAAACACATATGAAATAGAAAGGTTCCGAATGTTATCTCTGCAATTTTGGTAAGTCTTGAGTCACCGAGTTTCCTAATCTGTAATATGAATATAATGAATAATTATAAGATGTATTGAGCAATTTCATTGTTTCAGATAATATGCCAAGCCTGAAGTAGTTGTGAGAGTTAAATTCTTCTTGTCTGACATATAGGAAACATGTTAATTATTATCTTTTGTATATTGATATAGTTCCTTTGTTAGTTTTTTTAAAAAATATATTTTTATTGTTTTTCTATTACAGTTGTCCTACTTTTTCCCCCATTGCTCACCCCCACCCAGCCCCCTCTTCTTCCACAGTCAATCCCCACCCTGTTGTCCATGTCCTTGGGTTATTTATACATGTTCTTTGACTAGACCCTTCCCCTTCTCATCCCCCTTCTCTACCTCCCCCCTCCCCCCTGATAACTGTTACTCTGTTCCTTGTTTACATGCCTCTGGTTCAATTTTGTTCATTTGTTAGTGTTGTTCATTAGTCTCCTGTATTAGGTGATATCATATGGTATTTGTCTTTTGTTGCCTGGCTTATTTCACTAAGCATAATTTTCTCTAGTTCTATTCATTTGATCGCAAATGGCAGGAATTCCTTCTTTCTGCTACATAGTACTCCATTGTGTAAATGTACCACAGTTTTTTGATCCACTCATCTACACATGGGCACTTAGGCTGTTTCCAGCACTTGGCTATTGTGAATAATGCTGCTGTGAACACAGGGATGCATAAGTTCTTTTGAATTGGGGTTTCAGGATTCTTCAGGTATAATACTAGCAATGGAATTGCTGGTTCAAAGGGCAGTTCCATTTTTAGTTTTTTGAGGAAATTCCAAACTCTTTTCCATAGTGACTGTACCAGTCTGCATTCCCACCAACAGTGCAGTAGGGTTCCTATTTGTTAGTTTTTTATTAATAATATTGTTATATCTGTTGTTTACATCTCATTAAGCTTCTGGTAATTTGAGTTTTCCTTTTAAACAGTGTATTGAAAATGTGTCCCGGCAGAACTGTCCAATATGTTTGGAGGTAAGCTTAGAATATTTTTTGCTTTGGAAATATCCCCTCTTGAATTTCAGATGCTTGGCTGTTTATATTGTCTTCATGTGAGCACTAACATTATTTCTTTTTATAGGACATTCACACATCTCGTGTTGTTGCTCATGTTTTGCCATGTGGACATCTTTTACATAGGTAATATAACTTTGGTTTCTTCTCTCCAAAATCTTTGAAAATGGTGTAAATAATTTTTGCTTTACTGAAATAATGTTATTATTATTTTTTTCAGGACGTGTTATGAAGAAATGTTGAAAGAGTGAGTGTTTGGGATTTAAAAATGTTATAATTGTAAGATGTCTGTTTTTTGTTTTGTTTTTTTCTTTTCCTTTTTCATTGCTGTTCGCATATTGGGCATTACACATCTGTCTCAGATGGGTAGGGTGCAGGAGTAGTGTTAAATTGGGCAAAGCATCTTGGGGGACTGCGTCTTTGTACCCATGGTATCTCATCCTGCAAACTGAGACAGACACCTCTGATTTTCTGGCTGTACTCACCAGGGATCAGTCTCTGCTAGAGGAACTCATAGCTTTGTAAAAATGCTGAGGCATTTTCTCAAAGTTCTGTTCAGTCATTGTGTTGGCCCAGTATAGTGATGTGCAGAGAAAGCTAGCAACGAGATTACCTACAGCTGAGACTTACTGTGGGGGAAGGATGTTAATTGAGATAGAGAAGAGTTAGGAGAGAGGAGATGGTGTAAAATGTATTTTGGTCCTGCAAATGGATGAGCAGAAGTTGTCATTTATAATATCCAGACAGAAGGAAACTGTTTCAGAATTTTTAGGAGATAATATCTGAATAAATTTTAAGGAATGTAGTGTCTTCTTTACTTGAATGTATTTAGATATTGAAGTTGTTTAGCTAAAAAGCAGCTTAATTGGTTTTTAAAATATAAAGTATATTCTACAAAGACTATGGATTAATTCCTCTCCATTGTAGAGAACGGGAAAAAAAGAATAGGTTTAAAAAATGTCAGGATTTAATTGAAAACTTTTATAGTGTAAAAGTTACCAGGTTGGTAATATTCTGTCTTGGATGGTTTATGTACCAGTTAGCATGTATCTTGTATACCTGAGTTTAATGTTTAGAAAATAACCTTTTTATCTCTTCTAGAGGCTACAGATGTCCATTATGTATGCACTCTGCTGTAGATATGACTAGATACTGGAGACAGCTGGATGATGAGGTAGCACAGACTCCTATGCCATCAGAATATCAGAACATGACTGTAGATGTGAGTAGAATCAGTGCTGAAAACTTTCAAAGTTCCTTGTTGATGTTCTTGTTTATTTTTGTCCTTTTGATCAAATCTGTCTAGAAAATACTGCTTTGGCATAGATGCCGATGTGATGCTTAATGGAAGGACAGACAAATTAATCTTTAAATTTTAGTTACTTTGAACTAAAAAGACCAGGAGAAAAATGGTTATATGAATACTTTTGTGCAGTTCTTCACAACACTAGGTGGCAGGCA
Source organism: Furipterus horrens (assembly GCF_987537825.1). NCBI lineage: Eukaryota > Metazoa > Chordata > Mammalia > Chiroptera > Furipteridae > Furipterus > Furipterus horrens. Next base: position 170,127,037 of record NW_028327172.1, read on the forward strand.
CAAACTTTATTCTCAACTATTTATGTTTTACTTGCCAGAATCAGTCAGTAATGTAACTGAGTGGAGGTGAATTTTCAAATATTTTAAATTTACTTCAAGCAAACATGTTTACTGATTTTTGAAGATCACTTTTGGTTTTTCGTATTTATTACTCTTTTTATTCTACTTTAGACTTTATAAATTTGGTCTTATTAGCCTGCAACCTAAAATATAGAAGTTTTCCTATGCCTTTTAGCTTATGGAGAATGATCATCTTTTCTCTGTTTAGATGTGCTTCTGTCAATTCTCAGCATAGTATATTGAACTATAGGTCATTATTGGAATGCTAGATAGCTTTCTGGTGCTTTAGCAATTTTTGAACATTTAATTTTCTAAACACCATCAGTTTAGCTCAGATACTTATACACAAAAGGATCAGAACCACTTATGAAAGTCAAAATTATTTTTTGTTTTATTCACACTGGAACATTTTATAATTCAGTAAGGTCAATGATCACTTTTGGATTACTAATTGATAATCATGTGATGTTTTACTAGATGCTGCAATGTGCTATGTTCCATGTAGGTTATGTTTTTAAAATAATAGCTTTAATAAGATATAATTAACATACTATACAACTCATCAATTTAAAGTTTACAATTTAGTGCTTTTAGTATATTCTTGGAGTTGTACCAACATCATTACCATCAATTTTAGAATATTTTCATCCCTCTAAAAAAGAAACCCATTACCCATTAGCAATTATTCCCCAATTCACTGGCTCTAGGCAACCACTATTTTCTACATTTAGATTATATTCTTCAGATTATATTATTTTCCAAATTATAATTTAGAGTAAAATTGGAAATTTTCTACTTATTATGGTGTAACTATTTTAAAGCTAATGCTTTTCTCACATCATATTGATCAGTTTACAGGTGAACACGTTTTTTTATTTTTAAGGATCTCAGTACTAAAAAAGATTTATTCCTAAAGTGGCATCTTATTGGCATTTTAGGGATGAGCCAAAAGCTTTTCTTTGTTCAACTTTAGGAACTACTTTTGAATTTTAGTTCATTCCCGAGGCATAGAAGACTAGGAATTTAGGCTATTAAACTTAAAGAGTAAGAAGCAGAGGATTCACTGTCCAGGTAAACATGGTGTTGAAGTCCCTGAACATAAATAGCTCAGTTCCAGGTTTCTCTAATTAAAACTTGTCCTGTTAACACTTCCGCACACTTGTTCTCCTTAACTCCTTAAAACCCTCTGATTATGAGCCATCGAGGAGTTTGGAATTTTGAGCAATAGCTTTCCAATTCTCCTAGCATGGTTCTAGCAATAAAGTGACTCTGATGTCTCCACTGCAAAAATCAAACAAACAAAAAAACCTGAAGAATATGCAAAAGTGATAACAATAAAAAATGATTAAGAAAAGAATAAGCAGAAATGTTATAAGTATGTAAACATTTGTTTTATTAACTAACATAGTGTCAATGAAAATAATAAAAATTCATGTATGTCATTTTGAATTGTAAGTACAGATGGTCTTGGACTTATGATAGTTTGACTTAACGGTTTTTCAGCTTTATGGTGGTGCAAAAGCAACACACATTTAATAGAAAGCGCCTAGGCTAAGCCATGATGTGCAGTAGGTTAGGTGTGTTAAATGCATTTTTGACTTACAGTATTAACTTATAATGGGTTTATCAGGATGTAACCCCATTATAAGTCTAGGAGCATCTATATATATGATGATCTGATTATGCCTATGTTAATTTTTGTGCTAGTACTATTTATACTATTTGGGAACTATTTTAAAATAGATTTCTTGGCTCAAATCCACCTTTTCATTTTCTGAATTCAAAGTAGCCTCTCAGAGCTTTCAGGGAACCAAGGGAAAAAAAAGGATATTTCTACTTATGGAAATGTTTAGATTTACATATATGTATTTTCACATCTTGAGTATGATTTTCGAGGAATTGTTTTTGAGCAGACAATGTCATTTTATAAGGTTTAATATATTTTGAATTCATTTCTTCACTTTTTAGATTCTCTGCAATGATTGTAATAGAAGATCTACAGTCCAGTTCCATATATTAGGCATGAAGTGTAATATTTGTGAATCCTACAATACTGCTCAAGATGGAGGTTGTAGAATTTCACTAAATCAGCAATGAACGGCCTATACTGCACTGGAAAACTCAGCGTTTTCTGATAGAAAAGACTATCTTTAGTATCCTCTTGTCATCATGTGTACAAATCTATGCATTAGAGTTGATGTGTTTTGTACTAGTGTCACAGCATAAAGTCATATTACAAATACTTAAGGATTTGGGTCTCTTTATAGAATTGTCATAGCCCTATATTTAATTAAAGCCATTGTGCTTGTGTTTTGATTGAAAATTCCTTTAGTATCAGTTGTTTGGAAGCTGAAATTCACATCCATAGAAATATATTATACTTTCATGGAACTTTGCTTTAAGTGGCACTGTGCACGCAGAATTCATTTCTAGTTTGACAGAGCTGTACTTAATTCTCAGTATTATTCCTGACTTTGTATGGGTTGTACTATAATAAGAATATGTTCTATCTTACTGTTAAATTGTAATTAAATTGTAATTCTATGCTTTAGAATTTTCTAAGACAGTACTTTGGATCTTTAAATGTGAATTTTGACATAACTGCTAATAAAATTTTATTGAAACAGTGTTTTATAGAAAGTTTTTGCCAAGGCTATCTGTTTTTGGCTCAGTTTGGGCAATATAATCTTATAATGTAAAAGAAATCGTATTTTCTTTCTTTTGAGGTATTCTTCCATAAGAGTAGTTGGGAAAAGTATAAAATAATAGAGATCTTCCAAGCCTTAAGAAAACCATCAACATTGAAAATAATTTTGTTTTGGTTGCCCAAAGTTATTTCTTCAAAGAATAATTTATTCAATTAGTAAGTATTTAGTGAGTAACTACTTTGTGCTGGGTATGGTCTTAGGTATTGTAGAGACAACAGAGAACAGTACCGACAAAAGTCCCTGTCCTCATGGTGGTCCACTCCTTTTCCTTGTTTTTCTTTATGTATGCAGTGGTTGTCTTTGTTGTAAAGTGGGTGTATTCTTTCTTCCCCGAATGCCTGAAAGTAGGTAGATGAGTAGAAAGAGCACAGAATATTCCTGGCAAGATCTCTGATTTCATACTTTTTTGGACTCATGTAATGGATTTAAATATACCTCTTAATTCAAGAACAATGTACACAACAATGCTTGATGTTCCTGAACTTTTACAGTAGTATCCCAGTATCCAGTTTAGCCTGTTTATAAAATGCTTTAGGTTAGGAAGTAAAATATATACAATATCAGTCACCACTCATTACGTTTCTAACTGAGGTAGTTGAATCTATTGTGAATAAGGAAGATAGTGTTATAACTAGAGATCCTAATATTTCTTGTACATCTGTTTCTTCTTTTGTTGGAATTTCTTTACCTGGATAAAGGCAGCAGCATTGATTTTCAGTTTCGGGCCCAGATATTCTCTATCTTGCCTTTCTGCCTTCCATGTTCTACTCTTCTGTGATCTTTTGCTTCATCTGTTTCCTTGGCCTGGGCAGAGCAGCAGTGCTGATATTGACTTGGGAAAGGAATGGGATATCTTGCTCGGTGTTACCACTTTGTATCCAGATAAGGAAAGACTAGTTTTCTAGTTGTAATACTTGTTGTTTTTGTTATCTTGTCCTGCTAAACTAGTTAAATCATATTACAGCTTTTAATCATAATCATTGAATCTTTGAGGAGTGAGTATATAAACAAAGCCCTGTGTTTTGATAATCTGCCAGGCCTATGTGTTAACAATTACAATAATTCTTTAGGATAGATGTTATCTTCATTTTATAGATGAGAAAGCTGAGGTTCAAAGGTTACATGACATGCTCAAGTAAATGACAGATACTGAATGTTGGAGCTGGGAGTCAGTTCCAGGTGTGTGACCCCCAACCCACTGTGCCTCACTGCCTTTAACTTAAACTTCTATTTTGCTAAACTGCCCTTGGTAGCTAAGTCATCTGTTATGGAGGAGTTCATGATTTGGTAGACATTCTATTTTTAGGTGTCTTATTTTAATTCAAAATCTGATTACTTATATCTTCAACTCGGGATTCAAATTTGTCCAAAATAATGAAGAATTAGTATATAATTGCTTTTTTTTTATGATATCCAGTCATGTGCTTGAAGCAGTTTTCAAATACCCTTGACGTCTCTAGGCTCTAGTACCCCAGGTTTCTTCAATGATTTGTTCATGACATTTAAATTCAGTGCTTAAAATTCTTTAAAAATTCTTCTTCTATCATAAGTTCCTTAGCATTCAGTATGTAATAACTTAAAATGGAAAGTCAGATTGTTTTGGCTTTTTCTGACTCAATATTATCTTTATTGTGGGAACTATGTAAGAAGAAGCTTAAAAAAAACCTCAATCTCATCTTCCAGACAACTACTGTTAACATTTTAACAGATAATTTCATTCTTTTCTTGTTCATAGAGGTGTTTAAAAAGCTTACAGAAGTGTGAAATGCCTCGCCTGGTCTTAGGAATGGTAGAATTGTCTGTCCCTGAAATAAGGTTGCCCTGTCACAGAATTCGTAACTTAGTTTACTTATTTTAAAAACCAGTAACTTTTAAAAATTTCTTGGTGCATAGAAGCTCATTGGCCCCTTTTGTCATTAAAGAGGTGTGTACAGGTTAGTTTTTTAAAATCTCTTGTAGATTCTAGTCTTCTTACCCAGTATATGGAGCTCTCTATGATACTAAGTTTAGCTCATGTTTGTAGTAGTGGTAGGTTTATGGAGTCATAGATTTTTAAATCAATCTTGGATTGTTTCACTGAAACCTTCCATATTGCATACATGTTTAATTTTCTTTTAATTTTAAAAATTTTGGTCATGGATCAAAATCAATGTAAGTACTAAGGAGCAAATAGGTGCCTGGCACTTAATAGGTGTTCAGTAGTGATTAATTTGAAATGAATGAATTTAAAATGGTGGATGTCAAAAATTCTATGCCATTTCTTTAATCATCTCTGCTTAAGTTCTCTTTAAAAATTAGCTGTTTGCATCATATTCTTCAAATGTATTTCTTCCTAACTTAACTTGTTTCTTACTGTCATTTTCATGTATATTTTTTTCTTTGTGTTTGTCCACGTAATCCTTTGGATTATATGCTACCTTTTTCCTTTCTCTCTTTTTTAGATTTTATTTTTAGAGAGAGGGGAAGGGAGGGAGAAAGAGAGGGAGAGAAACATTGATTGGTTGCCTCTCTCACACCCCCAACCTGGGGTCCTGACCTACAACCCAGGCATGTGCCCTGACCAGGGATCAAACTGGGAACCTTTCAGTTCGCAGGCTGGCGCTCAATCCACTGAACCACACCATCTAGGGCATATATGCCACTTTTTGACAGGTCTACTTTTTTCGTTTGTTCTTACACATCTCTTCTCATTCCCATAATAATTTTATACCTACTTGCCTGTCTCATAGCCGATTTCACTGTCTCCCCTCACTTCCATCCTGCTAGAATACTTTTCCTAGGTTTAGACTTATTATATTTTTGATCAAAATAAAGTACAGGTTCCCAACTGCGCATTTAAGCTGAGATTCCTCACTTTGAAATCTTCACAATATCTTTTAATTTTATCTTTTTAGTTCTATTTTTCCCTTATATATGCAGTATTTCTTAAATGTACCTCCTCTGGGTTTTGCTTCTTGCTTTTGCACACATGGATTCCTTGTGAAACAATCACTCTTAGAAAAATGTTTTCAGAGGCCTGCCTCTTCATAATTCAGCTCTAAGTTTACCTTCTCCATGAATGCTAATTAGTATCCAAAATTCTTTTATAACTCTCCCTCACTACAGCACTTGTTGCAGTCTTAAAGGACTTAGCATTTCCTCTACTATGGTTCAGTTTTTGCCTCTCCCCTCCTTTCAACATTTTATATGAAGCTTCATATGGACAAAGGAGGGGCGGGGTTGGGGGTACAACTGAAACTACTGAAAACTCTAGCATTTGACTTGTGGAAAACAAACTGATGGAAGCCAAGGTAGAGGTAAGAAGGGTTGAGGGGTGAGAGAAGGGGCCTATTTTTGAGGACACTGTGAGGCTTTTCATCTCATAGTACCTTGCTTATAAGAATTTGTTGAATTTCTAGTGGGATTTAAAAAAAAATCTGTTACCAAGTTTTCACTGTATTTAAGAATCTGATAGAAGTGTATGTACATATATGTGCAAAAATTCCTTGAAAAGACCCCCAGAAGTGTTTAGTACTAGAGTGTATTGATTAAAATGTGATGGTATCATGAACCTTTTCTCGAAATAGAAGACAGGAACCGATTAAGTCATGCTGGAATTTGGTTGATAGGTTCATCTATTCCTTTATGGCATTTAACAAATTTTATTTGAACCAGTTATGTGCCAATTTATAAAAAATTAGTAAATGACCTCAAGTTGTTCCTGGCCCTGGAGAGGTGGTGTGTGGCAGTGTTACAGGAATGCTTTTCCTGATTTCTAACAGTATCATCAAGTGGTTCAGTATGTAAGGAGCCCTTAGAAACGGCCTCTTCTGGACAACTTTGGCTTCGTTCTGCCACACAAGGAACACGAAAGTATGGTCTTTGGCAGGTGTGTCAGCCTGTGACTTGTGTGCTCTCTATTTTAGAACAAGTAGTTAAGCTTAAATTCCTATGGGTGTCAACAGGCCCACTCTGTGATATGTGATAACGCAGGGCCCCTGGTGTAAAGCCTGCCATTCCCCAGTTCATTAAGGATTGTCCTTGTCCAGATTTTGTTGCTTAGGTCTGTCAAGCATCTACTCTAGTAAACCTCTGACCAGGATCAGAGCATAAGGCTGGTTGCACTTACTTTCTCCAAGAGGCAAACACATAGGATATTCAAATTGGAGTCAAAACTTCTCTTGATCACCCACCTGCTTCCAACTATTGCCCATCTTCACTCCTCGTGCATATTCTGTTTTCCTTAATAGTCAACATTCAGAATGAGGTAAGTATGGTGAACAACCCCTTAGCCTGTCTAGAGGCTGTTCCAGTTCCAACCATTGCCAGTAGAGTGGGCTTAGGTGGGGCTTGGCCATTGGCTCCTCGTCCTCCTGGGTGGAGATTCGAGGAGCTGAGCCTGCCGAGTCTGGAAAAAAACAGTTCTGGGTCTTCTAGAGCCTGGTCACTTCAGAAGATCTCTTGGGAACCCATCCTGATTGTCCCAGACTTGTTCACCAGCCTCTTCCCCCACCTCGCACTTGGCATCACATTTGCTTGAAGTCTCTGGCATTTGTTCCAGTCTGCTTGGATTATTTACATGTTAATCTCCCTTGTTGAATTCTAATTTGCCCGATGTGGAACTTATATGATCTGTGCCTGCTCTTAGAGTTTTAAAGGGTTATATTCCTCCAGAGTTCTGAATCAATTGAGAAGTAAATTTGGGATCAGATATCACTGCTAATGGAGAGAGCAGATTATGGCTTGGAACCAAGGCCAAATTGAGTTTGCTCTTCCTTATTCTTAGTTGAGTTTACCGGTACAGTAAGTGACTCTAGGCCTCTCACCTACTGGGGAGGCTCTGCCCCAGGGAGCGGAGTAGTGAGTCCTAAACACTGCAGCTGCCAGAGGGCACAGGCAGAGCCTAGAAAGAGCTTAGGCCACACACGTGCAATGGCTTTTCCCCAAATCTCACCACACATGTGCAATGACTTTTTCCCCAAGTCTCACCACTATCAGGTAACTCCTCTGATAGAGTGGAGTGAAGGGGGAAGCCAAGGAGAGAGGGATGGAGGCTTTCTTTCTAATGCAGTCGACCTTTAAACAATGTGGGAGTAAGAGGCCTGGACCTGCCGCGCAGTTAAAAATCCAGGTATAATATCAGCCTGTCCTCTGCATGCTCATTCTCAGCTTCCTTTTGAGTCATAAGCAATGTTGGTCAATTGAGAAAAGCCCCTCTTATCACAGACCCTCGTGATTCAGACCCACATTGTTCAAGGGTCAACTGTACTTCCAAAGGGGGTAGAATTGATTAGCTGAGACAAGAATATTGAGGAATCACTGTTCCAAAGACCCTGAGGCAGCCGTGTTGTCCCAGCATCCTTTGGATGGAAGGTAATCTGAGTCTGGTCAGACCCTGTGGGCTAAATAATGTTACTTACAGATAAATCACCTCTCCCTGGTGTAACAGAACGCTTGAGCTGCTTCGACTGAAACAGAACTGACGGGCTGTTTAGTTAGGGGCCTGATTACCCGCCGCCAGAATTATAACTCTGAATACTAGAGTTTGGTGAAAAGAAAAAGAATTGTTTAATTACACATAGTTCTGCCTCCCCCTCCCAGACCTGGCCAGTCTTAGGAAAGTCAGAAACACCGTTTCCCTACTTCCTAGGCACAGTTCAGGTTTACCAGTAGCTGCCAATCACTCAGTTCTGATTGGGGAGGTCCTTTCTGTGCTGTGGTGCCCTTCAGCTCTCAATGCAGAACCGCCTGGATTCTCAGCCTCCTTGTAAACTGCCTTCTTCCTGCAAACCGCATGGCGAGAGCCTCTTAAAGCAGCTTGGAGACCCCTGCTCCAAGCCAGATGGAGGGAGCCCACAAGAGCCAGAGAGTGAGGGCGTGAGGGCCAGAGAGAGCCTGAGAGAGAGCTTCCTAGAGCCAGAGCCAGCACAAAATGTCCGCAGCTGCTTCTCTCTTCCTCCCTGCCTCCTCCCTCCCCCTGCGTCCTCTCACGCAGTGGGTGTTGCAAACAGTTCTGACCATTCACAGAACCCTACATAGGCTCTGTCTGCTTCTTCCTTACCAGCCCACAGTCCAAGATCCCTCCCATCTTCCTGAGTCTTGGAAGTAAAGTGGATCTTTGCAACAATGTTTCCAGCCACTAGCTCCAGGCATGCAAGGGCATCCTGAAAGCTGCTTCCTGCTCCCTATCTCAGCTGCAAACTCTGGGGTTTGTTTTTGGACTCCCTTGTTTCTGTAACACTGGTATAGACTGAAGCTGGCCTGACCTCCAGGGATGGTGGGCTGTGGCACCAAGCAAGACCCAGCTTCCACTCTGTCATCTTGTAGTGAAGCCGTGTTGGCTGGTGTAACCTGTGCACTTTTTTCTTTTTCAATCAAATCATTGATGCCCTAGGCAAAGAATAATATTTGTCAGAATTAATCTGCCTCTTGCTTTTGGCCTTTTTCTTTGTGACTTGATGTATTTCTTCGGGGCTATTTTGTTGTGAAGGTTAATGGCTTTGTTTAAAATAATGGAATCATGGACTTCAGAGCTGGAAGACCATATAGTCCATTCCACTTTGGCTTTGCTTGATCACACTGAATTCCAGCAAACTGCAATTTATTTGCCCAAGCTTCCTATGAAGGCCTGCAAAGGAAGAGTTTTTCTTTATTTTCTGCACCATCATCTCCTCTGAGGCTCTGTGTCTGTATATTCGTTGGAGGCTGGAATAAGCTGGAATAAATATAGTTGTTTCCGTGCATAAATACCTACCCTGATAAGAGATGATCTGGGTTAGAAGAAGGGAGACATGAAGAATATGGAAGAATGGAAAACAGGGAGGAATAAATAAATGTATCTTCTCCAAGCTGTATTTCCCAGTGTCACAGCTGGGTGTCACAATCAAATTGTACTTGTATATCCAAACATTTGGGATTCTGGGCTAGTGTAAAATTTTAGGGAGGGGCCAGAAACAACTCTGAGTTGCTTAACACCAGGAATTGTCTGTTGAGTGAGCAGCTCCGTGTAATAGAAATGGCTTGAACTTTGGAAATACAGAAGTTCAAATTCTGTCAGTCTAACATCACCTTGGGCCATTTCTTAACTTCCCAGACATTTTACTCTTTGGGAAATAGGGACACTAGTAACAGCCTCATAGGGTTTGTGTTGTGAAGTTTAAACAAAACTAAGTCTCAAACACTAAGGAGAGAGCCTGGTGTATACTGGGCTGTCAGTAGACACTAAGGCTCATACCCTTCCAGTTTGCAGCATTGAGGTGATCTCTAGTGTCTACTCTCAGTGAACTAGACCAATGTCCCCAGATCTCCAGTGACTGGAACAGAGTCTATGTCCTACCATTTTCACCTGGGTTCTGATTGAGGAGGGCTTGGGAGTCTGCCCAGGGACAAATGACCTCAAGTGGATTGGGTCTTGCTTCTTGCTCTGCCTCGAGGGCCTCACAGACCACGAGGTTCTTTTAGCACCAGACCAGGTCCTGTCCATTCAGCATGCAGCCCAGAGCTCTCCAGTCCCCTGGACATCCCTCTCACCCTCGCCCAGGTGGACATCCCTCACCCTGCCAGACCTATTGGCCTCATTTTTCCCCTGAGGAGGACAGGAGCTGCTTGCTCCACGTCCTTTATGAGGAAAGGCTTTTTCCTCTCTCTCGTACAGGTGTCTCTTGGCAAGTGAACCAGTCTTCGGATGTGGGACATTCTGAGTGACTGCTTAGCTGACTCTTCTGCTGGTGGATGAATCAGTCTGGTTGTGCAGGCCTTGAGCTTGTTATAGGGGGAATCCATTCTCTTTGTAAAAGCAGCGGACAGACTTCAGTCAGGTTGTGATGGGGCCATTACTTTTGGGGTCATGGTAATCCATGTTGATTTCTCAAAAGAGCAAATTTATTTCTAAATTTAGAAGAGAAGGATCTTCTAAATTTGAGAATGGTTTAATTGTGAATGGGAGACTTGGATTACTTCCTAATTTCTCTGCTCAGTATGGGGCAAGTAATTTTCCTGGCAATTCACTTTCTTTTAGGTAAGAGCAATAATATATATTAATAATTCTTGATACATTTACAGAAAGTTTTCCCCCATTAGTAGTCATAGTCATTTATTAGGCAGTAGAGTGGTTAAGGACACAGGGTCTGGAGACAGATTGCTGGGATTTGTATATTTGTTGTGACTTTGTGTAACTTATTTAACCTTTCTATGTTTTGTGAGTCATTTCTGATGAATAATTTTACTTCTGTAAAGGGTTTACAGATAGCTATATTAGGGTATCTCTCATATCTGCTACCTTTTAATATTTCCTACTTATTGCCATTCAGCTACACACACCGATCAGATGTTTATTCTTCGCCTTCACCATCTTGCCCAAATTAAGCACCATACCTTTTCTCTCCTCTCTGATTTATGCTTTTACATCTGGATAAGATGATTGGCAGCCTGTGGTACAAGGATGCTGGTGAATCCTGCAGGGATAAGGAACCCAGGTAACCTTTAAACTTTGTTTCCTGACAGCAGAGGGTGCCACAGTGTTTCTGGTGACAGCAATATTTTGTGTAGAATGCTTTCCTTTCTTTTTTTTTTCCTACCTGGTATTTAAAAAATAAGAGCTTTTCCAGTATGCTGACATTGAGGACTTTTGTTGTCCTTTATTTAAGAATGACACAAACAAACATCAAAAATGTGCAGTCATTGAATAATTTTAAATTTTAATTAAGCACATCTATTACTATCATATTTCATATCTGTCTGTTTGCAATCCTTGGGTCAGATATGTAAAGGTGGAATATTTTCAAGAGTATATGACCAGTGTTGTCTGCTAATGTTATGTGCTTCTACATCTTGGGGCAAGAGAGGAGGGAGGAGCAGTGGTGAGTGGTCAGGGGGAGAGGAAGAAGCCTGGGAGCAGGCAGCACCTGTGCTAGAATGATGCAAATTTTGGTGCCATGGGGAATCTGCAAGCTGAGCAGAACCAGATAGATGATAGTTCTAAGCGGAAAAGTGCTGTTTGGCTTGTTGCTAATTGGAAACTAGTCAAGCCAGAGAAACAAACGTGCATACGAAGGAGGATCCAAGGTATGGCAGATTGAATTTTTTTAAGATGGCTGCAACAAGATCTCCATTCCGTATGCTCATTTTCCAATGTGACATTGACATTCCTTCCATGAAGAAGTGGGACCTACTTTTTTCTCCCCTTGAATGTGCATGCCCCTTGACTATGGTTGAAGTGATATTTTCTAGACTAAGTCATACAGGGGATAGATTTACTCCCTGGGATATATTGGGATGCTAGCTCTTGGAAACTCACTGCCATGCTATGAGGAAGCCCAGGTCACATGCACAGCCCACATGTAGGTGTTCTGGCTGAGAACCTCACTGACATCTCAACCAGCAGCTAGAATTGAATGTCAGACTTGTGAGTGAGGGTGCTTTCAGAGGGCTCTAGACTTAATCACCTCTTGATTATAACCACATGGCAGACTCTGAGTGTAGAACTGCCCAGCTCAATCTAGTTATGTCCCAGAACCATAAGAGATATAAGAAAATGATTATCATTCTTTTAACCCACCAAATTTTGGGGTGATTGTTACCCAGCAATAGTAACTGAAGTACAAAGTTAGGTCCATCAGCCAGAGGGTCTGGGAAAAGAATAAGTCAAGGATGAATTTGCTGCGCATTAGTCAGTAAGTAGTTGTTTCAGTTATCAGATCATCTGTCTGTATTCAGGTAATCCTTATTTTACTGAATAATGGCCCCAAAGCACAAGAGTAATGACCTGGCAATTCGGATAAGCCAAAGAGAAGCCGTAAAGTGCTTCAAGTGAAATGGTGAGTACAGTACAATAAGATATTTTGAGAGACAACACTTGTATATAACTTTTATTACACTATATTGTTATAATTGTTCTGTTTTCTTATTAGTTATTGTTATTAATCTCTTACTGTGCCTAATTTATAAATTAAACTTCGCCTTAGGTACAAGAAAAACATAGTCTACATAGGGTTCAGTACTGTACGCAGTTCCAGGCACCTACTTTCGGCCTTGGAACGCACCTCTTGTGGATAAGAGGGAACTTCTGCATGCTTTCGCTTCTTAACATCCATTCTTGCTTCTCATCTATGGGCAGGCAAGTGCTTTTGATGTGGCCAAAGGAAGGCGCTGCTCAGGTGCTGAAGCAGATCAGGAACTGATGGGTGGCCTGTGCTCTTCAGTCTGCTGTTCCCGGACACTTAGCATCATTCATCAGATGCTCTGGAAATGCATTCCCACAAAATATTTGGAAATAGGCGGGTTCCTTTTAGCTGTTGTTCAGCTGACCCTGGCAGCCATTTCCCTGCTTGCAGTGGAGTGCTAGGAAAGGGGAGGTAATTGTGCTTCCCAGTTCGTTATTATGTTAAGTGATTTCTGCTTGAAAATGATCTCTGCCCTGAAAGCATGGAGCATTTCAGTTAGAGGGCCAGGTACAGGCTTCCTTTTCTCTAAATCAGTGGTACATTTGTGGTGCCGCATCGTTCTTGTCAGGGAAGAACTTCCACTTTGTTTTTCTCTGTGGCTGATTTGTGATCTTGGGTTCTGACTCTGACTTTGAGATGGGTCCTTGGATTACCTCTGTGAAGATATTCGTGACTTCCTCCCTGCCCCCGCTCAAAACTGAAAATACAGAAATAGATCTTAGCATATAAGAGAATTTAAAATGCAATAAAGACCAGTTAGAATTCTTTAAATCTAACTTTAAATCTAATAGAAATCTAGGAAAAGGTAAGATTTGACCCTTATATCACATAGAAATATAATTTTAAGATTGTTTAAAATGTAAATGAAGAAAAAACATCATAATGAAATTCTGCAGGAGAAGTTAGGATAATAAGCTACAATTTAGGGATGCAAAATATCTAAAATAGGAAATTTAGAAGTTGTATTATACATGTAAGTTCATGTGTGTGTCTACGCGTTTCTCTCAAATTGCAATGATCATATGTAAGACTGAACTCACAAGCAATCAGGAAATGAAAATTACAGTGAGATATCACTTAATAGGTATCATACTTGAAAAAAATGTAAAATCAATAACACCTATTGCTGACAGGAAATCAGAGAAATAAGTGGTATTGTATATTATTTATTTTTAATAAACAAGGAAATTCACCTACATAGCCACACACAACTATTTAATTAATGAAAATAACAGTGATAAATCACTACCATTCAATCCGGACTCCATTCAAGTTTCACAAATTGTCCCAGTAATGTCCTTTATAACAAAAGGGACCAGTGTGTAATCATGTGCTGCATTTAACGGTGATGCCTCTTTAAGTTAGAACAGTTCCTTAGTTTTCCTTGGCTTTCATTTCCTTGGTACTTTTGAAGATTACAAGCAAGGTTTTTAAATTTTTGTTTTATTTTATCTTTTTGGTAGAATGTCCTTCAACTTGGATTTGTCTGATGTTTCCTCATAATTAGATTCAGATTATGCATCTTTGGCAGGAACACCACTGAACTGGTTTTCTGTCCTCCTTGTGTCCTACCAGGTGGCATATGCATAATATTTATCCCCTTACTAATGATGCAAACTTTGATTGCTTGATTAATGTGATGTCTGCCCTATTTCTCCACTTTGAAGTTATTTTTTCTCCCATTTTATTTGATAGATATTTTGTGGTGATACTTTGAAGCTATGCAAAAAGCTATGCAATTTGTCCATTTCTCATCAAACTTTCAATTTATGTTTATATCTGTATGAACTCATGTTGCCTATTTCATTCAGTGAGATGTTATTTGTTTATCATTTATTTTGGTGTTCAAAATGTGCCCTGTTTGTCAGTGGAAGTCTTCTCAAGATAGCATGTGTTTTTCCACATCTCCATCATTCTTTGAGCACTCCTTGCTTTCTGACACAACAATGCGATCCAGGACCATCTTTGTATTTACTTTGCCCCAGCTATGATTCAGCCATTTCGCCAAGCAGCCTTGGTTCCTTTTAATGGAGGATAGTATTATTTGGGTACTAGGTATGGCCATTGATTTGGAGGTAATACTATTCATCTCCAGTCTTAGTGGACAATGTTAGGAAATATTTATATTCCCCTCCCCTCCCCTTTCTTTCTCCCTCCCTTTCTCTCTCTCTCTGTCTCTCATACACATCTATTAATTTCTGTATGTATAAATTGAGAACCATGATTTCCCACCAAGAGCTTCATTTCCAATCCTACATCACAGGTATAGTCTAGCTTTTTTCCTTTCCATCATCATTTGAAAGTTTAATTTTTAATTATTTAAATTTTATTTACACTTATTTATTTTTGTGAATTTTGAATACATTTAATATTGTATTCTGTTTTACTCAGGCCCTGGCTGGTTTAGCTCAGTGGATTGAGCGTTGGCCTGCGAGCTAAGTGTCGCTGGTTCGATCTTCCAGTCAGGGTACATCAGAGAAGGAAAACTCTGACTCCAAAAAACCTCCGCTGCCTTGCGGCATACCTCTTCAGGGGAAAGGCTAAGGGAGTAAACCCTGACAGAAAATCTGGAGCCGGAGTCCCTAAGGCGGTTTGACGTTGTAGTCAACACCGGCAACTCCTGCGGTGCACCTGAAGCCAAGCTGTATTGACTCCGTCTTTCCCTTGGACCCTTCAGCTGCAAAGAGAGGGGGGGTCTGCTGCATGGGCAACAGCAGACCCTCCATATCACCCTGCCCAGGCTCTGTAGCTTCAGTGTCATCGCAAGATGTCGATTCAACACGGGAGGAGACAGATACGATGTCACTCCCGAGTCGGACTGCACAGCCGTTCTCGGCGGTGCAGATAGACTCTTAAGAAGCTACACCATCGTCTCTCGAGACGGACGGCTGCTGACATAGATGTTTTAGTCAACATTTGCCAACTTCAATTAGAGAGACTGAAACAAAAATTTTAAATTAATTACCATTCAAAGTTTACAAAGCTAAATAAGTGTAGAAGAAATTTCAATACTGCAACATTAAAATAATTTTTATAAGTTTGTAGAATTTATGGTTCTGAGTTATTAAAGCTTAAAATTGCATGAAATCTCTGGAACACCCTTTATTCATTAATTTGATTAAATCCCCAGAAGTAACCAGTTTTGCATCCCTGCCACCACACCCACCCCAAGGGAGGCCTTCCTCACCCTGCTGGGGCTGTGTCTCTGAGCCATCAGGGTGGACATGACTTCTTACCCTGCTTGTCTAAGTCCCCTGTGTGGATCCCCTTCCCTCCCCCTTAACCTTCTTAAGAGGCCAACTCTATGCTCTGGGCCACCATGGCTTGCCCCCTCCCCTTCTTATTATGTGTATCTCTACTGCTCCTGGGCTCATCTAATAAATTTAGGACTGAATTGTTCAGGGAAAACAGGCAGGAAGATAATGGAAGGGAAAGGCAGAGGAATAAGAAGAGAAATAATTTGTTTTTAATCTTCCTTCAGTGTATTCAAAGATATAAACTTCTCTTTAAGCATTATTTAGGTGTATCTCACAGATTTTAATATATAGTACTTTTATTGTTATTCCATTCTAAATAGCTTATAATTCCCCCATGACTTCCTATTTAACCCAAGCATTATTCATTTATTTAAATAAGACAATCTTCAATCAAACTCTGTGTAAAGCAGAATTCTAAATGTCATTTTACTTGTGTTCTCTAGGCATGGTAAGTGCCAATGATCTTTTTGTGGCTTTACATGGAAAGTCAACAAGTATTTATATTTTTAAGGTGCCATTTTAAATATTATCACCAAGGCAACACATTATAAAACAAACAATCAGCATTATAAACCTTCTAGAGATGAGAAACTGGTTCCCTGGGATATAATAACAGTTTCTAAGGCCTGGATGTCTTACAAATCTTTGTTAGAATTAAAGTCGACAGGTCAGTTTTATGATGCAGAATATTCTGTGCTTTTCTGGCAGCTTTAGGAGGAAGAGGAAATATTTGCTCCTTATCTTGCTAAGACTTTTCACCGGTTAACAGAGTCTAGTTTTTCAAGGCTAAATGTTAAAATATATGAAAAGAAGAAGAGGTAGCTCTGAAAATCCCCAAATTTACAGTTTGTAATGGGTTATGTAAATTTTGCACTTATATTTAGTAAGATTTTTTTTACTTAGTTTTAGTTTGAGAATTAGAATTAAATATTCTATATCTTTGTTGTTGTTGTTTTTTTCTACTTAGGCTTTCTGTTTCTGAACATAGTGACTTAAAAAGCTCTAAGTAGAAGATTAATTTTATTGTTCTTTCAGTTATTATTCCATAAATTTTTAAGCCTACTATTATTAAGTACATATATGTTCTTGCTCATTATTTCTTCTTGGTCTTGTTCCTCATACCAATCAATATATAACACACCTGTTTACCCCATAAGATGCTTTCCATTTTATACATTTTTTGTCTACTATTAAAATTGCTATATTAGGTTTATTTTGGTTTATGTCTAAATAGTTTATCTTTTTGAATCCTTTAAAAAAATATTAAAAAAAAGTTTTTTACTTACCACCTGGCTTAAGAATAAATGGTAACAATTACATCTACCTATGTGTTCCTCTTCCCCCCAGCACCCCACCCCACTTACCAATTTTCCTCAAAGGCAATAGCTATCCTAAATTTTGTGTATGTCATCGCCTTGCTTTAAAAAAGTTTCTTTATATATATGTGTACATATATATCATATGTATGTATCACATGTAAACAATTTATTTTTATTACCGGTTTTTTAAATTTAAAAAGAGTATATCATGTTGTATATAGTCTTCTTAGACTTGCTTTTATTACTTGACATTATGCTATTTACTTCTTAAAATAAGACAACAATGAAATTTGCCACATCCATTGATCCTTCATTTCACAAATTATTTCCCATGTGATGCTGTTTGATAGCAATTTACCCACAATAGAACTTCTTTCAAAATTGGAGTCAGTCTTCTCAAACCCTGCTGTTGCATTATCAACTAAGTGTATGTAATATTCTAAATCTTTTGTTGGTATTTCAATAATCTCCACAGCATCTTCATCAGGAATAGATTCCATCTCAAGATACCACTTTCTTTGCTCATTTGTAAGTAGCAATTCCTCATCCATTAAAGTTTTATCATGAGATTGCAGCAATTTAGTCAACATCTTCAGGCTCCACTTCTAGTTCAAATTCTCTTCCTATTTTTGTTATATCTGCAGTTAATTCCTCCCTTGGTCTTGACTCCTTCAAAGTCATCCCTGAGGGTTAGAATCAACTTCTTCTAAACTCCTGTTAATGTTGATATTTTGACCTCTTTCCATGAATAATTAATGTTCTTAATGGCATCTAGAATGGTGAATCCTTTCCAGAAGGTTTTCAATTTGCTTTGCGCAGATCCACCAGAGGGATCACTATGTGTGGTGGCTATAGCCTTATGAAATATATTTCTTAATAAGACTTAAAAGTTGAAATTATCCTTGATCCATGTGTTAGCAGACATGGAGACAATATTACTCTTGTTGTACATCTTCATTCAAGTTCTTGGGTGACCAAGTGGTGCATTGTCAAATTGAAAATAATTTTTTTTCTGAGCTAGGCCTCAACAGTGGGCTTAAAATCCTGGCTTAGTTGTTTTATTTTAGAGCACAGGCAGAATAGATTTCACATAATTCTTAAGGGCCCTTAGAATTTCAGAATGGGTAAGTGAGCACTGGCTTCAATTTAAAGTCACCAGCTGCATTAGTCCCTAATAAGAGAGTCAGACTGTCATTTGAAGCTTTCGTGCCAGGCATTGATTTCTTTTCTCCAGCTATAAAAGTCTTAAATGGCATCTTCTTCCAATATAAGGCTGTTTCATCTCCATTGAAAATTTGTTTAGGGTAGCCATCTTCCTTCATTAATTATCTTAGCTAGATGTTCCAGATAATTTGCTGCAGCTTGTACATCAGCACTTACTGCTTCACTTTGTACTTTTATGTTATGGAGAAAGCTTCTTTTCTTGAACATCATGAACCATCCTGTCTAGCTTAGAACTTTTCTTCTGCAGCTTCCTTGCCTCCCTCAGCCTCATAGAATTGAAGATAGTAGGGCCTAGTTCTAGATTAGGCTTTGGTTTAAGGGAATGTTGTGGCTGGTTTGATTTTCTAACCAAATCATTAAAATTTTCTCCAACTCAGCAGTAAGACTGTTTCACTTAAAAAAAAAAAAAAATCATTTGTGTGTTCACTGGAGTAGCACTTTTAATTTCCTTCAAGAACTTTTGCTTCGCATTCACAAACTTGGCTAATTGCTTGTCACAAGAGCCTTTTAGCCTGCCTTGGCTTTCAATATGCCTTCCTCACTAACCTTAATTATTTCTTGCTTTTGACTTGAACTTGCAACTCCTCCTTTCATTTGAACATGTAGAGGCCATCATAAGGTTATTATGTGGCCTGATTTCAATGTTGTTATGCCTCAGGGAACAGAGAGGCATAAGGAAAGAGAGAGACAGAGGAATGGCTGGGCAGTGGAGCAGTCAGAACACACATAACCTTTATAGATGAAGTTCACCATGGTATATAAGCGTGGTTCATGGAGCCACAATACAATTACAATAGTAACATCAAAGACAACTGATCACAGATAACATAACAAATATAATAATAATAAAAAAGTTTGAAATATTGTGAGAATTACCAAAATGTGACACACAGGCACAAAGTGAGCTATTTGAAAATTAGGGACAATAGACCTACTTGATGCAAAGTTGCTATAAACCTTCAATTTGAAAAAAAACAAAAAACACCAAAATAAAACACAGTATCTGCAAAGCATAATAAAATGAAGTACAATAAAAACCCAATATGCCTATATTGAATTAGTGTTAAATCCATCTGTTTTTATTTTAAGTAGCCTTTCTTCCTTCCTTCCTTCATTTCTTCTTTTCTTTCTTTCTTTCTTTCTTTTCCTTTCTCTTTATTCCTTCCTTTCTTTCTTTTTTCTTTTTCTTTCTTCCTCTCTCACTTTCAAAATAAACTATTTTTAAGACAGTTTTAAGTTCACAGCAATATTGTGCAGAACATAGATTTCCCATACACCTCCTGCCTCACACATTCATAGCTTCTCCCATTGTCAAAACCTTCCACCAGACCCCAGTCAGCTAGCTCAGTTGCACTATCCTAATTTTTTGGATTCTTTTCTCTTCTTGTTCCAAATCATTGGTTTGATTCTTGGCTTCATCCACTCTACTGTTGTTTCTCTGTAAATTGTTCTTTATTTCAATTAGTGTATCCTTTGTTTCTGACTGGATCTTTTTTATGCTGCTGAGTTCCTCACCAAGTTCCTTGAGAATCTATATAACCAGTGTTTAGAACTCTGCATCTGATAGATTGCTTATCTCCATTTTGTTTAGCTCTTTTTCTGGAGTTTTGATATGTTCTTTCATTTGGGCCATGTTTCTTTGCCTCCTCATTTTTGCAGTCTCCTTGCATTTGTTTCTATGTATGAAGTAGAGCTGCTTTGACTCTGTGTCTTGGTAGTGTGGCCTAATGCAGTAGGTGTCCTGTAGGGTCCAGTGGCACAGCCTCCCCTACCACCCAAG
This sequence comes from Furipterus horrens, assembly GCF_987537825.1. Classification (NCBI taxonomy): domain Eukaryota; kingdom Metazoa; phylum Chordata; class Mammalia; order Chiroptera; family Furipteridae; genus Furipterus; species Furipterus horrens. Next base: position 170,147,305 of record NW_028327172.1, read on the forward strand.
GTGGGTACTCCAGGCACGCCCTCCATGTGGGCTGAGTACACTCTCCTCTTGTAGTTGAGCCTTGGTTGCTATTCGCAGATCAATGGGAAGGATTTATTCATGCCAGTCAGCTGTAAGAATTATGGCTGTGACCATTTATCACCAACCTCCATCCTCCTGGAGGTTCAGCTGCATAGGGGCAGGGTGATGGTCCCCCAATGTGGTCTGTAGCTGTCCTGTGGGTATGTGAGCCCTGGTGTTTCCCAGGTCATGCAGACCAAGGTCAGCCCCAACCTGTGTTTTGCTCAGGGCACCCGCCTGAGCTATAAAGCAATCTGAGATGGCTGTTGCTTGTGCTGGAACTTGGATATTCCCAGGCAAAGCCAAGCTGTGAATGAATCTAAGCTGTCTGTTGGTAGTGCTGGGCCTGGAGCTCACTGAGGCCAGCTGTTGCTTGTTTGATAGAATTTAGGAAGTTGTGAAGCATAAGTCAAGGCCAACCATTTGTATAGAAAAGCAGCTTCGGTGGGCCCTTAAGTTGGGCGGAGCAGAGTCTCTGGGTATCTCCAAGGTAAGTCAAACAGTGTTAGTCAGATTGATGGGGTCTCAGATATGGCACTAGCTTGCTGGCTCTGTTGGGGGAAGGTTTAGAGAAGGGACAGTGGTTTCTGCTTGCCTTGATATAAGACACTTCGTTTCCTCCCTATATACCACTGGGGCCTTTCAAGCTGCTACCCCGGTGCTAGAGCTCAGAGGGAGTGAGTCTAAGTAGGAGAGTCCATGTGTGGGTTCTTTACGAGGAACTGCTGGGTCTCTAGCAGTTTTTTCCACCAACTCAATGCCTGCTGGTTTTTGCAGGCAGAAGTTATGGAGACTTAAATTCCTGTCACTGGAACCCTGGGTGGAGGGGCTGGTGTGGAACTGGGACTCCTTGTTTGCAAGATATCCCTCCTGCATTTTTATCCACCACACATGGGTGAGGGACCAGCCTGTTTTGCATTTGCTTCCCTTCTACCTGTCTGAATGGATGTGGTTTTTAAAATTACATTGTTGTCAGACTTCGATTCAACTTGATTTCTGATGGTTCCTAGTGATGGTTGTTCTATATTTTAGCTGTAATTTTGATGTGGTTATGCAAACAGGCAAGCCATGTCTTCCTATGCTACCATCTTGACCAGAAGTCTCCCGGAGCAATTATTTAATAAATCACTGGCGCACAAATCCTCATCTCAGGGTCTGCATCTGGGGAACCTGACTAAGACATCCATCAAAAAAGTTCAGCCCTGGTTGGTGTGGCTCAGTGGACTGAGTGCTGGCCTGTGAACCAAAGGGTCGCCGGTTTGATTCCCAGTCAGGGCACATGCCTGGGTTGCAGGCCAGGTCCCCAGTAGGGGGTGCATGAGAGGCAAACACACATTGATGGTCTCTCCCTCTTTTTCTCCCTCCCTTCACCTCTCTCTAAAAATAAATAAATAAAGTCTTTAAAAAATTTAGAGGAGGCGTTGTCTATCTGGAATGTGGGGATGTGCCATATAGTTACTGCAGTCACTATTGAAGAGGAAGAGGGAGGGTTATGGCCAAGTTGCCATGATCTTGTTGTTATGGAGATAGACAAGCTGGGCTTCATCACATAGCTGCTTTCTTCCAGGTATGAAGTTGCTGTGGAAACACAGAGTGCAAAGCCTCAAAGAACACTCTGTTCTAATCTCAGCTGCTTTATCCATCTGCTTTTTTCTCAGTAGCAGAAGGAGCTTAGTGAGATAGGAGGGTTTGACCACATGTCTGTTCAATCCAATTCTCTAGAGAAGAGCCCCAACCCTGGATTCTTTCATGAGTGAGCGGGAATCTTGTGGTATTTTAGGTAAGGTTTGCTAAATTAGATCAAGACAAAGTCTTCCTGTGCTGTACGGTTTTCAAAGGGACTTCTTGGAATCATACTTACCACGTATATATTTCAATCTAAGATCAAGTGGATGCACCTTAGATCAGCCTTATTTTGAGCTCATAGATTCTTTTAGTATTAACCTCACTGTTCCCAGAAGTGGGGACAATTATGCTAACTCATGGGTAATGTCTTCTATCATCAAGGAAGCAAGATTTTAAGTAGAGTAGTTATGAGATGTGGTATTTCTCTATGGTGATGGCACTGATTCTGGAGTCTGAGCACAAGCATCAGTGTGGTCCAAGGCTATCTTGTCAGTGGGTGACAGTGGTTCTCAGTTACAGTACAATGTGGCAGATATGACCTCATGATAAGAGCGTGGGCTTTGGTATAAGACAGTCTTGCCTTAGTCAGTGTGGGCTACTATAACAAATACCATAGACTGGGTGGCTTAAATAACAAACATTTATTTTTCACACTTTTTTAGGCTGGAAAGTCCAAGATCAAGGTGCTGGCAGATTTGGTGTCTGGTGAGAGTTCTATTCCTGGTTTTTAGATGGCTGCTTTCTTGCTGAGTTCTCACATGGCAGAGAGAGATCGAGTGAGAGAGAGAGAGAGAGAGAGAGAGAGAGAGAGAGTGAGAGAGAGAAAGAGTGAGAGAGAGAGAGAGAAAGAGCTAGTGAGCTCTGGTCTCTTCTTATTAGGGCACTAATCCCACAATGACTCCACTCTCATGACTTCATCAAACCTAAATACAGCCCAAAGGCTCCATCTCCAAATACCATCACATTGGAGATTAGGGCTACAATAAATATGAATTTGGGAGTGGGATACAAATGTTCAATTCATCACAGATGATCTTCGGATGACTGAGAGTATAAAAAAAGGTCTCTTTTATTGTAAAAAGTTTTTTACTTTGCTGTTTAGAATTGACCATGGCTTCTGCTTTTCACTTTTGTAGCTATTGTTGAAACTAAACTTTGCAACTGAGTTAGAATTTCTAAAGATAATTCTTGACATTTTACTACCTGTATTTCTTAAAGGTATTAGCTAGATTTGGGAGTCAAAATTATTTTCAGATAAAAGCAATGTTAGTCATGGTTCAGGCAGGAAAACAAAAATGATTCTAAGTATTTCAAATAGAACAATATTTAATATGGGGACTAAGGTACCTACAAAAATCGCTGAGAGGACTGAAAGAGAAAAATCAAGAGGACAACCACAGCTCAGGGCCATCCAAGGAGCCAGAGAGATTCTGATGCCAGGGAGAGGCCAGGAACTCATAGGAAACCACTGCTGACATTATAGCTCCTTCAAATCTGCTAGCACCTCTATCTTGGACTTCCCACACTTCCAAACTGTGAGAGAGCCCTAAGGGAGTGAATTTCTAGGGAACTTGCCAGCTGTTATTTAAAAAAACCCATTTGTGGGGACAGACTCATAGATGGAGAGCAGAATGACAGCTTGTAGCAGGGTGGAGGTTAAGAGGTGGAGGGATTGAGCAAAAAGGAAAAAGGATTCATGGACATGGATAACAGTGTGGTGATTGCTGGAGGGAGGAGGGTATAAGGAGACTATATGGTAATGGAAAAATTACAATAAAGGTTAAAGAAAAACACTTGATACTGCCATTTGTGACAACATGGATGGTTCTTGAGAGTAACATGCTAAGTGAAATAAGTCAGATGGAAAGTGTCAAGGACCAGGTGATTTCACTTATATGCAAAATATAAAACAGAAAGCAACAAATGAATAAACAAAAGAAACAAAAAAACTCATTGCCACTGACAATAGTATGGTGGTTATTAGATGGGCAGAGCGGGTAGGAGTAGAGTGAAGAGGGTAAAGGGGTGATGGGAGGATACTAAACTTTGGGTGGTGAGCACACAATGCAATATACAGATGATGTATTATAGAATTGTACATTTGAAACTTGTATAATATTATTGACCAATGTCACCCCAATAAAGGTAATTAAAAAACCCATTTGAGAAGCCATCTTATCTGCTAAAGCTAGCAGAGGAAGTAAAGTAATTCCACCCCCTTTTTGCCTTCTAAGTCTGGCACCAGTTTATCTCTTTGTTGACAACTAAACCATTCACAGTACCCTGCCGGCAACTGAGTAGATGACGTTTTAGTTCCCAGACTTTTAGCCCTAGTGATATAGAGACAAGAGAGAAGGGGAGGGAAGAGTGTAGGGCCAAAAGACAATACTTGATTATCATTCATTCTATTATTATTATTTAAATTATATTTTATGGATTATGCTATTACAGTTGTCCCAATTTTCTTCTTTGCCCCACTCCAACTAGCACCCCCCACTTCCTCAGGCAATTCCCACACCATTGTTCATGTTCATGGGCCATGCATATGGTTTTTGGCTACTCCATTTCCTATACTGTACTTTACATTCCCTTGGCTATTCTGTAACTACCTATTTGTACTCTTCGCCCATTCCCCCACAACCCCCTTCTATCTGGCGACCATCAAAACACTTTCTGTATCCATGATTCTGTCTCTGTTCTTGTTAGGTTGTTTTTTAGAATCAGTTGTTGATCGATATGTATTTTTTATAACTTTATTTTTCTGTTTTTCTATTACAGTTGTCCTATTTTTCCCCCTTCACTCTCCCCTACCCTGCCCCTCCTGACATTCAATCCTCACCCTGTTGTCCATGTCTGTGGATCATTCATACTAGTTCCTTGACAGATATGTATTTTTTGTTATTTTATTGTTCATAGTTTTGATCTTCTTCTTTTTCTTAAATAAGTCCCTTTAACATTTCATACAATAATTGTTGGGTGATGATGAACTCCTTAATTTTTTTCTTGTATGGGAGCTCTCTATCTGCCCTTCTATTCCAAATGATATCTTTGCTGGGAAGAGCAGTCTTGGCTGTAGGTCCCTGCTTTTCATGACTGAATATTTCTTGCCAATCCTTTCTAACCTGCAAAGTTTCTTTTGAGAAATCAGCTGACAGCCTTATGGGAACTTCCCTGTAAGTAACTA